>NC_086444.1:334965608-335597483 GCF_028390025.1 Pseudophryne corroboree
GTTGGATATCTAGTGTTTCAATAGTCTTGGCAATGGATTCTAGCTCTGATGTGTTTGTCTCTACAAGTAGTGTAATTAGATTCTTTGAGCACTCATTCAGGATGTTGTTCCATTTTGTCATAAAGGGTATATTTTCTCTGTTGTGTGTGGGTTTTTTTTTTCAGTTTAAGTCCTCTGGGAATCAGTTCATTCTTGAGGTACCAGTTAAGTGTATGTGTGTCCCACCATAGGTTGGTTTCTTTGTTAATCAGTTTTTCTAGTTGAAGGAAGGTGTTGCAAAATGTGTTTTTGTCATTTGTTTGTGTGTTGGGGATAACTAAAGCCTGGAAGGCTGTTCTGGCCCTATCATCTCTAGTGTTCCTTATTTCGATCAATCCCATATGTGATCCCTTGCTGCAGATAATGGTCACTTGGTAGAGAAGGCTGTTATCGGGTTTATCTGCGCACTGATATCCTCAGTGTGTGGACGAGCTGCTAACACTTGCAGGTGACCGGACTACAGATTGTGGAAACAGTTGAGTTACAGTGTAGCGCTCAGTCCTAACTTTTAGTTTTTCACTTAGGTGGAAGTGATATATTCTAAGAGTGTGCTTGGTTTAGTTCAATGGGTGTTTTGGATATCTCCAATGGTCTATTGTAACACTAAATAATTAATACTAAATAACTAAATCCCACAAATGAAATGTCCACATACAGATAATAAATGATAGCGTAGGTTTATTATTGTCAATGTTACTAACAGTGAGAGTTATGAGTAACTCTTTGTCTTTATGTAGATTGAGTGTGTGTTGTAGCCTGCGGCGTCCCGCACGGCTGCTGACACTCGTTACTGTTCAAGTCCGTATTGAAAATATATAAAAAGGTATAGTGTGTGAAATAAAATAATATATATATATATATATAGCGAAAAAATGTCAAAAAGCTGGAACAAAAACAAAAGGCAAAAACAAAAACAAAGCAAACCCCAGTCGTGGGTTTCTTCACGGTTTGGGTGTCTGGGGTTAATCAGGAAAACGTCGGTTGCTCCGGACTAGTCTTTCTCTCTATACTCCGCTTCACATGGCGTGTCCTTGTTCAGACACGCCTGGAAGCCGGAGGGTTCGAGAGGCTGACCTGTCTAGGGTGAAGGGGAAACTCTGTCAGTGCTCTGCGGAGCGACTTCAGGAGTGACCCCTGCCGCATACGGAGACTCACCTTCAGTTTCCTTCTGTTCCCCCGTCGCACCTCGTCACCGACTTCTTCTCTTGGTTTCTCTTCTGTTGCTAGGCAGCGTGGTTGGTTTCCGGGTTTCCCCGATCACGTGACCGGGACTCTGCTCCGTAGTAGGCGCTTGTAGTGATCTTTGTCTGTTTCAGTATTCAGATAGCAGTGTTAGCTCCAACGCGTTTCAGCCTCGAGGGCCTTCCTTTGGGAGAAGTGGATGATTGGAATAGTGTTTTCCAAGTTTTTAAAGGCACATTAGTGTGACATCATAGGTCATGTGATTAAAGTTCCTGTTCGCCATTGGTCTCCTTATTCCTGACCAATGTGTTGCTGTCACATTAGCAAGATATGCTTTCTGTTAGTTTTAGTTTTAAAAGTCAGCAAGGTCTGTATGGATATTGCATTTGTGCAGAAAAAAGTTGCATTTATGCAGAGAAAGTTACTAACTTAAACATATGGACATTACTTTTTGTGACGTTTGGTGTAATTGGTGTATATGTTATGAGGATCATGTTCTGATCAGGGTTGTTTGATTATAGGTAAATTAAGGTATAATTGATGTAGTAGATAAAGGCTTTCTAAGTAATTCTTTTGCATAGAACTTCAAATGGATATGTGCATCTGGCCCGTCCCTGCAAGTGGTTTGTGTACCTTAAGAAAACATCGATATGTTTATTCCTAAATCAAAATGTTTTGGTCTTTTTTATTTTTTGCATATCAATGATTTCACTTCATTGTCACGATTAAGTCCCATGCTAGCTAGTGTCTTTAGCTCATACATCCATCTTAATTCCATGGTGTTAATTTTTGTGCTATAGTCCCCTCCCCTCCAATTAGGGTGTATTTCCTGAATCCCTATGAATTTGAGGGATAATGGGTTACTGTCATGATGGTCCTTAAAATGTTTTGATAGGTTGTGGTCTTCTAGCCCCTTTTTGATGTTCCGAATATGCTCACTAATTCTTGTTTTCAAGGGGCGTATGGTGCGTCCTACATATTGTTTGGGGCATCCACACTCTAGTAGGTAGACGACACCTTTACTGTTACAAGTTATCCTCTCTTTGATGTTGTAAGTTCTTTTTGTATTGGTGGAGCTAAATTGTGTGGCTGGTTTTGTGCTGCGCATTTTGCTGTTTTTGCATCCCATGCATGTACCACAGTAATAGAATCCTGACAAAGGTTTGGAATTATTAATATGGGATTGGGTCATTTTGTTTGGTTTTATATAGCTGTGTACCAGTTTTTGCTTCAAATCAGGTGCTTTTCTAAATATGACTTTCGGTTTTGTGTCTAGTATGTCGTTCAGGATTTCATCTTCCATGAGAAGTGGCCAGTGTTTTTTCCTGATTAACCCCAGACACCCAAACCGTGAAGAAACCCACGACTGGGGTTTGCTTTGTTTTTGTTTTTGCCTTTTGTTTTTGTTCCAGCTTTTTGACATTTTTTCGCTATATATATATATATATATTATTTTATTTCACACACTATACCTTTTTATATATTTTCAATACGGACTTGAACAGTAACGAGTGTCAGCAGCCGTGCGGGACGCCGCAGGCTACAACACACACTCAATCTACATAAAGACAAAGAGTTACTCATAACTCTCACTGTTAGTAACATTGACAATAATAAACCTACGCTATCATTTATTATCTGTATGTGGACATTTCATTTGTGGGATTTAGTTATTTAGTATTAATTATTTAGTGTTACAATAGACCATTGGAGATATCCAAAACACCCATTGAACTAAACCAAGCACACTCTTAGAATATATCACTTCCACCTAAGTGAAAAACTAAAAGTTAGGACTGAGCGCTACACTGTAACTCAACTGTTTCCACAATCTGTAGTCCGGTCACCTGCAAGTGTTAGCAGCTCGTCCACACACTGAGGATCTCAGTGCGCAGATAAACCCGATAACAGCCTTTACTAATGAATCTATTTGCTCCTGTATAGGAAATATGAGAATTCTAACCATATAAAGTTACTTTTATGACAATTACATGTAACTTCATATATTTCGAATTCTCATGCTTCCTGTTCAGGAGCAAATCGCTCCATCAGTAAAGTGTCTGCTTTCAGTGTAACGGGTCATTATTATTTGTTATTATTTATTTATTAACAGTTTCTTATATAGCGCAGCAAATTTCATTGCGCTTTACAATTGGACATGGGTTCTAATCCTGGGCATGACTGCTAAGAAATGTGTGATTTATAATAAAAGACAATGAAATGTATATACACAGTATATACATTTTTTCCAGAACACTACATACACACACACGCACGCACGCACGCACACACACACATATATAATTTATATATATATATATATTTCTCTAACGTCCTAAGTGGATGCTGGGGACTCCGTAAGGACCATGGGGAATAGCGGCTCCGCAGGAGACTGGGCACAAAAGTAAAGCTTTAGAACTACCTGGTGTGCACTGGCTCCTCCCCCTATGACCCACCTCCAAGCCTCAGTTAGATTTTTGTGCCCGAACGAGAAGGGTGCACACTAGGTGGCTCTCCTGAGCTGCTTAGTGAAAAGTTTAGTTTTAGGTTTTTTATTTTCAGTGAGACCTGCTGGCAACAGGCTCACTGCATCGAGGGACTAAGGGGAGAAGAAGCGAACTCACCTGCGTGCAGAGTGGATTGGGCTTCTTAGGCAACTGGACATTAGCTCCAGAGGGACGATCACAGGCCCAGCCATGGATGGGTCCCAGAGCCGCGCCGCCGGTCCCCTTACAGAGCCAGAAGACAGAAGAGGTCCGGAAAATCGGCGGCAGAAGACGTCCTGTCTTCAACAAGGTAGCGCACAGCACTGCAGCTGTGCGCCATTGCTCTCAGCACACTTCACACTCCGGTCACTGAGGGTGCAGGGCGCTGGGGGGGGGGCGCCCTGAGACGCAATAAAAACACCTTGGATGGCAAAAAATGCATCACATATAGCTCCAGGGCTATATGGATGAATTTAACCCCTGCCAGAATACATAGAAAAACGGGAGATAAGGCCGCCGAAAAGGGGGCGGAGCCTATCTCCTCAGCACACTGGCGCCATTTTCCCTCACAGCTCCGTTGGAGGGAAGCTCCCTGGCTCTCCCCTGCAGTCACTACACTACAGAAAGGGTTAAAAAAGAGAAGGGGGGCACTAATTACGCGCAGTATTAAAGATACAGCAGCTATAAGGGGAAAAACACTTATATAAGGTTATCCCTGTATATATATAGCGCTCTGGTGTGTGCTGGCAAACTCTCCCTCTGTCTCCCCAAAGGGCTAGTGGGGTCCTGTCCTCTATCAGAGCATTCCCTGTGTGTGTGCTGTATGTCGGTACGTTTGTGTCGACATGTATGAGGAGAAAAATGATGTGGAGACGGAGCAGATTGCCTGTCATAGTGATGTTACCCCCTAGGGGGTCGACACCTGAGTGGATGAACTGTTGGAAGGAATTACGTAACAGTGTCAGCTCTGTATAAAAGACAGTGGTTGACATGAGACAGCCGGCTACTCAGCTTGTGCCTGTCCAGACGTCTCATAGGCCGTCAGGGGCTCTAAAGCGCCCGTTACCTCAGATGGCAGATATAGACACCGACACGGATACTGACTCCAGTGTCGACGGTGAAGAGACAAGTGTGACTTCCAGTGGGGCCACACGTTACATGATTGAGGCAATGAAAAATGTTTTACACATTTCTGATAATTCGAGTACCACCAAAAAGGGGTATTATGTTCGGTGAGGAAAAACTACCTGTAGTTTTCCTGAATCTGAGAAATTAAATGAGGTGTGTGATGATGCGTGGTTTTCCCCCGATAACAACTGATAATTTCTAAAATGTTATTGGCATTATATCCTTTCCCGCCAGAGGTTAGGGTGCGTTGGGAAACACCCCCTAGGGTGGATAAAGCGCTCACACGCTTGTAAGAACAAGGGCTCTACCCTCTCCTGAGATGGCCGCCCTTAAGGATCCTGCTGATAGAAAGCAGGAGGGCATCCTAAAAGGTATTTACACACATACTGGTGTTATACTGCGACCAGCAATCGCCTCAGCCTGGATGTGCAGTGCTGGGTTGGCGTGGTCGGATTCCCTGACTGAAAATATTGATACCCTAGATAGGGACAGTATATTATTGCATATAGAGCATTTAAAAGATGCATTTCTATATATGCGTGATGCACAGCGGAATATTTGCCGACTGGCATCAAGTCTAAGTGCGTTGTCCATTTCTACCAGTAGAGGGTTATGGACACGACAGTGGTCAGGTGATGCGGATTCCAAACGGCATTTGGAAGTATTGCCTTATTAAGGGGAGGAGTTATTTGGGGTCGGTCTTTCAGACCTGGTGGCCACGGCAACAGCTGGGAAATCCACGTTTGTACCCCAGGTCGCCTCTCAACATGAGAAGACGCCGTATTATCAGGCGCAGTCTTTTCGTGGGCAAGCGGGCAAAAGGTTCCTCATTTCTGCCCCGTGACAGAGGGAGAGGAAAAAGGCTGCAGAAATCAGCCAGTTCCCAGGAACAGAAACCCTCTCCCGCCTCTGCCAAGCCCTCAGTATGACGCTGGGGCTTTACAAGCAGAATCAGGCATGGTGGGGGCCCGTCTCAATGAATTTCAGCGCGCAGTGGGCTCACTCACAAGTAGACCCCTGGATCCTTCAGGTGATATCTCAGGGGTACAAATTGGAATTCGAGACGTCTCCCCCTCGCCGTTTCTAAAGTCGGCTTTACGGATGTCTCCTTCTGACAGGGAGACAGTTTTGGAAGCCATTCACAAGCTGTATTCCCAGCAGGTGATAATCAGGGTACCCCTCCTGCAACAGGGAACGGGGTATTATTCCACACTGTTGTGGTACCGAAGCCGGACGGCTCGGTGAGACCGATTCTAAATCTAAAATCTTTGAACACTTACATACAGAGGTTCAAATTCAAGATTGAGTCACTCAGAGCAGTGATTGCGAACCTGGAAGAAGAGGACTACATGATGTCTCGGTACATCAAGGATGCTTACCTTCATGTCCCAATTTACCCTTCTCACCAAGGGTACCTCAGGTTTATGGTACAGAACTGTCACTATCAGTTTCAGACGCTGCCGTAGGGATGGTCCACGGCACCCCGGGTCTTTACCAAGGTAATGGCCGAAATGATGATACTCCTTCGAAGGAAGGGAATTTTAGTTATCCCTTACTTGGACGATTCCCTGATAAGGGTAAGATCCAGGGAACAGTTGGAGGTCGGTGTAGCACTATCTCAGGTAGTGTTGCGGCAGCACGATTGGATTCTCAATATTCCAAAATCGCAGCTGATTCCGACGACTCGTCTTCTGTTCTTAGGGACGATCCTGGACACAGTTCAGAAAAAGGTGTTTCTCCCGGAGGAGAAAGTCAGGGAGTTAGCCGAGCTAGTCGGGAACCTCCTATAACCGAGCCAAGTCTCAGTACATCAATGAGATGGTTCTGGAAAAAATGGTGGCTTCCTATGAAGCAATCCCATGCGGCAGATTCCACGCAAGAACTTTCCAGTGGGACCTGCTGGACAAATGGTCTGGGTCGCATCTTCAGATGCATCAGCGGATAACCCTGTCACCAAGCACAAGGGTGTCTCTCCTGTGGTGGTTGCAGAGTGCTCATCTTCTAGAGGGCCGCACATTCAGGACTGGGTCCTGGTGACCACGGATGCCAGCCTGCGAGGCTGGGGAGCAGTCACACAGGGAAGGAATTTCCAGAGCTTATGGTCAAGCCTGGAGACATCACTTCACATAAATATCCTGAAGCTAAGGGCCATTTACAATGCTCTAAGCTCAGCAAGACCTCTGCTTCAAGGTCACCCGGAGTTGATCCATTCGGACAACATCACGGCAGTCACCCACGTAAACAGACAGGGTGACACAAGAAGCAGAAGGGCAATGGCAGAAGCTGCAAGGATTCTTCGCTGGGCGGAAAATCATGTGATAGCACTGTCAGCAGTATTCATTCCGGGAGTGGACAACTGGGAAGCAGACTTCCTCAGCAGACACGACCTCCACCCGGGAGAGTGGGGACTTCACCCAGAAGTCTTCCACATGTTTATAAAACTCGACAAGTATTGCGCCAGGTCAAGGGACCCTCAGGCAATAGCTGTAGACGCTCTGGTAACACAGTGGGTGTACCAGTCAGTGTATGTGTTCCCTCCTCTGCCTCTCATAACCAAGGTACTGAGAATTATAAGATGGAGAGGAGTAAGCACTATATTCGTGGCTCCGGATTGGCCAAGAAGGACTTGGTAACCGGAACTTCAAGAGATGCTCACGGAGGATCCGTGGCCTCTACCTCTAAGAAGGGACCTGCTCCAGCAAGGACCCTGTCTGTTCCAAGACTTACCGCGGCTGCGTTTAACGGCAGGGCGGTTGAACGCCGGATCCTGAAGGAAAAAGGCATTCCGGATGAAGTCATTCCTATCCTGATCAAAGCCAGGAAAGATATAACCGCAAAACATTATCACCGCATTTGGCGAAAATATGTTGCGTGGTGCGAGGCCAGTAAGGCCCCGACGGAGGAATTTTCAACTAGGTCGATTCCTACATTTCCTGCAAACAGGAGTGTCTATGGGCCTGAAATGGGGGTCCATTAAGGTTCAAATTTCGGCCCTGTCAATTTTCTTCCAAAAAGAACTAGCTTCAGTCCCTGAAGTTCAGACGTTTGTGAAAGGGGTACTGTATATACAGCCTCCTTTTGTGCCTCCAGTGGCACCTTGGGATCTAAATGTAGTTTTTGGGTTCCAAAAGTCACATTGGTTTGAACCACTTAAATGTGTGGAGTTAAAATATCTCACATGGAAAGTGGTCATGCTGTTGGCCCTGGCCTG
Source organism: Pseudophryne corroboree (assembly GCF_028390025.1). Taxonomy (NCBI): domain Eukaryota; kingdom Metazoa; phylum Chordata; class Amphibia; order Anura; family Myobatrachidae; genus Pseudophryne; species Pseudophryne corroboree. Next base: position 334,973,655 of record NC_086444.1, read on the forward strand.
GGCCAGGTGCGTGTCAGAATTGGCGGCTTTATCCTGTAAAAGCCCTCATCTGATTTTCCATTCGGACAGGGCGGGATTTTCCATTCGGACAGGGCGGAATTGAGGACTTGTCCTCAGTTTCTCCCTAAGGTGGTTTTCAACGTTTCACCTGAATCAACCTATTGTGGTGCCTGCGGCTACTAGGGACTTGGAGGACTCCAAGTTGCTAGACGTTGTCAGAGCCCTGGAAATATAGGTTTCCAGGACGGCTGGAGTCAGAAAATCTGACTCGTTGTTTATTCTGTATGCACCCAACAAGCTGGGTGCTCCTGCTGCTAAGCAGACTATTGCTCGTTGGATTTGTAGTACAATTCAGCTTGCACATTCTGTGGCAGGCCTGCCACAGCCAAAATCTGTAAAAGCCCATTCCACAAGGAAGGTGGGCTCATCTTGGGCGGCTGCCCGAGGGGTCTCGGCTTTACAACTTTGCCGAGCAGCTACTTGGTCAGGAGCAAATACGTTTGTAAAATTCTACAAATTTGATACCCTGGCTGAGGAGGACCGGGAGTTCTCTCATTTGGTGCTGCAGAGTCATCCGCACTCTCCCGCCCGTTTGGGAGCTTTGGTATAATCCCCATGGTCCTTACGGAGTCCCCAGCATCCACTTAGGACGTTAGAGAAAATAAGAATTTACTTACCGATAATTCTATTTCTCGTAGTCCGTAGTGGATGCTGGGCGCCTATCCCAAGTGCGGATTGTCTGCAATACTGGTACATAGTTATTGTTACCAAAAAATCGGGTTATTGCTGTAGTGAGCCATCTTTTCTAGAGGCTCCTCTGTTATCATGCTGTTAACTGGGTTTAGATCACAAGTTATATGGTGTGATTGGTGTGGCTGGTATGAGTCTTACCCGGGATTCAAAATCCTTCCTTATTGTGTACGCTCGTCCGGGCACAGTATCCTAACTGAGGCTTGGAGGAGGGTCATAGGGGGAGGAGCCAGTGCACACCAGGTAGTTCTAAAGCTTTACTTTTGTGCCCAGTCTCCTGCGGAGCCGCTATTCCCCATGGTCCTTACGGAGTCCCCAGCATCCACTACGAACTACGAGAAATAGAATTATCGGTAAGTAAATTCTTATTATATATATATATATACACACACACACACACACACACACATATATATATATATATATATATATACATACGCACACATACATACATATATTTATCTAACTATAGGGGGGCACCAATATTTATCTTGCCTCTGGGCGACTGGGACAAACTTACGCCACTGGATTGTACTGTATAATAAAAATCTGCCATCAGGCTTTAAGTAATGGCACTGCATTATCATAATACTAATAATTATTCTTATTATGAATTTAGTATTGTCATTTTTAAGATCACAGGTAAAAAGTAATAGCCTGCGAGATGCAGGAGGTGTCGAACTTTGTGCGAGTCTGCCCAGATTTTGAATGTGGCAATCATTTAAGTGGCAATACCAACCTGGTTTTACCGTGTAAATGATTGCCGCTTTAAAAATCCAGGCAGACTCTCACAAAATCCCGCTCCTTCTGCTTCTGGCAGGCTATTAAATTTTTACCCCACATTTGTTTCAGTACAACAACACAGGGTTAACCTTGAATGTAAGCCAGTAGTTTTTACCATTCCTTAGGTACATGTTTATTGTTTCCACAAAAAAAGTGCAGAATATTTTCATGCACAGCTAGCTTTATTGATTGTCATGTAAAAATCTATAGTAAGTGCTGATTTCTTGGCAGGTGATGAAGCCTTTGTTGCTGCAACAATTTCAAGTGCTCCTGGGACATCATATCCTATGGTAAGAGCTAAATCAATCACAATGTTATAGTGCAGGCTTTTTATTTTTTAAATGCTTATTTTCACTATGTACTATAGAATTTTTAATAACTACTAACTCTGCTGTAAGCATGTTTGAAAATGAATATTATTATTTTTGGTCAGATTGATGACATTCATAGTAATCTCTCTAGCACAGAGGTGGGCAGTAAGTGGCCTACTTTCTGAGAGTTCCAGATTGCTCTGCAATGTGCTTATTTCAGTAATGTGACAGCTTGAGTGAGATGACAGGTCATGGAGAGAATGGTTGCTCATATGAAGAACGTACACTGTCTTTCAAAGGGATGGGTGATTGTATTGTCTCTTTTCTAGGTCTCCACAGATGCTTATTATCCCATTATAACCAACCTTACCCAGGAGGGTGGGATATCTTCCCACTCACAGCATGGATTGGGCTACTTGGACATTGTCTCTCAAATTCTGCCCAACAAATCATTGACGAAAGACACAGCAGGCAACCTGACTCAGGTAACAGCAACATAACAAAATCTGAGCACTGAACACTGTTATACCGTATATACTCGAGTATAAGCCGACTTTTTCAGCACTTTTTTTTGTGCTGAAAAAGCCACCTCGGCTTATACTCAAGTCAGCTTTAGTGCCAGATATGCCCCACAGTGCCAGGTGTGCCAGATATGCCCCACAGTGCTAGATACTTACCCTCCGTCGCTCCCGCGCTGTCTTCTGAAGGAGGGACACGGAGAGCGCAACGCGCGGCTCTCCTGTGTCCCTCCTGCATCTCCAGCGGCAGCGGCGTCTGAGTGGTAAAGGAAGTGCACGAACCGGCACTTCCTTTAACACACGCCGCTGCCGCCGGAGATGCAGGAGGGACACAGGAGAGCCGCGCGTTGCGCTCTCCGTGTCCCTCCTTCAGAAGACAGCGCGGGAGCGACGGAGGGTAAGTATCTAGCACTGTGGGGCATATCTGGCACTGTGGGGCATATCTGGCACATCTGGCACTGTGGGGCATATCTGGCACTGTGGGGCATATCTGGCACATCTGGCACTGTGGGGCATATCTGGCACTGTGGGGCATATCTGGCACATCTGGCACTGTGGGGCATATCTGGCACTGTGGGGCATATCTGGCACATCTGGCATTGTGGGGCACATCTGGCACTGTGGGGCATATCTGGCACATCTGGCACTGTGGGGCATATCTGGCACTATGGGGCATATCTGGCACATCTGGCACTGTGGGGCATATCTGGCACTGTGGGGCATATCTGCCACATCTGGCACTGTGGGGCATATCTGGCACTATGAGGTCTGTGTACGGGTAGAGCTGCATTTCCCACCCTAGGCTTATACTCGAGTCAATAAGTTTTCCCAGGTTTTTGTGGTAAAATTAGGTGCCTCGGCTTATATTCGGGTCGACTTATACTCGAGTATATACGGTATATATATATATATATATATATATATACGCTTTGTCTGAATATATTATTAGGTACTGTACAATGAGTGCAAATATAGCAATACATGAAGTGCAGAACATAGGAGTATACAATCTATCTAAACATGCTATATAAACATTACTGCATATACAGTTGTTATTATTATTATTATTATTATTATTATTATTACATTTTATTTATACGGCGACAAAAGTGTTTTGCAGCGCCGTACAAAGGACAGTACAGGGAAACAAACTTAGCATTACAGTAAATAAATAACAAAAATAGAGTACAGGTAACAAGGAGCACCACAATTCTCAAAACATAATACAGCTAAGATGTAAGTAGTGAGGGAGTGATCATCGTACTACTAGGAGCTGGTGGCCATAGATAGAGATGAGCCTTTACCAGCAGGAGAAAAAGCAGGTAAAGATGGTCGCTGAGTAGGGGAGAGCTGCAAGTGAAATGTGTCAAGAAGAGGGCTTAGATAACAAGAGGAAAGAGGGCCCTGCTCTGAAGAGCTAACAATCTAGTGGGAAGGGTCGACAGGCAGATGACATGAGGTGCAAGCAAGCGAGAGGTAGCCTGATGGCAGTGTGCAAGCAAAGCAGAGATGTTCAAGGCATGAGGCAGGGGGATGGAGGAGCGGCCACAAGGCAGTACCCTCGGAACCAGAAGGTTCAGTATTGCTATTGGCTAAGGGAGGAGATTTATATAATAATTTTATAAGGTCTGTCCCATTTCCATGTCCCCCAAGTATCTCACTGCGAGGTAGACAAGACAGACCTAGGAACTGAGGGGAAGGTTACATGAAATGGAGAGGAGTGTGGGGAAGAGCGGCAGTTAGAGCAGGGGGAGGAGAGGTGGAAAGAGTACAGGGCTGAATAGAGCTTTGGATGAGGCAGGCTGAGGTGACCCAGGTCCTTTTTACTAGTGATGGTATAAGACTCAGTGATGGGGATCCTTTGGCACTCCAGCTGTTGTTGAACTACACATCCCAGCATGCCCTGCTACAGTTTTAGCATAGCCAAATAGGAAAACTGTAGCAGGGCATGCTGGGATATGAAGTTCAACAACCGCTGGAGTGCCAAAGGTTCCCCATCACTGGTATAAGTGATGAAAGGAAAAGCATATGTAAAGAGGGCCCTGGTCACAAGAGCTTAAAGGGTCTATTTACTAAGCCTCGGATGGAAAGTACCAGCCAACTCCTAACTGTCATTTTTCAAACACAGCCTGTGGCATGGCAGTTATGAGCTGATTGGCTGGGACTATCTCCGTCCACTTTATCTCCACCCAAGGCTTAGTAAATAGACCCCATTATATCTAAAGAAGAGGAGCAGACACACATGGATGATGCAGAGGGGTGAGTCAGCGTGTGAAGAACACAGAGGGGTGAGTAGGAATGAGATCTGGTAGGCTGGTATATATGTTTATAGAGCTCATTTGACACTTTGGAGAGAGTGGAAAGTGTGATAGCGAGAGAGTTTCAGTGGTGGGAAAAACACCAGTGAGATCCTGGTGGGATGGGGCAGTAGTAGGTGTCGATCCCTACGCTCAGCTAATATGTCAAATGAGCCATGATATAAAATGCGATAGGTAAAACCAAAAGGTATATAGACCATGTAACTAAGCTAGTAAATGTTGTATGTAAATATGAACGCACAGTGTTTGTGCAGAAGTATTGCTGGATGAGTTGTGTTACTGCAGGGTGTCAGCTATTTTATGTAAGGAGTGTGTGAATTAGTGCACTCTGATCCATGCAGTATGGGCTCTGATTGGATGGAGTAAATGGTTGGAGGGTGGAGATGAGAATAACTCCTAGACATCAAACTTGCAGCCATAGAGATCCATCTGTATATGGGCGATTGTGAATCCGACCCTGTATCTGCAATTGTGTTATACAACAATGATGGGCGAAGGGCTGTCCAGCCAACTTCTGTGGCCCTCAAACGGGTCACCTGCATCATTATTTTCTCTACTTGGTCTTCTTTCAGTTTATTTTTATTTAAGAGTGAGCGCAATTAAGTAGTAAAGATGCAGTAGCAGTCTCACTAGATTGCATAGCCAGCCCTAAGTCTACCTATTTGCTCTGAGTGAATAATTCATGCTTGTGCTGTGACGTTACACTGTTATCTGATGTTTCCCTGCAAGCATAATGTATGCCACCCACAGGGGTCACTTGTAAGTACTCTGAAACATGTTGCCTATAAGCAGGGCTGTACAAACGTTTTTAGGTTGAGGGGGGCCAAGCTATAATCTCAGTTTAGTGCCTCTATCTTCCAGCCAACTTAGACGGGTCACTAATTCGGTATGACTTGTAAACGGTGGTAAAAATGAGTGATTGTGCAAATGCAGAAGCTGGTGTGGAGGGCAGATATAATAAGTGGAGTAAATGGAACCAGACAGACATACAAAGGGGGAGTAAAAAGAACAGACACACAATGCAGAGATACACAAACACAATGGCAGGGAGGCAAACAGAATGACAGAAAGACAGAGCTGCACACACAAAATAAGAGACAAATACACAAAAATTGGTAAAGAAAGGAACAGACATGACATACACTAACTGGAGACATACAGTATAGAGAGAAAATGGCACAGACACAGGAAAGGGGGAGACACTGACACAAGGGAAGGGTAGAGGAATGGCTGGAGACATAGACACTGGTGACGGGGGGAGGGGGACATGCACACTGTGGCCAGAGAAGGGACTTGGAGGCAAACACACTGGTGGCTAGGGTTGATGACGACATGGTGACATACACACTGCGGCCGGAGAGGGCACACTGGTGATGGGGGGGAAAGGAGGGTTGGATACAAACACACTGGTGATGGGGGAGGGGTACTGGAGACATTCACAATCCTGACTGGAGGGGCTGGAGACAGTCACACGGGGGACATGGAGACATACACACTGGTGACTGGGAGAGGCAGACAGACCTACAGTGTGAAGTAAAGTTAGCAGGGCAGGGGGAATAGTGCGCAGACAGGAACTGAGCACAGAGGGCAGGAGGAGCACCGGTCAGCCAGATGTGATCACAGTCTTTTCAGCGTGGCTTGCTGTGGGGTTCAACTCTTTAATATAGAGAAGCCTCTTCATTCTCTACTGCCCTGCTATCCTGGGGGCAGAGCTAAAGGTCATGGGTATAGAACCTTACTGTGCTAGCGCCTGTCCCCAACTCCCCAACAACGCTAGTGGTTCACTTGAAGGTGGCAAAGTGTCAACCTGCTTCCTACAGTGATCCCCCCCTACCCCCATTCCCTGTGCCTGCCCTCCCGGCAGCCGTACTGTGGCATTGCTGAGTCCTGAGCTGGTCTCGTCCACTCATGGGTTGCAAACTTTGAAGACCCTTCCAAATTTTGTCTTAGTATTAAAAGGCTAAAGAAGCTCTAATGTGGCATAAGAAATGAGTTCTTACAATTTGCAGAGTTGTGCATTTGCTTTTGTAAAAGATTTATCTCTGAGCACAGACGATTCTGCAGAACTGCACTGAAATGTCACTACATCTAATGGTAGATTCATTGGCCTATGTTAGGGCCTAATTGAAGCAGTGTATCATTCCCATGTATATTCCCATTATAATTAATCTGTTAAGTAATATACCTATAAACTAAGTAGGCATAAAACAAGAAGTTAAATGCTGAGGATGCATGTATTTCCTGCAAGGCGTATTTTTGCTTGAGAATTTGCTGGGAAACATAAGTCTTAAATATGAATTACAAGAAAATAAATAATTGTATTATACATTTGTAGGCTTTCCTCAAAACATTGGAAGAGGTGCTTTCTTTACCCTCCTGGGATGATGTACCGTCAGTAAGTATGCTGCACAGCTGTTTACTGTACCTAGAGTTTAAGCGGTAACCTATTTTGTTATTTGTACTATTGTCAGTTATAGTAATAGTCACTTTTTTTCTATGGCTCTTTTTATTTTGTTTGTGTTTAAAAATATATATAATAAAAAAAGTTAGCACTATGTTATTTTCAGAATTTCCGAGTACTCATTTTGGATTTTTTTTAATTATTATTTATTATACAATTGCTTTACTGTTGTCATGTTTCATGTATACATTTTGCACATTTTTAATACACAATGGTGGAAATTAACAAGGTCACGATTTTATTCGAGTTTGCATTTTCATACAAAAATGCAACTCGGAAATTTACTAAACACAAATCTCAGCAGTGTTGGGGAATTTCGTATTGAGATACACTGCCGTCCACACAAATACGAATCAATAGAACTAGAACTGGAACTAGAAAAGGTTCAGAGGCGGGCGACCAAACTAATTAATGGGATGGAGACGCTGGCATACCAGGAAAGACTTGCAAGGTGTTATGAGCCACGGCTGTGGCTCATTCCTGTTTTGCAGTTTTGTTCTGTATTTCATGTTATACTTCTGTTTATGTTCCCCGTGGGTGTCATGGGGTGCTCGGAGCTCACCCTTAAGGAGGGGATACTGTTATGAACCACAGGTAGTGGTTCATTCCTATTTTATGTTTATAAAGTTGTCTTGCATGCCAGGATTTCCTGTTGCTCTGTTTTAGAATACTCTTGTCTGCTGCCGCTGGTGAGTCTGTGTAATTGCAGCTTGTTCCCTTGTGTTCAGCCTCACCTGGCTGCTAATTGCATCTGGTCAGTTTGGAATCTTGCAACAAGGCAGCTGCATGGGATTATTAATTAGGCCTCTCTGTTATATGCTGGCTGTTTGCAATTCACAGATGCTGGTGATATTCCTGGGTTTTCAGTCTGCTTGAGTTCTGAGCTTGGTTCCTGCTAGTTCCTGAGCTTCCTGTGTCAGTCCCTGTGTCGATTCCTATGTCTGATCCCGTGTCCTGCCGTGAGGCGTTCCTGTCCTGAGGTCCAGTACCTTTGCCTGTGCAAGTTTCTGGCTTCTTGGTGTCCACCGGTCTGTCGTTTGGGATTCTGCCTGTCCTCCAGTTCTGAGAGTCTGTGTCAGCAGCATTGGGAGTTCCTGTCCGTTTGCCAGTATTCGTACCGGTTCCGTGAGTAGCGGCACGGCCGCGTCCGTTGGCGTAGGCCGCTGTATTCCCTTATTATTTCTGTCACTGGTGTTTTGCAGAGGGTTCTGCTTATGCTGTCACCGCCGGTACACAAGAGTATTGTCGGTGTGTGGTCAGCATTTCCTTTGTTGTTCTTTTCCTTTGGCGGCAAGCCGCACATACTTTGGTTTTAGGTTTGTTAGTAGCCCCTGGCCTTGTTGTTTAGTCAGAGGGCCCCTTGTTATCACCCTGTCTCGGTTCACTCTTTGTCTCTCATTAAGACCTGAGGGGGCATCGAAGTTGGGCAGACGTAATCCGCCCTTCAAACGCGGCTGCCATGGGCTCAAGCAACCATAGTCTCGCAAGAGTGTACTGACAGCACGGGTGAGACAACGGAGATAGGGCACCAGGGGCTATTCCCTTTCCATTCCCCTTTCCCAGCATTCCGTCCTGGTGCTCTGGACTCGCTTCATAACATCTCCCTTGTTCTGAGCACCAGGAACCTAACATTATCACCAGCCATACCACAAAAAAGAAATAAAACTTTTTTCTTTTTTGGCCCAGTCCAGTGTCTAGTCTAGAATCCAGTCCTGTCTAGAATTCGGTGTTTAGAATCCAGTCCAGTGTTAGAATCCAGTCTTGTCTAGAATCCAGTGTTTAGAATCCAGTCCGGTGTTTAGAATCCAGTCCGGTGTTTAGAATCCAGTCCGGTGTTTAGAATCCAGTCCGGTGTTTAAAAAAAAAAAAAAAAGTCTTGTTTTGTTTAGCAAAATTTAGTCTTGCCTTGTCTTGCCTTGTCTTGTCTTGTCTAGTTTTAAATCCTCCTATGTCTACTATGCAAGCCCTGCAGGCATCTCTCGCAGCCCTGAACTCTGTATTCAGTGCTTTGAGACCAGAGCGACTAGAAGTTTTGCAGCAATCCCTAAAGCAACTGCAAAACCTACTGACTAAAATCTTGCTCATCTTGCCAGAAGTCGTTGAGAGTACATCTATCTCTAAAGAGACTCTTGTTCACAGTATGGTGACAAGAGAATCCTCTGGTTTAATTGAAGAGAAAAGATTTAAAAGTTTTCTGCGGCCCAGGCTCTCAGAAGAGGAGCGTCTGCGTCGCAGAAACTTAAACTTGTGCCTATATTGTGGGGGTTTAGGCCACTATCTGCAGACCTGTGAGTTGCGCAAGCCAAAGTGTGGTGACGAGTCTTGCCCTCTGGCCAAGTTGAGTCAGGATACAAGACCTACTCCTGTCTCTACTGTGGCAGAGGTACTTGTCACACAACCCACACTAAAAAGCTCTCTGTCCTATAATTGGGGTCCTTGGGCAAGGGAGCCCCATTATAGATTCAGGAATCAAAAAAGAATGTTTTTCTCCTCTCTTGAGGTTCCTGTGGAAGCGGAGTTGCAAGCCCCTGGAGTGGTGCCCGATGCCCAGGGTCCTGGAGTGGTGCCCGATGCCCAGGGTCCTGGAGTGGTGCCCGATGCCCAGGGTCCTGGAGTGGTGCCCATAGCCCAGGGTCCTGGAGTGGTGCCCGTAGCCCAGGGTCCTGGAGCGGTGCCCGTAGCCCAGGGTCCTGGAGCGGTGCCCGTAGCCCAGGGTCCTGGAGCGGTGCCCGATGCCCAGAGTGCTGGAGCGGTGCCCGATGCCCAGAGTGCTGGAGCGGTACCCAATGCCCAGAGTGCTGGAGCGGTACCCGATGCCCAGAGTGCTGGAGCGGTACCCGATGCCCAGAGTGCTGGAGCGGTACCCGATGCCCAGAGTGCTGGAGCGGTACCCGATGCCCAGAGTGCTGGAGCGGTACCCGATGCCCAGAGTGCTGGAGCGGTACCCGATGCCCAGAGTGCTGGAGCGGTACCCGATGCCCAGAGTGCTGGAGCGGTACCCGATGCCCTAGCTTATAGAGGGACATCAAATATTATAGTTCAGGTGTCCATACCGGAAGGGGTCTCAGAAGCTGTCACCCCAGGTAGGGACTTGAAAAGCGCAACCCAAGAAAGGGTCTCTAAAACCATAATTCTTGAAGGGAACTCGAGAAGCAAACCCCCAGAAGGGATCTTTGAAGTAATATCCCCAAGTGGGGTCTCGAGAGACGCAGCCCCAAAGAAGGGTCTAGAAGTCGCTTCCCCAGGAAAGAACTTAAGAAGCATAGCATTAGTGGAGGATCTGAACGTTATTGCTTCAGCAAAAGTCCTGGAAGTCATAGTCCCGGGAGAACTTTCGATAATTATCGACTCAGAGAGGGAGGCCGATGGCCCGATCCCAGTCAGGGAGGCCAACGGCCCGGTCCCAGTAAAAGAATCCGAGGTGCTGGCCCCAGCGGGGTTCCCGGAGGCCACTGCCCCAGCGGGGTTCCCGGAGGCCACTGCCCCAGCGGGGTTCCCGGAGGCCACTGCCCCAGCGGGGTTCCCGGAGGCCACTGCCCCGGGTGGGGTTCAGGAAGTCTCTGCCCCGGGTGGGGTTCAGGAAGTCTCTGCCCCGGGTGGGGTTCAGAAAGTCACTGCCCCGGGTGGGGTTCAGAAAGTCACTGCCCTGGGTGGGGTTCAGAAAGTCACTGCCCCGGGTGGGGTTCAGAAAGTCACTGCCCCGGGTGGGGTTCAGAAAGTCACTGCCCCGGGTGGGGTTCAGAGAGTCTCAGCCTTGAGTAAGGTCAATAGTGACCAGGTCCTAGCAAAGCACTCCAGTCAGTCAGATGAGAAGGAAACAGATCCTGACTCTGATATCTCAACATCCATAATCTTTGATGGGGACTTAGCCCAATTTTTGACACTTTACAAACACTATTACATTATTATGTTGTCTAGACCATTTCTGGGCATCACTTCAGAGAACATTGTGCTTTATCTGATTTATTCTTTTAGAGGAGAGCCTTTTGAGTGGGCGACCAGCCTAATGAAAGCTGAAGATCCCATTCTTCAGGATCCCCTAGCATTCAGTGATGCAATTATTAAAAGATATGGTTCCAAAGAAATTGGTTCAGGTTCCTCTAGGTCACCCGTCTTATATACTGAGAGTCCACCAAATACTGTAAACTCAGCACAAGAGTCTCAGCCCGTTGTTTTGACTGCAGGATGTGCTTTTCTGACTTCTTCTAATAATAGTACTTTACCAGAAAGTTCAGCTTCCAAGGGTAAGAGACCTGTCTCTGATTTGAACGCAGCCTTGCTGGGTGGTACCATCAGTTCAGACAATGTGTGGGGAATTACCTTGGTCAGACCTAAAGAGCTTTGTAAAAAGAAGAAGAAGAAGAAAAAGAAATAATTTTTGACTCTTGCCTTGATAAAAAAAAAAGTTTTTTTTTGTTTTTTCCCCTTGTCTTGTGTCCAGTGGCCACCATCAAGGGGAGGGCACTGTTACAAGTTGTTGCTACAGCTTGTTTTTGTTTTCTTGTCTGTTAGACCAGTGTGTCAGGTTTTTTTTTTTGTATCCCTTGTTCTGGATAGTCTGAATTTTGGGGTCTTTTGACCCCTCCTCAAGGGGGGGGGTAATGTTATGAGCCACGGCTGTGGGTCATTCCTGTTTTGCAGTTTTGTTCTGTATTTCATGTTATACTTCTGTTTATGTTCCCCGTGGGTGTCATGGGGTGCTCGGAGCTCACCCTTAAGGAGGGGATACTGTTATGAACCACAGGTAGTGGTTCATTCCTATTTTATGTTTATAAAGTTGTCTTGCATGCCAGGATTTCCTGTTGCTCTGTTTTAGAATACTCTTGTCTGCTGCCGCTGGTGAGTCTGTGTAATTGCAGCTTGTTCCCTTGTGTTCAGCCTCACCTGGCTGCTAATTGCATCTGGTCAGTTTGGAATCTTGCAACAAGGCAGCTGCATGGGATTATTAATTAGGCCTCTCTGTTATATGCTGGCTGTTTGCAATTCACAGATGCTGGTGATATTCCTGGGTTTTCAGTCTGCTTGAGTTCTGAGCTTGGTTCCTGCTAGTTCCTGAGCTTCCTGTGTCAGTCCCTGTGTCGATTCCTATGTCTGATCCCGTGTCCTGCCGTGAGGCGTTCCTGTCCTGAGGTCCAGTACCTTTGCCTGTGCAAGTTTCTGGCTTCTTGGTGTCCACCGGTCTGTCGTTTGGGATTCTGCCTGTCCTCCAGTTCTGAGAGTCTGTGTCAGCAGCATTGGGAGTTCCTGTCCGTTTGCCAGTATTCGTACCGGTTCCGTGAGTAGCGGCACGGCCGCGTCCGTTGGCGTAGGCCGCTGTATTCCCTTATTATTTCTGTCACTGGTGTTTTGCAGAGGGTTCTGCTTATGCTGTCACCGCCGGTACACAAGAGTATTGTCGGTGTGTGGTCAGCATTTCCTTTGTTGTTCTTTTCCTTTGGCGGCAAGCCGCACATACTTTGGTTTTAGGTTTGTTAGTAGCCCCTGGCCTTGTTGTTTAGTCAGAGGGCCCCTTGTTATCACCCTGTCTCGGTTCACTCTTTGTCTCTCATTAAGACCTGAGGGGGCATCGAAGTTGGGCAGACGTAATCCGCCCTTCAAACGCGGCTGCCATGGGCTCAAGCAACCATAGTCTCGCAAGAGTGTACTGACAGCACGGGTGAGACAACGGAGATAGGGCGCCAGGGGCTATTCCCTTTCCATTCCCCTTTCCCAGCATTCCGTCCTGGTGCTCTGGACTCGCTTCATAACATCTCCCTTGTTCTGAGCACCAGGAACCTAACACAAGGCTTGACATGTTCACACTGGAAAAGAGGAGATTAAGAGGGGACATGATCAACACTTATAAATATTTAAGGGGACAATACACAGAGCTTTTTGGGATCTGTTTTTGTTAAGGCCAGCACAGAAAACATGTGGACACCCACTTAGGTTAGAGGAGAGGAGATTCCGCATACAAAGGCGGAATGGTTTTTTCACAGTAAGGACAATACGAGTTTGGAATTCCATGCCTGAGAGTAGTAATGGCAGACTCGGTCAATACTTTTAAGAATGGGCTAGTTAAATTCCTAATGGATAATGATATACAGGGTTATGGTGAATAGATCACGTACCATAGTTATAACAAAAATGAGGAAATACAACGCAACGGCCGACTTTATCAACAGATAAAATTACGCCTGAAAATAATACAGAGTAGGAGAACACAAATAGGTTGAACTCGACGGACGGATTGTCTTTTTTCAACCTCACAAACTGTGTAACTATGTAATAGACCATTGGTCAAACACTTGTTTTTTTCACATACACCTCATATAACACGGGAAATTACTAAAAATTCATATTCTCAATGACTGCTGACAATAGCCAAACACTGCCAGAAAAGCATGAAAATCGTATAGAAATAGAATTTTCAAATAGACCTGCTTTTGGCTGGCGTGTTTGGCGAATCATGCACGGATCAGTGAAATCCGTGCATGTTTCTCTATTTACAATGTAGTAAAGAGTTAAAAATAAAACATTGCGTGGGATCCCCCCTCCTAAGCATAATCAGCCCTTTGAGCTCTTTGAGCTGGTCCTGGTTGTTAAAATACAGTGAAAAAATTGCATAGGGGTTCCCAGTATTTTAACAACCAGCCCAGGGCTCTTGGACCGGTCCTGGTTCCAAAAATACAGGGGAAAAAGGACGTAGGGGTCCCCCGTATTTTTTAAAGCAACACCGGTCTCCAATAGCCAAGGAGATAATGCCACAGCTGGGGGACAAATTTATATAGGGCCCCGCAGCCGTGGCATTACCTCCCCAGCACATGCTGGTACTTGGAGAACCACAAGTATCAGCATGCAGGTCATTAAAGTAGTTCCACAGTAAAATAAATATAAAAAAAAACACAGGACACACACACTATGAAAGTAAACTTTTATTTAAACATACATGCACACTTACACACTCGCACATACTTACCTAGTGTCCCTCGGAGCCCCTCGCCCCCCTTGTCTAGTAGAATCTACGGGGTACCTGTAAATTAAAAAATTATACTCACCTTATCCTGTGTAGATCAGCCTGTAGGCACCCCCCCACAAAAAAACGCCCCTCCCTGTGAGACCATGCCCCCAACTTTATGTAGACTCGTGCTTCCCATGATGCCACACCCTCCCTGCAAGGCCATGCCCTCCCTGTGGGGACACACCCCTTTTCAGCCACAAACGTGGGAGGACTATTTACCGCACCATGATCACCGACCCCGACATCCTCTGTGTATACTTGTACTGGAACAAGACTAATGTTGAACAATGTCTTCAATAAATTAGCCTATTGGCTTATAGGGCTCGATTCAATTCAGTGCGAATTGAATAGCGCCGGGAATTAACTCCCAGTGCTATTCAATTCAGTCTGCTCTTATGTCAGAGAAGGCCGGTTCTCATGGACTTAACAGGGTGTTCTGTAGCGAGAACCGACATTCTCTGACTAAAGTACCTGTTGCGATGCTGTTCCCGCAGCACTAAGGGCAGAAATCAGCACCACGTCAGCACCTACAGCGATGCGAGAAGAAATCCTCTCGTCAGACGTCTCATCACGCTGAATTTAATAGCACTGGGAGCCGCTATTCAATCCACCCTGAATTGTATCGAGCCCAGCAGTCGCTTTGTAAATAAAATTGGGGTTATTATGCTCCTAAATTTACTGACCTATACTCCCATCCTATTAATAAGCAGCATTCCTATAAAAGTATAAATAGTGAGTATGAGAATGATATGACATATAAGAGTAATTCACGACATGGTTTAATTTGGATTGGGACCATATGTACTTGAAATGTCCAGTAAGAGAATGTAAAGGCACTGATGTTTGCAAAGGCCTTTTAACTGGAGTTCCAGTGTCACAGACATACCTACCTACATTCGCAGCCCCTTAATAGGAGCTTTCCTGTGGGGTACACAGAGCCGGCCCTAACCAATATGATGCCCTAGGCAAGATTTTGGCTGGTGCCCCCTAGCACCACCGCTAGTTCCGCTTCTGACCCTGCACCCCTTTCCCAGCACCATTATTATTATTATTTAATTTTATTAATAAGGCGCCACAAGTGTTTCGCAGCACCGTACAAAGGACAGTACAGGGAGACAAAACTTAACATTACAATAAATAAATAACAAAAATAGAGTACAGGTAACAAAGAGCACCACAATTCTCAAAACATAATACAGCCTAGATGTAAGTAGCGAGGGAGTAATCACCGTACTACTTGGGGCTGATGGCCATAGATAGAGATGAGCCTTTACCAGCAGGAGAAAAAGCAGGTAAAGATGGTCGCTGAGTAGAAGAAGCTGTGAGTGAAATGTGTCGAGAAGAGGGCTTTGACAGCAAGAGGAAAGAGGGCCCTGCTCTGAAGAGCTAGCAATCTAGTGGGAAGGGGCGACAGACAGATGACATGAGGTGCAAGCAAGTGGGAGGTAGCCTGATGGCAGGATGTAAGCAAAGCAGAGCTGTTCACCCCTCACCCATAGCAGTCCTTATTTTGGTTTTCCTACCCCCTGTAATTTAAATAAGAACAGTATGTACATTCGGCGCACAGCCCAAAAAGGTTTGTGTTTTTGCTGCCAAGGGGCATGGCCACACAATAGTACCCCTAATTCAAATTATGCCACACAGTAGTGCAACTTTATTCACAATTTATCATGCGATAGGGTCCCTTATTCACATTACATCACACAGTAGTACCACTTTACCTTATATACATTACTCCTCACAGTAGTGCCCCTCATTCACATAACATCATACTGAATTGCTCCTTATTCACATTATACCACACCATATTGCTTTTTATTCTCATTACACCACACCATATTGCTCCTTATTCACATTACACCACACCATATTGCTCTTTATGTACATTATACCACACAGTAGTGCCCTTTCTATACGTTATGCCACACAGTAGAGCACCTTATACACATAATGCCACACATTAGTAATGCATTTATACACATAATTCCACACAGTAATGCCCCTTATATGACACACATTATTAATGTCCTTAGAAACATATTGTGCCTTACATATTATGGCAACCCTTATTAATGCCCTTATACACATAATGTCCCTTACTCATATGCCGCACAGTATTAATGCCCTTACACACATATTGACACACATAATGTCCCTTACACATATGCCACACATTATCAGTGCCCTTATACACATAATGACACACACAGTGCCCATTATACATATGTCACACATTATTAATACCCTTATACACATAATGACAAATATAGTGCCCTTTACACATTTGCTGCACATTATTAATGCATTTACACACATGAAACGCATAATGCCCCTTACACATATGCCGAACACTATTGCACAACCAACCCACTCACACACAGCACTCACACGGCCGCTAACACTGTGACCTCTGCCTCTCCTTGGATACAGATGTGTCCTCATAAATCTTGCCGCCATGCAGCAGGAGATACCTGGCGTGAGTCAACTCTGCTAATGTCGGGTGCCTATTTTTGATGAAAGTGCATCTTATTTGCATTGCTATGTGGCTAGGATGCACAAGCAGCTTCTGATGAGTAAAATGTTATGCAGCATGCCTATATACTGTGTGCGACTGTGGCTGTATCTGCATACGAAATGCTACAGAGAATATAGGCATGCCGCATATCATTTTAATCAGCAGAAGCTGCTTGTCCCCCTAGGCATACCAGATGCCCTAGGCAATTGACTAGTTTGCATATGCCTAGGGCCGGCTCTGGGGGTACCTCTCAACGAGAAGTAGGTGTGGTGACATTGCTATATTAATACAACTAGGACACAATCCGATATTGTACATATTCAGGTTCCTTGCAGTAGGATCAGGACACTGACAAATAGATGATCTAATAACAGCAATATTATACTATAGATAGTGACCGAGTGGAGGTACATTGCAATATAGTACACCATTCCATCAATAATGACAAGTGGACACGCTTTTTAACATCTTTATTCACAATCTTTTTTTTCTCTATATTCACATATGTGTTAGTCCTTGTAATTTTAACCTCTCTGTTTCACTGCAGTCCGGGATAAATTATTATCCTAATTTAAATAATGATATAATAAAGATTATATGTTATGTGATCAAATTATCTTTCCCCATGTACGTCAATAATACAGATTCTCTTTTTTCTCCAAACCTGTTAGCTGTACGTGCACTGTAGTTGACAGCATCCCCTATATTGATAGTAGATAATTTTGTGATAATAAGAGGGGCTCTATAAGTGGATGTATGTTAATGATTTCCATACACTCACAATATTAATATACATTAAAGGGGTCATTCCGAGTTGTTCGCTCGCTAGCAGATTTTAGCAGCATTGCACACGCTAGGCCGCCGCTCTCTGGGAGTGTATTTTAGCTTAGCAGAATTGCGAACAAAAGATTAGCAGAATTGCGAATAGAAAATTCTTAGCAGTTTCTGAG
This sequence comes from Pseudophryne corroboree, assembly GCF_028390025.1. Classification (NCBI taxonomy): domain Eukaryota; kingdom Metazoa; phylum Chordata; class Amphibia; order Anura; family Myobatrachidae; genus Pseudophryne; species Pseudophryne corroboree. The sequence goes on from NC_086444.1 coordinate 334,991,261, forward strand.
TAGCTCGAGACTTACTCCTACACTGCGATCAGCTCAGGCCGTTTCGTTCCTGGTTTGACGTTACAAACACGCCCTGCATACGGCCAGCCACTCCCCCGTTTCTCCAACCACTCCTGCTTTTTATCCTGGCACGCCTGCGTTTTTCCGCACACTCCCAGAAAACATTCAGTTTCCGCCCAGAAATACCCACTTCCTGTCAATCACACTCCGATCACTTCAACTATGAAAATTCTTTGTTTGGATGTGAGTAAATCTACTAAGTTTTGTGCTAAAATACTTAGCGCATGCGCACTGCGTACCATGCGCATGCGCATTTTCGCATTAATCGCTCCGTTGCGAAAATCGGCAATGAGCGAACAACTCGGAATGACCCCCTGAGTGTACAGATACCAAATCCCTTTGCGCTATATATATAACTGGTAATAAATAAATAATAAAATAATTGTGGCCAAATCCTTGCTTTAATCAAAGCAATGTTAACTTTGGTCCCAAACGTCAGTCCCAAAGACGCTAACATAACCACAACTGTGTGATGATACAGAGAGCTGTATGCACATAAAGAGAGAGATGCTACCTTATAGTTACAAAGTGCATGGACTAGCAAGTTTTCCCTGAAGTCTTGTGCATGAGGAATAAAACTGCAATCCTCAGTGCTGTTATGTATTAACATTGCTTCCAGCTTTGAGATTTCCAAATCATTTGAAAGAAATGTGCTGCAGTGTCAGTTTAGGGCTGAATCATCACAGATCTATAATTCTGTTATCGAGATGGCTGCTGTAAAAAACGTAAGCTCTTATTACAGTTTATTACTCTTTGATTGACATATTGTGGGCTACATATGAATTTTTACCATTTCACATCTAGAGTGGAATTTCTGAAATCCACTTACTGTGTTTCAATCCTGCTTAATACCAATACTGTATGTAAATAGTTCTTATGGCTTCACAGACTGATGCTCTTTACATTTAGGATCTACAACTCAGAGAATGAACATGAAGACCGTAAAAACAAAATTAAAAAAAATAAATATTTTTTTTTGTAGGCTCATCCTGATGTTGGAGGGCTCATCGATACAGTTGATAAAGTAATGGTACAAATGGCTACAAACCTCTTAGAAAACCCATCTGTGATTGTAACACTGGAAGGCAGATCAGCGGTAGCAGGTAACTAAATGTTTAAAAACAAAGTCATTTCTGGTACTATTGAAAGCTAACAACCTTGAAACATCTCTGTATAAGTGGGATATGCTGTATACTGTACCTCTACTAATTTGGCCCTCAAGGCAAGTTGATATCCCAGTAATAAAGATTATATCCTATATTTTTTGAACATGTGATGTGTTTTATTTTATTTTATTGACAATGTTACATAAAAAAATGGAATAATGTTACAATAAAATTAAATAAATAAATAACTAAGTCCTGACCTTGTAGCAGGCCACACCTTAGTTTAATATATTTACGAAAGGGCATTTTTTTTTCTCCCCCATAAATCATAAATGCAAATAACACCATGGCTATCGCTAACTAACATATATTGCAAAGACTCCAGAAGGTATAATGCCTTTGTTCCTTTTGTGGTCAGGGCTGGCTGTCCTACAGCAGTTTTTATTCTTAAATTGTAATAATTTAATGAGTTTACATTTATAGTGTCCCGAGCTATGCTGTAGATACTGAAGATACACTTTCGCTTTCAGCAGTAGCTGAAATACCAATAAGCTGTTATCCATGCTTTCTAATGCAGGTTAACAGATACATCATGCTCCATCAACTTAAGTAACTGTTGAAGTGAGAAACCAAATCATGTCACCATGTCACATGGAGATAGAACAAAAATGCTTTCCACAGACCAGTGCTTTCCCTTGGTTACTAGTACTAAGCTTTAGTTATAATGTGCCAACATATTACGCATTTCTGTACTGAAAAAAATATTGTGGGAAACTCAACAGTAAAATATGTGCTGCTAACACCCTGCAGGTTTTATTTACACAGGCTATTTGTTTAATTAGTTTCTTGATATGCGCAGTATTTAGATCACGGCTACACTATGGATTTTGTCTGGAAATGTGTAAATGTAATTGCAAGACACAAATTTCATGGTGTCTAACAATTGGATTCTATTTCACCTGCTACAAATACAATTTATAGGCTGTCACATTACTTTCACCACTGATTGTCTGCTAACTGTATCATGTTTGTGTAATGGACATTAGTTGATATAAATACTGGTCAATCTACATTAATGTATGTGTGCTTTTTAGCATAATTACTTCTTCTGTGCTTTAGTGCAGGACTGGGCTGTTTTGGAGACCTTTAAATCTAAGGGCTAAATTTACTAAGCCGCGGTTTTGTTGTCATTTAGAAACTGTCAGAAACCACCATCAATTGATGGGGGTTTCTATGTCTAATTGATAGCATTTACTAAGCAGCAGTTTTGGTGTCTAAACTGAATCTGCCGTCGTCCCTTGACAGTTTCTTAAACCTCATATTGTCTGAGGATTGTCCGTAACATAAACTATAACATCTTAACACTTAATTATAATAAATAAAGACACGGAGACTTGAATTTGGCAGAAATTGTTAGCTATTTATTTAAGTGAACCATTAACTGTGAATAATTAAACTAAAGTATGGTGGCCAGAAAGAACGGCTAAACAACCCTATCCCATAGATAACTATCTTATAAAAAAGAACTGACGTAAACCTTTCAACAAACAAATAGGTATCCGCTCAACCTCCATCCTGACTACCCACCCGTGAAGGTGATGAGGCTGCCACCCATGAAGGCGGTCCAGCAGATGTAAAACCAGTCAGCGAAGGAGAGCGCACCTAAAAATCAACAACCAAACGACCTCCAATCCACTCTTTAATCCAACAAATGTTAACTTGCCGTTCTTTCCCGCCAACAGCGAAGTTCTGTTCCACAGAAACTACGCACCACCACCATACTCCTAACCTACCGAACCAACCACCGAAAACAGATCCTCCAAAAACATAGATAGTCCCTGTCCTGTCAAGTGCACACCATCCGGTCTAAACAAGTAGAAGTGCCGAAACTTGATCCGCTGATGCCAAACCACAGCACCGCCATGGGCCACCACAAACTTAGCCACCGCGGCATTCACCTTCCGGCGAGCCACATCGATCGCCCGACAATCCACCACTCCACGCCAACACAACCGCGGCACCATACAAGACCAGATAAGCCTACAGCCTGGCCAAGCGCCCGAAATCACTTGCAGATCCTGAATAATGGCCAATCGAAGATTCACTGCCTTCCTCCTACCTAGGTCGTTCCCTCCTAAGTGAATCACCAACAGTTTGAGGATGCCAAACCGCCGAACCTGCTCCATAAGCTTCGCTTTCAGGTCATGCCAAAGCATACCACGCACACCTATCCACCGCACATCATCCGAACCCACAAAGCAAGGAGCCCCTTCCGTAGCCAAAAATTTGGCTGCCCAATAAACATAGGAATGGCCAATCACCCACACATCACACACATCCACCCGCCAACCTAAAAGGGGAAAAAACAGATAAACAAATGTGAATATGGGAGATAAAACCAAACCCAGCCCAGAACAGGAACCAACTATCAGAACGAGGATCTGCCAAAAAGAAAAATTTGAATAGAGGACTATAACTTTCCTCTTGAACAAGCTTCAGGCCAATCGAAGCAACAGAAAGACACAAAAGGAAAAAACAAAATAACAAAAAGGGGGTGGGGGAAGGTTAGAGCTGGGAGGGGGGGTGTTGGGGGGAACACAGAATAACTCGGCTGGAGGTGAAACATAAAAACCTGCTGAGGAACTTGTAATTAGATGCCAATTAGCCGAATTGAATAAATTAAGCCAAATCAGTTCGTCAGTTCAGGCAAAAAATCGCGAAGCACTCCAGACCCCCACTGCCAGCAGTGGCGAGTAGCTAGCCATCCGAGTAGGGAGGACAGGGGAGACAAACAATACAGTACGAACACACTGAACTGAAACACACAACGCAGTAACACAAACAGCATGTTAGTAGAACAAACTCGCTTACGCAACAACGGGCCGAATGTAACGCTTATAAGCCGCCGACTTCCAGCGGCCCAAAGCCTTAATTTCGTCCACAGCGCGCCCTGCAGATGCTGCGGAAGTGGCGGCCCCGATTCTAAAGGAATGGGAACCAAAGTCCCTAGGCGAGAGGCCCAAACTGGACAGGCAGCGCCGCATCATCCATGTAAATTGGTACTTCGTCAATGGCGACCCGTCGTAATGCAGGAGCCAAGACCCCTCAGACGAGGGCCTGACCTCCGCATACCAACCAGCCAATGCCACCGGACAACAGTCCCCACCACCCGATGGTGTCAAAGTGAGCCAATGACCTCTACCCATCTGATTAGTTTTGGAGCGGCGCAGCCTGCACAGCACGGACCCCCCACCCACAATAACATCCGCGCGCCGCATAAAGGCCTCGGTTTTCTTAGAAGCCGCAGCCAGCTCAGAAACCCTGAATGCACCATGGAACGCCATGGAAAAGGCCAGCTGAAACAGGAGCGTTTCAAAACGGGAGTCCGCCACCCCCGCCACCGCCCCTAAGAGGGAAGAAAGCAGGGACGCATCAATAGGGCGTCGGCCATCGGGAGGCACCGGAGCCGAACGCGCCCAACCTCTAAGCTCCCTTGCCAGTAGGAAACCCTTCGTAAAATCCGGCATACCCTTCAATTTAGAATAAAAGGATATCCCGGCAAGGGATCTCCCCGTTATGAAGAGTTGCCAAACGAAGTCTAGAAACAAGCTCTGACCCCTCTTACCTCTAGGCCCTTGGTCACGGGAAAAGTCTTCCCACTCCTTCCAGGCCCGACGGTATCCAGCGAGAGTGGACGGAGCCAAAGACAGCTCTGCTAGCCCTTCCAATCCGCCATGATGACCTGCCAAACATAAGAAGGGCAGGGCAAACCTACCGAATCAGCCTCCGGAGCCAACAAACGGAACCTATCCCACTGCCCCCTGGACAATGCGTCGGCGATCCCATTATATACCCCGGGAACGTGTTGCGCCCGAAACAGAATATTGCAGCGCAAACAGGTTAGCACGAGCCGTGACAACACTCGGAGGACCCGCAGGGCCTTAGCCCTTTGGTTGTTAACCGCGTGCACGACCCCCAAGTTATCGCAGCGGAAGAGAATACTGCAATCGCGCAGTCGCCCCCCCCAAACCTCCAAGGCCACCATGATGGGAAAGAGTTCCAGCAACAACAGCCCCTCCCTCGACCAAGACTCCGGCCAAGAGGCCGCACACCAAGCCCCGTCAAGATAACAACTGAACCCCGATGAGCCCGCCACATCTGTAAACAACTGCAACTCGAAACTGTCAACGAGCGGGGCCATCCAGATCCGCACACCATTGAAATCTGCCAAGAACGAAACCCACATAGCGAGGTCCCGCCTAATCTCTGCCGAGAAATCGACAAAATGGTGCGGCCTGGACACCCCGGCCGTGGACCGTTCCAACTTCCGGCAAAAAACCCTGCCCATGGGGATCACCCGACAGGCAAAGTTCAACCGACCTAAGAGGGATTGCGCCTCCCGCAACGTACCCTTACTTCGTCCCGAGCACTGCGCAATGGACTCCCGTAGCTGCACGACCTTATCCTGAGGCAGCCGGCACGCCCCCGCGACCGTATCGATGTTGATACCTAAAAAGGACAAGCAGGAGAGGGGCCCCTCCGTCTTATCCTCGGCCACCGGGTCGCCAAAATGCCTAAGCAATGCACGCAGCGAGAACAGCAGGAAACCACAGCGAGGAGAATGCGCGGGCCCCATGCACAAAAAATCATCCAGGTAATGTGCAATCCCGGTACCTCCGCAAGAAAACTCCACACACCAATGCAAAAAGGTGCTGAACTTTTCGAAAAAGGCACACGAAACGGAACACCCCATCGGCAGACACTTGTCAATGAAGTATTTCTCCCCGACGCGGAAACCCATGAATCAAAACGACTCCGGGTGCAAAGGGAGCAAGCGAAAAGCCGATTCAACATCCAGCTTAGCCATGAGGGCCCCAGGGCCACACTCCCAGACCAAGCCCAGAGCATCCTCAAAGGACTGATACACCACCGAACAATATTCCGGAGAAATTGCATCATTCACCAAGGAGCCCGGATGGATAAGACAAATGCTGAATGAGCCGAAACTTACCCGGAACCTTTTGGGGCACAACCCCCATCGGGGAGATAATCAAATCCTCGATAGGCGGCACCGCAAAGGGGCCCGCCATTTCCCTAGGCGAACCTCCTGTTCCACTTTACCTCGAAGCACGTCAGGGAAATCCCGGGCAGACTGCAGGTTCCTGACGGCTCGAACTAAAACATCCCCCACCACAGGCAAACGAAAACCCGACGCAAAACCCTTCCGCAGAAATCTTGCGTCGTCTGTGTAAGGGTACCATCCTAACCATTCCATTTTAGCATGGCCCCCAAACGAACCGGGGTCGGCGCCCTAACTAGCGGCAAGCCCACCCGTTGCTTTTCTGGTTGGGCCAGCGGCCGCCCTGGCACCAGGTCTCCCCCCCCCCGCGGAAGCAATTGGAAGCAGGGTGGGATCCGTTACATCGCAAGCAAAGGTGTCGAAAACGACACCGTTGCCCAAGGGGGCACGTGGCATTGTTGAACGCGAAACACTTCCCCTTCGCCGGCGTCTGCTGCGGAGAACGGGCCGCGGTCCAAGGGCGGCGCGGCGGACCCTCAACCGCTGGTCGAAACTGACTCGCCGTTGCGGCCTGCGCCACCGACGCCCCCTTTGCCACCATCTTCACATCCTGCGCTCGCGTGACCCTAAGCCATACCTCCACGTCTTTGCATCCGAAGTCAATGACGTGTAGGCAATCGTGCTTCTGACGGAACTGCTTATCGTACTGCAGCCACGAATCGTCCTTAGACTGACGCTGCATGTCATGCACGAGGTGAATATACCTGATGACGTTCATGTGTTCATCAGGGCGATCCTCCAAGTAGCACGCCGCGAAGACACAGAAACCCGCCAACCAGTTGTCATACGAGCGGAAGGCTTTCCGCCCCAATACCGCCCTTCGCGAGCGCTTCCTTACCTTCCCTCTTGGTGTCCTCTGTCAACGTAAAAAGGTAGACGTATTCCCCCCGTCTAATCTTCCTCCTGCAACTCTCCCGCAATCCCCGCAAGACTGCCGTGCACTCGCAGCGAACCACGCCCGGCAAATTACGCCTCCTCCTTTCCCGGCGAGAACTGCTACTACTCTTGCGAGACCGCTTATCCCGGTGCCGCGCCTCACGCCGCGCGTACTTGATAGCCCTTTTCCTAGCCTTAGTGGTGCTACTAACCGCAGACTGGCACGACGAAGAAGAGGAAGAAGATCTACTCGACGTACTGCCGCACGAGGAAGAAGAGGACCCCAGCGACATAGCAACAGTATCGGCGTCCCACTCACCGGCGGGCCCGCTTCCGGAAGGCGAAACATCGGCTACGACCGGCTCCTCGTCCTGATCGCTATCCGGATCCGCACCTGAAAAAGAAGGGACAACCGCCCCTGGAGCCGAAGTCCCCCTGGCGGGAATGAAAGCAGACGCTTCTGCGGGCGAAGGGGTAGCGCTACCCAGCAACGCAGCGGCAGAGCCCAGACTGCGACACGCCTGTAGGAACTGCGCCATGGCGGGGTCAGAAACACCCGGGAGAACGGCCGCGCCGACCGAATCGAGAACCAAGGAATCGCCAACCGGGCACAAAGTCGACAAAAGCGGCCCGAATGTCGCCGTCATGGCCGACAGTGCCGTCGAAACGGCAGAGGGATCCGGAGCTGCAGCCGTTGCTCCAGAGGTCCCCGCGGCCCCCGGGTCCAAAGCAGGGATGGGTCCAACTGCGCCAGCGCGCCGCCCAGGCCGGCCCCGCCGGGGACCGGCACTAGCCGCCCTAAGAACCCCCGTTCCCTCTTGCGGTGCACCGCGAGCCAAAGTGCCGCCCCGGCCCCCACTGGCCCCGCCCACCGGGAGAACCCGCTGACGTCCGCCTCCAAACATCACCCCCCCCTCTGGCCCCGTGTCGACACCACCACAGGCCCCCGGGAGCCTCCCCCGCCAGAGCGGGGAAAGCGCCTGGGGAGTCCAGCAGCCCCACGCGCGCGCCCGCGATAAGGGAAGCGCCTGCCCTTCGGGATGGCCCGTGTATGAGCCGCCGTCCGAGGGCCTCACATCCACGGAAGCCATCCCCTCATATTCCGGGGAGCCTCCGGTGACTCAGCGGTGGAGGGCGCCGGGAACGCGCGGACGCGCGCCGCAGCAGCCGGCGGGGAATCCACACAAGCGGCCCTCCAGCGGGCTCCTCCGGTTGCCCGCTCCAGACCGCCGCCGGACGCCGCCCTGTCCCTCGCCAGCCGCCGCCGCATCGGAGGGATCCCCCGGCGGCCGCGGCCTAGTCGGCGAAGTAGCGAACGGGAGCCCGCAGCAGCGCCAGCAGGCCCCATCCCGGCCGAGAGCAGCACGCTCCGACCAGTGGCATCGGACGCCGGCTCCCGAGCAGGAGCCGAATCAAGGTAGCGGGCAGGGGGGGGGGGGGGGCAGAGGAGTGGCGGGGCATGGCAGGCCACAATATAAACCCAGGTAATGGGGACAGAGGGGGCAGTACGCAGCACAAAGTCACAGCAGCAGCACTCCAATATAAAGGTGGAGAACTACTACTACAAGCAGCACAGCAAGAGACAAAAAGGGGGGAAGAGCACTCACCCTTACCATGACAAAAGCAGAAGAGGCTGACCCAGCCCCTTTCTCAGGCTTAAGAACCCATTCCACCTACCCCCAACATTCATTCCTATTGGCTAACAATAAAACTCCCATAATGCCTTACCGTCCTGCCCCCAGACTAGCTGAGGTTTAACCCACTCCTCTCCTATTCTGTCAATTCGTTCTCCAAATGACAATCTGCCGTGGTGTGTTCTATTTGGCATGGTTTCTATTGAAAACACTGCAGATTAGAAGCTATTCTATTCATATTCATTTAATGATGCTTTTATAGAGTCAACATTCAATTGACATAATAGAAACAGACCACTGTGGAATAGAAGCTATTCTATTCATATTCATTTACATGTGCTACTTTGTTATACAAAGCACCATTCAATTCATATCATAGAAAGGCAGTACGGATGGTGTAATGGTTAGCATTACTGCCTCACAGCACTGAGGTCATGGGTTCAATTCCCACCATGGCCCTAACTGTGTGGAGTTTGTATATTCTCCCCGTACTTGCGTGGGTTTCCTCCGGGTACTCCGGTTTCCTCTCACAATCCAAAAATATACTGGCAGGTTAATTGGCTCCCAACAAAATTAACCCTAGGGTGAATGTGTGTGCGTGTACATGTGATAGGGAATATAGATTGTAAGCTCCACTGGGGCAGGGACTGATGTGAATGGCCAATTCTCTGTAAAGCGCTGCAGAATATGTGTGCGCTATATAAATAACTGGTAATAAATAAAAATAAATAATAGAAACAAACCACTGTGGAATAGAAGCTATTCTATTCATATTCATTTACTTTTGCTACTCTTATAGAAAGCACCATTCTATTGATATCATAGAAACAGAGTGGACCACAGTGGATTAGAAGCTATTCTATTCACATTCATTTAATGATGTTTTTACAGAAACAACATTCACATGACATCACAGACACTTGCTGTCACATCACAGACACAGCTGGCTACTTTCACTTTGTGGGTTTGTGAGGAGTTTAAGTGGAGAAGGAGAAAGTTGTAGGAAAGTATAATAAGAAAGATATACAGTAAAGGGATTACAAAGTGTTTTTCTTTTCTTTTATACATTGTTTTGCTTCTTGTTCTGTATCTATCTATTTGAGGTGTGTTTTCCATATAGTTTTGTTTTTCTTAAAGTCCTGTAAGTGACTTTTTTGTTGTTGTGTGATTGTGTTTTTTTTTTAATATATATTTTTGTTTCTGTATTTCTATTAAATATGTCATGTCTGGTCAGATAAATTATATCATAATCCTAGAATTTTGTTGCCTGTCAAATCAATTAATTTACCTTAATTTCAGCAAACATGCCTGTCTGAGTCTAGTCATTCTGTTCGGCGGGTTGGCAAGCAGTTTTATGGTAGTTTTCAAAACTGCCGCTTCATACTGTAAATCCAGGGTTTCTGTTCTATTCTTTCTATGGTCCATAACATCAATGGTGCTTTGCTATTCAGTTCTGTTGTATTATATTGTAAAGTGTGCTTTCATAGCAGTTTTGCAGCGGTTTTGGCCTTAATAAATCAGTGGATTGCAAAACCGCTGCCACAAAACCGTTTGGGTTTACAATCTGACGCTTAGTAAATTCTGGCCAAAGGCCCTAATAGCTTTCATAACTTGCACTGTAAGTACTGTGGTACATGGGAGCAAAAACATTTTTAAAGATCTCTAAGAAACACTCCAGACTCTGAACATATGTCCAGTGGCGTAGCCAGCTTTAGGCCTGAAGAAGGGAAGCAGACAGAGAAAAATAGGCTCCTCAGGCCAAGTTGTTCTCCACATGCCCCTTATACAGCTCATTAGACCCTCCCCCCCTTCCCTTTCATATGTCCTGTTTAGTGTCCCCTCTAGCCTGTATGTCTAATATTGTGCACAGGGGTGTATCTTCCTATTGGCCAGGATGGCACTCGCCAGGGGCGCCAGCCGAGGAGGGGCGCCGTCCAGAGGTGCCACCTGCGGGCAGTAGGTAGATTCACTGTTAGAGGCAGCAGCTATACCCCCACCCCTGTGTAGTTTCTCACCAGCAGGGATGCCCAGTAATGATCACATGCAGCAGTGGCTGCTGGGAGGTGTAGTTTATGTAGAGTTTCTTGTCTGTATTGTGGTGCGGTGCTGGACCCTGGCGCCAATTACAGTGGCTGCTGCTGCTGCATTCTTTGATCATTAATGGGCATCCCTGCTGTTGAGGAACTACATAGGGGTGGGGAGATAGCTGTCGCCTCTAAATGTGAATCTACCTAAAAGTGCTGCCTTTAATAGTAAAATCAACATGGTGGCATATGTGTGTCTGGCACTGTGGGGACATTTGAGTGTCCGACACTGTAGGGGCATATATATGAGTGTCTGGCACTGAGGGGGCATATGTGTATCTGGCACTGTGTGGGCGTATATGTGTATGAGGCACTATACTCTGAGGCATTATGTGTATCTGGCACTGCACCACTGGGGTCATTATGTGTAATTGGCACTGTACTGGGGTACATTATGTGTAAGGAGAACTACTGTGGGTATTGTGGGTGTATATATATATATATATATGGGCACTACTGTATGGCATAATGTGTATAAGGGGTACTACTGTGTAGCATAACGTGAATAATGTACATTACTGTGCTGTGTAATGTGAGTAAGGCATACTACCAGGGGCGTAGCTTTGCCAGACGGGGGCCCCATAGCATACTTCCATGCCCCCTGCTGTGCGTGCACCCCTTCCCCCTGTGGATTACTCCATAGAAACCCCCTCCCTGCAGCACTCACCATTAGTGCTGCACTGCCGCCTCAACCGCTCTCCCGGCCGGCCTGGCTTCGCCTCGTGTCTCCTCACAGACGCTGGGAGGAGGCATGGCCGTGGTCCAGGGATGTCCCTGCAGACTCAGCCATGCCTCCTCCCAGCATTAATACTCAGGAGAGGCGGAGCTGGTAGCCAAGGGTGAGCAGGTGTGGCTGCAGTGCAGCAGCACACCTAAAGGTAAAAGATGCCGGGGCTCACTCAGTAACTACAGTAGGTGCAGGGGAAGGCTCGGGCCCCATAGCAGTCGCATCCCCTGAACCTATGGTAGCTACGCCCATGCACACTAATGTGGTGTAATTTGAATTGGGGTACTATTGAGTGGCCACACCCCTTTTTTAGGCAAACGTGCCTTCCCTATTTCAAATATGGGGAGGGGGGGCACCAGTCCTTTACTTTGCCAGGGGCGCTTGGACCCCTAAATACACCCCTGATTGTGCATTCCAGTCTGTATTGTGCTCCCCATCTGTATATCTTCTATAGTGTTCCCATCTGTATTATGGGCTATATCCCACCCCTAAAAGACAAGCTGTATGTGCTGTACACTGTAGTGTCCCTCCCCTCATCTGCATGTCCTGTAGTTTACACTTCCCCATTTCTACATTTTTGCATTGTCCTCCCACACCCCCATCTGTATGTTCTGTTCTGTGCTGTCCCTTCTGCATATTTTGGATTATTCCCACTCCCCCAACCACTCTTTAGTGTGCTCTAGTCTCAACACAAACCCCACCAACACACATATGTTAATTTACCTCATACATGCCATCCTCTGGTGCTCCTCAGTTCTGTCTGCCTCCACATTGTGCCCCCCTTTCAGTCCTCTGCAGATCAAAGTTGATGCTTTTCCAGTCTATGACCGATAGCGTTGCAACATCAATCCATCACCCATTAATACTGCTGTGAACACTGTGTCCAGATTAAGTACGGCATTGAGGGAGCCAATTAGGGACAGATTTTCAGTTAGGGTGTTGTTATGAGGATGATATCCATAGATACATGCGTCTCAAGGTGTCCAGAGCCTTGGATTGCAATTAGAAGTTTCGTCACTAGAATACCCAACTTTTGTAATATGAATAATGAGTTATGTGAGAGAGTGAGGGAAAAAAGAACAAGGTCCTGTCTGTAATCCTTGTAATTCCCTGAACTGTAGTTGTGTGGTGAATTTCAAATTTATCACTACGGTGATGTTGTGCTGTCTCTTGGCAATAATGTTAAATGTGTGTCCAATAAATGTAATGTGAAATAGATTGTGGAAATTGATGGTAGCAACAAAAAATCCCACTATTTCAGAGGTCCAGGTTAATGCTCTTTCACTGCAATAGAATATCCATATATCTTGTAATTTCAATAAATGTCAGCAAGGTCACTAAAACATTCAAAAGTCTCAAGTCAGAGCTCTTTCACTTTGATTTGATAGTTTATATGTCCTACAGTTCCATATATTCATAGCATGTTCACCATATGTATAATCTTCCTCTCTTTTTTCCTTCCAAGGTCCATGCAGACCATAACGTAAGAGAAATATGCAGGCAGAATGATATGGAAGACTTTGTACAGGGTTTTACTTAGACATAAGAAAAGGGATTTTTACACTTTTATGAGTTAGTAATACTTGTCCTCTAGAAAGACCAGACTTCTGAGTTTTGTGAGAACTATATGGGACTAAGGGGGATATGTACTAAGCAGTGATAAGCAGTGCCGTAACTAGGCATTTTAGCGCTGTGTGCAAGAAACAGCATCGCCCCCCCCCCCCCCCCAATATTTAAAACCAGGCCAGTGCACATCATAGGCGTGCGCCAAAACTATAGGGGCATGGCTTCTAGGGGAAGGGGAGTGACCACAAAATAATACCAGTTCATATTACGCTGCACAGTAGTCTCCATTACTCAAATTACACCGCACAGTAGCGCCACTTGCACACTTTACACCAGGTAGAGCCCCTATCACACATTACACCAGGTAGAGAAATATAAAATAACATTCTTGTTTTAAACATCACTCACCACCCCAAGCTCTGTGACTGAGGGCAGGTGGGGAAAAGGTCACCGGAGGTCTGACTCCGGACTCGCTGGGCTGCTGCTGCACTGTGAGCTGGAATGCCTCCTCCTCAACCCCCATGTCATCATGGTTGATTCTATATCGGAGTGGGAGAAGGGACCTTCTGACGTACCTAGGGGAGGAGAAACGTCACCAGGGGGAGAAACTACAGCCGAACAGGGTACCCGAAAAGTACGCTCGCTACGTTTCGGGCTTGGTGGCTCGCTCCGCTTGCCACCTAATTACTAAGGGTAATAGATGGTGGCGTGGATAGTAGAGGAACTATCCCGCTGGCATAGCTCCTCCCCCTTGTGTTGTGGCTCCTCCCCCTGATGGAAAAGGTCCCTTAGGCCACTTGGATCTAGCATTAACCATGTCATCTTGTCTCTCCCTAGAGACACTGCAGGGGGAGAGGAGCATCAGATCAAGGGAAAAGGTGGCACTGTTATACAGAGGGAGCAAGAAGGAATGAGAGAGTGTTATACAGAGGGAGAGACAAGGAAGAGAGTGTTATATGGAGGGAGCATGGAAGAAGGAAAGTGTTATACAGAGGGAGAGAGGAAGAAGAAGAGGGTGTTATACAGAGGGAGAGACAAGGAAGGAGAGAGTGTTATACGGAGTGAGCACGGAGGAAAGAGAGGGTATTATACAGAGGGAGAGAGTAGGAAGAAGAAGGTGTTATACAGAGGGAGAGACAAGTGAGAATATGTTATACGGAGGGATTGCGGAGGAAGGAGATAGTGTTATACAGAGGGAGAAAGGAGGAAAGAGAGAGTGTTATACAGAGGGAGAGAAGAGGAAGAAGAGGGTGTTCTTAAGAGGGAGAGAAGACGAAGGAGAGTGTTATACAGAGGGAGAGACGAGGAAGAGAGTGTTATACGGAGGGAGCACGGAGGAAGGATAGAGTGTCATACGGAGGGAGCGCGGAGGAAGGAGAGGGTATTATACAGAGGGAGAGAGGAGGAAGAAGAGGGTGTTATACAGAGGGAGAGAAGTGAGAGTGTGTTATACGGAGGGAGCACGGAGGAAGGAGATAGTGTTATACAGAGGGAGAGAGGAGGAAGTAGAGAGTTATACAGAAGGAGATAAGAGGAAGGAAAGAGTGTTATACAGATGGAGCGAGGAGGAAAGAGAGGGTGTCATACAGAGGTAGAGAGGAGGAAGAAGAGGGTGTTATACAGAGGGAGAGACGAGGAAGGAGAGAGCGTTATACGAAGGGAGCGTGGAGGAAGGACAGAGTGTTATACAGAGGGAGAGAGGAGGAAGAAGAGAGTGTTACACGGGGGGAGAGATAAGATGGGGGGAGAGTTACAAAGGGGGAGAGATAAGGTAGGGGGGAAAGTTACACAGGGGGAGAGATAAGGTAGGGGAGAGTTACACAGGGGGAGAGATAAGGTAGGGGGAGATTTACACAGGGGGAGATAAGGTAGGGGGAGAGTTACATAGGGGGAGAGATAAGGTAGGGGGAGAGTTACACAGGGGGAGAGTTAAGATAGGGGGGAGAGTTACACAGGGAGAGATAAGGTAGGGGGAGAGTTACACAGGGGGAGAGTTAAGGTAGGGGGGAGAGTTACACAGGGAGAGATAAGGTAGGGGGAGAGTTACATAGGGGGAGAGATAAGGTAGGGGGAGCATTACACAGGGGGAGTGATAAGGTAGGGGTGAGAGTTGCACAAGGGGAGAGATAAGGCATGGGAGAGTTACACAAGGGGAGAGATGAGGTAGGGGTAGTGTTACACAGGGGGAGAGATAAGGTAGGGGAGAGAGTTACACAGGGGGAGAGATAAGGTAGGGGAAGAGTTACACAGGGGAGAGATAAGGTAGGGGTGAGAGTTGCACAAGGAGAGAGATAAGGTAGGGGAGAGTTACACAGGGGGAGAGATAAGGTAGGGGGAGAGTTACACAAGGGAAGAGATAAGGTATGGGGGAGAGTTACACAGGGGGAGAGATAAGGTATGGGTGAGAGTTGCACAAGGGGAGAAATAAGGTAGGGGGGAGAGTTAAACAGGGGGAGAGATAAGGTAGGGGGAGAGTTACACAGGGGGAGAGATAATAAGATGCAGAGAGTTTTATACAGAAGGAGAGATAAGAAAGATAAGAGAGAGGGGAGAGTGTTATACAGAGGTAAAGATGAAGGAGAGAGCTGTAAGAGAGTGACAGACTTACACACTTCCTGTCACCTCTGCTCCTCCGGGGTGTGGGCCTTCTGTCTCTAACGTCTGCCTGAGCTTGGCTACGCCCCCTGACAGCCTGAGAGCTCAGTCAGCTCCCAGCAACAAGGGCTGGCTTCTCAGTCTCCTCTCCTGCAGTGCTGCACTGTGGGGCCGGCAACAGTAAGAGCGCGGGGGCAGCATCACACGCCGCACCCACTCTGGCTGAGTGATGAAACAGGAAATTAACTACAGCTACCAGCAGCCCTTGCTGCCAGGAGCTTCCTGCAGCAAGGGCTGCTGGGAGCTGTAGTTTATTTCCTGTTTCTTCACAAGTACGGATCTGCAGTGCGGGGGGCGCCTCCTGGGTACTGTCAGATTCATTCTTATTCAGCGGCCGTGCGGGGTGGTGCTGCCAATGGTGCGCCTACAGTGCATATGCGCTGTGGGCAAGGCACCATTGGCACACACCTAGTTACGGCCCTGGTGATAAGAGTGGAGAAGTGATCCAGTGGACAAGTTGCCCATGGCAACCAATTTGCTGCTCTGTATACTTTTATTGTATGCAAATTATAAATGTTACGTGACTTACGTCAATGCTGATTTGTTTCTATGGGCAACTTCTCCACAGGCTCACTTCTTCACTTTTATCACTGCTTAGTACATCTCCCCCTTAGGCCCAAATGTATTAAGCCTTAATAAGAGACAAAGTGGAGATAGATAAAGAGTGATAAAGTGTCAGCCAATCAGCTTCCTAACTGCCATGTCACAGGCTGTGTTTGAAAAATGACAGGAGCTGGTTGGCTGGTCATTTATCACTCTTTATCCATCATCTCCACTTTATCTTTTGTTAAGGCTTAATACACATGGGCCTAAATATAATAGATAACTTACTAGACATGTGTTGCGGGACCCTATGTCTACAGTACCTTCGACTGCATGCACCTTTGACAAAGACCAGGCTCAGGGTTCAGGTGTGACCTGCAGTCATCATTTGAACTTTTCATTGAGGAACAAATAATGACAGCAGCATTACATAGAACCTTCCAGCAAAGAACTGTATATCAGTAGTAAATGGGCAATTAATATTTATATAGAATTCTTTTAATCCATCTCACTTCTCCCTTAAATGTAGTAATTATTTGAAATTCAACTGCACTGTATAAAATCATTATATTTAACTTTGAAAATATGGAAAATATAACTAAGTAACAAAAACATGAAGCTGTTGTTTATGCATACACATTAGAAGTGACACCATTTGATCCTATTTTACCAAAGGAATGTGCAAAGTGATTATTTAATGAAAAAGAATCTTGTAGTGGGTTACTGTACAGTATATGGAAATAATCCACTGCTAGTAAGATGTATACAGAAATGTCCTTTGTCGTGTAAATAAATACAAAGTGATGTTTGATGTACAATCACAGGGGGACATGTCTGTCTCACTTACTGTTCTGGTAATGTGTGGGAAAAATGCAGCTAAGTCATCTAGTTGTTTCTCATTGCAATTGCAATCAACATTTACTAAAAGAATGGGCTGAAAATTATGTGATCTTAAAGTATAATTCTACCTTCATACAAGTGTACTCATTTTAAATATATTAAGATTAAAAATATAGAAGACAAAGCATGGTTACTTCAGTGGGTATCCGGTTGATAGACAGTGTCTAGTTAGACAGTCAATAGATAGACACCATACAGTATGTTAGACAGACATTAGGTCGACAGGGTCAAAAGGTAGACAGGGTTGAAAGGTCGACATGAAAAGGTAGACAGTACAAAAGGTCGACAGGGTTAAAAGGTCGACATGAAAATGGTCGACATAAAAAAATAATATATATTTTTTTAAATTTGACATGTTTTTGGACTATTTCATACCTTCTCTATCCATGTCGGCATAGAGGTGGTTATAAACCTTGTGGCAAGCGCAGCGAGCCACCGAGCCCGAAGCGTGGCGAGTGAAGCGAGCCCCGTGAGGGTATGCTTTTCTACAATTGGGGGTCCCAGATGACAAAACTATCCACACAAACCACAAAAATGCAAAAAATGGTGTCTACCTTTTTTGTGTCTGCCATTTTCATGTCGACCATTTGACCCTGTCGACCTTTTGTACTGTCTACCTTTTTCATGTCAACCTTTTGACCCTGTAGACCTTTTGACACTCTCGACCTAATGTCTGTCTAACATATGGTGTCTATCTATTGACTGTCTAACTAGACACTGTCTATCTATCAACCCACACCCCTTCAGTGCAGGGCTGGATTGACCATAGATCTCATCTGGTAGGACAACATGTCTGTGGGACCTGTTTTGTGTGTTGTCATGTGACCCCACCCCCCACATCACAGGCAGCCCACCGCACTCAGTACACTGCTTTGTCCCCATTCATTCTGTTATTCCATCCTTGCAGTACTGCAACTCTGCCATCCAGTGATGCTGCCATTGCTACATGGTATGTTATAACTCTTGTACTGCTTATGTCAGGCCACTTCTACAAAATTTTACAAGGCCACTTTTAGTTCCCAATCCACCCCTGGTCTCAAACACAACTGCAGCAAAAGACACAAAGAAGGCCGCAATTGCGTACAGTCAGGCCCTATGAGGAGGTACCCCGCCCCCCCTCAACAGACCCCACACCCTATTCAGAACATACCTCCATTAGGGCTGCTTCCATAATTATCCCGGGCTGGTTTTCCATCCCAATCCGACCGTGCTTCAGTGCATAGTCTTGGCCCCTTTATGAATATAATTATTAAATACTGATACATGCAGTATAATCTACCAGATTATGCACTGTATTGAATACACCAGGGTCCTGGCAACAGAGGCGAATTTAGGGCTCAGGGTTCCCCTAGACGCAACAGTAATGGCTAGTTCTTACTAATTATTATTTTCATTGATTAGTTATAAGCCCTCATTTGAAGATTGCCAATTTAATAGAATAATAAAAAAAATGATGACTTTTTTATTTTTAATTATGTATTCATATTTACTAAGTAGAACGGTTTACTGGGGCAGTATGTGCATGTCCTAGTTTAATAGCCAGATTAAGAGGGGGGCACAGGGGTTATTGTACCCCAGACCCCCTCTGTCAGGGGGCCCCTCATGCAGAGCACACTGATATCACTAGCTCTCCCTCTTGTGCAGCAGCAGAACCAGGCAGCCAGAATGTGAGCAGGACAATACACAGTGGAGGCAGAGACACATAAGTATAAGATTTTATAAGTTACTGACAGAGCATCTCGACCAGATAATAGATAGGAGGGGGGAGTGACCCAAGGTCCCAGTCATGTGTGGCAAGATCCTCTAAACTTTCCCGTGATATAATTTGTTTTCCATGTACACTGCTATGTAGCCAAGGGGCTGTCCAGCCTACACTTACCTACTTCAACTGCACTTAGTGTTACCTTCATGGCAGACAATACAGTATAAGTTACAACCATGCTGCAGGCATCTTGATAATGATAGTACAGGTGACAAATACTGGCAGGGTCAGACAGAGGCACAGAGAAAACCCCTGGTGGTGCCAGACTGAGATAAACCGAACCCACGCTGTCACAGGGCTGCCGGAGATTCCCACAAGCTCATTGCCAGCCTTCCGCAGCGTGAGTGGAGTGTCATGTACACAAAGCTGGTTCCCTGCATGGCAACGGCTCTGGCAGTATGTGTAAGGCGCGCTGACAGTAAAAAATGCTGCAACACACACAGCGGTGCTAGCAGTCAGTGGCCACAGCAGCAATCAAACATGGCTACAATGCAACTCATAACTGCATAAGCTTAGGGACATGTATTAAGCTGAAAATGTTGTAACAATGTAATAGACCTGAAAACATGGAGTGCATTAAGAGGTGAAAAAATGCTCAATCACTAATGCAGGGAAACAGCAACATTCTAACCATAATACAGGAAGTGATGCCCTGCATTCCAGCATGAGTGTGTGCAAGCATACAATCATTACCAGATGGCGGTAAATCAATGCTGGCCACGGCGGGCAAAAATATAACCATATAAGCATATCAATACAACAGACCTGGTTTACCTAAAGGTCAACCATCGAAGTTTAAGCCGGGCCAGCATCTGTTTAGCTTCCTAAAGTAACCTGGTTGTGAGCCTGTGGTGTATCATAGGCACAAGTGGTTCCTTTATAAAGCAAAGAGTATAGTGTGTGATGAAGGGAGGATGTAAAGTACAGTTAAGGTTAAATATTAACCAGCCAAGAAGGAGTAGTTGGACATATGTACAGCACCCAGTATTCCCAGGCAGTCTCCTTACAGGGTACTGACTGGGCATAACACTGCTTAGTTACCAAGATCGGACGGGATTGGACGTTTTCCAGTGCGTAATGGCTATAATGATCTCATATGTCCAAACTTGGAAGTATGTAACCCCAATGGTCTGTGCAGGCGTACCCTCACAAACATGGTGATGCTACCCCATTTAAATGCAAATCTGGGGTAATTAGATAAGTCTATAAGTCCAGTGCTATCAAGGGACTCATCCAACTACCCCAGATTTGCCTACAAACTGGGACCAAACCTCAAGGACCTTTTAGTAGTCATTGATTTTTCCAAACAATAGAACCCCAAATTGGCTGACCACCAAAGTAGGGGTTAATAAATACACTGGGTGTCCAAATTGCCAATTCCTCTTGCTAGTAAACCTCTTCATTAATCCACTGGACAAGGTAAAATACACCATCAGAGATTAGACTGCAACAGTAGGTTTGAGGTCTATGTCCTCAAGTGTCCGTGTAACCTACTCTATGGGGTAAATTTACTAAGATGGGAATTCTATTTAAGATGGGATGTTGCCCATGGCAACCAATCAGATTCTACTTCTCATTTATCTAGCACCTCCTAGAAGATAATGGGGGTCATTCCGAGTTGTTCGCTCGTTATTTTTCTGTCGCAACGGAGCGATTAGTCGCTAATGCGCATGCGCAATGTCCGCAGTGCGACTGCGCCAAGTAAATTTGCTATGCAGTTAGGAATTTTACTCACGGCATTACGAGGGTTTTTCTTCGTTCTGGTGATCGTAATGTGATTGACAGGAAGTGGGTGTTTCTGGGCGGAAACTGGCCATTTTATGGGTGTGTGTGAAAAAACGCTACCGTTTCCGGGAAAAACGCGGGAGTGGCTGGAGAAACGGAGGAGTGTCTGTGCGAACGCTGGGTGTGTTTGTGACGTCAAACCAGGAACGACAAGCACTGAACTGATCGCAGATGCCGAGTAAGTTTGGAGCTACTCAGAAACTGCTAAGAAGTGTCTATTCGCAATTCTGCTAATCTTTCGTTCGCAATTTTGATAAGCTAAGATTCACTCCCAGTAGGCGGCGGCTTAGCGTGTGCAAAGCTGCTAAAAGCAGCTTGCGAGCGAACAACTCGGAATGACCACCAATACCTGCAATCTGATTGGTTGCCATTGGCAACATCCCATCTTAAATAGAACTCCCATCTTAGTAAATTTACCCCTATGTAGGGAAAAAAAGCAGAATGTTAAAGGAGTGGCTGAGTCAACTGTTCCTTCATTAAGATGGATCTCACCTCCACTGCTGATATGAAGGACTTTACCAATCTACCGGTCGCCAGACACTTCAGGGAAGCACAGCATACCATCAATCATCTCAAGTGCTGCATTATTGATCAAATTCCTCCCCTCCAAAGAGGAGGTAACTGCAACAGGATTCTGCTACAAAGAGAGCTGCGATGGATCCATAGGCTTAAGACTCTGCCCCCAGGAAGGCTTAATTAAGAATTCAGGCTTGGATGCGTTCTTTAGAATTCTTTACAGCTTAAGTCTTACACTAACAGTTCCATCTTGACTGGATTTGACTGTTGGATTTGTTTCATTTCTGTCTTCATAGACCCCACCGAGTATCCAGTCTAAAAAATATATACCATTCATGGCTGCTTATGTGATTGATAATTTGCCTCTTTTTGCAGGGTCATTGCTGTGTACCCTTCACATTGTTACGCTTACACCGCCAAGGGGCTAATTATCTTCCCCAATGTTGAGGCAAAAACACAGACCGTATTCTCTTTTTGTTCACCTTGGGGTTACCGCTGTATACTCGGTGTTGATTTATTTATTACGATTTTTATTTCATGTGACGGTCACCGCTGTGTAAAGCTACGTCTTGATCAGTAGCCCATATTCATCTCTAACATTCATGTATCTGGAAGTTCTAGATGTGTTTTCCGGAATATGTAAGGATCTTGGTGGTGCTACCTAAGAGTGAAAACCATAGACAAATACACAGAAAGTGCCTGAAGAGCACGGCACTAGACTCTCATAGGGGGAGCACTCAAACTAATCTTTGTTATATTGAGAACAAGGGTCTGTTCAGAGAAAATTAGTAAAACTTAACTTTTAATGTTAAATCATAAAAGTGAGATAGGGATACTCACAAGAATTTAAAAGGCAAAATATTTGACACACAACATAAACACACAATGTAAAAGAATCACAGGTTCAAAAAATGTGTAATATAATAATGCTCTATCACAGGTACAACTATGCACCTTATTTCTAGTATAATAATGTTATATCACAAATATGACCGTGCACCTTATGTATTAGATATTTAATATGGAAAAAGAGCAGACATGGCTTTGAGAAAGTGTCTTCCAGTTCTGCTGCCCCGCATCTGCTGGCGCATCGAATGCGGGGTGAGAGATCCATTGTACCAGCCAATGGAAAAATAGATGAATCACTTGGGTCTTGGCATGTGAATTTTCGTTTCTGCTGTCGGCTGATGGCAAAAAACCAGTGCAGCCGATGAGAGAACTACTACACAGTGAGGCCCCTGTGATAGAAATACAAAGTATAATTGGCTTACTTAGGCAGATAAAAATAGTATTGTGATTAAATGGCTAGATAAATGGCAGTAAGTCAGGTGAATATCATTCATGCCCTGCTATTAAAAGGGGATAACACCTTTAATGCATAGAGGCGATGCCCTGCTAATGAGATTCAATTAACGTCATCTGCAACAATTGCACATCAAAAGAATTTTGCAGGCTTAAACAGTGTATTAAATCACACCCCTGGTTGTTGTTAAGTGACTAATGAATACAGGATAAATTTCACAGAACAAATATTGATACAATTGTATCCATTCGCCAATTAGTATATCATTATGTAACACATTGTTGCTGTGACATAAAGACAAAGTGTGGTGTCCTGTACGTTATTGCCACTGTGAGTCGTGTTGTATTCTGTTGCCTTTAAAGTAGCCGCAGATTCAATATACACAAAAGATTTATCCTACTGGATAAGCTAAATAGTTCATAACTTTAGCAGAGATTGTTGCAGTAAATCAGGCTTTATACCTCAGTAGCAGAGATTTCACACATGGGTGTCATATATAGACACGTAAGCATCTGGAAATTCCTGCCAAACCATATCACAAGAATAAGGGTTTCTCATGCAGGTGTCATGCATAAAAGCAGGTGCCTTAATGTTCAAACCATATATTGGTCACTAGGATAGAATAAAGTACAATTGTATCAAATTACCAGTCACTGCTGTGGATTATATCAGCGTGGGTTCTTGAACTAGAAAGCCATGGTATACAGCATATATTCTATAGCTGTCTGCCCAGTGTACTTATGCATATAAGAGGTGATTATGTCTGCTTAAGGTGCTCAGATAGATAATCTTGTAGCTGCGGCTAACATTAGCCCTTAGTAAACAGCATAGGCTTCATAATCACGGTGGACTAGGAGACCATATACGGAACCTGTAAAACGGGCACCCCTGCTCTGCACAGATAGCTGGGACACCGGGGAGAAGGCTCCTGACGTACGTTTCGCAGGAGGGCTTTGTCAAAGAAGAAAGCAGCTCAAACTGTCAGTGCACTTAGTGAGGTTTATAAAGCACTTCCTCCAAACTCTCATTGGTCAGAAGGGAGGTGCTTTGCACATATGTCTACATAATCAAGGCTCTAACGAGGAGGCCATATGTTTGTCATTAGTTGGAGGAAAGTTCCCTCATTATATGGTGACTGACAGTTTGAGACAGCAACCATATTTATTTATTATTATTATTATTATTATTATTATGTTATGCCATTAATATGTTAGAGACTAAAGATTCTTAAATAATACTCATGAGATGAAAGTAAATAAAGGAGGAAAGTTCCCCTTTACATGATAGCAGTAATGTACGTTTAGGTATATAAATACCATTACTGTGTTGGAGAGAATGTATAAACTAAAAACAGATAACTTAAGATTTTACTTATTGAAAATAATATGTTTGAATTGAGTAGGTGAGTATAAACACCCACTGTACCTTTCACATAAGATATTGTGACACCGCTAAGTTTCTTGTCATGTGTGTTACATTTGCTATACATTTTTGATAACCTGATTACATACAGCATCTTCTCTTTGATCACTCTGACGTCCTCATTATTTCCACTGGAGGATGCTCCACTTATTTCTCCTGACTAGTCATACTTCGCCTGATTAGCTTTAAAGACACTATTCCTTGCAATACATACATGTACATTTCTGTCCGGTAAATGGAAATATTTTCCCATTATATTCATTATCATCCCCTTGTCGTCTTCACCTGACTGAGTAACTTCACTATGTTTGTGAAGGTACGCTTGCACAGACCATTAGGGTTTCATACTTCCAAGGATGGACAGATGAGATCATTACAGCTATACCGCACTGGAAAACGTCCAGTCCCATCCGATCTTGGTAACTAAGCAGTGTTGGGCCCAGTCAGAACCTTGTAAGGAGACTGCCTAGGAATGCTTAGTGCTGTACATATGTCGAACTACTCCTTCTTGGCTGGTTAATATTTAACCTTAACTGTACTTTACATCGTCCCTCCATCACATACTATACTCAGACACCGTAAGATTTGCTTTATATACCACACACTCACTACGACGGTTGCTTTAGGAAGCTAAGCAGATTCTTGCCTTGCTTAAACTTGGATGGGAGACCTTTAGGTAAACCAGGTCTGTTGTACTGATATAAAACTTATATGTTTATATTTTTGCCCACCGTGGCCAACATTGATTTAATTCCATTTGTTGATGGTGGTATGCATGCACATGCTTTTGGTTTTTACCATCTGAGTTACTTATGCCATGCACTCATGCTGGAATGCAGGGCATCTCTTGCTGTATTATGGTTAGAATTTCACTGTTTCCCTGCATGAGCGATTGAGCATTTGTTCACCTCTTAATGCACTCCATGTTTTCAGGTCTATTCCATTGTTAAAACATTTTCAGCTTAATACACGTCCCTAAGCTTATGCAGTTATGAGTTGCATAGCAGCCATGTTTGATTGCTGCTGCGGCCGCTAATTGCTAGCCCCACTGTGTGTGTTGCCGCGTTTGTTACTGTCAGCGCGGCTTACACATACAGCCAGAGCCATTGCCATGCAGGGAGCCGGCTTTGTGTACATGACAACGCCGCTCATGCTGCGGAGTCTGCCAATGAGCTTCTGGGAAGCTCCGGCCACCCTGTGACAGCGTGGGTTCAGTTTGTCTCAGTCTGGCGTCACTTTTAGCTATTTAATCCACTTCTGTGCTCTGTGTAAGTAGCTACTGAGGAAAATCACTTTATATTGGATGAAACAGCTGTCGGGCTACAGCTGTCAGGACTGAATGTAATTTTGAAGAATAAAACCCTTCTTTTTTCATCTTAAAAGTGAGTTCTGGTTTTTTACCTTTTTCTTTACCTGGGAAAAGTGAGTGTTGAAATTTAATGTATTTCTGACTCTACACCACCATTTTTTATTTTTTATTTTTTTACTGAGTGCTCTCTTGTTTGATCTCTCTCTCTCTCTCTCTCTCATATATATATATATATATATATATATATACATATATACACACACACGTGTGTGTATACCAGGGACGTGCGGTGAGCTAAATGGCTCAGGAGGCACTGGCTAGCCCCAGAGCCAGATTTACATGCAATATATGAGCCAAAGGCTACATCTGGTCATTATACATGTTAGGGTCTCCTGCTCTGTGCTGCCACGTCGTCATAGCAACCGGGAGACAAGTGCTAGCGGAGTAACCTGAGCGTAGCTGATACTCCGGTTCGGGTCTTTTGCTGTGCAGTGGTTACAGGCTCTGTGCGCGGCAGGGGATCCGGTGCTGGTTTTTGTGCTCACAGCCTGTGAGGTCTGAGTGGGGCGTGGACAGCACCTGCTATATAAACCCTCTTTTCAGGTTAGGCAGATGCTGCTGAATCTTTGTTGGTTAGTCAGTTCCTGAAAGCTAGCTAGTACTGTGTAAACTTTGTATTTGTTTGTTGCTTACTGCAAATAGGCCTTGGGATTTGGTATTACACTCTGCCAATCCAGACCTAGCAGTAAGACTGGAGTCAGTTGTTTAAGCTGCTGGGGTTCTTTTGCTACTCTGTGAACCTAGCAAGTTTGCGGCTGTATTCTCAGACTTGCCTGCCAAAATCCTTTCTCACTGTGCAAGGTGTTCAGGTGTCAGTTTAGTGGCAGTAAGCTGAACCAGTGCACTGCAAGTGAGGACTAGGATTGTGGAGACTCTCCTTGTGTCTATTATTCCATCTCTGACCAAGGAGTTTACTGCCACACCCGTTGGTAACCCTTTAGGGTTTTGCTGTTGCCCTTAGCAACAGCATTTCGGGTTCTCTACGTATTAAATCACTACATCTTGCTTCTTTCCATCTGAGCATTCCTAATACTAGGGAGACACCCAGTTTCTTAGCCTTTGGGCTTCTCTGTTCACTTTGTGTTTATTTTGTTACCCTATCACCTTCTGTGTATGTAATGTCATATTCCCCAGTCTGTCTGTGAGTTCATTTGTTTTGCATCCCTCACCATTCAGACATCAGTACATTCCTGCTGGCACTGGTGTGCATAACATATTCAGCAGCCCAATACTCCTGTTGAAATTTTGTGGGAATATGGAGCATACCCCTCAAAATACTTTGCAACAGGTGGTCGATCAGGTGCAGGTCCTGACTCGATAATTTAATGATTTGTCCATTAAAATGCACACCTCGCAGGCCGCTGGCGGAGCTCCCGCAGCAGCAGTACCTTCAGGGGTTAAGGAGCCGAAAGTAAATCTCCCGGATCGTTTTTCTGGAGATCGCTCGCAGTTCTTTTGTTTCAAGGAGAGCTGCAAGCTATATTTCCAGCTTAGGCCTTAGTCTTCTGGGTCGGAGATTCAGCAGGTGGGCATAGTGATTTCCTTGCTACAAGGAGACCCACAGGTCTGGGCATATGGGTTGCAGCCTGACTGTCCGCTTAAAAGTGTTGATGCTTTTTTTACGGCACTGGGCATGTTGTATGATGACCCTGACAAGACGGCCTCAGCCGAGGCTCAGATTTCGATCCTTAAGCAAGGGCGAAGGCCAGTTGAGGTTTATTGTACGGAGTTTCGGAGGTTGGCCCATGATACCCAGTGGAATGACCCAGCCCTGAGACACCAGTACCGAAGAGGTCTTTCTAACCAGTTAAAAGACCAACTGGTACAATATCCCTTGCCTGATAGCTTGGATCAGCTCATGCAGTTATCCATTCGGGTGGATAGATGGCTGAGAGAGCGCAGGCTTGAAAGGGAGACCGAGGTTTCCTTCTTTCCCAAGGGAACCTCAGACTCTGAGGAATTTTCCGAGGAGCCTATGCAGATTGGGGCTACCCGCCTCTCCTCGCGTGAGAAGACGTGGAGGAGACAGCAGGGGTTATGTTTGTACTGTGGGAATAAAGGTCATGTGGTAGTATCATGCCCAGAAAAGCCGGAAAACTTCAGGGCCTGAGGGTGATGGGAAATATCCTGTCAGGCCAGAAGTCAGAATTTCCCAAGAAGACTTTTATCATTCCGGTGACCTTGAAGATCCTCGGTCAAACTGTCAAGACTGAGGCCTTTGTGGACAGTGGGGCCGACGGGGTTTTTATGGACCGCCAATTCGCCCTGAAACACTCTGTTCCCTTAGTACCCTTGGCATCGGAAATTGAGATTTGTGGGTTAAACGGGGAACCATTATCCCAGGGTAAAATTACCTCTTGCACTAGCCAGATTTCTTTGTCTATTGGAGCCACACACTCTGAAAAATTGTCCTTTTATGTGACTGTCTGTACTTTTGCCCCATTGGTGTTGGGGTTACCCTGGTTAAGGGCCCACAATCCTCAATTTGACTGGGTCTCTGGGGAGATTCTTAGTTGGGGTACTGATTGTTTCAGGAGTTGCTTGAGCCTTCCAGTCAGGCTTTCGCAGCTAAGTTTGCAAGGATTGCCAGGATGTTATGCAGATTTTGCGGACGTGTTCTCCAAAAGAGTTGCAGAGGTACTACCTCCCCATCGCCCCTATGACTGTGCCATTGATTTGTTACCGAATGCTAAGCTTCCCAAGAGCAGGTTGTACTCCCTGTCACGTCCTGAGACTCAGGCTATGGCAGAGTACATTCAGGAGAACTTGGCTAAGGGATTTATCAGACCTTCACAGTCTCCAGTTGGGTCGGGGTTCTTCTTCGTGGGTAAAAAGGACGGTTCGTTGTGACCCTGCATCGACTTCAGGGAATTGAACCGTATCACGATTAAAAACTCATACCCACTGCCTCTCATTTCGGTCTTGTTTGACCAGCTTCGTACTGCCACCATTTTTTCTAAGATTGACCTACGCGGTGCGTACAATCTAATCCGAATAAGAGAGGGGGATGAATGGAAGACTGCCTTTAATACCCACTCAGGGCATTATGAATATTTGGTGATGCCTTTTGGGCTCTGTAATGCCCCGGCAGTCTTCCAGGACTTCATGAACGATGTGCTCAGGGAATATTTGGATAGCTTCTTAGTTGTATACTTAGATGACATCCTAATCTTCTCCCATTCCCTGGAGGAACATCGGAAGCATGTACGCTTAGTCCTCCAGAAACTCAGAGACCACCGGCTTGGGGCGAAGCTGGAGAAGTGCGAATTTGAAGTTCAGCAAATCGCATTTCTAGGATATATTATCTCCCCAGAAGGTTTCCAAATGGAGGGTTCCAAGGTACAGGCAGTCCTGGATTGGGTGCAGCCCACTAGTTTGAAGGCGCTTCAGCGTTTTCTGGGCTTTGCGAATTTTTATAGACGATTTATCGCTGGATTTTCGTCTATAGTGGCGCCCTTGGTGGCACTCACTAAGAAAGGGGCAGATGTTGCTCACTGGTCTTGTGAGGCCAAAGCGGCTTTTGCCCGTCTCAAAAGGGCATTTGTCTCGGCCAAGGTGCTGCGACACCCAGATCCAGAGCGTCCTTTTGTGGTGGAGGTGGATGCCTCTGAGATGGGTATTGGGGCAGTGCTCTCTCAGATGGGGGTGTCTGATAATCGCCTTCATCCCTGTGCTTACTTTTCCCGTAAATTTTCGCCTGCCGAGATGAATTATGACGTGGGTAACCGGGAATTGTTGGCTATTAAGGATGCACTCGAGGAGTGGAGACACTGGCTTGAGGGGGCTAAGTTTGTGGTCTGAATTCTCACTAACCATAAGAATTTGGCATATTTAGAGTCAGCGAAGCGCCTCAATGCCAGGCAGGCACGATGGGCTTTGTTTTTTGCTCGCTTTAATTTTTTGATAACATATCGCCCTGGGTCAAAAAACATCAAGGCTGATGCGCTCTCACAGAGTTTTGCTCCAATCCAGGAGACCACAGAGGAGCCATTGCCCATTGTGTCCCCATCATATATTAAAGTGGGCATTACCCAGGACCTCTTGTCATTAGTCCTTAGAGCACAGGAGCAGGCTCCTCCAGACCTTCCGGTAGGTCTTTTGCTTGTGCCTCCTAGGTTAAGACAGCGAGTGTTCCTGGAATTCCATGCCAAGAAGTCGGCAGGTCACCCGGGTATTTCCAGAACTCGGGAGTTGCTATCTAGGGCGGTGTGGTGGCCCTCGGTGGCTAGGGATGTGGATCAGTGGGTTCGGGCATGTGACATCTGTGCCCAAAATAAGACTCCTAGAGGGGTTCCTGTTGGCCCATTATATCCACTCTCTATTCCATCTAAGCCATGGACCCACATTTCAATGGATTTTGTGGTGGACTTGCCCAAATCCTCGGGGATGACAGCCATCTGGGTTGTCGTTGACAGGTTTTCGAAAATGGCGCACTTCGTTCCATTGGTTGGGCTGCCATCGGCCAGACGCCTGTCTGAATTATTTATGCTGCATGTTGTGCGCCTCCACGGGTTGCCACTTGATGTGGTCTCTGACCGCGGATCCCAGTTTGTGGCCAAATTCTGGAGGGCATTTTGTTCCGATCTCCAGATTTCTGTCAGCTTGTCGTCAGGCTACCATCCGCAGTCTAATGGGCAGACTGAAAGGGTGAACCAGTCCTTGGAGCAGTTCCTCAGGTGTTATGTCTCCAAGTGTCAGACTGACTGGGTTGCTCATCTGTCCATGGCGGAGTTTGCCTATAACAACGCGGCTCACTCTGCTACAGGGATCTCTCCCTTCCTTTGTGTGTATGGGCATCATCCTAAGGCCAATTCTTTTGACCCCCTGGACTCCACGCCTGGTGGTTCCTCTGTGGTTTCGGTCCTTAGAGGTATTTGGAGGAAAGTGAAGAAAGCCCTTGTGTCTGTGTCATTAGTGACCAAAAGGGTTTTTGATAAGCGGAAAAGACCCTGCAGCTTCAAATTAGGGGACTTCGTCTGGTTGTCTACCAAGAATTTGAAGTTGAGACAGCCATCTCATAAGTTAGGCCCCCAGTTCATCGGTCCTTATAAGATCACTAGGGTTATCAATCCGGTGGCATTTCAGTTAGATCTACCCCGTTCTTTGGGTATCAATAAAACATTTAATTGTTCCCTTTTAAAACGGGCGATTAGTAATCCTTCTTCCAGTGGAGGACCTTCCCCTCTTCTGATACATGGCCAGAGGGAGTTTGTTGTTGAAAGGATTCTTGACTCCAAGATGGTTCGGGGTCGGCTGTCATTTTTGGTGCACTGGAAGTGGTATGGCCCGGAGGAGCGGTCGTGGGTGCGCAGTTGTGATCTTCATGCCCCCAGACTGTTACGCTCTTTCTTCTCGCAGTTCCCCGATAAACCCGGTGGTAGGGGTTCTTTGACCCCTCGTCAGAGGGGGGGGGGTACTGTTAGGGTCTCCTGCTCTGTGCTGCCACGTCGTCATGGCAACCGGGAGACAAGTGCTAGCGGAGTAACCTGAGCGTAGCTAATACTCCGGTTCGGGTCTTTTGCTGTGCAGTGGTTACAGGCTCTGTGCGCGGCAGGGGATCCGGTGCTGGTTTTTGTGCTCACAGTCTGTGAGGTCTGAGTGGGGCGTGGACAGCACCTGCTATATAAACCCTCTTCTCAGGTTAGGCAGACGCTGCTGAATCTTTGTTGGTTAGTCAGTTCCTGAAAGCTAGCTAGTACTGTGTAAACTTTGTATTTGCTTGTTGCTTACTGCAAATAGGCCTTGGGATTTGGTATTACACTCTGCCAATCCAGACCTAGCAGTAAGACTGGAGTCAGTCGTTTAACCTGCTGGGGTTCTTTTGCTACTCTGTGAACCTAGCAAGTTTGACGCTGTATTCTCAGACTTGCCTACCAAAATCCCTTCTCACTGTGCAAGGTGTTCAGGTGTCAGTTTAGTGGCAGTAAGCTGAACCAGTGCACTGCAAGTGAGGACTAGGATTGTGGAGACTCTCCTTGTCTATTATTCCATCTCTGACCAAGGAGTTTACTGCCACACCCGTTGGTAACCCTTTAGGGTTTTGCTGTTGCCCTTAGCAACAGCATTTCGGGTTCTCTACGTATTAAATCACTACATCTTGCTTCTTTCCATCTGAGCATTCCTAATACTAGGGAGACACCCAGTTTCTTAGCCTTTGGGCTTCTCTGTTCACTTTGTGTTTATTTTGTTACCCTATCACCTTCTGTGTATGTAATGTCATATTCCCCAGTCTGTCTGTGAGTTCATTTGTTTTGCATCCCTCACCGTTCAGACACCAGTACATTCCTGCTGGCACTGGTGTGCATAATAATACACAGTTTCAGCAGTATAAACTCCTGGACATTTGGTGAGTTTTGATCAGAGATGTGCGGAAAAGATAAGCAGGTGAGGCACTGCCTCTCCTGCCAAAGACTTTTTACTCCAGAGTTTTGGCTATAAAAATGATTAGAATAATGCAAAGAAGATATTTCAAACAAATTATTTGTATTTTTCATATACTTTATACATTCAAAACGCTGGCACAAACGTTAGTATGACAGGAAAGGCTCTGCCTCACCTGCCTCACCCCACCGCACGTCACTGGTGTACACACACACACACACACACACACACACACACACACACACACACACACGTATATATAATATATACATACGCAGTATTTATCAAGGGACCAAGACCATGCACTTTCTAATGGTTAGCCAAGCCTCTATAGGGACTGGCCACACCCCTAAGCATGGGCCCCTACGACTGCATTTCCCCCAGTGGGCCTTTCATGCCCCAGTCCGACACTGGATACTGGTCAGTACTGGGTGCCTGTTTTCAAATAATAATGTGCCATAGTTTACTGACACAATCAGTCCATTATAGCGCTGTGATATCAGTGCAAGCTGCCGTTCCCCTGCAGCCCTGTGTATTGAAAAAGTTATAAAAGTGTTAATGGATTTCACAAAT
The DNA here is from genome assembly GCF_028390025.1 of Pseudophryne corroboree. Lineage (NCBI taxonomy): Eukaryota > Metazoa > Chordata > Amphibia > Anura > Myobatrachidae > Pseudophryne > Pseudophryne corroboree. Next base: position 335,023,603 of record NC_086444.1, read on the forward strand.
AATAATACAAGCAAAGCACATGCATAGGCAAATATTAGCTTTATTACAGATACTATTTGAAACTGGAATTATCCTTTAAGTCATGTTTAGTGTTAGCAGATCTGTTTGTGCTTTACTATATGTACAACTGAGACTCTATATTATTATTGGTATAAGAAATAACAGAACAGTTGGCTGAAACAGAAAAATAGCTTTGTGGTACATTAATAATGTTACATCGCTTTAACACTAGGAACTTAACTACCTGCCCAAAGTTACAGTGGTAATGAAGGTACAATAAAGAATGACATGCGGTAACTGAAAGGATCAACTACAAAAGCAATCCCCAGAAATACAGAATGCAATTTGTTACTGACGTTATTAGAGAATCAGTACAATAACTGTATTTTCAGCACAAAACAGCAATGTAGGAAATGGAATGTTTGTTCCCAAAAAATAAATTGCACAAATCAATATTGTTTTTCTTTTACAGTTTTCTGTTGTTATTTTAGCTCTTAAATACGTATCTGTAAATGGGATGTTGATAAAGAGAGGATCACTCCGATTTTTCTCACAAAATTAATTCTGCTCTAGAACACTCCAGATTTTGGAGTTCTCAGTATTGTTGGTTACCCGTTATAGTTAAGAAAACACCAGTCACAATGCATAGCAAACATAGGCCCTCATTCAACTCGGTACGCAGTGTATGCGATTTTTGGTACACTGTGCATGCGCTTCAGATGCACCGCGTATGAATTTGCATTCATATTGTGATCGATGCGTTGCGGGGGCATGTTCGCTAAAACAGGGGCAGGGTCCGAGCATTTTCGGGGTGGCACATGATGCAATCACATTGCTGCCCGCCAATTAGCATGCTGGGTGGCCTTGCCCTGCGCTGGCAGCCCCCAGCATGCTACAGAAGTGGTTGCAGAGTCTGCTTTTTAGCTATCCAACCTGAATAGGGTCCACAGTATGTAACCAGAGCACACTTGGAGTAGGAGGAATAATCAATGACATTCCATTGAACTCCTTACTTTCACTTGTAGTGTAGCGATGCCCTAAAGACGCTGCTGTGCCACTACTGGGTGCATGAGGTGGAAAGAGTATATCTCTGTTCCAATTTATATGTTTTATTAGTGTTAAAAAAAATTAGGAGACAAAATATATTTTTAACACTAGTGGATATCTGAGCTGAAGATGAAGATGGTGGTTTTGCATCTTGATGTAACAAACTTTGGTCTATTCCTTACATTCTTTTATGATCTAGAGGGATTTGGAGACAATTTCTCACCATATTAGCATTTTAGTTTCCATATTGAGCGTTGTGACGCATCCATACCATGTAGTTTAAATGTTATTTAATGACTGATGTTTTGACCCTTGCAGATTACTCCATGGTGAAGGTGCCCCAGGCGTTCACCTTACCCCACTATCGCTTCCCATCTGAAGGGCAGTCTTACATCTCTGTTCCTGGTGAAGCATTTCTCAGCAAATGTAAGTTGGGACTCCATCTAACACCGATCTTTGCATGTCTTTCACCTTCTGATGTCAATTATATAAAAAAGATAGCTTAATAATACCATATAGGATTCTGATGTTTAATAACTTACTTCATAGCGATACAAAGTGATTGCACCTTGCATATTTATTTGTTTTTATATAGCAAACTACTGCTAAAGACTTGAGGAGCTCATGTAGACTTCAACATATCTTACTCCTCCAGTGTAATTGGAAAAGCTGCACACATGAATAGTCACATTATGTGCATACTATATGTTCTGTAGGCAGGACCGGTGCAAGGTTTCAAGGTGGCCTAGGCAAATGGTCACAATGCTGCCCCTGCTTACCCCAAACCCTCTGCCCAGCCTCTCACATACACATACACATCCACTCCAGCTCCTTAATAGTACACAGTCACACGTCAGGAGGCAGTTGCGAAAAGATGTGTATGCGCACTAAAACAATGCAAATTGCTGCCAAAAAAGCAGCATATACTATTTACATCTAACTCTCGGACCTTTAAAGTTTATAAAACATAGATGTCCAGTAGCAATTTTTACATACGGACTGCAGGACTGCAGTCCACCACCCAGCTCACTGTCAGTGAAGCCAGATGCAGTCCATGAGACTGCACTGGCTTCAATGTGACTGGCAGTGACTTCCTATTGGAAGTCCTACTTGTCAGTCACAGACACTACAGGCAGTCCAATTGGGAGGAGTTTCCTCTCTCTGGGACTGCCAGACCGAGCTGCAATAGGCAGAGAGCTGGCATCCTGTAGGAAGCCAGCTCCCTGCCTCGTCAGGCCTTGCCGGCTTCTATGGGCTGCAACTGATGCAGTCCATAGAAGCCGTGGTTTTGTGCATGTGCAGTACCATCGCCACTACCGCACATGCATGAGTGCAGGCATCTGTAAAGAGTACATAGCACAGATGCTGGGACCCAGGCAGCAGCCAGGTAAAGGAGGAGACCCGGCAGCATCACCAGCGGAGGCGTCCTCCTCAATCAAGGTAGGAGCAGCCGCTGGACATGTCCATGTTAGAAATAACAAATACATAGTATTTAACAATAAAACATACTTTTATAAGCCTAGCAAGAAAAAATATATCAATCAATATAACGTGCTCTCATACATCCCAACATTTGGGCTTGGAAAAGGAGGGGCTCCTTGCGTGCACCAAAGGCACGTCCCCACTCTGGGAGCATGTGTGTGTGGTCCGTTTAGTGCATAGAAAGTCTGGCAGTCACCCAGTAGCTGCTGGAGTGCTGAGCTTGCCTCCAAAATGTCATACATAAGGTGGCCTGGACTATCAGGAACAAGACTCCCGATTTCACACCTGGATGACCGAGGTGTGCACAAGAAGTCCTGACTTGGAACTACAAAGTGTTGGTAGGTATGACTTTGAGTGTGGAAGCACTTATCTCTCACTCACCTCTCTAAGCTTCCAGCAGCTGAGGGAGATGGGGTGGAGCTACACAGATGTGGTTTCAAACTTATGGAAAAAAAGCTAGTTAGTTACAGGTGCTGCGCTCTTGGGTGTTTATATCTGACACAGGGACATGGTACACAGCACTTAACAGTTACCAATAGACACCACCATGCAGTTTCCTCTACCATCCCAAGCACAGGGCAGCTCCTCAGCTACTCCTCTCACACAGTCTTTCTCCTCTAGGAGGCAGAGTTACTCTGTGCCTGGCTAGGAGTAAGGGGAGGGGAGGGGAGGGGAGGAAACACTGGGGATGGAAGCTGCTGGGCTAACTATGTAAGAAGAGTGACAGGCACAGCACATGTAGCTAGCCCAGAGAGCAGTGGAAAGTAGCAACTGTGCCTGCTAACACCCGCAGTTGCCACCAGCATCATGCAGATGAAGGATATCTCCATCGAAGACATTCTTCACACTTGTGGTAGGCGGACTGAGCAGTGCCCTCTTGTGACCGGTGCCCCTATGCAACTGCTTAAAGCTGCCTAATGTTAGAGCTGGCTCTGTCTGTAGGATACATCGAGGTGGTTTACATCTAGGCGTAACTGGTAATGGGATGTGGTTAAATTACCGTCTGTCAGGATTCCGGCATTCAGGATACCGACGCCGGAATCCCGACACTTGGTGAAATGCCGGTGGTCAGAATCCCGGCCGGTCCATGCGACCACCCGAGGAGGAATATAATAGTGTGCCTGATGCGCGCCAAGTGTGGTGAGCCGGCATTCCGGCTGTCGGGATTCCGGCATCGGTCTCTTGACTGCCAGGATCCCGACTGCTGGCAAATCATACCAAACCCTTGGTAATGTACTGCATCACACTTTACATAGAGAAAGCATAGAAAGTTTGCTTCACAGTGATTATGGTAAATGTTAAATTGCATTACCCTATTCGTACACAATTTAATAATATAATAAAGTGTCACATAAATAAGAGATCATTTTTATGAGTGTTATTAATAATACAGACGTTGCATTTTCCATATAAATCTAAATACAAATTAAATGAAATACTAAAATCTGTTGATTCCCTCTTTTTAAAATGTCAAATGCTAATCTTCGTTGCTGCCACATCCCACATGGAAAGATCAGTAAAGTAATGTTAATAAACAGCTTCAACTTGTTGTATTTTAGCAGCCAACCCAATGAATTAAGTACTATCAATTGCAGATATCAAGATAAAGGGGCAGCTGTATTAAGCCTGGAGAAGTGATAAAGCAGTGATAAATGCAAGGTGATAACGCACCAGCCAATCAGCTCTAATATGTAAATTGACAGTTAGGAGCTGACTGGCTGGTGCTTTATCACCTTGCATTTATCACTGTTTTATCACTTCTCCGGGCTTAATACATCTGCCCAACAGTCTGCCAGTTAGCAGCTAGAGCTGTGGGTAGTCATTTTCATTATTGCATCTCTTTGCTCAACCCTCCCGCACCCACCAGGACCTCCTGATAGGTGTATATGCAGCATCCATGTTTTCCTCAGTCACAATGACGTGAACACACACTCAGGTCTCATGTTACACTTTTCCTTTGCAGTAAAAAACTGTAAAGGGGGGTACTCACGGAGCGATATTCTAAGCAATCTGACTAGATTGCTTAGAATATCGGCATGATCGCTCCGTGTGTAGCCCCCTCAGCGATAGCGATGCGCGGCCCCGCACATCGCTATCGCTGCTGCTAGATTGGCCTGCATGCAGGCCAATCTAGCGGGTCGCTCACTTCACCCGCTGGGTGAAGTGAGCGGCCCCCCCATCTCCCCCCGCACGCTCAGCACAGATCGCGCTGTGCTGAGCGGCAGGAGAGCTGTGTGCTGAGCGGTTCGCTCAGCACACATCTCTCCTGCATCGGCCCATCTATATGGGCCTTAATTTTTTTTGTGTAAGATAAAACAGACATATGTATAACTCTATATGAGAGTTTCTGGTGCAGAACTGTAGTACTAGAGTCTACCAAGATCTGCCAACACTAAATTAAAAGCAAAAAACATTATAATTAATTCTGATTCAAAAGTAAAAATTGGTGTCAAGGCAGTGAAATAGAACCTACTGATAGTACACTATCTATTTGTACGTCTCCTGGGTGAACCAGGGGTAAGGATGGGAAAATGTTTGGAACAGGCTTTAAATAGTCTGTACTTAATAAACAAAGACATGTCAGAGGTGATAAGTCTTCTTTGTAGAGCTGCCTATTCAACATCACAGTGAAAGAACAGGACAAAAACATTGTGATTTATTGTGTTTACCAGTGTAAGATACATTTTGTAATCCTCCATCGCAAATTCCCTAAATTAAAACAAATTGCAAACAACCTAACAAGCTAGAGACTGCTGAAATGGATGGCATTGTCACTAAATGAATAAACAACCTAAGGCTACTTGTTATTAACCAAACACAAGAAAAAAAAAAAAAAATTCATTTCCATATACACGGAAGGGTTGGCAAGTGGTACGTGAGAATATTTGTCCCTAGGTAGTACTTGTTTTTTTTACTGACGGCTTCATTTTTTGTCTCTTAGTCCTGGCCAAAAACTGGTACTAAAAGGCAAAGCAGAAGAGAGCCTGGCTGGGCCCAGGTACTTTTCCAGGGTGTGGCCTAATCACAAGAGGTGTGGCCATGCACCCTTAGAAAAAAAATGCAGATTTTAAGTGCCTCCCTGGCCACAATGCAGCCCAGCACACAGCAGCGTGGGCTGGGCTGAGGAGGAGAGTTGCAGCTGCTGCTGCCAGGTAAGGGAACATGGGGAAAACCAGGGTGTGGCCTAATCACAGGAGGCGTGGCCATGCACCCTTAGAAAAAAAATGCGTATTTTAAGCGCCTCCCTTGCCACAATGCACACAGCAGCGTGGGCTGGGCTGAGAAGAGATGCAGCTACTGCTGCCAGGTAAGGGAACATGGGGAAAACCTGGGCCCCCACTGGGCCCCTCCATCAGACCTGGGCCTGGGTAATTAGTACCCTCCCCCTCTCTGTGCTACTGCTAAAAGGAGCCATAGAGGAGTGTGTATTTTAAATTATCTTTTCCAAGTGGTATAATTGCTCTTGGATTTTAGCTGTAATTCTCTGAGTGGACCTCATTTTTATGGGAAATAAGTGCAGCTTGACTTTTCTCAGTAATTGTTTTATTTTATTTTTGGTATTCCATGCATTTTCAGTAAAATAGAAATTATATGTCTAGAATCTTAGAAAAAAAATGTTCTGCTTCATGTTGTAATACATTATACAATGATGTGGCGCTTCCCAGCAGTGTAAAAGTAATTTAAATAATTTATCTCTTTGCATCTTGCAACTTGATATATCTTTTTTTAAAGCTAACCTTTTCTTCATCAGATGGGCAATGAATTTGCTGAAGGAAAAGTTGGACCTTTTCCTTCCACTTTCCATTAAATCACTATGCCTAGCAGGCTACTGTGGCAGTGATATATTTAAAATAAGGTGCCATTATGTTTGCATTTTGTGTGATCTGTTCCTGATTCATGATAGTTTCCTCACACTTTGCATGAACTCAAAGCTTGTCATCCAGAAATCACAAGACAACTGTAGAGCAAAAGCTAAAGAAAAGATTAGTTAATATGACAATAGGACAGCTGGAAAAAAAAAATCCAACAAACGGAACCACAGCTCCCATTGAAATGTATTATTAGAATGAGTACAATGTACTTATATTTAAAGTTACACTATATATTATATGTAGGGATTTATAAAAACTTATTGCACCAAAACTTTGACAATATCTTTATTATGCATCGTAGCACTTACACCAAAGTGTTAATCAAAGCAATACAATGAAAGAACAATATAAATAACAAATACTGCATAGAATAGTATAGTGAAATAGAAAGTGTCATGAGACCAAACACAAAATACATGGCGGAGCGATGCTGGCGTTATTCCTTGGTAAACCACGACAGGGCCTATTTATCAAGATTCCTCATTGCAGCGATAGAAAATCTTCTTTTCCACACCATATATAAAAGAAAAGTAAAATGAAAATAATTGGGGTGTCTGAGCGATGCTTATCTCCCCAGCAGAACTGTCTGGCAGAAGTAAGAGTGATCTTATTGCTTGCAATGCCAGTTACTAGAGTTGTCAAGGAGTGCATGTGTTATGAAGCTCTTTTTCCTCTGTGTCTTGTCAACTAGTGAAACTGTCTGGGGTAATAGCAGTCCACTCACTTCTAAAGCTAAAACTTTTTTGCAGAAAAGACAGTGTTGATACAGTATGGAAACTAGATCTAAATCAGCATATGTGCACCATAACTTATATCATCTATTTGAACATACTCTAAGTTATTTTAATTTAAATAAGGCAACGTGCGACTCCTCCATAATTGCTCCCATATTGCATGTGTGGAACTACAGTAGATGCATATGCAGAGCTATATGTATCTATGCAACTGCCCCGATCCTATAAGTACACTTGGCTCCATGGCAGCCGTCATTATCAGTGCACCAGTGATCTGTCTGAAAACAGATGGGCCTCTGCATATACACAACTCTGCATAACCCACAATTCCATTGCTAGATCCTACCATTGCTAAACTTTGCCTATATGCGAACACCCCCTTGCCACACAGATACACCCTTTCAGCTGAAAGAGGGGATGTGGTTGAGTTAACTATGAGTTTGAATTGCCCATAGAGGCTCACACTTAATTTTTGAGCAAGCACAGTGTGAAAACAAGTAAGATCCACCCAATAAACTTACTTGTACTCAACTCTCCATTGGCCATAATGTCTAGGTAACAGACCACAGAGCTGTAAATGTTTGTTTTGCTGAGTTCTATGGAGACTCGTACATAAAATCTGTTATAGTTTCTTGTAAAGAAAAAAATAAAACCTAAAGACCTATATTTCTTCAATCCACATACAGTACTAAAGTCAAGTGTAGAATGTGCTGAACTTAGAGACAGATATTACAAAAGAGAAGATTGAACAAGACATAATGACTTTTTTCCACTGGAAATTGCCTGGCCTGACGGATTACTAGTTGAGTGGTACAGATCTCAATTTGAGGTTTTAAGACCACAGCTACTAAAGCTCCATAGAGCTGTACATGAAGAAGGTATATTGCCCTATGCTATAATGGAAAGCCCTAGTAATACAGACACTGGGAAAATAGACAAGGCAGAATTCATCTTATTGCCCTATTTTCTTCAAATTAATCATAACAGCATTTTGTCGACTATGTACATATAGTACAATATGTAGAATAGTAATAATGCTAGACTTATTACACTTTCAGAAGCACTTGTTTCTGTTGAAAGGTCATTCTTATGGCTAGTAATGTCAGAAATGTCAGTCCTGAAATTGTAAAATGGACAAACAACCTGTAAAACCTCCCTAAAGCTACAGTAAGAACAGGAGGACAAGGTTCAGAAATCTTCACCCTGGAGTCTGTGCAAATGGTGCCTAATGTCACTCACACTATTTGCTAGAGCTAACCACTGGCCAATATAATACAAAGGCATAAGAGCTTAGTACTATTACACCTGGGTGAAGTAGAAGAAAAGGTATCACAGACAATATGGTAAAGCACCTAGCGGATTCTCCAATGTCTGTGCCAAATAAGTTTAAGGGGTCTATTCATGAAGCAGTGAAAAGAGTGGAGAAGTGAGCCTGAGGAGAAGTTGCCCGTGTTAACCAATCAGCTGCTCTGTACAATTGTATAGTATGCAAATTATAAATATTACTTCAATGCTGATTGGTTGCCATGGGCAACTTCTCCACTGGCTCACATCTAAACACTTTTCACTGCTTCATGAATAGACCCCAAGAGGGAAACAATTCGGGAAATATTCAGAAGTTGAATACAAAATTGAGTGGGACAGCTCAGTGGATACTGCATTAGAATATACTCTATTTCCATGCTAGTTAATTTAGGCAAAACCTGTCATGTTCTTACAGAAAGAAAGTTATTTAAAAGAATAAAAAACCCAGCACTCACATAAAAATAATATAATATTAATAAAATTAAAACCACCATATGTTACTTAATTCATTTACTAATATTTTGCAGCTCCCACAAGTAGTACTGTTCTACCAATAAACAAAAAACCTTTTTGATAATAAAAATTATCAAGGGAGCGCAACGTATTAGAAATATTATTTATTATTCAAAACATATTAAAAGAATCAGATTAAATATATATCTATAAAGGAGTCAATGGCCCTCATTCCGAGTTGTTCGCTCGCTAGCTGCTTTTAGCAGCATTGCACACGCTAGGCCGCCGCCCTCTGGGAGTGTATCTTAGTTTAGCAGAAGTGTGAATGAAAGATTAGCAGAACTGCTACTAAATAATTCTTTGCAGTTTCTGAGTAGCTCCAGACCTCACAGATTGCGATCAGCTCGGTCCGTTTAGTTCCTGGTTTGATGTCACAAACACGCCCTGCGTTTGGCCAGCCACTCCCCTGTTTCTCCAGACACTCCCGCATTTTTCCCTGACACGCCTGCGTTTTTTTGCAAACGCCGGGAATACGCTGAGTTACCACCCGGAAACGCTCCTTTCCTGTACAGGGACGTGCGGTGAGCTAAATAGCTCAGGAGGCACTGACTAGCACCAGAGCCAAATTTACATACGATATATGAGCCTAAACGTACATCTTGACATTATACACAGGTGCAGCATTATAAACTCCTGGAAATTTGGTGAGTTTTGATCAGAGATGAGTGGAAAAGTTAGCCAGGTGAGGCACTGCCTCACCTGCAATAGACTTTTTACTCCAGAGTTTTGGCTATAACAATTATTAGAAGAATGCAAAGAAGATATTTCTAACAAATTATTTGTTTTTTTCATATACTTGATACAGTCAAAGCTCTGCCTCACCTGCCTCACCCCACCGCACGTCACTGCCTGTCAATCAATCACTTATCAGCAGTGCGACTGAAAAGCGCAGCAGAATCCACAGCAAATCTGCTAAGTTTTTAGTTAAATAACTAAGCCCATGCGCCCTGCGTGCCTTGCGCATGCGCAGTTTGCAACAAATCGCAGCATAGCAAAATCGGCAACGAGCGAACAACTCGGAATGACCCCCAATATACAAGATATTGCAAACTAAACTAATACACATATATACGTGCAAGTTGCTTATATCAAATTGCCCTCTACTCCAATGAATATATTTGTTAAAACTTCAAAGGTATCCTCATCGGTTTATTCTGCTGTATAGTAAACTTGTTGATTTGTTGCATTTATAAAAACACAATTCCTTTAGGTGAAAAAGCAACAATAGTAATTAGCTTAATAGCTGGAGTAACTGTAGTAGTTCATGTGTGGCTCACACTTGTCCTGAGGAAGGCGCCTGTATCGGACTTTGCTGCCCGGAGCCCTTTGTCAATATCACTTCAACCGAGGTATAAGTCCGTTGGTGAGCGACTGCTGTGGTGGGGACAAGCGGCTTGAGACCCGGCTAAGGAGGTCTCTACCCCACTGAAAAGAAATACTTTAGCCGTGAGTAACCAATACTGCAAGGTGCAGCCGTAACTAGCGGGGCTCGTAGCATACCGCTGCGAGCGATCATCTGACACAGCGCTCTCCCCCTGCTAGTTTCGTTCCACAAGTGTGAGCCACACATGTACTACTACTACAGTTACTCCAAAAAAAGATTCTGCTCCACCCCTATGTGATGTCATACATTGTGATGTTACATATAGGTGGATTGTTGCGGACCTACAGGAACGGTTTACAGAGAGCTGATGTGCAGATAAGGCTTGTTTTAAGAAGTCCTACCTGCACATCAGCCTGTCGCTGATTCACAGACTGGTGCAAATCTACAGGTATTGGCGGTAGGGGCAAGGAATGACCCCCCTTTCCTGTAAGGGCCCGAGACATTAGTCCCAACAGTCCCCTCCGATGGATACGCTGCCTGTAAGACACCACTAGTGTTGGGCGTCTTTTTTGTTGTTGCCACCAATGCATTTTAGTCATAATGCAATTCGACTAGGACGCACCAGGAGACTGCTGATTAATTTTATTAATATCTGTGTGCAACTGAGTCTCTGCACCTGTATACAAAGTAGTGATGTGCACCGGAAATTTTTCGGGTTTTGTGTTTTGGTTTTGGGTTCGGTTCCGCGGCCGTGTTTTGGGTTCGAACGCGTTTTGGCAAAACCTCACCGAATTTTTTTTGTCGGATTCGGGTGTGTTTTGGATTCGGGTGTTTTTTTTCAAAAAACCCTAAAAAACAGCTTAAATCATTGAATTTGGGGGTCATTTTGATCCCATAGTATTATTCACCTCAATTACCATAATTTCCACTCATTTCCAGTCTATTCTGAACACCTCACAATATAATTTTTAGTCCTAAAATTTGCACCGAGGTCGCTGGATGGCTAAGCTAAGCGACACAAGTGGCCGACACAAACACCTGGCCCATCTAGGAGTGGCACTGCAGTGTCAGGCAGGATGGCCCTTCCAAAAAATACTCCCCAAACAGCACATGACGCAAAGAAAAAAAGAGGCGCAATGAGGTAGCTGTGTGAGTAAGCTAAGCGACCCTAGTGGCCGACACAAACACCTGGCCCATCTAGGAGTGGCACTGCAGTGTCACGCAGGATGGCCCTTCCAAAAAATACTCCCCAAACAGCACATGACGCAAAGAAGAAAAAAAAGAGGCGCAATGAGGTAGCTGTGTGAGTAAGCTAAGCGACCCTAGTGGCCGACACAAACACCTGGCCCATCTAGGAGTGGCACTGCAGTGTCACGCAGGATGGCCCTTCCAAAAAATACTCCCCAAACAGCACATGACGCAAAGAAAAAAAGAGGCGCACTTGCAGGGGGCGTGCAAATGGTGGAAGGCGCAAGCTCTTCCCGTCCAGTGTTGGGAAGGTCAGGCATCGCAACCGACACAATTGGACTCTCCTTTGGGATTTGTGATTTCGAAGAACGCACAGTTCTTTGCTGGGCTTTTGCCGCAAGTCTTTTCTTTTTTCTAGCGAGAGGATGAGTGCTTCCATCCTCATGTGAAGCTGAACCACTAGCCATGAACATAGGCCAGGGCCTCAGCCGTTCCTTGCCACTCCGTGTCGTAAATGGCATATTGGCAAGTTTACGCTTCTCCTCAGACGCTTTTAATTTTGATTTTTGGGTAATTTTTTTACTGATCTTTTGTGTTTTGGATTTTACATGCTCTGTACTATGACATTGGGCATCGGCCTTGGCAGACGACGTTGATGGCATTTCATCATCTCAGCCATGACTAGTGGCAGCAGCTTCAGCACGAGGTGGAAGTGGATCTTGATCTTTCCCTATTTTTTTAACCTCCACATTTTTGTTCTCCATATTTTGCGCACAACTAAAAGCCACCACAGGTATACAATGTAGATGGATGGATAGTATAGTATTACTTATACTTATGGATGACGAGTGCACTGACGACACAGAGGTCGGTACAGCCGTGGCCTACCGTACTGCTGCTTATATATATATAATATACTGTATAACGGACCTGGTGGACACTGTCAGCAGACTGCTAAACTAGTATGAAGAAAGAAAAAAAAAAACACCACAGGTATACAATGTAGATGGATGGATAGTATAGTATTACTTATACTTATGGACGACGAGTGCACTGACGACACAGAGGTAGGTACAGCCGTGGCCTACCGTACTGCTGCTTATATATATATAATATACTGTATAACGGACCTGGTGGACACTGTCAGCAGACTGCTAAACAAACTAGCATGAAGAAAGAAAAAAAAAACACCACAGTGTTTTTCAGGCAGACAAACGTATACTGGACTGGTGGTCACTGTCAGCAAAACTGTGCACTGTACTCCTGCTATAACTGCTCCCCAGTCCCCACAATTAGGCAGTGTGAGCAGAGCAGTGCACTCAGCACAGATATATCATGCAGCAGTGCAGCACACTGAGTGAGCACAGCCACAGATATGGTGGAATGTGTTTTTCAGGCAGAGAAACAAAGGATTAAAATCACTGGTGGTATAATCAAAACCCTGCACTGTACTCCCTAACAGCTGCTCCCCGTCCCCAATCCTCCCCACAATTATAACAATGTCACTCTTAGACTTAGTCTTTTCTATTACGGAGAGGACGCCAGCCACGTCCTCTCCCTATCAATCTCAATGCACGTGTGAAAATGGCGGCGACGCGCGGCTCCTTATATAGAATCCGAGTCTCGCGAGAATCCGACAGCGGGATGATGACGTTCGGGTGCGCTCGGGTTAACCGAGCAAGGCGGGAGGATCCGAGTCGCTCGGACCCGTGTAAAAAAAAAGGTGAAGTTCGGGCGGGTCGGATTCCGAGGATCCGAACCCGCTCATCACTAATACAAAGTGCTACAATGCAGCAGCCACAGCTTTTTCCATACCAAATTCCAATGTGCTTTGTATACAGATTCATACTGTATGTCAAATTAGTTAGCACAGTCTCCTAATGCGCTCTAGTCGCCAGACATTAGCAGAGTTGCACAGGAGCTGGCAGCTCACTCATGCCAGGCATCTCACGCTACATAAATATACGTTTAAAACTGCTTGAACAAACTGATATAATATATATGGTATAACATTTTTCTGACCATATAGTAGTTCATGTTATGTAAAAATACCGTTATACTCATCCAGATTACAATATTTATACATCACACATCAGATTGTAAACATATTGGAGGAAGATTCTTGTTCGGGATATCCCTTTTACTCCCAGACTATTGTATGTATACTAGGACTGACTGATAATATGAGGCTATTGAGTCTTCCCAAATAAAATATACACACAGGGTTTGTTCATCCAAGTTGGAAAAGCTTTGAAAAGCATGGACACAAATTAATTTGCATAGTAGGAACTTTACACATCACTGCTGTACTAGGAAGTATTATGTCGAATCAATAAGACGTGATATATAAACATATAAGAACATATAGAGGTCGAAAAATAATTTGAAATAGTGTCTTTTCACGTTTTTTTTTCTACTTCCTGTATTTACCTCATACTCCTGTGATAGATTAAGGAAGTCATGAATGCACACAGCTTCAAATAAAAAAAAGAAAAGAAAACCTGTATATGTATGTAAATGGGTGGTCTATTTGCCAATGGAGGAAACGCATTGTTATGTTTGTAAGGGGCAGCATTTTCTGCAGTTCTGATAGAGGGGCCCAGATCCGTCCCCTTACCTGGCAGCAGTAGCTGCAGCTCTTCTCTCCAGTACACATCAGCATTCAGCCCAGCATTCAGCTGCGTGCTGGGCTGCAGTGTGGCCAGGGAAGCGCCTGCAATACTATTTTTTTCTGTTGTTTTTTTTTCAAAGGATGCATGGCCACACCTCCCGCAATTAGATCACAACCCTGAAAGTACCTGGGCCCAGCCAGGCTCTCTACTGCCCTGCTAGTCACAGAGAAAACTAGTTACCATTGTACCATGATATATTTCACTCATTTCTTATGCCACTACCAGGGGCATCATAAGAACTTTGTGGGCCCCTTAGTTCAGTATTGAAGGAGCCCCTGTCCCAATGATTTTTGAGAGACACCTCTCCACAGCAGTTGTTAATTTATGCCCCATAGTAGTGCCCTAGTTTATTTTATGAATCCATCATAGTTCCCTAGTTTACATGATGTCACATTGTAGGGCTACCAGTACACATTATACCACACAGTATTCCCACTTCACCATATGACATACACTGTCCCCAGTTCATTACACCACGTTACAGTGGCCTCCAGTTGAAATGATGCCACATTACAGTGCCTCCTGTTCATACTGTGCCAGACTGGAGTGCCCTCCAGTTAAATTATGTCACGTTACAACTTACAATGCTCCAGTTCATATTATGCCACCCTATAGTGCCTCCATTTCATATTGTGATACATTACAGTGCCCCAGTTCTTATTATGTAACCTATAGTGCTCTCCACACTACAATGAGCAGATCAGATTATGGCACATTACAGTGCCCCCTTACCATTATTACATCCACTACACACACCTCTCACTGAAAATGTAATGTCACCCAATTCAGGCTGGGCAATGGATCAGATCACATAGCTTAGCAGGGAAATCTGGGAAATTGGTATGTAACTTTATAACCTGGGTCCAGGCCCCCATACCAATGGTACCACTATAGTTACCACCGTGGGCACTACTGAGTTCATACAAAATATTCACATCTTTCCAAAAATGTATCATCTTTTCCTATCACTTTTCCCTATTGTTCGGCTCTGTGTAATGCATTGTGATGTCATGCTTTATATCATTCTCACTTGTTTACCATTTCTATTTTATAGATTTAACAATGGCATCTTTATTGTTTAGATGGCTTTGTTGCCTGTAACATACCTCAGCCTGACTTCTTTAGTACAGAATGCTGGCATTCCAGGCGAAGGGTTGTACAGCTACAATGCCAAGAATGTTTTCTGACCTGCGGAGAGTCTGATTTTCACAGTTCAATGTTATCAATTATGGAGGAAGTGTGATGTGTTTAAAGGGGATCTTTTCTAATGAGCAGACTATTTCATTGTTAGGTGAGACTTATTTCATCTTTTTTTCTTTTTACATTTTTTTCATTCAAGATCGAACAACCATTGTTGGATTGCTGTACCATACTATGCATCACCTCTACAGGCAGATAAAACCTAGCGACACCAGGTATGTGTAAAATCATTAAAACTTTTATTGTTTCTTTTTAAACTTCATATGTAATCTAAAGAGCTTGTGAAGAGGCTTTTGCAACATTAGATACTTCTAATCTGAATATGCAGTGTCACACTCAGTCGGAGTCAATGTCTTATTCCGAATTTCATGCGAATCCTGTTGATGTGCAAAAGCCAACTTGTGTCACTCTAGTCCATTTCTTCAGGCTGTCCTCCCAGGTTTGCTTTTGCTCATATAATGGTAGAAATATTCATTGCAGAAATGTTCAAAAAGGCACAAACAGTGTAAGACAGACAGTGGAAGATCCAGGGAGAGAGATAAAGGGGAGAAGTTGCCCATACCAACCAATAGGCTTCTGTCATTTTACAGGCTGTGCTAGAAAAAGGTTAGAAGCTGAATTTTTGCTAGGAGCAACTTCTTCACATTATCTCTCTCCAAGATTTGATAAATTAGGCGCAGTACGGATGATGTAATGGTTAGCATCACTGCCTCACAGCACTGATGTCATGGGTTCAATTCCCACTATGACCATAACTGTGTGGAGTTCGTATATTCTCCCCGTACTTGCTTGGGTTTCTTCCCACAGACCCAAAAATACACTGGTAGGGTAATAGGCTCCCAACAAAATGAACCCTAGTATGAATGTGTGTGCGTGTACATGTGGTATATAGATTGTAAACTCTACTGTCGCAGGATCTGATGTGAATGGTCAAACATTCTCTGTAAAGCGCTGCGGAATATGTGTGCGCTAAATAAATAACTAGTAATAACTAAATAAATAAATCCCCTTTCACTTATATTAGGGGCCTACGAATACCAGCAGTGATGATTGGACATTGTAAGAATTTAAAAACTTAAGCACTTAGCCTTATATTCCCACATGAAGGATAATACCTTTCATTATACAGTAATTAATATATTGTAAGCTGCTGCTAAAATCACACCAGGTACTATGGTGTTCTAAGTGAAAAATTAGTTCAATATATATATATATAAAAGGCAAAAAAGGAGATTGACTCACTGATTGACTCATCACGAACTTTCTTAAACCACAAGGCTTATAATCTTGAAACTTGGCAGGTAGCTTCTCCTTAGGTCCCAGGTGCTTGCTAAGAACCGGTTTTACTCTAGCACACCTAGGGGTAAGGCAGCAGCCCAGAGTATTTCAGCAGACACCATAACTCCGGAATGGCTAGACCAATTTACACCAAACTTGATACACATATGACTTAAAATCTCGGAACAAACACTGCGGGGGAAAGATACCCCTAGCAGCCCTAGGGGTGGGACCGCAGCACAGAGTATTCCAGCAGATGGCATAACGCTGAAATGCCTGGAGCAATTTACCGCAAACTTGGAACACATATGACTTATAATCTGGGAACAAACACTGTGAGGGTAACACACCCCTAACAACCCTAGGGGTGGACAAGCAGCACAGACTATATGAGGACATGCATGATATGTCAGTGACAACAGGGCTGCATGTGACAATGGTAGTGAGATGATGTGAGGAGGAGAATGGAGGTAGCAGGAAGCCACACACTGAGAGTTATATAGTGGGAGGAGCACGGTCCCCAGCAGCACACAGTATATTAGGAGATGCATAATATGTCAGGCAGGACTGGGCTGCATGTGACAGGGGAATGAAAGTAGCATGAGGGGAATGAAAGTAGCATGAACCCACACACTGAGAGTTATATAGTTGAAGCACCAGGGTCCACCAGCAGTACAGAGTATATCAGGAGATGCATAATGTGCAGTGCTATACAAGAAACTGTAAATAAATCGATAATTTCACAGGGGCACTGACATGATGTGAAGAGGGGAATGGAGGTAGCAGAAAGTCACAGACTGAGAGTTGTATAGTGGGAAGAGCAGGGTCCCTTGGGAGACCAAAAAAGGGTCCGGCCACTACACAAAGTGGGTCAGGGAAGCAAGATATGCCTGTATACTAGATCTCCAACTAACGTAAATTAACTAACAACTTCCCATAGCGAAGCATGGGTATTCAGTTAGTGTATTATAAACGGAAGATGCGTACAAACATTAAACATCATCTATAATATGCAGCAGTGATATTTTTGTTTTTATCCACTTGGTACAGTATATAAAATGCAAATCCCTCTGTACATAGAGGAATAATACTGTCCCAGGTACTTTGATGCTGGACATACTCTCCACTGCCCAGTTATATATGGATTCTCAGTAGAGGTATTCCTAATGTTACCAGGGGAGAGTTGCAGTCAGTTCAGTTAATAGCTGTCTTGGGCAGCGATGCATGTGGTGGATAATATTAGCAGCAGTACTTAGCCCCTGTATATAGATAATACACTTACTTAAAGCACTATGAAATGCCTTTATACCTACACATAAACATAAAGGGCCTGATTCTGAGCCACATACACTGGCGTATTTATTATGGGAGCAGGTCCCTGGGTCCAGGGGGCCCCACACGCCACACACCCTGCCCAGAGATGGCTGTAGAAATCTCAAGGAAAATGGCCGCCATGCCCATTTTCATAGTGATTTGTTTATGAGCAGTATAGATGTCCCTGGGAACAAGCCAGAGTCTACTGCACCACCAGAGAGGAGGGGGTTGCACGGAGCCTGCCCCCATGCCTTCTCCTCTCATAAATCACCCCTGGTCGCACGCAATACATATGCATTTGCATACACATGCTGTATATGCATTTTGATCAGTATTCAAATGCCATTCCTTAGTTGGCCACCAACTTTTTCTTCACATGCCTATCAGGTTCCCACCAGCTACTGCTTTCCCCACATACCACTTTGACCACAAGGTTTTTTACTCCCATGTCCTGCTGCCCACCAATGAACCCACACTGCCCCTTTATTTTACCTGA
Source organism: Pseudophryne corroboree (assembly GCF_028390025.1). Taxonomy (NCBI): domain Eukaryota; kingdom Metazoa; phylum Chordata; class Amphibia; order Anura; family Myobatrachidae; genus Pseudophryne; species Pseudophryne corroboree. Next base: position 335,042,028 of record NC_086444.1, read on the forward strand.
CTTTATTATAAGTGCATCTCCTACTAACTGGTTTCCTTCCCTCTTTTTCCAACTGATAGCTTAACCATGAGGGATGTAGTTAAGTTGCCAGCAATCGGGATCCCAGCGGTTAGGATACCAATGCTGGAATCTGATTGCTGACAATACCGGCAGCCGGAATCCCAGCTAACTGGGGCTATTCCCACTCGTGGGTGACCACGACACCAATAGAGTGGGAATAGAAGAACCTGGAGCAAGTGCAGCGAGCCACCGAGCCCACAGCATGGTGAGCGCAGCGAGCCTGCAATTAGAGATGAGCGCCTGAAATTTTTCGGGTTTTGTGTTTTGGTTTTGGGTTCGGTTCCGCGGCCGTGTTTTGGGTTCGAACGCGTTTTGGCAAAACCTCACCGAATTTTTTTTGTCGGATTCGGGTGTGTTTTGGATTCGGGTGTTTTTTTCAAAAAACACTAAAAAACAGCTTAAATCATAGAATTTGGGGGTCATTTTGATCCCAAAGTATTATTAACCTCAAAAACCATAATTTACACTCATTTTCAGTCTATTCTGAATACCTCACACCTCACAATATTATTTTTAGTCCTAAAATTTGCACCGAGGTCGCTGTGTGAGTAAGATAAGCGACCCTAGTGGCCGACACAAACACCGGGCCCATCTAGGAGTGGCACTGCAGTGTCACGCAGGATGTCCCTTCCAAAAAACCCTCCCCAAACAGCACATGACGCAAAGAAAAAAAGAGGCGCAATGAGGTAGCTGTGTGAGTAAGATTAGCGACCCTAGTGGCCGACACAAACACCGGGCCCATCTAGGAGTGGCACTGCAGTGTCACGCAGGATGTCCCTTCCAAAAAACCCTCCCCAATCAGCACATGATGCAAAGAAAAAGAAAAGAAAAAAGAGGTGCAAGATGGAATTGTCCTTGGGCCCTCCCACCCACCCTTATGTTGTATAAACAAAACAGGACATGCACACTTTAACCAACCCATCATTTCAGTGACAGGGTCTGCCACACGACTGTGACTGATATGACGGGTTGGTTTGGACCCCCCCCAAAAAAGAAGCAATTAATCTCTCCTTGCACAAACTGGCTCTACAGAGGCAAGATGTCCACCTCATCTTCACCCTCCGATATATCACCGTGTACATCCCCCTCCTCACAGATTATCAATTCGTCCCCACTGGAATCCACCATCTCAGCTCCCTGTGTACTTTGTGGAGGCAATTGCTGCTGGTCAATGTCTCCGCGGAGGAATTGATTATAATTCATTTTAATGAACATCATCTTCTCCACATTTTCTGGATGTAACCTCGTACGCCGATTGCTGACAAGGTGAGCGGCGGCACTAAACACTCTTTCGGAGTACACACTTGTGGGAGGGCAACTTAGGTAGAATAAAGCCAGTTTGTGCAAGGGCCTCCAAATTGCCTCTTTTTCCTGCCAGTATAAGTACGGACTGTGTGACGTGCCTACTTGGATGCGGTCACTCATATAATCCTCCACCATTCTATCAATGTTGAGAGAATCATATGCAGTGACAGTAGACGACATGTCCGTAATCGTTGTCAGGTCCTTCAGTCCGGACCAGATGTCAGCATCAGCAGTCGCTCCAGACTGCCCTGCATCACCGCCAGCGGGTGGGCTCGGAATTCTGAGCCTTTTCCTCGCACCCCCAGTTGCGGGAGAATGTGAAGGAGGAGATGTTGACAGGTCGCGTTCCGCTTGACTTGACAATTTTGTCACCAGCAGGTCTTTCAACCCCAGCAGACCTGTGTCTGCCGGAAAGAGAGATCCAAGGTAGGCTTTAAATCTAGGATCGAGCACGGTGGCCAAAATGTAGTGCTCTGATTTCAACAGATTGACCACCCGTGAATCCTTGTTAAGCGAATTAAGGGCTGCATCCACAAGTCCCACATGCCTAGCGGAATCGCTCCCTTTTTGCTCCTTCTTCAATGCCTCCAGCTTCTTCTGCAAAAGCCTGATGAGGGGAATGACCTGACTCAGGCTGGCAGTGTCTGAACTGACTTCACGTGTGGCAAGTTCAAAGGGCATCAGAACCTTGCACAACGTTGAAATCATTCTCCACTGCACTTGAGACAGGTGCATTCCACCTCCTATATCGTGCTCAATTGTATAGGCTTGAATGGCCTTTTGCTGCTCCTCCAACCTCTGAAGCATATAGAGGGTTGAATTCCACCTCGTTACCACTTCTTGCTTCAGATGATGGCAGGGCAGGTTCAGTAGTTTTTGGTGGTGCTCCAGTCTTCTGTACGTGGTGCCTGTACGCCGAAAGTGTCCCGCAATTTTTCTGGCCACCGACAGCATCTCTTGCACGCCCCTGTCGTTTTTTAAAAAATTCTGCACCACCAAATTCAAGGTATGTGCAAAACATGGGACGTGCTGGAATTTGCCCATATTTAATGCACACACAATATTGCTGGCGTTGTCCGATGCCACAAATCCACAGGAGAGTCCAATTGGGGTAAGCCATTCCGCGATGATCTTCCTCAGTTGCCGTAAGAGGTTTTCAGCTGTGTGCGTATTCTGGAAAGCGGTGATACAAAGCGTAGCCTGCCTAGGAAAGAGTTGGCGTTTGCGAGATGCTGCTACTGGTGCCGCCGCTGCTGTTCTTGCGGCGGGAGTCCATACATCTACCCAGTGGGCTGTCACAGTCATATAGTCCTGACCCTGCCCTGCTCCACTTGTCCACATGTCCGTGGTTAAGTGGACATTGGGTACAACTGCATTTTTTAGGACACTGGTGAGTCTTTTTCTGACGTCCGTGTACATTCTCGGTATCGCCTGCCTAGAGAAGTGGAACCTAGATGGTATTTGGTAATGGGGGCACACTGCCTCAATAAATTGTCTAGTTCCCTGTGAACTAACGGCGGATACCGGACGCACGTCTAACACCAACATAGTTGTCAAGGACTCAGTTATCCGCTTTGCAGTAGGATGACTGCTGTGATATTTCATCTTCCTCGCAAAGGACTGTTGAACAGTCAATTGCTTACTGGAAGTAGTACAAGTGGGCTTACGACTTCCCCTCTGGGATGACCATCGACTCCCAGCGGCAACAACAGCAGCGCCAGCAGCAGTAGGCGTTACACGCAAGGATGCATCGGAGGAATCCCAGGCAGGAGAGGACTCGTCAGAATTGCCAGTGACATGGCCTGCAGGACTATTGGCATTCCTGGGGAAGGAGGAAATTGACACTGAGGGAGTTGGTGGGGTGGTTTGCGTGAGCTTGGTTACAAGAGGAAGGGATTTACTGGTCAGTGGACTGCTTCCGCTGTCACCCAAAGTTTTTGAACTTGTCACTGACTTATTATGAATGCGCTGCAGGTGACGTATAAGGGAGGATGTTCCGAGGTGGTTAACGTCCTTACCCCTACTTATTACAGCTTGACAAAGGGAACACACGGCTTGACACCTGTTGTCCGCATTTCTGGTGAAATACCTCCACACCGAAGAGCTGATTTTTTTTGGTATTTTCACCTGGCATGTCAACGGCCATATTCCTCCCACGGACAACAGGTGTCTCCCCGGGTGCCTGACTTAAACAAACCACCTCACCATCAGAATCCTCCTGGTCAATTTCCTCCCCAGCGCCAGCAACACCCATATCCTCCTCATCCTGGTGTACTTCAACACTGACATCTTCAATCTGACTATCAGGAACTGGACTGCGGGTGCTCCTTCCAGCACTTGCAGGGGGCGTGCAAATGGTGGAAGGCGCATGCTCTTCACGTCCAGTGTTGGGAAGGTCAGGCATCGCAACCGACACAATTGGACTCTCCTTGTGGATTTGGGATTTCGAAGAATGCACAGTTCTTTGCTGTGCTGCTTTTGCCAGCTTGAGTCTTTTCATTTTTCTAGCGAGAGGCTGAGTGCTTCCATCCTCATGTGAAGCTGAACCACTAGCCATGAACATAGGCCAGGGCCTCAGCCGTTCCTTGCCACTCCGTGTGGTAAATGGCATATTGGCAAGTTTACGCTTCTCCTCCGACAATTTTATTTTAGGTTTTGGAGTCCTTTTTTTACTGATATTTGGTGTTTTGGATTTGACATGCTCTGTACTATGACATTGGGCATCGGCCTTGGCAGACGACGTTGCTGGCATTTCATCGTCTCGGCCATGACTAGTGGCAGCAGCTTCAGCACGAGGTGGAAGTGGATCTTGATCTTTCCCTAATTTTGGAACCTCAACATTTTTGTTCTCCATATTTTAATAGGCACAACTAAAAGGCACCTCAGGTAAACAATGGAGATGGATGGATTGGATACTAGTATACAATTATGGACGGGCTGCCGAGTGCCGACACAGAGGTAGCCACAGCCGTGAACTACCGCACTGTACTGTGTCTGCTGCTAATATATAGACTGGTTGATAAAGAGATAGTATACTCGTAACTAGTATGTATGTATAAAGAAAGAAAAAAAAACCACGGTTAGGTGGTATATACAATTATGGACGGGCTGCCGAGTGCCGACACAGAGGTAGCCACAGCCGTGAACTACCGCACTGTACTGTGTCTGCTGCTAATATATAGACTGGTTGATAAAGAGATAGTATACTCGTAACTAGTATGTATGTATAAAGAAAGAAAAAAAAACCACGGTTAGGTGGTATATACAATTATGGACGGGCTGCCGAGTGCCGACACAGAGGTAGCCACAGCCGTGAACTACCGCACTGTACTGTGTCTGCTGCTAATATATAGACTGGTTGATAAAGAGATAGTATACTCGTAACTAGTATGTATGTATAAAGAAAGAAAAAAAAACCACGGTTAGGTGGTATATACAATTATGGACGGGCTGCCGAGTGCCGACACAGAGGTAGCCACAGCCGTGAACTACCGCACTGTACTGTGTCTGCTGCTAATATATAGACTGGTTGATGATAAAGAGATAGTATACTCGTAACTAGTATGTATGTATAAAGAAAGAAAAAAAAAACACGGTTAGGTGGTATATACAATTATGGACGGGCTGCCGAGTGCCGACACAGAGGTAGCCACAGCCGTGAACTACCGCACTGTACTGTGTCTGCTGCTAATATATAGACTGGTTGATAAAGAGATAGTATACTCGTAACTAGTATGTATGTATAAAGAAAGAAAAAAAAACCACGGTTAGGTGGTATATACAATTATGGACGGGCTGCCGAGTGCCGACACAGAGGTAGCCACAGCCGTGAACTACCGCACTGTACTGTGTCTGCTGCTAATATATAGACTGGTTGATAAAGAGATAGTATACTCGTAACTAGTATGTATGTATAAAGAAAGAAAAAAAAACCACGGTTAGGTGGTATATACAATTATGGACGGGCTGCCGAGTGCCGACACAGAGGTAGCCACAGCCGTGAACTACCGCACTGTACTGTGTCTGCTGCTAATATATAGACTGGTTGATGATAAAGAGATAGTATACTCGTAACTAGTATGTATGTATAAAGAAAGAAAAAAAAACCACGGTTAGGTGGTATATACAATTATGGACGGGCTGCCGAGTGCCGACACAGAGGTAGCCACAGCCGTGAACTACCGCACTGTACTGTGTCTGCTGCTAATATATAGACTGGTTGATAAAGAGATAGTATACTCGTAACTAGTATGTATGTATAAAGAAAGAAAAAAAAAACACGGTTAGGTGGTATATACAATTATGGACGGGCTGCCGAGTGCCGACACAGAGGTAGCCACAGCCGTGAACTACCGCACTGTACTGTGTCTGCTGCTAATATAGACTGGTTGATAAAGAGATAGTATACTACTAATATTATATATACTGGTGGTCAGGTCACTGGTCACTAGTCACACTGGCAGTGGCACTCCTGCAGCAAAAGTGTGCACTGTTTAATTTTAATATAATATTATGTACTCCTGGCTCCTGCTATAACCTATAACTGGCACTGCAGTAGTGCTCCCCAGTCTCCCCCACAATTATAAGCTGTGTGAGCTGAGCAGTCAGACAGATATATAATATATATAGATGATGCAGCACACTGGCCTGAGCCTGAGCAGTGCACACAGATATGGTATGTGACTGACTGAGTCACTGTGTGTATCGCTTTTTTCAGGCAGAGAACGGATATATTAAATAAACTGCACTGTGTGTCTGGTGGTCACTCACTATATAATATATTATGTACTCCTGGCTCCTGCTATAACCTATAACTGGCACTGCAGTAGTGCTCCCCAGTCTCCCCCACAATTATAAGCTGTGTGAGCTGAGCAGTCAGACAGATATATATAATATTATATATAGATAATAGATGATGCAGCACACTGGCCTGAGCCTGAGCAGTGCACACAGATATGGTATGTGACTGAGTCACTGTGTGCTGTGTATCGCTTTTTTCAGGCAGAGAACGGATTATAAAGTAAACTGCACTGTCCTCACTAGTAAACTCTCTCCACTCAGTCTCTACACTTCTACAGTAACAGTACTCCTCCTAGTCAGCTCCAGTAAATCTCTCTCAGTCTCTTATAATCTAAATGGAGAGGACGCCAGCCACGTCCTCTCCCTATCAATCTCAATGCACGTGTGAAAATGGCGGCGACGCGCGGCTCCTTATATAGAATCCGAGTCTCGCGATAGAATCCGAGCCTCGCGAGAATCCGACAGCGTCATGATGACGTTCGGGCGCGCTCGGGTTAACCGAGCAAGGCGGGAAGATCCGAGTCGCTCGGACCCGTGAAAAAAAACATGAAGTTCTGGCGGGTTCGGATTCAGAGAAACCGAACCCGCTCATCTCTACCTGCAATGGGACTCTTTGCGCTCGCCCCGCTGCTGGCATACTGACGATCGTGATGCCGTTGTCAGTATACTGACGGCTGGCATCCCGACTGTCAGTAAATCATACTGATTGCAACCATGAACCAGTTAGGGCGGGTACGCACTAGGACGATATCGGGCCGATATGTAATTTCCAGCCAAATCCGAATTAAATATCAGCCTGATCATTCAGTGTGTACGCCCGATTTGTGTACTCCCGCAGTCGCATGCGATATCTTTGTATCGGCTGTGCTGCACAGCCAACCAGAAGATATTGTATACGATGCCATGCTGAAGAACATTGCGCTACATTGCGCTGTCATCTCCTGCATTGCGCTGTTATCTCCTGCATCACGCAAGTGTGTATACATTTGGCTGATGCAGGGTCCCTTGGGTTGTCGGATCAGCTGAATAATATCATTCTAGTGTGCAGCTGGCCTTAGACAGCAGGGCTGTTTCTAGCCCATTTGGCTCTCAGGGCGAGATTTAAAAATGTGCCCCTCGCATTGATATAAAAAACCAAAAATTTGCACGCGCCTTTGGCGAGGGTGCATGGCCTCGCTAAAATGGGCATGGTCTAGCTACAATGGGCATGGCATCACAGGAAAAGACTACCTTACACCCCAGTTTTAAACCCTGCACCAACAGACCTTCGGCCACCACAGGAAAAAAAAAATGCCACCATATTAAGCCCCACACAGTAATGCCCCTTGCACCATATTATGCCCCCTGCACCATATTATGCCACACACACAGCAATGCGGTGATACATTATGCCTTACAGTAAAGCTTCTAATAACTTTTGAATTACCTACTTGTTGCCAAGGGTTTCACGTGCTGGGTGTCATGCTCATTGCCAGGGGTTTCATGCTGTGGGACGGGTGTTATGCTCATTGCCAGGGGTGTGTAATGCTTGTTGTAAGGGGCAATGCTCATTGCCAGGGGTGTGTAATGCTAGTTGTATGGGGTAATGCTCATTGCCAGGGGTGTGTAATGCTCATTGCCAGGGGTGTGTAATGCTAGTTGCCAGGGGTGTGTAATACCAGGGGTGTGCAATGCTAGTTTCCACGGGTGTGCAATGCTCATTGCCAGGAATATGTAATGCCTGGGGTGTGTAATGCTAGTTGCCAGGGCTGTGTAATGCTCATTGCCAGGGGTAATGCTCGTTGCAGGGGGTGTGCATTGCTAGTTGCCAGGGGTGTGTAGTGCTCGTTGCCAGGGGTAATGCTCGTTGTAAGGGCTCAGGGGTGTGTAATGCTAGTTGCCATGGGTGTGTAATGCCAGGGTTGAGTAATGCTAGTTGCCAGGGCTTTGTATAATGCCAGGGGTGTGTAATGCTAGTTGCCAGGGGTCAGGGGTTTGTACAGGGGTATATGCTTACAGCCCGCCAGTTGCTCCCCTTCTCCCCCAGCTCCCTGTCAGTTCTCTGCTTGTGAGGTGGAGTTTCGCGACATGACATGTTGCATTGGGACGTTACGACGCAAATGCGTAATTCTGCTAAACTCCACCCCCCCAAGTGGAGTACTATGACGGGGAGGAGGGAGGGGCAGCCAGGGACATTGAAAGTGCTGACTTGTCCGCCATTAGAAACTGTGCTGTTAAACTGTAAGGGTATGTGTACAAATATGTTTAATACAGTACATAGTAGGACCAATACAATATGGCTGGTGCTGCTTCAGTCTTTTTCTGCCACCTGACTTCACTTTCAGATACACAAGAACATATGCAGCAGCCGCCTGCACTTGGGGGGTCATTCCGAGTTGATCGCTTGCTGACGTTTTTCGCAGTGCAGCGAACAGGTTACTACTGCGCATGCGTATGCACCGCAATGTGCAGGCGCGTCATACGGGTACAAAGAGGATCGTTGCTGGACGATGGATTTAACGAAGAATCCATTCGCACAGCCGAACGCAAGGAGATTGACAGGAAGAAGGCGTTTATGGATGGCAACTGACAGTTTTCAGGGAGTGTTTGGAAAAACGCAGGCATGTCCAAGCGTTTGCAGGGCGGGTGTACGACATCAATTCCGGGACCAAAAAGACTGAAGTGATCGCAGCAGCTGAGTAAGTCCAGAGCTACTCAGAAACTGCAAAAAACGTTTTCATCCCGCTCGGCTGCACACGCGTTCGCAGTCGCACACTTGCTAAGTGAAAATATACTCCCCCGCGGGCAGCGACTATGCGTTTGCATGGCTGCTAAAAGTAGCTAGCGAACGATCAACTCGGAATGAGGGCCTTGGTACCTTGTGAGTTATATGATGGTGAGACAGAGTCACAGGAAAAACTCCTCAAACTTTTATGAGTCATGGCACACCACAATATCATAATTTTTTCACGGTACCCCTAGGCCAATAGTTTCTTATTGGGAAAATCAGAAAAAAATCTTCAATTAAGTAAGTTGTGTTTATGTCATACATAGGTTCAATTGTGGGCTGAGGGACAAGATTTGCTTCTGTTTGGCCACATATTTTATGATTGGAAGCCGCCAGCCCTGGTTTGTCTGTTACACTGACCATAAATAATTTGAATTGGTCCTAGACCACCAACCCAGGGCACCCTTGCAAGTGTCCTGAGGCACCCTATGGTGCCACAGGACACAGTTTTAAAACCACTGCAGTTGGCTATACTGTGGCTTGCAACCTTCTATTAACCATCTAGGCGCTGTCCTGCTGATGCGGTCTTTATAATGACAGCACAAAGGGGAGCCTCAATAGTGTTTCCCATATAAAGGGGCTTTATTTTAAATGATACATTTTTTAAATATACAAGTACATTAATGTATAATATCACTGAAAAAATAAATAAAAAGACCTAATTGCTTTTTGTTTCTATTGTTTATTGTACAGTGGCCCTCATTCCGAGTTGTTCGCTCGCTAGCCGCTTTTCGCAGCAGTGCACACGCTAAGCCGCCGCCCTCTGGGAGTGAATCTTAGCTTAGCAGAATTGCGAATGAAGAATTCGCAATATTGCGAAAAGATTTTTCTTTGCAGTTTCTGAGTAGCTCCAGACTTACTCTTCCAGTGCGATCAGTTCAGTGCTTGTCGTTCCTGGTTTGACGTCACAAACACACCCAGCGTTCGCCCAGACACTCCCCCGTTTCTCCAGCCACTCCCGCGTTTTTCCCAGAAACGGCAGCGTTTTTTCACACACTCCCATAAAACGGCCAGTTTCCGCCCAGAAACACCCACTTCCTGTCAATCACACTACGATCACCACAGCGATTAAAAAACCTCGTAATGCCGTGAGTAAAATACCAAACTTCATAGCTAATTTACTTGGCGCAGCCGCAGTGCGAACATTGCGCATGCGCAGTTAGCGGAAAATCGCACCGATGCGAAGGAAAAGAACGAGCGAACAACTCGGAATGAGGGCCCGTATTAGTTATTTTGAATAAATAAGATTTTTGTTCAAACTGGAACTTTTGACATTAACATAGGCTGAGTCAATGGTGGTAATTCAGACATGGGGGTCATTCCGACCTGATCGCATGCTAGCTATTTTTTGCAGCGCTGTGACCAGATCAAAACTCGGCAAAACTGTGCATGCGTATGCACTGCAATGTGCAGGCGCGTTGTACGGGTACAAAGCGGATCTGTGCTGTGCAATGGATTTAACGAAGAATCCATTCGCACAGCCGATCGCAAGAAGATTGACAGGAAGAAGGCGTTTATGGGTGTCAACTGACCGTTTTCAGGGAGTGGTTGGAAAAACGCAGGTGTGTCCAAGCGTTTGCAGGGCGGGTGACTGACGTCAATTCCGGGACCGGACAGGCTGAAGTGATCGCAGCGGCTGAGTAAGTTCAGACTTACTCAGAAACTGCACAAACTGTTTTTGTACCGCTCGGCTGCACAAGCGTTCGCACACTTGCAAAGCGAAAATACACTCCCCCATAGGTGGCGACTATCTGATCGCAGCACTGCAAAAAATAGCTAGCGAGCGATCAACTCGGAATGACCCCCCTGATCATAGCAGCAATTTTTTAGCAGATGGGCAAAATCATGGGGGTCATTCCGACCCGTTTGCGCGCTGCTGGTTGTCGCAGCGGTGTGAACGGGTCGGGACTGTGCCTGCATGGTGCCCACAATGCGCACGCGCGCCGTTGCCCAGCAACAGGCGTCGCTGGGCAATGACCAGAAGAAAGTGATCGCTAGCGCGATTGCAAGAACATTGGCAGCGGGGAGGCATTCTGGGGCGGATACTCACCGTTTTCTGGGAGTGGTGAGTCCAACGCAGGCGTGTCCAGGTGTTTGGAGGGCGAATATCTGACATCAATTCCGGGACCTGCATTGCTGGATCGATCGCACAGGGTAAGTAACTCATACCCTGGTCTTGTTTTACAGGAATCTTTTTTTGCATAGCAGGGCTGCACAAGCGATCGCAGCCCTGCTATGCAGAAATACACTCCCCCATGGGGGTCATTCTGAATTGATCCCTCGCTAGCTAGTTTTAGCAGCCGTGCAAACTTTATGCCGCCGCCCACTGGGTAGTGTATTTTAGCTTAGCAGAAGTGCGAACGCATGTGCAGCTGAGCTCTGCAATAACAGTTTGTGCAGTTTCCGAGTAGCTCTGAACCTACTCAGCGCTTGCGATCACTTCAGCCTATTCCTGTCCGGATTTGACATCATACACCCGCCCAGCGAACGCCCAGCCATGCCTGCGTTTTTTCAGACACGCCTGCGTTTTTGCAAACGCTCCCTGAAAACGTCAGTTGACACCCAGAAACGCCCCCTTCCTGTCAATCTTCTTGCGGCCATCAGTGCAACTGAAAACTTTGCTACAACCTGTGCACAACCACAACGGGCTTTGTACCCGTACGACGCGCGTGCGCATTGCGGCCCATATGCATGCGCAGAAATGCAGATTTTTAGCCTGAGCGCTGGGAACAACGGCAGCTAGCGATCAACTCGGAATGACTCCCCATAGGCGGTGTCTAGTTGATCGCACGGGCAGCAAAAATTTGCTACGTGCGATCAACCCGGAATGACCCCCCCATGTGCAGTGTAGGAGAAGCAGATATAACATGTGCAGAGAGAGTTAGATTTGGGTGTGGTGTGTTCAAACTGAAATCTACATTGCAGTGTAAAAAGAAAGCAGCCAGTATTTACTAGTGATGAGCGGGTTCGGTTTCTCGGAAACCGAACCCCCCCGAACTTCACCCTTTTTACACGGGTCCGAGCCATACTCGGATTCTCCCGTATGGCTCGGTTAACCCGAGCGCGCCCGAACGTCATCATCCCGCTGTCGGATTCTCGCGAGATTCGGATTCTATATAAGCAGCTGCGCGTCGCCGCCATTTTCACTCGTGCATTGGAAATGTTAGGGAGAGGACGTGGCTGGCGTCCTCTCCGCTATTGTTGAACTTGATTGTGCATTATTGCTTAATTGTGGGGAGGGCTGGGGAGCAGCTGTATAATATAGGAGGAGTACAGTGCAGAGTTTTGCTGATCAGTGACCACCAGTTATCCGTTCTCTGCCTGAAAAAAAACGCTCCATATCTGTGCTCAGTGTGCTGCATATATCTGTGCTCACACTGCTTAATTGTGAGGACTGGGGAGCAGCTGTATTATATAGCAGGAGTACAGTGTCAGAGTTTTGCTGACAGTGACCACCAGTATACGTTGTCTGCCTGAAAAACACTCCATATCTGTGCTCAGTGTGCTGCTTTATTGTGGGGACTGGGGACCACCAGTATAATATTATATAGGAGGAGTACAGTGCAGAGTTTTGCTGACCAGTGACCACCAGTATATAATGTATAGCATTACGGTACAGTAGGCCACTGCTGTACCTACCTCTGTGTCGTCATTAAGTATACTATCCATCTACATTCTATACCTGTGGTGCATTTCAGTTGTGCAGTTTGCTGACACAGTGACCACCAGTATATATAGCAGTACGGTACGGAAGGCCACTGCTGTACCTACCTCTGTGTCATCATTAAGTATACTATCCATCTACATTCTATACCTGTGGTGCATTTTAGTTTTGCAGTTTGCTGACACAGTGACCACCAGTATACTATATATAGCAGTACGGTACGGAAGGCTACTGCTATACCTACCTCTGTGTCGTCATTAAGTATACTATCCATCTACATTCTGTACCTGTGGTGCATTTTAGTTTTGCAGTTTGCTGACACAGTGACCACCAGTATACTATATATAGCAGTACGGTACGGAAGGCCACTGCTGTACCTACCTCTGTGTCGTCATTAAGTATACTATCCATCTACATTCTATACCTGTGGTGCATTTTAGTTTTGCAGTTTGCTGACACAGTGACCACCAGTATACTATATATAGCAGTACGGTACGGAAGGCCACTGCTGTACCTACCTCTGTGTCATCATTAAGTATACTATCCATCTACATTCTATACCTGTGGTGCATTTTAGTTTTGCAGTTTGCTGACACAGTGACCACCAGTATACTATATATAGCAGTACGGTACGGAAGGCCACTGCTGTACCTACCTCTGTGTCATCATTAAGTATACTATCCATCTACATTCTATACCTGTGGTGCATTTTAGTTTTGCAGTTTGCTGACACAGTGACCACCAGTATACTATATATAGCAGTACGGTACGGAAGGCCACTGCTGTACCTACCTCTGTGTCGTCATTAAGTATACTATCCATCTACATTCTATACCTGTGGTGCATTTTAGTTTTGCAGTTTGCTGACACAGTGACCACCAGTATACTATATATAGCAGTACGGTACGGAAGGCCACTGCTGTACCTACCTCTGTGTCGTCATTAAGTATACTATCCATCTACATTCTATACCTGTGGTGCATTTTAGTTTTGCAGTTTGCTGACACAGTGACCACCAGTATACTATATATAGCAGTACGGTACGGAAGGCCACTGCTGTACCTATCTCTGTGTCGTCATTAAGTATACTATCCATCTACATTCTATACCTGTGGTGCATTTTAGTTTTGCAGTTTGCTGACACAGTGACCACCAGTATACTATATATAGCAGTACGGTACGGAAGGCCACTGCTGTACCTACCTCTGTGTCATCATTAAGTATACTATCCATCTACATTCTATACCTGTGGTGCATTTTAGTTTTGCAGTTTGCTGACACAGTGACCACCAGTATACTATATATAGCAGTACGGTACGGAAGGCCACTGCTGTACCTACCTCTGTGTCGTCATTAAGTATACTATCCATCTACATTCTATACCTGTGGTGCATTTTAGTTTTGCAGTTTGCTGACACAGTGACCACCAGTATACTATATATAGCAGTACGGTACGGAAGGCCACTGCTGTACCTACCTCTGTGTCGTCATTAAGTATACTATCCATCTACATTCTATACCTGTGGTGCATTTTAGTTTTGCAGTTTGCTGACACAGTGACCACCAGTATACTATATATATAGCAGTACGGTACGGAAGGCCACTGCTGTACCTACCTCTGTGTCGTCATTAAGTATACTATCCATCTACATTCTATACCTGTGGTGCATTTTAGTTTTGCAGTTTGCTGACACAGTGACCACCAGTATACTATATATAGCAGTACGGTACGGAAGGCCACTGCTGTACCTACCTCTGTGTCGTCATTAAGTATACTATCCATCTACATTCTATACCTGTGGTGCATTTTAGTTTTGCAGTTTGCTGACACAGTGACCACCAGTATACTATATATAGCAGTACGGTACGGAAGGTCACTGCTGTACCTACCTCTGTGTCGTCATTAAGTATACTATCCATCTACATTCTATACCTGTGGTGCATTTTAGTTTTGCAGTTTGCTGACACAGTGACCACCAGTATACTATATATAGCAGTACGGTATGGAAGGCCACTGCTGTACCTACCTCTGTGTCGTCATTAAGTATACTATCCATCTACATTCTATACCTGTGGTGCATTTTAGTTTTGCAGTTTGCTGACACAGTGACCACCAGTACACTATATATAGCAGTACGGTACGGAAGGCCACTGCTGTACCTACCTCTGTGTCGTCATTAAGTATACTATCCATCTACATTCTATACCTGTGGTGCATTTTAGTTTTGCAGTTTGCTGACACAGTGACCACCAGTATACTATTTATAGCAGTATGGTACGGAAGGCCACTGCTGTACCTACCTCTGTGTCGTCATTAAGTATACTATCCATCTAGATTCTATACCTGTGGTGCATTTTAGTTTTGCAGTTTGCTGACAGTGACCACCAGTATATATAGCAGTACGGTACGGAAGGCCACTGCTCTACCTACCTCTGTGTCGTTAAGTATACTATCCATCTAGATTCTATACCTGTGGTGCATTTTAGTTTTGCAGTTTGCTGACAGTGACCACCAGTATATATAGCAGTACGGTACGGAAGGCCACTGCTCTACCTACCTCTGTGTCGTCAAGTATACTATCCATCCATACCTGTGGTGCATTTCAGTTGTGCGCAGTATATATAGTAGTAGGCCATTGCTATTGATACTGGCATATAATTCTACACATTAAAAAATGGAGAACAAAAATGTGGACGTTAAAATAGGGAAAGATCAAGATCCACTTTCACCTCGTGCTGAAGCTGCTGCCACTAGTCATGGCCGAGACGATGAAATGCCATCAACGTCGTCTGCCAAGGCCGATGCCCAATGTCATAGTAGAGAGCATGTAAAATCCAAAAAACAAAAGTTCAGTAAAATGACCCAAAAATCAAAATTGAAAGCATCTGATGAGAAGCGTAAACTTGCCAATATGCCATTTACGACACGGAGTGGCAAGGAACGGCTGAGGCCCTGGCCTATGTTCATGGCTAGGGGTTCAGATTCACATGAGGATGGAAGCACTCATCCTCTCGCTAGAAAAATGAAAAGACTTAAGCTGGCAAAAGCACAGCAAAGAACTGTGCGTTCTTCTAAATCACAAATCCCCAAGGAGAGTCCAATTGTGTTGGTTGCGATGCCTGACCTTCCCAACACTGGACGGGAAGAGCTTGCGCCTTCCACCATTTGCACGCCCCCTGCAAGTGCTGGAAGGAGCACCCGCAGTCCAGTTCCTGATAGTCAAATTGAAGATGTCACTGTTGAAGTACACCAGGATGAGGATATGGGTGTTGCTGGCACTGGGGAGGAAATTGACAAGGAGGATTCTGATGGTGAGGTGGTTTGTTTAAGTCAGGCACCCGGGGAGACACCTGTTGTCCGTGGGACGAATATGGCCATTGACATGCCTGGTCAAAATACAAAAAAAATCAGCTCTTCGGTGTGGAATTATTTCAACACAAATGCGGACAACAGGTGTCAAGCCGTGTGTTGCCTTTGTCAAGCTGTAATAAGTAGGGGTAAGGACGTTAACCACCTTGGAACATCCTCCCTTATACGTCACCTGCAGCGCATTCATCATAAGTCAGTGACAAGTTCAAAAACTTTGGGTGACAGCGGAAGCAGTCCACTGACCACTAAATCCCTTCCTCTTGTAACCAAGCTCCTGCAAACCACACCACCAACTCCCTCAGTGTCAATTTCCTCCTTACCCAGGAAAGCCAATAGTCCTGCAGGCCATGTCACTGGCAAGTCTGACGAGTCCTCTCCTGCCTGGGATTCCTCCGATGCATCCTTGAGTGTAACGCCTACTGCTGCTGGCGCTGCTGTTGTAGCTGCTGAGAGTCGATCGTCATCCCAGAGGGGAAGTCGGAAGACCACTTGTACTACTTCCAGTAAGCAATTGACTGTTTAACAGTCCTTTGCGAGGAAGATGAAATATCACAGCAGTCATCCTGCTGCAAAGCAGATAACTCAAGCCTTGGCAGCCTGGGCGGTGAGAAACGTTGTTCCGGTATCCACCGTTAATTCAGAGGCAACTAGAGACTTGATTGAGGTACTGTGTCCCCGGTACCAAATACCATCTAGGTTCCATTTCTCTAGGCAGGCGATACTGAAAATGTACACAGACCTCAGAAAAAGAGTCACCAGTGTCCTAAAAAATGCAGTTGTACCCAATGTCCACTTAACCACGGACATGTGGACAAGTGGAGCAGGGCAGACTCAGGACTATATGACTGTGACAGCCCACTGGGTAGATGTATTGCCTCCCGCAGCAAGAACAGCAGCGGCAGCACCAGTAGCAGCATCTCGCAAACGCCAACTCGTTCCTAGGCAGGCTACGCTTTGTATCACCGCTTTCCAGAAGAGGCACACAGCTGACAACCTCTTACGGAAACTGAGGAAGATCATCGCAGAATGGCTTACCCAAATTGGACTCTCCTGGGGATTTGTGACATCGGACAACGCCAGCAATATTGTGCGTGCATTACATCTGGGCAAATTCCAGCACGTCCCATGTTTTGCACATACATTGAATTTGGTGGTGCAGAATTATTTAAAAAACGACAGGGGCGTGCAAGAGATGCTGTCGGTGGCCCGAAGAATTGCGAGCCACTTTCGGCATTCAGCCACCGCGTACAGAAAACTGGAGCACCAGCAAACAGTCCTGAACCTGCCCTGCCATCATCTGAAGCAAGAGGTGGTAACGAGGTGGAATTCAACCCTCTATATGCTTCAGAAGATGGAGGAGCAGCAAAAGGCCATTCAAGCCTATACATCTGCCCACGATATAGGCAAAGGAGGGGGGAATGCACCTGACTCAAGCGCAGTGGAGAATGATTTCAACGTTGTGCAAGGTTCTGCAACCCTTTGAACTTGCCACACGTGAAGTCAGTTCAGACACTGCCAGCCTGAGTCAGGTCATTCCCCTCATCAGGCTTTTGCAGAAGAAGCTGGAGACATTGAAGGAGGAGCTAAAACAGAGCGATTCCGCTAGGCATGTGGGACTTGTGGATAGAGCCCTTAATTCGCTTAACCAGGATTCACGGGTGGTCAATCTGTTGAAACCAGAGCACTACATTTTGGCCACCGTGCTCGATCCTAGATTTAAAACCTACGTTGTATCTCTCTTTCCGGCAGACACAAGTCTGCAGAGGTTCAAAGACCTGCTGGTGAGAAAATTGTCAAGTCAAGCGGAACGTGACCCGTCAACATCTCCTCCTTCACATTCTCCCGCAACTGGGGGTGCGAGGAAAAGGCTTAGAATTCCGAGCCCACCCGCTGGTGGTGATGCAGGGCAGTCTGGAGCGAGTGCTGACATCTGGTCCGGACTGAAGGACCTGCCAACGATTACTGACATGTCGTCTACTGTCACTGCATATGATTCTCTCACCATTGAAAGAATGGTGGAGGATTATATGAGTGACCGCATCCAAGTAGGCACGTCAGACAGTCCGTACGTATACTGGCAGGAAAAAGAGGCGATTTGGAGGCCCTTGCACAAACTGGCTTTATTCTACCTAAGTTGCCCTCCCTCCAGTGTGTACTCCGAAAGAGTGTTTAGTGCAGCCGCTCACCTTGTCAGCAATCGGCGTACTAGGTTACTTCCAGAAAATTTTGAGAAGATGATGTTCATCAAAATAAATTATAATCAATTCCTCCGTGGAGACATTCACCAGCAATTGCCTCCAGAAAGTACACAGAGATCTGAGATGGTGGATTCCAGTGAGGACGAATTAATAATCTGTGAGGAGGGGGATGTACACAGTGAAAGGGGTGAGGAATTGGAGGATGATGATGAGGAAGACATCTTGCCTCTGTAGAGCCAGTTTGTGCAAGGAGAGATTGATTGCTTCTTTTTTGGGGGGCCCAAACCAACCAAACCAACCAGTCATTTCAGTCACAGTCGTGTGGCAGACCCTGTCGCTGAAATGATGGGTTCGTTAAAGTGTGCATGTCCTGTTTATACAACATAAGGGTGGGTGGGAGGGCCCAAGGACAATTCCATCTTGCACCTCTTTTTTCTTTCATTTTTCTTTGCATCATGTGCTGTTTGGGGACAATTTTTTTGAAGTGCCATCCTGTCTGACACTGCAGTGCCACTCCTAGATGGGCCAGGTGTTTGTGTCGGCCACTTGTGTCGTTTAGCTTAGTCACACAGCGACCTGGTGCGCCTCTTTTTTTCTTTGCATCATGTGCTGTTTGGGGACAATTTTTTTGAAGTGCCATCCTGTCTGACACTGCAGTGCCACTCCTAGATGGGCCAGGTGTTTGTGTCGGCCACTTGTGTCGCTTAGCTTAGTCACACAGCGACCTTGGTGCGCCTCTTTTTTTCTTTGCATCATGTGCTGTTTGGGGACAATTTTTTTGAAGTGCCATCCTGTCTGACACTGCAGTGCCACTCCTAGATGGGCCAGGTGTTTGTGTCGGCCACTTGTGTCGCTTAGCTTAGCCATCCAGCGACCTCGGTGCAAATTGTAGGACTAAAAATAATATTGTGAGGTGTGAGGTGTTCAGAATAGACTGGAAATGAGTGAAAATTATGGTTATTGAGGTTAATAATACTATGGGATCAAAATGACCCCCAAATTCTATGATTTAAGCTGTTTTTTAGGGTTTTTTGAAAAAAACACCCGAATCCAAAACACACCCGAATCCGACAAAAAATTTTCGGTGAGGTTTTGACAAAACGCGTCCGAATCCAAAACACGGCCGCGGAACCGAATCCAAAACCAAAACACAAAACCCGAAAAATTTCCGGTGCACATCACTAGTATTTACCCTGCACAGAAACAAAATAACCTACCCAAATCTAACTCTCTCTGCACATGTTATATCTGCCCCCTCCCCCTTGCCCCCGGCAGTGTACATGGGCCCTCATTCCGAGTTGTTCGCTCGCAAGCTGCTTTTAGCAGCATTGCACACGCTAAGCCGCCGCCTACTGGGAGTGAATCTTAGCTTAGCAAAATTGCGAATGAAAGATTCACAATATTGCGAAAAGACTTCTCTGTGCAGTTTCTGAGTAGCTCGAGACTTTCTCTTCCAGTGTGATCAGTTCAGTGCTTGTCGTTCCTGGTTTGACGTCACAAACACACCCAGCGTTCGCCCAGACACTCCTCCGTTTCTCCAGCCACTCCCGCGTTTTTCCCAGAAACTGTAGCGTTTTTTCACACACTCCCATAAAACGGCCAGTTTCCGCCCAGAAACACCCACTTCCTGTCAATCACACTCCGATCTCCAGAACGAAGAAAAAACATTGTAATGCCGTGAGTAAAATACCAAACTTCATAGCAAATTTACTTGGCGCAGTCGCAGTGCGAACATTGCGCATGCGCAATTAGCGGAAAATCGCTGCGATGCAAAGAAAATTACCGAGCGAACAACTCGGAATGACCACCATGGTTTTGGCTATCTGCTAACAAATTTGCTGCTACGATCAGGTCTGAATTAGGCCCTATATTTCTGAAAATGCAATAAAGTACGAATCAGATATGTACCTATACGTGAAGAAGGTGCCTCAGTGGCACGCTTCAGTCACTCGGCTGGCTCTTAGTGATGTAAGAGGATGAACACAACATGGCACAACAAAATGGTTGTCAGGTTCCCTTAAGTCTATTCCCTTAACAATCTAGTTCATCCTTTCTTTTATGAACTGTGATATATCAAGTGTGTATGCTATGATTTTTTTCTGCTGTCTTCATCTGAGAGCATAATCCTTTCCAAGTGACAGAGAAGCACTTATGATGTAGGACTAAGGAGTAGCATGTTTAAATCATTTAGAACCTAGAAACGTGAAATTCCACTGGGTGAAGCTAAGACGCTCATGTCAGTAGTTCTCTTATGAACTGTTCATTGACTTAGCTATATTAAATCTGAAATCTTTAGTGACAGACAGCTTACATTATGCACAACTTGTGCCAATGCAATCATTAGCAGATAGAGAGAAAGTGAACTAAAATGGTATTATGGTATTAACCTGTGGTTTGGGAACAGTCATCCTCTTGAGAGTTCTGCTATATTGCAGACAGTTTTGCTTGGCTTTAAAGTGTATTTAGTACAGAATTCTCTAACTTTTGTACACACCCATTACATAAATCTGAAGTCCTCCTATAATTCAGCATTCCCTTTGCAAAAATCACTTATGGGGGATATAGGGGGTCATTCCGAGTTGATCGCTCGATAGCAACTTTTTGCAGCTCTGCGATCAGATAGTCGCCGCCTATGGGGGAGTGTATTTTCGCTTGGCAAGTGTGCGAACGCCTTTGCAGCCGAGCGGTACAAAAACATTTTGTGCAGTTTCAGAGTAGCTCCGGACTTACTCAGCAGCTGCGATCACTTCAGTCTTTTTGGTCCCGGAATTGACGTCAGACACCCGCCCTGCAAACGCTTGGACATGCCTGCGTTTTCCCAAACACTCCCAGAAAACGGTCAGTTGACACCCATGAACGCCCTCTTCATGTCAATCACCTTGCAATCGACTGTGGGAAATGGATTCTTTCATTAAATCCATTGCCCAGCACCGATCCTCTTTGTATCCGTACGACACGACTGCGCATTGCGGTGCATACGCATGCGTAGTTTTGCTGAGTTTTAACCTGATCGCAGCACACCAAAAAGATGCTAGCGAGCGATCAACTCGGAATGACCCCCATAGAGTATATTGTTATAGCTCCTACTGTAAAAGTGTCTCTCAGCTGGAAGCATATGATTGAGCCTTGTTCCCTCAGAGTCAGCCAGTCACACACAAAGCTCACGGGCTTTTTACATTACAAAACATTTAATATTATTATCAGGAGTTTGTATGTAGTCCTGAGTTTGCATGGGTTTCCTCTGGGTGCTACAGTTTCTTTCGAGACTGCAAAAACATACTGGTAGGTTAATTGGCTTCTGGTAAAAAAATTAATAAAAAAGTAACTATAGTGCGTGTCTATATGATAGGAAATATTGGGGGTAATTCAGATCTGATGGTAGATGTGCTAAATTTAGCACATCTATGATCATTTACTCTGACATGCGGGGGGACGCCCAGCACAGGTCTCGTCCGCACCGCATGTCAGGCCGCCTTCCCCCGCACAAGTACAAAAGCATCGCTGCCAGCGCAGCTCCTGTTCGATCGCAAGCCGCTACCCGCAGCATCCCGGGTTGCATCGACTGCGTGTGATGTGACAGCCGCTGTGGCCCGCCCCCCAACAGTCCAGACATGCCTGCATTGTTCTAAGGTCGTTGGCATGCCCCCCTCCCACCCTGTCAATCAGGCAGAGGCGATCGCAGCCCAGAGATGCTGTTAGCATCTCACTGGGCTCCCGGGGTGCGCACGCGCAGTTCTCCCGAACGATCGCTGCCGCAATCCAGTCTGAATTAGGCCAATGGATTGTAAGATCCCTTACTGCAGGGACTGCAGTGAATGACTGAAATATTCTCTGTTAAAAAATAATGCGTAATATACAGTGCCTTGCTTCAGTATTCACCCCCCTTTGCATTTTTCATGTTTTGTTGCCTCACAACCTGCAATTAAAATGGATTGTTTGAAGGTTTGCATCATTTCATTCACAGAACA
Source organism: Pseudophryne corroboree (assembly GCF_028390025.1). NCBI lineage: Eukaryota > Metazoa > Chordata > Amphibia > Anura > Myobatrachidae > Pseudophryne > Pseudophryne corroboree. Next base: position 335,064,160 of record NC_086444.1, read on the forward strand.
TGGCTACGACTTTGAAGATTTTTTTATTTTATTGTGAAGCAAACAACAAATATGACAAAATAACAGAAAACTTCAGCGTGCATAACTATTCACCCCCATAAAGTCAGTACTTTGTAGAGCCACCTTTTGCGGCAATTACAGCTGCAAGTCGCTTTGGATAAGTCTCCATGAGCTTTCCACATCTTGCCATTGGGATTTTTGCCCATTCCTCAATGCAAATCTGCTCCAGCTCCTTCATGTTGAATGGTTTCCGCTTGTGAACAGCAATCTTCAAGTCTGACCACAGATTCTTAATTGTATTGAGATCTGGGCTTTGATTAGGCCATTCCAACACATTTAAATGTTTCCACTTAAACCACTCGAGTGTTGCTTTAGCAGTATGCTTCGGGTGATTGTCCTGCTGGAAGGTGAACCTCCGTCCCAGTCTCAAATCACAGGCAGACTGAAACAGGTTTTGCTCAAGAATATCCCTGTATTTAGCACCATCCATCTTTCCCTCAACTCGAAACAGTTTCCCAGTCCTTGCTGCTGAAAAACATCCCCACAGCATGATGCTGCTATCACCATGTTTCACTGTGGGGATGGTGTTCTTGGGGTGATGGGATGTGTTGGGTTTGCGCCAGACATAGCGTTTTCCTTGGTGGCCGAATAGTTCAATTTTAGTATCATCTGACCAGAGCACCTTCCTCCAAACATTTGGGGAGTCATCCACATTTGGCAAACTCAAAATGTGCTTTCTCATTTTTAACACTAAGTAATGGCTTTTTTCTGGCCACTCTTCCATAAAGCCCAGCTCTATGTAGTGTACGGCTTATTGTGGTCACATGCGCAGATACACCAGTCTCTGCTGTGGAACTCTGCAATTTCTTCAGGGTTACCTTTGGTCTCTGTGCTGCCCTCCTTGTCCGATCTGTGAGTTTCGGTGGCCAGCCCTCTCTTGGCAGGTTTGTTGTAGCACCATACCAAAATAATAATTGAAGCGCTGTACAGCCAGATATATTTTTTATAAATTTATTAATAAAATTAAAGACAAAAAACACATAAACATACAACACTAAACACACGGCCGGTGTATAAAATATAATAAAATTTGACAATTAATTCAAAAATTCATTAATACTACACAAGCTAACCATTGGAGATACATCATACAATACTCTCCATTCTCCAAAGAGCAACAAAAAACTCAGTCCTTGTTAGTTGATTAATCAGTGCACATTAATAATCAATTAATTGATCATAACTCTGTCATAGTCATCAGTCTGCAGTTACTGGGGGTGATTACTGCGCTAAAAGCCAACCAAGATTCCAGTGTCCATCCATCACCCGTGGTAACGGGGAATGTGTCAAGTTGTGAGTGCATGCTATCTACTAACAAATGTTTTAAAACGTACTAATTTGGAAACGCATCAGTTGTGACCATATACTTTGCTACAGATGCTCTCTGATTGATCCACTAACCAATTGCAACCTTGTTTTGAGCTTCAGCAGAGGCTAACATTTATTCATGCATGCAGCATCTGAATAACAGCTGTGGATAGTGTTTAACATCAATTTTCACTAACGATCTGCATGTCTGCTTGATTTGAACTGAGGTTCTAATTAATGAATGACCAGCAAGGTCTTTTCTGATGACTATGACAGAGTTATGATCAATTAATTGATTATTAATGTGCACTGATTAATCAACTAACAAGGACTGAGTTTTTTGTTGCTCTTTGGAGAATGGAGAGTATTGTATGATGTATCTCCAATAGTTAGCTTGTGTAGTATTAATGAATTTTTGAATTAATTGTCAAATTTTATTATATTTTATACACCGGCCGTGTGTTTTTAGTGTTGTATGTTTATGTGTTTTTTGTCTTTAATTTTATTAATAAATTTATAAAAAATATATCTGGCTGTACAGCGCTTCAATTATTATTTTGGTTTGGTGGTACTTTTCTGGGAGAATCGGTGATCTCCCTTTTTTATTGAAGCTGCAGTACACCCAGATTGAAGTGGGCAATCGAGTTGGGAAATTCTCTCTAATTTGAGTCAGCGCCTTGACCAATTTTGTCTTTTTTAGTATTGTTGTAGCACCATGTTCTTTCCATTTGAAGATGATGGATTGATGATGCTGTGAGGAATCATTAAAGATTTGGATATTTTTTTAATAACACCATCCTGACTTGTACTTCTCAACAACTTTGTCCCTGACTTGTTTGGAGAGCTCCTTGGTCTTCCCGGTGTGATGCCTCTTGCTTAGTGGTGTTGCAGCCTCTGGGGTCTTTCAGAAAAGGTGTGTTTATACTGACAGATCATGTGACATTTAGATTGCACACAGGTGGACTTTATTTCACAAATTATGTACCATCTGAAGGTAATTAGTTGCACCAGAACTTTTGAAGGGCTTCATAGCAAAGGGGGTGAATACATATGCACATGCCAATTTTAAAATTTTTATTTATAAAAAATCTTTTTTATATAAATTTTTCTCATTTCACTTCACCAACTTTGACTATTGTGTGCATATCCATTACATAAAATTCAGAGTAAAAAAAAATATTAAATTACAGGTTGTAATGTAACAAAATAGGTAAAAAGCCAAGGGGGGTGAATACTTTAGCAAGGCACTGTATGTGCCCTATATAAAAAACGTATAGATAATATAAGTCGGACACATCTTAAGTTTCAGGTCTGATGCAATAGCATATCAGAATCAGAATCAGAATCAGCTTTATTGGCCAGGTGTACTCACGTACACTAGGAATTCTTTGTGGTACAATGCATCGCCAAGCAGCAACATGAAAGGGGAATACATACTGTAGCATAAGAAGGGGGAAAAACATAGCATACATTACAAACATTACACGTATGAGTTGATACTGCACATTGCAACTGTACAATAGACTCGACATATTAGACATATTATACATGTAAGACTAAAAACAAAGGCTGCTTGGCAGAGCAGCACCGAGGCAGCCATCCGCGTCACCAACTAGAACTCAAACAATGCACATAATACAGAAGATTTACGTATTACATCAAAAGATAAACCACACAGACAATAAAGACAGAAAGAATAATACATGATTGGTGTAGCCAGGTCTGCAACAATCACATTACACATAAATGTATACCCACTTTTGCACATGCAGCCTGACAAGCTACCATAAGCCCTAAGAGCACCCTCGGCAGCACCCCACTCTGATGTAGAGCTCCCCTCCTTAAGCACTGCACCCCTAGTTCTGCTGCATCTAAGAAGGTGGGATTCTATTCCAGTTAGTTTGGCTCTTTGCCATGACATCATAGCTAAGTGTACACTCTGAGCATAACTTCAAGATAAGGTCACTCACTCAGTGGATAACCACACTGAGAAGAAAATTATTTAAATAGTTGAAAAGAAAAAAAGATGAACTTCAAAGTGTATATTTGGATATGGGATACTCACCCTGTATGTATATACACTGCTCAAAAAAATAAAGGAAACATTAAAATAACACATCCTAGATCTGAATGAATTAAATATTCTTATTAAATACTTTGTTCTTTACATAGTTGAATGTGCTGACAACAAAATCACACAAAAATTATCAATGGAAATCAAATTTATTAACCCATGGAGGTCTGGATTTGGAGTCACACTCAAAATTAAAGTGGAAAAACACACTACAGGTTGATCCAACTTTGATGTAATGTCCTTAAAATAAGTCAAAATGAGGCTCAGTAGTATGTGTGGCCTCCACGTGCCTGTATGACCTCCCTGCAATGCCTGGGCATGTTCCTGATGAGGTGGCGGATGGTCTCCTGAGGGATCTCCTCGCAGACCTGGACTAAAGCATCCGCCAACTCCTGGACAGTCTGTGGTGCAACGTGGCGTTGGTGGATGGAGCAAGACATGATGTCCCAGCTGTGCTCAATTGGATTCAGGTCTGGGGAACGGGCGGGCCAGTCCATAGCATCAATGCCTTCATCTTGCAGGAACTGCTGACACACTCCAGCCACATGAGGTCTAGCATTGTCTTGCATTAGGAGGAACCCAGGGCCAACCACATCAGCATATGGTCTCACAAGGGGTCTCAGGATCTCATCTCGGTAACTAATGGCAGTCAGGCTACCTCTGGCGAGCACATGGAGGGCTGTGCGGCCCCCCAAAGAAATGCCACCCACACCATTACTGACCCACTGCCAAACCGGTCATGCTGGAGGATGTTGCAGGCAGCAGAACGTTCTCCTTGGCGTCTCCAGACTCTGTCACGTCTGTCACATGTGCTCAGTGAGAACCTGCTTTCATCTGTGAAGAGCACAGGGCGCCAGTGGCGAATTTGCCAATCTTGGTGTTCTCTGGCAAATGCCAAACATCCTACATGGTGGTGGGCTGTAAGCACAACCCCCACCTGTGGACGTCGGGCCCTCATACCACCCTCATGGAGTCTGTTTCTGATCGTTTGAGTAAACACATGCACATTTGTGGTTTGCTGGAGGTCATTTTGCAGGGCTCTGGCAGTGCTCCTCCTGTTCCTCCTTGCACAAAGGCGGAGATAGCGGTCCTGCTGCTGGGTTGTTGCCCTCCTACGGCCTCCTCCACGTCTCCTGATGTACTGGCCTGTCTCCTGGTAGCGCCTCCATGCTCTGGACACTACGCTGATAGACACAGCAAACCTTCTTGCCACAGCTCGCATTGATGTGCCATCCTGGATGAGTTGCACTACCTGAGCCACTTGTGTGGGTTGTAGACTCCGTCTCATGCTACCACTAGAGTGAAAGCACCGCCAGCTTTCAAAAGTGACCAAAACATCAGCCAGAAAGCATAGGAGCTGAGAAGTGGTCTGTGGTAACCACCTGCAGAAAAACTCCTTTATTGGGGGTGTCTTGCTAATTGCCTATAATTCCCACCTGTTGCCTATTCCATTTGCACAACAGCATGTGAAATTGATTGTCAATCAGTGGTGCTTCCTAAGTGGACAGTTTGATTTCACAGAAGTGTGATTGACTTGGAGTTACATTGTGTTGTTTAAGTGTTCCCTTTATTTTTTTGAGCAGTGTGTATATATATACATATATATATATATATATATATATATATATATATATTATAAATGAGTGAATCAGTGCGCTTGTCTAATTTATGCGTAGTACCTCACTGTAAAATTGCAATCTACAGTCAGAAATTAGTTGGTCAAATGACCAGTCCAGTAAATGAGTTCTTTCAAACTAGTTCAAGGTTTGATTAACCAACAGTCCACACTCTCCCCGTTTTATCGGGTGGCTGCTCAGTTCTTCAAAATGTGCCACTAGGTATGCGGAGCCCAAAGGGAAATCTGCAAATTGAGGAAGAAACAGCAAAGCGCCTATAGTGTAGTATCCTTTAGTATAGTTTTTGTCACACGCAAGAATAATATTGCGTACCGGTAAGTAATAATTTGTGCATATATCGTTCTAAGGCTATCCTATGACCACCTCCCTCTGATGAGGACCAGGATACAAGCACCAATACTGATATGCACAAATTATTACTTTATCTGGTACGCATGTAAAACTTATGTGATATACAAAATTTAACCCTACTTATTGAGTAATTACTACGCTATATAGCGATTCCCTGTTTCCTGACTCTATCTAGATTCCGACAGAGACTTGGATTTAAAAGACCAGGGGATCGACAGGCATTGTGTCAAGCCGTAATCCGGTACGCAATATTATTCTTGCGTGTGACAAAAACTATACTAAAGGATACTACACTATAGGCGCTTTGCTGTTTCTTCCTCTATTTGCATATATATATATATATGAGTTGGGCACGGGTAACCGGCGGTCAGCATACAGGGGCTGGCATCCCGGCCGCCAGAATCCTGACAGGTGGGCGAGCAGAACGAAGCCTCTTGTGGGCTTGCGGCACTCGCCACACTGCGATATAGTCCTGGGCCCCCTGCCGGCATTCTGGCGGCTGGGATTCTGGCGTCGGTATGCTGGCCTCCGGGATCATAACTACATCCCATATATAGTTATATATAGTTATGTTTATAACTAAAATGAAAATGCCCAGCAGTAAGGTAATGAATCATTCTGCAACTGTCTGAGTGAGCTTGGTTTGTGTCACTACAGACAGAAGGTGTAAATTGGATAACTAATCAGGCAGATTGTTGTGATTAGATGTTATCACCTGTGCACAGAATGGGTAGCGAGAAAATATGTCTTTTGTAGGGTTCAAATGAGTTATTTTGAACTAAATATTATTGCATCACACCACACTATACGAAAAGGGGGCGTAGTTACATCATGGCATCCACAGTGTCTCTGTATCCCAGGGTGGCTGAGCAGATTGCCGGGTGGCGGAGGTTTTTTCCCAGCCCCTGTCTGTGTGAGCCGGGCAGCTGAGCACAGTGGTTAGCCAGCCCTGAACTCCCTGCTTGGCTGGACCGGCCCATCAGGCCATCGGCCCTTCTGGCATTTGCCAGCATTGCCAGATGGGCAGTCCGGCCCTGTATATAATGATTCAGTACTGGATAATTTTATTCTAATACTTCTTTTGTACACTGACAGCATATATTCACAATAACTTGTATGAACAATTAAGAGATGATTTAATTAGTATCTGGTAATATTAAACAGATTTTAATTTGCTATATATGTCTTACACTGTTTCAGTTTGCCTTTAGGAATGTCAAGATCTTCGTGAATTGGTTAATCAGTATTTTCATAAGTCTGAAAGATGACTCCCAAAACCATGATGTGCATTTCACTAGACTGAGCTTTTTTTTCAAAGGTTTTGGTAATGTTCAATCTAGCAAATTGCATGTCAAAAAATTATCTCTTGGTTTATAAATGATTGCCCCTTGTGTACTTCTCGTTTTTCTGTCATACAATTGGGGGACACTGAAAACCTTGCGATATAGAGACTCTCCAGAGATGTCTGTAACGCCACCCCCTCTAAACCCCTCTGCCAACAGGCAACCAGTGTTTTGAACAGCACTTACCATAGTGGTAGTGTTTAGTTTTTTACTCTTATTGCTGATGGTAGCAATATTCTTTTACATTAAACTCTGGGGATGAGATACCATAAAGGAGCTTCCTTTGGCCACTTGCTTTGCTTCCTACAAGTGATGGCCTTCGGTACAGCCAGTTACTGCCACCGCAAGTAGAGGGGGTCCTGGGTTACTGGCATTGTCAGTACAAGCCCAGAAAGGATGACCTGATTGGATAAGCACCTTCCCCCTAAGTCTTCATATATCTTCCCTCATGTTATGTACTGGGGGAGTTGCTTATCCCCACATAGCCACCACCTCCCTTTGGTGGGCTTGTACTCCATGGGAGAAGAACTGAAGTAATAGATTGGGATATGGTATTCTGTGTTGTCTTCTTGGTTCCAAAACCAGATGGATCTTTTGAAGCTTAAGATTTGAAAAAACACACATCTTTTGTTGGATAGATTGAAGATGGAGTCTCTGAGATTTGTCAGCACTCGATAGAAAGAGTTCATCATGTCTATGGGCATCAAGGATATATATTTGCAACTTCAGATTTGGGAAAGACACAACTGTCTTCTCAGACCTGCTCTTTAGACACATAACTTTCAGTTGTTGGCTACCTTTCGGCAGGTATGGCTGTGGGGTGACTGTTATTCCTGACCTGAAATATCTGCTGACCAAGGCAGCATCCCTGACTACAGACAGTATAGACCTTAGAATGTCATAAATACATCCTCCATTAAAAAAGATACAACACAACACCTTCCCATCCAGGTTTTCCTGAAGTTGTTGTTCAACAGCAGAGGGTGTTCTTGCTGTAGGATAAGATTCTTTCTTTACATGGACTAGTAATGTCTCTTTTAACTTGCAGACAGATGTCTGTTTAATTTAGTGCAGAGTTCTTAAGGAAGATGGTCTTACTGTACCACCATCTGACTAGCCAGTTCATCAAACTGTCTCCTCTAGTATCTGAGGGTCAACAATCTCAAGTGGGATCATTCCTTAAAACAAATGGGTTTGATGATAACGCTAGCCTTGAGGGTAGCCTTACAGTCTTGCTTTAATGCAATTCAAGGAAGATTTTTTTTGTGTTATTATCCTTTGAACTGGTAACGCATTGAAAATTGAGAAAACAAAAATATCTGTGGAATATTTGTGTAAGATCTGTCCCGTCTCCAGCATACGCACCCCAATGGCTCCCACTGCTTGGGAGATGACACAGACCTAGCCCTGGAGGAGGACCGGCTGGCCAATGGGTAAGTAAGTGAATGAAGGGGTGTGTCACACCTGAGGGCTGAGGCTGACCTGGGGAAGCTTCAGGTGTAGGGGCTGACGTGTACTTAACCTGGGTGGTAATATAGGATTCTTGGACATGCAAGGGAACCTTAGCACCGATACCTGAAGGCGTGACCAAGACAACAGGATAAAAGTGAAGTTTGTTTATTAAGCACACAGTTCATATACACTTGTTAGAGGTATGATATGCTCAATAGTATAATGTGCAGATGTGCAGATTATGGATGACAGTACAGTTCCTTAGGTGCAGTGGTAACAGGTTACTGTGGCAATGCTGTGAATACAAGATTGTATAGTCTTTGCAAGACCCGGAGATGGTAAGTCTGTTAGCCAACAGCTAACCACTGTATAGATGAATGAATGTACTGATACGACTAGCAGATGACACTCTGGAAGCTGGAGATGATGATAATGCACGGAGGTTGAGATGAGCACTGAAGAACTGACAGGGATGCCGAGTGGAACCGGCTCAGATGGTAAGGTACTATGGAACCCACCAATGACGTCAGAGTCCGATGGTGAGAGCACCGATGGTGAACTGTGATTCGATGTTGGAACACCAATGGTGGATGGAAGTGATGCTGGAATACCGCTGAGAGTTGTAAACGATACTGGAACACCACTGAGAGCTGGAAGAGATACAGGAACACCGCTGAAAACTGGAAGCGATGCTGGAACACCACTGAAAGCTGGAAGCCGGTGAGGAATCACTGCAGATCACAGAGAGCGATGTAGGTATACAGATGAGAGCTGGAACTGTTACTGGAACACTGCTGGAAGCAATGCTGGAACACCGCTAAGAGCTAGAAGCCGGTGAGAATCACTGCAGATCACAGAGAGCAATGTAGGAACACTGCAGGAGTCAGACAGCACCGCAGGGTGGAAACTGGTGCAGGTCTCTTTAAGTGGAGCAAGGTCACAGGAGTTGGAATACCTGAAGACAACAAGCAGGAACATCCACAGACAGGAGAGACAACCACACTGGGTTTGACAACCAAAGCACTGAGGATTAGGCAGTCTGGATTCAGGATGTTTATACCAGCTGGGAAGCAGGTATTGGCTGAGCAATCAGGGAGAGTCCAGAGAGAGGCAGATAGGCTATGGAGAATCATGTGATGAGGCCAAACATGGCTGTGCCCATGGAGATGCCATGCAGCGCGGTGCATGCAGACAGTGCAGGTGGAAACCAGGCTTGGAGCACAGGGACAGTCTCAAGTGGCACTTAGAAGGTAAATAAGTGTGTCTAAATACCCAGATCGTGACAGCGTGTGTGTGATTCTGGGCCGCGCATGTGGACGGTGAATAGCAGCAAAAATGGAGGCGGACCAGTGTATAGAGAGGGGATGGAGCCAGTTGCAGACTGATTTGACCTGGGTCCCTATACTAGTGTATAAATAAACATGGTGGTCCATTGCAAAATTCTGATAAATTACAGTATTGCGTATGAGCTATGGTTGTACCAAGACTTTCTGCTGCCTTAGGGGTTAACTGAAATGGTGTCCTTGTCAAAACACACAAAACTTTTCTCTGGGCCTGATTCAGGGATGGACACAGCAGTGATGTGTAAACATGCTAATGCAGCATGAGGGGTCTGTACTAAAAAGATGTCTCCTGACAGCATCCACGATCCGAGGGCTGTGTCTATTGCAAGCAACGGTCATGATGTTGGCAGCATTGGTCATCTGTGTAAGCTGAAGCTAACTTTGAATGATCACGGTGGAAGGCGCAGACTCTGGCACTGTAACTGGCACTCCCAGAAAATGGGGACGACATGTTCCCCTTTTCAGGAATGCTCTACATACCCACCCTCTCCCCACTCCTAAATGCCAGCAGCCTGATAACCAAGCTGCGACTTAGGGGGCACTGCGTGTGTTAATTTAAGACCCATTCTGCTCATACACACAACAGGTCCCGCGAATGTGCAGTCCACCCCCCATCATCGGACAGATACATTCTTCTCATTTTTTTCATAAAAAAATTTGATTTTTTAAATAAATCCCTTTGAATTTGCTGCCCCCAAAACTTCCTGCCCAAGATTACTGTCTCAAGTTGTGTCATTGGCCCATAGTTTAGTTTAATATTGTCTTGCTCAAGAATCAATTGTGTTATCAATTTAATACAGCGCATATATTTATAATTGAAATACAAGTACTAAGAGGTCTTCTTACTAAGCCTTGGATGGAGATAAAGTCGCTGGAGGTAAAGTACCAGCCAATCCGCTCCTAACTGACATGCCACAGGCTGTGTTTGAAAAATGACAGTTAGGAGCTGATTCGCTGGTATTTTATCTCCAGCGACGTTATCCAAGGCTTAGTAAATAGACCCCTAAATCTTGTAAATAGGCCATTTCTACAGTTTTAAAAATCCCTTGATACTGCAGTTTATCAAAATGCTACCACTAGAGCACCTGAGTATTGGCGATAATGAATGGGAGCTGTAAATAGAAATGATTTTGCTGGGGCAGATGAGCGATGCTCATTAGTAACATTGACTGGGTGCATAGCCCTTCTGCACTTGATTGACCTAGAATTGCCTGGTCACAAAAGTGCAGTGCACCAGGAGCTTGAGCTCTCAGGTGCAAATTTGTTAAAATAAAAATGTACAATTCTTTTAATGCAGTGAAAGGAAGACAAAATGCTTAATGTCAGTGACAGTACAGGTACCACCCCTTTCCTTTATATACAGTATGTGTGGAAACTAGATTCTTTAATGGGAACATTATGCAGGGCAGTAGAAAGCCTGTATGGGCCAAATCGCAGGTGGCGTGGTAATGAACCATTAGGAAAAAAATACAAAAATAATAGTATTTTAAGTAGAGATGAGCGGGTTTGTGTTTTACTCTTCTTTACTCAGTTCTCAAAACGGCATCTTATTGGCTATCCAAAACAAGAGACATCCGTGAGCCAATAAGATGCCGTTTTGAGAACCGATTAAATCCAAGTAAAACCGGACCCGCTCATTTCTAATTTTAAGCGCCTCCTTGGCAGGGCCGGTTCAAGCCCGATCTGCGCCCCGGGCAGGAAACGGGGCGTGGCTTAATACAGGGGGCGGGGTCAGTTACGCCCCCTGTACATTAGTAGCGCCGCTTGAATGCTTAGCGGTGCGCGATGACGTTATCGCGCACCGCACAGCAAAAGGTCCTCTCCACGAAGGGAAACTAGACGCGTCTAGTTTCCTTCACAGGAGGCACAGACGGGGGACACAGCGGGCAGCGGAGGGCACAGCAGTGGCGGATCTTGCCATGGTGCGGCGCACTCCGGATGGCACCAGCGCCCTCCGGAAGGCGGCGCCCCGGGCAAAAGTCATGCTTGCCCGTGGCAAGATCCGCTACTGCTCCTTGGCCACACTGCAGCCCAGTATACACCGAGGAGAAAAGCTATAGCTGCAGCTGCCGTATAAGGAGGTGTGGTCCTGGTCCCCCACTTGGCCCTCCATCAGACCTTGAGCTGGCTAAGTAGTACCCCCCCCCACACACCTCGGTGCCACTGATCACATAATAGCCCTGCCGCTATGGACACGGCCAGTGACGTCCAGTGATGTTAAGAAACCTTGATCTCCTGTGATAAGCATCCCAATTTGGTGGTACAGTCCTGACTTTAGAGGACTGTCCTGCCTTCCCATGATTGAGACATTTATCTGCGAAGTACTGCTGTGGGCACAGGAGGCACCATGTGGCAATTAAATCGTACTTTTACTTTTTCATGCAGTCATGACCCTCTAGGTCTAAACTTCCAAATGTTGGCGGTGCGCTCATTTGAACATTTCCTGGAATATTTTTAGAAATATATTCCTTGTTATTTTTAATGACTGAATGAGCCTATATAGAAGCAAAACTATCTGTGTTAAAAACCTGCTGCTTAAATTATGCTTCTATTTTTAATTGTTATGATTTGTCTGGTTAGTAAGGGATATTGTTCTGCAGAATAAATATGTAGTAGATGTTCTAGGTCATTCCAAGTTCACTGAATATTTTAATGGGCTGCTCTGCAAACTGTTATCTTAATAGAGTGTAAGTGACATTTAACTGTTCAGTTATAGAGGCTGAGTTATAGTTTCAGAATAATTCATGAATCCACAAACCTGCTGCACTATATATAATGCTTTTCCATCTAATATACAATTATTGACCATAAATAGAAACCAACAAATAGTAACATAAAATTCTATAACAGTAGTGAAACCAATGGTTCAGCATAATTTTCTGCTCCTTGCTGGAATCCTGGAGAGTATGATTGGCAGGTGCTTTCCTGCATTTTCTAGTGTTCCAGATTTCTGCAAATTGTCATTCCCTGACAGTTACCTAGGCTGGGGATCAGTACATATTTGTATATGTGCTCTCCTGTTGGGACAGTTAGGTGATTAAGCACTTTCTCCTGATAGAGTTCAACAGTCTACAGTATTATTTAGTGATGTTTGCCACCGTTTTTCAAGAGAAACCAATTCTCTGAAATCTTTGGCTGATATATTATCCAGGTTTCCACACAGTTTAAAAATGTTCTAGAAAAAATGAGCTAACATATTCATATTCTTCTTCAATGCAGGAACACTTACTTTACAGCGTAGGGAATCTATAATTTGATTTTCAGACACTTCAATTACTTGCTTATCATTATTTCATTTTCTGAAGGTTGTATAACATTCTCATCAGTGGTCCCCAATGTGTGTGTGTGTGTGTGTGTGTGTGTGTGTGTGTGTGTGTGTGTGTGTGTGTGTGTGTGTGTGTGTGTGTGCGTGTGGTTATGCATCTGTATGTGTGTGTTGCTCTTTGCCAGAGGTTGTAGATCTCAGAGTTCATGCTCTGCTGCCTTTAGTGGACATATTACAGAGCCACAGGCCAAAAATGGAATCATTGTCTGATCCAGCTCCGAGCTATATAAAGCAACTCATCAACCATCTTATCAAAGATAGGTCTCTCTCTCTCTCTCTCTCTCTCTCTCTATATATATATATATATATGTGTGTGTGTGTGTGTGTGTGTGTGTATATACAATGAATTTACAATGTAAAGAAAACATAATTGCAGAGCCACGCTCTCTACAGGGGGTGCCATTCTAATCCAGGAGGGACATGGGTAGATGAGCACGGGGGAGGGCACCCACTTCCTACCTTCCTTATGGCCAATCCAGCAGCTCAGGCCTGTGTGTGTGCCTATGTACAGTATATATACACACAGACACACACACACACACACACACACACACACACACACACACACACACACACACACACACACACACACACATATACAAACATCTGTCCGGGACCACAGCTCCCAGTGCGGCGTTGGGGTCAGGATGGACCTGCTGCGGCCTGAGCTCTTCTGTGGGGCTGAGGGCTCCACGCCGGGGACTACGAGCTCAGATTCTTTGCATCGGCCCTGCACAGTGCTCGCAGTGGCGGTATGCCATACCGTTGTATACCGCCCCACTTTGAGCATTGTGTATATATGTATATAAAATAAACACAGAGCTGATCATAGTAAACTGAGCATAATAAACAATGGGGTTTTGGTTCTTATATTGAGCAATACATTTAAGCTGGCAGCCCTCATCAAAGGACCCCATTTATCTGCAAATCCTACTCTGTCACTCAGAATTATACATCTGGTAACTGCTGTCACATCAGAAATAAAGGAAAATGTATATATAATGTATACAGTTGTACAGGAAATTAATTATTTTTCTCGCATACAAAAGCTATATGATATTCAGGCACAATCAATCAATAGTATCATTGTAAATATGCTGATCACACTATTCAAATATGCAGCTGCCAAAAAGCAATCTGGAAATTACTTGTTGGCATTAATAAATAAAATAAAATAATAATTGAGAGCGCAATTAAATTAAAATACCATAATTTTAATTAAAATCATTTAAAACCACAACAGTCAATGGAGCAAGATGCGGGTGCCATGTTCCCAGAGACCTGCGCATGTGCAGTGGACTCTACTTATGCCAGAGTTTACTAGCTGCCAGAGAGGAGGGGGGCCTGCAATGGAGGCAGCACGCAGGTCCCCATCTCTCTTAAAATGCCCCTGTTGTAGAGTCCGTAAACTCTGAGGTATAGCAGCAGCCTCCGTCTGAGCTGAGCAGGGCAGTGCCGGGTAGTCAGGGTCCAACGATGGGGAGGGAGAGCAGGGCCACGATGAGAAGTTGGTAGTTTGCTGGTGGAGGTCCGGACTGGTGGATAATTTCAGTGCCTTAAGTAGTTTCTCTGTTGTTTTTGAATAACTGTTTCCTCAGAAGGAATATGAAACAAAGCCCCCAGTGTCAGGTATTTATTCACTGCAACAACCAATGGAAATCAATACCTGATGATTATCACTTCCAGGTGTGGAGGAACAGGTGAGGGGACAAGTGTATGGTTACAATTACACTTTCAGTGGTACATTTACTAAGCAGTGATAAGAACGGAGAAGAGAGCCAGTGGATAAATTTCCCCATCAACCAATCAGCAGCTCTGTATCATTTTGTAGTATGCAAATTATAGATGTTACTTCAGTGCTGATTGGTTGCCATGGGCAACTTCTCCACTGGCTCACTTCTCTGCTCTTATCACTGCTTAGTAAATGTACCCCTAAGTATCTAGATGTGATCAGCAGACACATGTGTGTATATATATATATATATATATATATATATATATAAGTTTTTTATAGATCAGTGCGCTTATCCTGCAATCGGAAATCCCCTCTAGGGGTCAGTCACTAGCAGTTTATAAAGTCTCAAAAACCGTCACTGTCCTCAGTGAATTGGCCGGATCATCAAAATCCTATGGGCCCACTCCAGACTTCCTGGCGGCAGCTCAGTTCCTCAGTATATGACCCGGGTATATTCAGTCGTGGAAATTAAATGGTACTAGGAGAGAAGAACAAGCGCCTTATGGTGCAGTAATTTCGTTAATAGTGTATTTGCAAACACAAATAATGGAGAGATCCGTACCAGATAGCAACTTGTGTCAATGCCTATCAATTCCTTATCCAGTGGCTGTTCTCCACCTATATATCAGGAGAAATAGAACATCGCCATATAGTGTAGTTTCTTAATGTATCAACTGGGGGTCCCACCCCTATAAATCACGCGTACCAAATCAAATCTTTAACAGCACGTGTCAGATAAAGCTTTATCCAATCGACCCACACTGGTCCGTATAAAACAATGGAAGACTCCCTTGCATTAAAATATAAAAATACATTTTTAATACATAGAAATAAAACATAAAAAGCTTAGCTTAGTGAAACAGGTAGGTAGGATGGATGTTCAGTCAGGTCTCTCAATCTCCAGGTGGAGAACAGCCACTGGATAAGGAATTGATAGGCCTTGACACAAGTTGCTATCTGGTACGGATCTCTCCATTATTTGTGTTTGCAAATACACTATTAACGAAATTACTGCACCATAAGGCGCTTGTTCTTCTCTCCTAGTACCATATATATATATATATATATATATATATATTAGTGATGAGCGAGGTTCGGTATATACACATGGAAAAGGGGGGATGAGGGATGTATAGCGACCACGGTGTCTATTGATAAAGTATAAAATTGCCAATTATAATAAAAATTATTTAACATAAAAGTTGTACATAGAAGAGACACATAAAAATGGGACAACAATACGTACACAGCTGAACTAAAAGCACTTAAATGAACATATAAAACTACAATAAGAACAAGTCAAAGAGATTTTCCTTATCTTAGATTAGGTAGGTACAGGTTTTCCAACGCGTTTCGTCTCATAAGACTTCTTCTCAGCTGTGTACGTTAGAGATGTGCACTTGAAATTTTTCGGGTTTTGTGTTTTGGTTTTGGGTTCGGTTCCGCGGCCGTGTTTTGGGTTCGACCGCGTTTTGGCAAAACCTCACCGAATTTTTTTTGTCGGATTCGGGTGTGTTTTGGATTCGGGTGTTTTTTTTAAAAAACACTAAAAAACAGCTTAAATCATAGAATTTGGGGGTCATTTTGATCCCAAAGTATTATTAACCTCAAAAA
Organism: Pseudophryne corroboree; assembly: GCF_028390025.1. NCBI lineage: Eukaryota > Metazoa > Chordata > Amphibia > Anura > Myobatrachidae > Pseudophryne > Pseudophryne corroboree. The sequence continues at coordinate 335,080,402 of NC_086444.1, forward strand.
CCATAATTTCCACTCATTTTCAGTCTATTCTGAATACCTCACACCTCACAATATTATTTTTAGTCCTAAAATTTGCACCTAGGTCGCTGGATGACTAAGCTAAGCGACCCTAGTGGCCGACACAAACACCGTGCCCATCTAGGAGTGGCACTGCAGTGTCACGCAGGATGGCCCTTCCAAAAAACACTCCCCAAACAGCACATGACGCAAAGAAAAAAAGAGGCGCAATGAGGTAGCTGTGTGAGTAAGATAAGCGACCCTAGTGGCCGACACAAACACCGGGCCCATCTAGGAGTGGCACTGCAGTGTCACGCAGGATGGCCCTTCCAAAAAACCCTCCCCAAACAGCACATGACGCAAAGAAAAAAAGAGGCGCAATGAGGTAGCTGTGTGAGTAAGATAAGCGACCCTAGTGGCCGACACAAACACCGTGCCCATCTAGGAGTGGCACTGCAGTGTCACGCAGGATGGCCCTTCCAAAAAACCCTCCCCAAACAGCACATGACGCAAAGAAAAAAAGAGGCGCAATGAGGTAGCTGTGTGAGTAAGATAAGCGACCCTAGTGGCCGACACAAACACCGGGCCCATCTAGGAGTGGCACTGCAGTGTCACGCAGGATGGCCCTTCCAAAAAACCCTCCCCAAACAGCACATGACGCAAAGAAAAAAAGAGGCGCAATGAGGTAGCTGTGTGAGTAAGATAAGCGACCCTAGTGGCCGACACAAACACCGGGCCCATCTAGGAGTGGCACTGCAGTGTCACGCAGGATGGCCCTTCCAAAAAACCCTCCCCAAACAGCACATGACGCAAAGAAAAAAAGAGGCGCAATGAGGTAGCTGTGTGAGTAAGATAAGCGACCCTAGTGGCCGACACAAACACCGTGCCCATCTAGGAGTGGCACTGCAGTGTCACGCAGGATGGCCCTTCCAAAAAACCCTCCCCAAACAGCACATGACGCAAAGAAAAAAAGAGACGCAATGAGGTAGCTGTGTGAGTAAGATAAGCGACCCTAGTGGCCGACACAAACACCGTGCCCATCTAGGAGTGGCACTGCAGTGTCACGCAGGATGGCCCTTCCAAAAAACCCTCCCCAAACAGCACATGACGCAAAGAAAAAAAGAGGCGCAATGAGGTAGCTGTGTGAGTAAGATAAGCGACCCTAGTGGCCGACACAAACACCGGGCCCATCTAGGAGTGGCACTGCAGTGTCACGCAGGATGGCCCTTCCAAAAAACATTCCACAAACAGCACATGACGCAAAGAAAAATTAAAGAAAAAAGAGGTGCAAGATGGAATTGTCCTTGGGCCCTCCCACCCACCCTTATGTTGTATAAACAGGACATGCACACTTTAACCAACCCATCATTTCAGTGACAGGGTCTGCCACACGACTGTGACTGAAATGACGGGTTGGTTTGGACCCCCACCAAAAAAGAAGCAATTAATCTCTCCTTGCACAAACTGGCTCTACAGAGGCAAGATGTCCACCTCATCATCATCCTCCGATATATCACCGTGTACATCCCCCTCCTCACAGATTATCAATTCGTCCCCACTGGAATCCACCATCTCAGCTCCCTGTGTACTTTGTGGAGGCAATTGCTGCTGGTCAATGTCTCCGCGGAGGAATTGATTATAATTCATTTTAATGAACATCATCTTCTCCACATTTTCTGGATGTAACCTCGTACGCCGATTGCTGACAAGGTGAGCGGCGGCACTAAACACTCTTTCGGAGTACACACTTGTGGGAGGGCAACTTAGGTAGAATAAAGCCAGTTTGTGCAAGGGCCTCCAAATTGCCTCTTTTTCCTGCCAGTATAAGTACGGACTGTGTGACGTGCCTACTTGGATGCGGTCACTCATATAATCCTCCACCATTCTTTCAATGGTGAGAGAATCATATGCAGTGACAGTAGACGACATGTCCGTAATCGTTGTCAGGTCCTTCAGTCCGGACCAGATGTCAGCATCAGCAGTCGCTCCAGACTGCCCTGCATCACCGCCAGCGGGTGGGCTCGGAATTCTGAGCCTTTTCCTCGCACCCCCAGTTGCGGGAGAATGTGAAGGAGGAGATGTTGACAGGTCGCGTTCCGCTTGACTTGACAATTTTCTCACCAGCAGGTCTTTCAACCCCAGCAGACTTGTGTCTGCCGGAAAGAGAGATCCAAGGTAGGCTTTAAATCTAGGATCGAGCACGGTGGCCAAAATGTAGTGCTCTGATTTCAACAGATTGACCACCCGTGAATCCTTGTTAAGCGAATTAAGGGCTCCATCCACAAGTCCCACATGCCTAGCGGAATCGCTCCGTGTTAGCTCCTCCTTCAATGTCTCCAGCTTCTTCTGCAAAAGCCTGATGAGGGGAATGACCTGACTCAGGCTGGCAGTGTCTGAACTGACTTCACGTGTGGCAAGTTCAAAGGGCATCAGAACCTTGCACAACGTTGAAATCATTCTCCACTGCGCTTGAGACAGGTGCATTCCACCTCCTATATCGTGCTCAATTGTATAGGCTTGAATGGCCTTTTGCTGCTCCTCCAACCTCTGAAGCATATAGAGGGTTGAATTCCACCTCGTTACCACTTCTTGCTTCAGATGATGGCAGGGCAGGTTCAGTAGTTTTTGGTGGTGCTCCAGTCTTCTGTACGTGGTGCCTGTACGCCGAAAGTGTCCCGCAATTCTTCTGGCCACCGACAGCATCTCTTGCAAGCCCCTGTCGTTTTTAAAAAAATTCTACACCACCAAATTCAAGGTATGTGCAAAACATGGGACGTGCTGGAATTTGCCCATATTTAATGCACACACAATATTGCTGGCGTTGTCCGATGCCACAAATCCACAGGAGAGTCCAATTGGGGTAAGCCATTCCGCGATGATCTTCCTCAGTTGCCGTAAGAGGTTTTCAGCTGTGTGCGTATTCTGGAAAGCGGTGATACAAAGCGTAGCCTGCCTAGGAAAGAGTTGGCGTTTGCGAGATGCTGCTACTGGTGCCGCCGCTGCTGTTCTTGCGGCGGGAGTCCATACATCTACCCAGTGGGCTATCACAGTCATATAGTCCTGACCCTGCCCTGCTCCACTTGCCCACATGTCCGTGGTTAAGTGGACATTGGGTACAACTGCATTTTTTAGGACACTGGTGAGTCTTTTTCTGAGGTCTGTGTACATTTTCGGTATCGCCTGCCTAGAAAAGTGGAACCCAGATGGTATTTGGTAACGGGGGCACACTACCTCAAGAAATTGTGTAGTTCCCTGTGAACTAACGGCGGATACCGGACACACGTCTAACATCAACATAGTTGTCAAGGCCTCAGTTATCCGCTTTGCAGCAGGATGACTGCTGTGATATTTCATCTTCCTCGCAAAGGACTGTTGGACAGTCAATTGCTTACTGGAAGTAGTACAAGTGGTCTTCCGACTTCCCCTCTGGGATGACCATCGACTCCCAGCAGCAACAACAGCAGCGCCAGCAGCAGTAGGCGTTACACGCAAGGATGCATCGGAGGAATCCCAGGCAGGAGAGGAATCGTCAGAATTGCCAGTGACATGGCCTGCAGGACTATTGGCATTCCTGGGGAAGGAGGAAATTGACACTGAGGGAGTTGGTGGGGTGGTTTGCGTGAGCTTGGTTACAAGAGGAAGGGATTTACTGGTCAGTGGACTGCTTCCGCTGTCACCCAAAGTTTTTGAACTTGTCACTGACTTATTATGAATGCACTGCAGGTGACGTATAAGGGAGGATGTTCCGAGGTGGTTAACGTCCTTACCCCTACTTATTACAGCTTGACAAAGGCAACACACGGCTTGACACCTGTTGTCCGCTTTTCTGTTGAAATACCTCCACACTGAAGAGCTGATTTTTTTGGTATTTTCACCAGGCATGTCAACGGCCATATTCCTCCCACGGACAACAGGTGTCTCCCCGGGTGCCTGACTTAAACAAACCACCTCACCATCAGAATCCTCCTGGTCAATTTCCTCCCCAGCGCCAGCAACACCCATATCCTCCTCATCCTGGTGTACTTCAACACTGACATCTTCAATCTGACTATCAGGAACTGGACTGCGGGTGCTCCTTCCAGCATGTCACGATCCGGGTATCTGGACGCCATTTCTTACCCATCAGATGCCTCCTAAGGCTGGCTTAGCGCTCCAGGACCGGATCCCATCTGTTATCCTAATGTTCACATTCCTGCATCCTCTCCTGTCTCTCTGAGACGCTGTCACAGTAACGCCATATTACATCTGGCATGGCGTCTCCCGCGGCCTCCGCCGCCGTCCCTGAGCTTCTGCATGCAGAGTGTCAGAGTGGCGACTACGTCAGCCGCGGCCTCCACTGTGTCCGCGTGGTTGGATGTGCACTTGTCAGCCTGGCGTCTCCTGTCTCCAGTGGCCGGCGCCGCCATTACTGTTTTCATTACCACATGGATTACAAACCAAACTTCCCTCCAAGTGTCTGCATGGGCGCAGCCATCTTGGATTCTGTCAGCTGATCATTTTCTCCAATCTGTTGTCAGTATTGTTAATCTGCATAATTGCCTAGCCAATCCCTTCCTTGCTGCAGGTATAAATACACTGTGCCTGAGCAAGGAAGGCGTCAGTGCTTTGGTTGTCAAACCTAGTTCCTGTTTGTCTCTCTCCTGTGATTGTCTTCCAGGTTCCAGCTCCTGTCTCAAGACTTCCACCATAGAGACCCGCACCAGCATTCCACCTGCGGTGTAGCCTGACTCTCCAATCCATTGTGGATTCATCTGTTTCCAGCTACCACATTACCTGCTTCCAGCTCAGCTTCCAGCAGAGTACAGCTTCTCTTAAAGGGCCGGTGTCCTTTCTACACTTTACCACTCTCCACCGGTATTATTATTTCTCCGCTCTCAAGTTCTACATTTCAGTTCATATTTCATCGCTCCCAAGTTCATTTATTATTTAACTGGTTCCAGCCAGTATCCACTCCGTGCTAACAACAGTCTGGTTCCAGCCAGTATCCACAGCAGCCGTTTTATCTTCAGCAACCCAGCTTTTCCTGGAACACCAGCTGGCACAATCCTGGGTTATCTCCATTGCTACAGTCGGGCCTGGTAAGGACTTTCCATCTAGAAGATCATAAGAACTATCTCACACTACCAGTGCCCTGTGGCTCCTGCCATCCTGTAGTACCCAGGAACTGTATTTATTCTTTGCTGACTTTTACGTTTTCTTTTACTGCTGCTGTGTTGCGGAGTTGTCATAATAAACATCATTGACTTTTATCCAAGTTGTCGTGGTCACGCCTTCGGGCAGTTATTATTCATGTTACTTACATGTCCAGGGGTCTGATACAACCTCCCAGGTTCCGGTACATCTCAGCCCCTACAACTGAGGCTGCCTCCCGTCAGCTCAGGCCCTCAGTTGTGACAGTAAGCACTGACCTAATGAATCCAGCCGGAGACCAGGATCAAGCGGCCAGGCCGATGCAAGAACTGGCAGCCCGACTAGAACATCAGGAGGCTGCACAGGGCCACATCATCCGCTGTCTCCAGGATTTCTCTACTCGGCTGGATGGGATTCAGACAACTCTCTGTGGATCAGGCGCGTCTGGTGCGTCAACCACAGTGACTCCAGCTATAACCCCACCCACCTTACCCATTTCTGCTCCACGTCTTCATCTTCCAACGCCAGCAAAATTTGATGGATCTCCAAGATTCTGCAGGGGATTTCTCAACCAGTGTGAGATTCAGTTTGAGCTACAACCTGGCAATTTTCCCAGTGACCGTACAAAAATTGCCTACATTATTTCTCTTCTCAGTGGCTCAGCCCTTGATTGGGCATCACCGTTATGGGAGAGGTCCGACACCCTGCTATCTTCCTACATTGCCTTCGTGTCAACATTCAGGCGCATCTTCGACGAGCCAGGCCGGGTAACCTCAGCTTCATCCGAGATTCTCCGTTTACGCCAGGGGTCACGTACTGTAGGACAATATCTGATACAGTTCCAGATCCTGGCATCCGAACTGGCATGGAACGACGAGGCCCTGTATGCTGCATTCTGGCATGGCTTATCTGAGCGTATTAAAGATGAGTTAGCTACCAGAGACTTACCCTCTAAGTTAGATGAGCTAATCTCACTCTGCACGAAAGTTGATTTACGTTTCAGAGAGAGAGCAATTGAGCGTGGAAGATCATCTGCTCCAAAATCTTCTGCTCCTCCTCCTCGCCAACTGTCACCAACTAAAGATGAGTCCATGCAAATTGGCCGTTCCCGTTTAACTCCTGCTGAGCGCCGAAGACGTCTCTCCAAGTCTCTTTGTCTTTACTGTGCAGCTCCGTCTCACACCATCAATGCCTGTCCCGAATGTCCGGGAAAACTCCAAACCCTAGCTCGCCCAGGAGAGGGTCGGCTAGGAGTAATGATCTCCTCTCCATCTCCTCATGATTGTAATCTCCCAGTGTCGCTCCAAATTGCTCAACGTTATCGGAACGTCATTGCCCTCCTTGATTCCGGAGCAGCTGGGAACTTTATTACCGAAGCCTATGTTAAACGGTGGTCCCTACCCACCGAGAGACTTCCTTCGTCCATCTCCTTAACTGCCGTGGATGGCAGCAAGATTTTTGATGCAGTTATTTCCCTAAGGACTCTACCAGTTCGTCTGAGAGTGGGAGTTCTTCATTCTGAATTTATTTCTTTTTTAGTGATTCCAAGAGCCACACATCCTGTGGTCCTGGGCCTTCCATGGCTCCGTCTTCACAATCCTACAATTGATTGGACGACTACGCAAATCCTGGCATGGGGTTCCTCCTGTGCTGAGACATGTTTGTTTAAAGTATTGCCTGTCTGTTCTTCCTCCCCCAGGTCGTCTGATGTTCCACCTCCTCCATATCAAGATTTCACGGATGTGTTCAGTAAAGCTTCTGCTGATATCCTTCCTCCTCATAGAGAATGGGACTGCCCGATTGATCTCGTTCCAGGGAAGGTTCCACCTCGAGGCCGAACTTATCCGTTGTCTCTGCCTGAGACGCATTCTATGGAGGAATACATTAAAGAGAACCTAGCAAAGGGGTTCATTCGACCTTCTTCTTCTCCAGCCGGCGCAGGCTTCTTTTTGTAAAAAAGAAAGATGGTGGTCTGCGGCCGTGCATCGACTACAGAGGTTTGAACGACATTACCATCAAGAACCGTTATCCTTTACCCCTGATTACTGAGCTCTTTGACAGAGTTAGCGGAGCTACCATCTTTACAAAGCTGGACTTGAGAGGTGCATACAATCTCATCCGGATCCGTGAGGGTGACGAGTGGAAGACCGCCTTTAACACCCGTGACGGACATTATGAGTACCTCGTCATGCCCTTCGGATTGAGCAATGCTCCAGCTGTCTTCCAGCATTTTGTCAATGAGATCTTCAGAGACATTCTATACCGTCATGTCGTGGTCTATCTAGACGATATCCTCATTTTTGCCAACGATTTAGAGGAACATCGTTTTTGGGTTAAAGAGGTTCTGTCCCGTCTCCGTGTCAATCATCTCTATTGCAAATTAGAGAAATGCATCTTTGAAGTCCAGTCCATTCCGTTTCTAGGGTACATTGTGTCCGGTTCCGGACTAGAGATGGATCCTGAGAAACTACAAGCAATTCAAAATTGGCCGATACCCTTAACCCTCAAAGGGGTCCAGAGGTTCTTGGGGTTCGCCAACTATTACCGAAAGTTTATACGAGACTTTTCCACCATTGTGGCGCCTATTACTGCTTTCACTAAGAAGGGTGCTAACCCGTCCAAGTGGTCTGAAGAAGCCATGCAAGCATTTCATCTTTTAAAACAAAGGTTCATCTCTGCGCCTGTTCTGAAACAGCCTGACATCGACTCTCCTTTCATCTTAGAGGTGGATGCCTCCTCCGTTGGAGTAGGAGCGGTGTTATCTCAGAGGGCTAAAGATGGCCATTTACACCCTTGCAGTTTCTTCTCCCGGAAGTTCTCCCCAGCTGAGCGCAACTATGCCATTGGCGACCAGGAGTTGCTAGCCATCAAGCTCGCTCTTGAAGAGTGGAGGTATCTGTTGGAGGGAGCTTCTCATTCAATCACCATACTTACAGACCACAAGAACCTGTTATATCTGAAAGGCGCACAATGTCTCAACCCTCGTCAGGCCAGATGGGCACTTTTCTTTTCCAGGTTCGACTTTAAACTCCAGTTCTGTCCGGGCTCTCAGAATCGCAAGGCCGACGCCCTTTCCCGCTCATGGGAGCAAGAAAATGAGTCAGAGTCTTCAGACAAGCATCCTATTATAAATCCGTTGGCATTCTCCACGGTAGGGATGGACTCTACGCCCCCATCAGGGAAAAGTTTTGTGAAACCGATGCTAAGGAAGAAGCTCATGCATTGGGCCCATGCTTCCCGTTTTGCCGGACATACAGGTATCCAAAAAACCCTGGAGTTTATCTCTAGGTCCTATTGGTGGCCAACTCTGAAAAAGGACGTCTTGGAGTTTATTGCATCTTGCCCAAAGTGTGCTCAACATAAGGTATCCCGCCAGTCGCCTGCGGGGCAACTGGTTCCACTATCTGTTCCCCGTCGACCTTGGACCCATTTGTCGATGGATTTTATTACAGATTTACCCATGTGCAACAAGTTCAATACCATCTGGGTGGTAGTTGACCGGTTCACCAAGATGGCACACTTCATTCCTCTCACCGGTCTTCCGTCAGCTCCCAAGTTGGCTCAAGTATTCATACAAGAGATCTTCCGACTCCACGGTCTTCCTGAAGAAATTATCTCAGATCGAGGAGTTCAATTCACAGCCAAATTCAGGCGAAGTTTATGTCAAGTCCTCCAAGTCAAGCTAAAGTTTTCCACGGCTTACCATCCTCAGACCAATGGTCAAACCGAGAGGGTGAATCAGGACTTGGAGGCCTTCCTCCGCATCTATGTGTCCTCCTCTCAAGATGACTGGGTTCAATTACTTCCCTGGGCCGAGTTCTGTCATAACAACCAGTATCATTCTTCATCTGCTTCAACACCATTCTTCACTAACTTTGGATTCCACCCTAAAGTCCCTGAGTTCCAACCGCTTCCAGCAACTTCTGTTCCCGCAGTGGATATCACCTTGCATCAGTTTGCCAATATCTGGAAGAGCGTACGATCAGCTCTGCTCAAGGCATCGTTCAGGTACAAGAAGTTTGCGGATAAGAAGCGTCGAGCAGTTCCTGCTCTCAAGGTGGGTGATCGGGTATGGTTATCCACGAAGAATTTGAGGTTAAGAGTTCCCAGTATGAAGTTTGCACCTCGCTATATCGGTCCTTTCAAGATTGAACAAGTCATCAATCCTGTTGCTTACAGACTTCAGTTGCCTCCCTTCTTAAAAATACCCAGGACATTCCATGTTTCCCTGTTGAAACCACTGATCTTGAATCGGTTTCATTCCTCACTTCCTCCAACTCCGAAAGTCCAAACTCAACGAGGCGTTGAGTATGAAGTAGCCAAGATCCTGGACTCACGTCACCGTTACGGTCAACTACAATATCTTATTGACTGGAAGGGCTATGGCCCTGAGGAACGTTCATGGACCAATGCTTCTGATGTCCATGCTCCTGCCTTGGTCCGGAGATTCCATTCCAAGTTTCCTCAAAAGCCAAAGAAGTGTCCTGGGGCCACTCCTAAAGGGGGGGGTGCTGTCACGATCCGGGTATCTGGACGCCATTTCTTACCCATCAGATGCCTCCTAAGGCTGGCTCAGCGCTCCAGGACCGGATCCCATCTGTTATCCTAATGTTCACATTCCTGCATCCTCTCCTGTCTCTCTGAGACGCTGTCACAGTAACGCCATATTACATCTGGCATGGCGTCTCCCGCGGCCTCCGCCGCCGTCCCTGAGCTTCTGCATGCAGAGTGTCAGAGTGGCGACTACGTCAGCCGCGGCCTCCGCTGTGTCCGCATGGTTGGATGTGCACTTGTCAGCCTGGCGTCTCCTGTCTCCAGTGGCCGGCGCCGCCATTACTGTTTTCATTACCACATGGATTACAAACCAAACTTCCCTCCAAGTGTCTGCATGGGCGCAGCCATCTTGGATTCTGTCAGCTGATCATTTCCTCCAATCTGTTGTCAGTATTGTTAATCTGCATAATTGCCTAGCCAATCCCTTCCTTGCTGCAGGTATAAATACACTGTGCCTGAGCAAGGAAGGCGTCAGTGCTTTGGTTGTCAAACCTAGTTCCTGTTTGTCTCTCTCCTGTGATTGTCTTCCAGGTTCCAGCTCCTGTCTCAAGACTTCCACCATAGAGACCCGCACCAGCATTCCACCTGCGGTGTAGCCTGACTCTCCAATCCATTGTGGATTCATCTGTTTCCAGCTACCACATTACCTGCTTCCAGCTCAGCTTCCAGCAGAGTACAGCTTCTCTTAAAGGGCCGGTGTCCTTTCTACACTTTACCACTCTCCACCGGTATTATTATTTCTCCGCTCTCAAGTTCTACATTTCAGTTCATATTTCATCGCTCCCAAGTTCATTTATTATTTAACTGGTTCCAGCCAGTATCCACTCCGTGCTAACAACAGTCTGGTTCCAGCCAGTATCCACAGCAGCCGTTTTATCTTCAGCAACCCAGCTTTTCCTGGAACACCAGCTGGCACAATCCTGGGTTATCTCCATTGCTACAGTCGGGCCTGGTAAGGACTTTCCATCTAGAAGATCATAAGAACTATCTCACACTACCAGTGCCCTGTGGCTCCTGCCATCCTGTAGTACCCAGGAACTGTATTTATTCTTTGCTGACTTTTACGTTTTCTTTTACTGCTGCTGTGTTGCGGAGTTGTCATAATAAACATCATTGACTTTTATCCAAGTTGTCGTGGTCACGCCTTCGGGCAGTTATTATTCATGTTACTTACATGTCCAGGGGTCTGATACAACCTCCCAGGTTCCGGTACATCTCAGCCCCTACAACTGAGGCTGCCTCCCGTCAGCTCAGGCCCTCAGTTGTGACACAGCACTTGCAGGGGGCGTGCAAATGGTGGAAGGCGCATGCTCTTCACGTCCAGTGTTGGGAAGGTCAGGCATCGCAACCGACACAATTGGACTCTCCTTGTGGATTTGGGATTTCGAAGAACGCACAGTTCTTTGCGGTGCTTTTGCCAGCTTGAGTCTTTTCAGTTTTCTAGCGAGAGGCTGAGTGCTTCCATCCTCATGTGAAGCTGAACCACTAGCCATGAACATAGGCCAGGGCCTCAGCCGTTCCTTGCCACTCCGTGTGGTAAATGGCATATTGGCAAGTTTACGCTTCTCCTCCGACAATTTTATTTTAGGTTTTGGAGTCCTTTTTTTACTGATATTTGGTGTTTTGGATTTGACATGCTCTGTACTATGACATTGGGCATCGGTCTTGGCAGACGACGTTGCTGGCATTTCATCGTCTCGGCCATGACTAGTGGCAGCAGCTTCAGCACGAGGTGGAAGTGGATCTTGATCTTTCCCTAATTTTGGAACCTCAACATTTTTGTTCTCCATATTTTAATAGGCACAACTAAAAGGCACCTCAGGTAAACAATGGAGATGGATGGATACTAGTCTACTTATGGATGGACTGCCGAGTGCCGACACAGAGGTAGCTACAGCCGTGGACTACCGTACTGTGTCTGCTGCTAATATAGACTGGATGATAATGAGATGAAATCAATATATATATATATATGTATGTATATATAATATCACTAGTACTGCAGCCGGACAGGTAGATAATATATTTATTAGGTAATGATGACTGATGACGGACCTGCTGGACACTGTCAGCTCAGCAGCACCGCAGACTGCTACAGTAAGCTACTATACTATAGTAGTATGTACAAAGAAGAAAGAAAAAAAAAAAAACCACGGGTAGGTGGTATACAATTATGGATGGACTGCCGAGTGCCGACACAGAGGTAGCTACAGCCGTGGACTAACGTACTGTGTCTGCTGCTAATATAGAGTCTAGACTGGATGATAAATTATTGATAATGAGATGAAATCAATATAATATCACTAGTACTGCAGCCGGACAGGTACTATATATATTTATTATGTAATGACTGATGACGGACCTGCTGGACACTGTCAGGTCAGCACAGCACCGCAGACTGCTACAGTAAGCTACTATAGTAGTATGTATAAAGAAGAATGAAAAAAAAAAAAACCACGGGTAGGTGGTATACAATATTATATATATATATATATTTATATATATATATTATATACAATTATATATATATATATATATATATATATTAAACTGGTGGTGATTGATTATTAAACTGGTGGTCACTTCAGGTCACGTTGCAACTTGCAACTAGTACTCCGAGGCCTAAGCAGACAATCACAAAATATATTATTATACTGGTGGTCAGTGTGGTCACAACAATGGCAGTGTGGCACTGACTCTGGCAGCAAAAGTGTGCACTGTACGTTATATGTACTCCTGAGTCCTGCTCTCAGACTCTAACTGCTCCCCACTGTCAGTGTCTCCCCCACAAGTCAGATAATACACTTACAGTCACACTATCTAATCTATAAATATCACTTCAGCAAGTAGTATAGTAGTATACAGTATAGTAGTACTCCTCCTAATAATGCTCCCCAAAATACTGTGTCTCTCTCTTCTCTAAACGGAGAGGACGCCAGCCACGTCCTCTCCCTATGACTCTCAATGCACGTGTGAAAATGGCGGCGACGCGCGGCTCCTTATATAGAATCCGAGTCTCGCGATAGAATCCGAGCCTCGCGAGAATCTGACAGCGTGATGATGACGTTCGGGCGCGCTCGGGTTAGCCGAGCAAGGCGGGAAGATCCGAGCCTGCTCGGACCCGTGTAAAAAAACCTGAAGTTCGGGCGGGTTCGGATTCAGAGGAACCGAACCCGCTCATCTCTAGTGTACGTATCGTTGTCCCATTTTTATGTGTCTCTTTTATGTACAACTTTTATGTTAAATAAATAATTTTTATTATAATTGGCAATTTTATACTTTATCAATAGACACCGTGGTCGCTATACATCCCTCATCCCCCCTTTTCCTATATTTTTTTCAGGGAATCACCACCCCTGTATGTATTGAGGGATTCAGCTGACGCCCCATTAGCAGCATAGGGGAGTGTCATATAAGTTTGCATTTTTATACAACATTTCAGACATGGCGCAGTATTAATCTTTGTTTTTACATATATATATATATACACATATAAACATATACAATATGTTTTAATAGTGTTATTTATATATATATATATATATATATATATATATATATATATATATGCCCTGCTCAGCTCAGACGGAGGTTACTAATATACGTCTGAGTTTACGGACTCCACAAGCATAGCTGCCGGTTTCTTATCAACAGCAGTAGCGTGGACACACGCAAGCATCATTTGGGTTGACTGGTACAGATGGAGCTTGTCATCTTTCTCCGCGGGTCCGTTGCCCATGCACTTTGGGAATTTCACACCGGATCTCCAGACGGGAGTTCGAGCATAGCGCAGGCCATGTTGGTGAGCATATCTTAAAGTGACATTACTTATCTACTAGCCTTCCTACCATAATCTATAAAATTGTGGAAAATCAATTTTGGAAACTGGACTATACTGTATATACTAGAGAACTTTCTCATTGTACTATTGGATAAGAAGTCCATTGACTGCTGTGGTTACAGAGTATGGTTTTAAATGTTTTTTAATATTGAAATTCAAATTATGGTATTTTAATTTAATTGAGCTTTCAATTATTATTTTATTTTATTTATTACATCAGAATTAAACTTATGGTATGCTAACTGATTTAAACCTCACCTGCCAACGGGATCAGTACTAAATCCCGCTGGACGGGATCCTGGTGGTCGAAATACCGACGCCGGAATCCCGACCGCACAATCCCGACAGGGGTGGCGAGCGGAACGCAGCCCCTTGCGGGCTCGCTTCGCTCGCCACGCTGCGGGCACAGTGCCTCGCTATGCTCGGCACACTATTATATTCTCCCTCTATGGGTGTTGTGGACACCCACGGAGCGAGAATATGTCGGGATTGCGCCGGTCGAGATTCCGGCGTCCGTATTTCGACCGCCGGGATTCCGTCCAGCGGGATTTTGACCGCATCCCTTGCCAACTGACTTATGGCTTTTAAAAGGTAAGACAGTCACCAAGCATAGGTGCTGCAAAACTGATAGGAAAACAGCTGACACAGGTTAGATTAATGTTTTCTGTTTATTTGATTCATTCATTTTTTAATTCAGCTTTTTTGTTATCACATCTTCTCACGCATCCCTATATAAATGTAACCAGTGTCAGCTGTCTTATATGTATATAAATGGGTTTTTCAGATGAATGAGACTGGCTTGCTGGGGAAACCTGTGCCAAGCAAAATGAATATTTGTATGCAAACATATTTTTTGTTGCTATTTCATTTCCTTATAGATATTACAATGACTAAAATGTCAATAGTTTTAAAATGTGCGCAAATCATTATCTAACGTTCTGGGTACTTTGAAATTTCACCTTCACCTCACATACACAATAAGTCTTCTCAGCAGTGGCGGAACTAGCGAGCGGTGGGACCAGGTGCGACAAAATGCTTTGCCCCCCTCCCCCATATCCCATCCAACTCCACCCCCTCACCCCTGGAGAGGATCTGGTGAGGGGGACCTGCTCAGTGCCAGGGAAATGGATGCCTAGCAACAGTGCCGTAATGAGACATTTTAGCACTGTGTGCAAGAAACAGCATCGGAGCCCCCCCTTATGCAAAACAGGGGCAGTGTGTGCCGTAGGCGCGCGCAAAAAAAATAGGGCCGTGGCTTCGTGGGGAAGGGGTGTGTCCACAAAATAATACCAATTCATATAACGGTGCACAGTAGTCTCCATTATTCAAATTACGCCGCACGGTAGCGCCACTACACCAGGTAGAGTCCCTTTTACACCTTACGGCGGACAGATTCCCCTTTTTACACATTATGTCAGACAGTGTCCCCTTTTTACAAATTACGGCAGACAGAGTCTCCTTTTTTACACATTACGGCAGACAGCGTCCCCTTTTTACACATTACGGCAGACAGCATCCCCTTTTTTACACATTACGGCAGACAGCGTCCCCTTTTTAGACATTATTGCAGACAGCGTCCCCTTTTTTACACATTACGGCAGACAGCGACCCTTTTTTTACACATTACGGCAGACAGCGTCCCCTTTATGCACATAACGCCAGACAGCGTCCCTTTTTTACACATTACAGCAGACAGTGTTCCCTTTTTTACACATCACAGCAAACAGCATCCCCTTATTTACACATTACGGTAGACAGCGCCCCCTTTTTACACATTACTGCAGACAGCGTCCCCTTTTTTACACATTACGGCAGACAGCGTCCCCTTTTTTACACATTACAGCAGACAGCGTCCCACTTTTTACACATAACGGTAGACAGCGTCCCCTTTTTACACATTAAGGCAGACAGGATAGATAGAAAGATAGAATAGATAGAATAGACATACTGACGGTTTCCGCTGGCTCAGGCTCGTCGTGCAGCTTCTGGCAGATCCCGGGCGGCCAGGGAGAAGAAGAAGGAGGAGGGAGGGGGACTCGGGAGCCGCAGCAGCACAGTGTAATTGGTGGAGGCGCTGCTGCTGCTGTCCCTGTCCTTCACCATAGGCTGCCCTCCACCGCTGTGAATGCTGGGAAGCGCTTCCCAGCATTCACAGCGGCAGAGGACAGCCTATGGTGAAGGAGAGGGACAGCAGCAGCAGCGCCTCCACCAATTACAGTGCGCTGCTGCAGCTCCCTCCTCCACCTCCCTCCTCCTCCTTCCCCCTCCCGTAGCCGGTGCGCTCCTGTCCTCGGTGGCGGCGGTGGCACACAGCGGCAGCCAGGCGGCATGTAATGAGTCAGTTTGACTCATTACATGCTGCTCTGGCTTTGGGCCCCTTGACAGTGGCGGGCCCCAGTGCAAGGCACTGCTTGCACTGGCGGTAGTTCCGCCACTGCTTCTCAGGCAAAAGCTAGGTAAAAGCTGGAAAGGATAACTAACAAGGACCAAAAATAATGTTTTTCTTTTTTTCTTTTTAAGAATCTCTGGGGTAAATCAGTTCGAAGATCACATGATCTCAGCAGCAAGTTACCTCATCTCCTTGAAGGTACAGCCACCTCCTTATCTGTGTCCAAACCTGTCTGGGTCTCCTCTCATTACAATTCACCTAACGCATATCCTGGTGAGTAAAGAACCAATTAAACGCTCTTGTACAATCAGCAGCATATTACTTGTACAATATTTTATTTGCCATACTGGGTATCTACAGTCATGTGTCCTTTCTTGCTGTTGCTTCAGTCGCGCCAAATAGCCCCTCTTAGTGTGCTAGGTCTCGTGCGACTTGTCTGCGCCAAGCATCTTTCTTACTCAAAATGTGCATCATATTCACATAAATAAAACAATTGGGAGTGACAAAACGACATTGCTAGCGTACACTAATCAATTTGATGTCCGCTATTTGTACGTTTATGTGCTCCTGAATCTGTGTAAGAAGTGCTCCAATGCAGTGGCTGTGGCTTTTCTTCACACTAAGGGGTCTGTTTATCACCATCCACATTGATGATGCAGATGACAGGTGATAAACTAGACTAAACTTGCGCTGCGATAATTGAGTACATCGCATGGATGTATCAATTATCGCATGCAGGGACAGAGCTAGCGGGCAAGCTCTGTCCCTGCGATGCCTCTCCGCAGCATCATCAGGGTATTTTTCGTCAAAAATTTCCCGATGTCCTGCTGCGCATGTGACAGCGCCCGTCGCAACCACCGCCGTGTTCTCCCACCCGTCGCTACTACCTTGTGCCGCAAAATGCACCCCACCCAGATTTTATACTTACCAGTCGCAGGAGCCGGTATCCATTGCTCCAGGAGGCTGCCGGGTGCCGGGTCCTTCTTCTGCACTATGACCCCCTGTGCTGTAAAGTGAGCTGCCATTTAGCAGCGTCACTTTACTGCACCGGGGGTCACAGCGCATTTCTCATTATAAGTATGGGAAATGGGATGTGCGTTACTAAAAAAAGTGAATTAAAGAGTTTGGGGCAGTTTTTCATAAAAACTGCTCCAAATGCCCTTTAATACATTGGAGTGATACTAAAATAATGTGGAAAGGGTGTGAAAACACCCTTTTTCACATTATTTTAGTAAAAATAATGTTAAAAATAGGTCCCTAAGTTCAGTTGTGCTTCATCTGCGACCTTGTACTTGTGTGATTCCAATTCCTTTGCCATTAAAGTTGCAGCCTGGCAACTCTAGTACACTGTGAGCGTCTTTTCACTGCATCTGTGATGCGACTAGGATGCAAAATGAAAAGAAAAAGGTGGTACGCTAGTCTTGTAGCATCATCTCAGTCACGCGGGGCATCTCGGGCCATATGCCATATGGGCAACCAGTAAGTGAGGACACATCTGTAACATGTGTAAAGTACCACATTGTGGAGAAATTTGACAGCATTATTTTACAGCTGTCTGTGATGTGATGGCTCCTGCGTGGTCAATCATACGTCTTTTACACATTGTTGCACAAATGACTTCATCATATCTCTATGTAAGGGTTAACGTGAACTGGAATTCCTCATTAGCAATCTAATAAGACTTTGGGAAGAACTGTGAAATTACATTTTGTGTACTTTGGGCGAGGTTCAGTATTAAAGTTTCAGCTTCAACAATCCACACTTCCACACACTGGCTATAGAAATTCCAGATTCCTTTGTCTGAGAAACTGTTTATGGTTTATGATCACTGCTAAAGTAATCCCTGCGCTCCTTAGACGGCCAATAATCTCTTCATTCACTCTTCGCTAACTAAATATAGAATTTAATAGGAAGTATAACAGGTAAACTTACATAACGTTTTCATGTGCAGACTGCTTATTCTTTCATGTGTTTGCATTGTGGAACTACAAGAGCAAGCATACACTAACAGCTACATCCGAATGTAAACAGGTGAAGTAATCCAGTAATAAGTAAAAAACAAAAACCAAAAAAAAAAAAACCTCTTATAGAGCGAGGAATACTTGCTTTACCCTAAAGGGCCAATATGTGCATAGCCATTTGGATCCCTCACACTTCAGTCAACTGGATGCAAGCCAGACTCATTGGCTGTTCCTGTCTTAACCCTTTTCATTAATTTGTGTGGCAGCTGCATTTTACAGTGTTCCATTTGGTAATGTAGCAAATGGATCTAGCACCAATGCTGCCATTTTCATTCTCTGGAACATCCATCAGAAAACCTTTTATTATTAATGATCCCAGCTGCAGCTAAAGGTAGTGAGTGTACGTTCTCATTAGTATTTTGTAGCGCCAGGTTAAGGGCAGGATGTGTTTTTGAGGTGTAAGAGACATGTTTCATTTGTGGGCTCCGACAGTGAAAAGGGCAGAATGAAATCTGAGCATGAGTTATTGCAGTTGAGACAGGGACTAAGGGGACTAGTTAATATTTATCAAGGCTAGCAGGAGGCGATAGCCATTTCTGTGCTTTGCCCAGTGGTGGTCATTATAGAGGGTCTCCTGCGATTGCTTCCACATGGAAGCTACTTAGACTATATTTAAGAAGGACAACTGCGATACCGGTATCTGGATAATGATAGCAGATGCGGAAAAAAACAGGGGAAAAAATTAAAGAATAAAGGTTTTTTTTTTTTCTTGATTAAATAATATAAAAGAAATGTTTTGGTTTACTAAGTTTTTTTTCTTTTTACAACTTTGGTTTGCTTTTTTGTTTTGATTTCAAGTATCTACACCTGGAAGCCTGTATCTGGCTTCAGAGGCGCAGTGCCATGCCAGGTCACGAGTTGGCGATAGAAACCCCTACAGACTGGCTCGCAGCTTGTGATGCAGTTAAAGCATCACTTGCTGACCCTTTTTTATTACATTTTTGATCAATAGCCTCAAAAAATATTTTTATGCCAATAAAAAATAGGATTATACCGATATTATATATAAACCACTAAATAGTGAAAGAGATTAAAGTTAGAGCTGTTGAGCCCATTGTACCCTGTGAAATGGAAGACCTTGCACACCTTTCCAATATGCAATTGAAATGCACAGAACAAACTATAGATGGGTTACATTTCAAGTAGAGGGAGCACATCCAAGGGGAGACACATCTGAGACCAGAGGTATCAATTTTGTGTGTTCACATGATGAGGTGTAGAGACAGATATGATTTACTTAAGTTGGTTTTAAATGTTAAAACTGCAAATCACTGTTAGGGAAATGTGTAAGTAGAGAACGGCAGAGTAGGTAGGGCCTACAGAGTAGTTTTATAACTAAGACGCTTGAGGTACAAGACAGACACTGGTGCGGAGTAATGTTAGTGGAGGTTTTCCTGTATGTTGCTTGTTCAGATGGACAGGTGACGCTCGTAGCCTGAGTGAGACTGCTTTTGGAAAAGAATATTACAAACTCTAGCATTTTTATAGGCTCTTTATTAAGCTTTTAAAGGTATTTGTGCTACTGTCTTAGCGAGACGCCTATTATACAAGACAAAGATGTGCTTTATCATTCTCATTATAACAAGATATATTTATTTTATTTAGTCATTCACATCAGTCCCTGCCCTGGTGGGCCTTACAATTTCTTCACGCTACAACATATACACACATACACGCTAGGGTTCATTTTTGTCAGAATCCATTTAACCTACCAGTGGAGATGGTTGAAAATTTATAACAGAATTCAGTCAAATGTCACCAGTATGATGACCATGATCATATTGGTGGTACAGTAGACCCTATTTTCGAGATTTGTACTTTGCATATCTTGATTTGTGGTAAAATTGAGATGTTTAATTTTCTGTTAAAATTATTCATATAAAATGTAACTTTTAACATTATATATTGACTCCATAATGGTTGATCCAATTTGAATATCTTGAATCTCTCATTGTTTTTTTTAATGAATATACAGTTTTCAAATTTCTGGCAAATTTTCAAATTCAGGACCAACATGTCAAGCTGAGTTGAGTATCAGTCTGCAGCTTGTTTGAGTCTAATTTACCCATACTACTTATAGTTATTTTACACTTATTCTCCTGTAACTTCTGAGAAGCTTCCCATGGTCACCCTCTTGTGTCCTGGTCATGTCTTATTGAGATTGGCAGGATGCGATTGCCTCAGCATGGCCCCACCTACTCTGTATGATGCCGCAATGGGTGGCATTGCACTGTGGGGGGCAGTGCCAGGGTTACACCCTTATTTTTCCCTCTGCCATCTCCTGGAGTGTAGTCAGCAAGTATGAGTTATTTCTGCTTTAAATGGTGTTTATAATTATTTGCATCATTACAGAGTTCTGAAGTGTGTGCTGACGGAAATATTATTTATTTTACTGGGCAACTCTGTGTGAGCTCCACATCTGGTCAGCTAAATTGTTATTTATAACACTGATTTTCACATTGCTCTTAGGTTTTCTTTACTTTTATGTGTGTGTGTTTATTTGATATAACATGCTTGCTTTTCACGGGGTTATGTTGTGTCACAGATTGCTCTGTAACAGCTGGGTGCAAGTTTATAAACCGTAGAGCGTTATAAATGGCATGTACACAAATGTATGCTTTACCTTGATAAAGAGTGGGCTACACTCCACCAAAGTGTCTCTACACAATTAAGTTCATGGGGACACACAATGTAGAAGCAATGCAATGCAGTCCACCATATGAAGTCAGTCAAGACAACTGGCTTTACTGATTAATGCAATACCATTTACATTTAGGTTCAATGGGGTAAATTTACTAAGGTGATTATTTTTTTTTTAGAATTGGTGATGTTGCCGATACCAACCATTCAGATTCTACTTAACATTTATCTAGCTGCTTCTAGAACAGGCATGTCCAAACTGCGGCCCTCCAGCTGTTGTGAAACTACATATCCCATCATTCCCTGACACAGTTTTGCTGTCAGAGAATGCTAAAGCTGTGTCAGGGCATGCTGGTATGTGTAGTTT
The DNA here is from genome assembly GCF_028390025.1 of Pseudophryne corroboree. NCBI lineage: Eukaryota > Metazoa > Chordata > Amphibia > Anura > Myobatrachidae > Pseudophryne > Pseudophryne corroboree. The sequence continues at coordinate 335,101,341 of NC_086444.1, forward strand.
CTCAACAGCTGGAGGGCCGCAGTTTGGACATGCCTATTCTAGAAGATAATGGATAGAATCTGATTGGTTGCTATGGGCAACTTCACCAATTCTAAAAAAAACTCCCACCTTAGTAAATTTACCCCATTGTGTTGACTTCATAGCATAACAAGCGTCACTAAAAGTTTAAATGTTAAAGAAAGTCATACATAAATAAAACTAATTTTCTTGTGATTCATTACAGTTAGTAATAAAGTGAGCAGCTCTTATAACGTACTTTGCAACAGTTTCATGGATGTGTAATAGCCGCAGATAACTCTTAAATCATAGAGTAGTGCAGTAATAAAAAGTAAGTGATGGGAATAACACATACTTGTGACTGACTGGCAGGCGTATTTCTAAACCTAGATGACATTTCCTAGGATCAGAAACTATACAAAAGAAATGTTGTCACTTCAAAATGCCAGATGTACAGTAGAGATGAGCGCCTGAAATTTTTCGGGTTTTGTGTTTTGGTTTTGGGTTCGGTTCCGCGGCCGTGTTTTGGGTTCGAACGCGTTTTGGCAAAACCTCACCGAATTTTTTTTGTCGGATTCGGGTGTGTTTTGGATTCGGGTGTTTTTTTCCAAAAACACTAAAAAACAGCTTAAATCATAGAATTTGGGGGTCATTTTGATCCCAAAGTATTATTAACCTCAAAAACCATAATTTACACTCATTTTCAGTCTATTCTGAATACCTCACACCTCACAATATTATTTTTAGTCCTAAAATTTGCACCGAGGTCGCTGTGTGAGTAAGATAAGCGACCCTAGTGGCCGACACAAACACCGGGCCCATCTAGGAGTGGCACTGCAGTGTCACGCAGGATGTCCCTTCCAAAAAACCCTCCCCAAACAGCACATGACGCAAAGAAAAAAAGAGGCGCAATGAGGTAGCTGTGTGAGTAAGATTAGCGACCCTAGTGGCCGACACAAACACCGGGCCCATCTAGGAGTGGCACTGCAGTGTCACGCAGGATGGCCCTTCCAAAAAACCCTCCCCAAACAGCACATGACGCAAAGAAAAAAAGAGGCGCAATGAGGTAGCTGTGTGAGTAAGATTAGCGACCCTAGTGGCCGACACAAACACTGGGCCCATCTAGGAGTGGCACTGCAGTGTCACGCAGGATGTCCCTTCCAAAAAACCCTCCCCAAACAGCACCTGACGCAAAGAAAAAAAGAGGCGCAATGAGGTAGCTGACTGTGTGAGTAAGATTAGCGACCCTAGTGGCCGTCACAAACACCGGGCCCATCTAGGAGTGGCACTGCAGTGTCACGCAGGATGTCCCTTCCAAAAAAACCCTCCCCAATCAGCACATGATGCAAAGAAAAAGAAAAGAAAAAAGAGGTGCAAGATGGAATTGTCCTTGGGCCCTCCCACCCACCCTTATGTTGTATAAACAAAACAGGACATGCACACTTTAACCAACCCATCATTTCAGTGACAGGGTCTGCCACACGACTGTGACTGATATGACGGGTTGGTTTGGACCCCCCCCAAAAAAGAAGCAATTAATCTCTCCTTGCACAAACTGGCTCTACAGAGGCAAGATGTCCACCTCATCTTCACCCTCCGATATATCACCGTGTACATCCCCCTCCTCACAGATTATCAATTCGTCCCCACTGGAATCCACCATCTCAGCTCCCTGTGTACTTTGTGGAGGCAATTGCTGCTGGTCAATGTCTCCGCGGAGGAATTGATTATAATTCATTTTAATGAACATCATCTTCTCCACATTTTCTGGATGTAACCTCGTACGCCGATTGCTGACAAGGTGAGCGGCGGCACTAAACACTCTTTCGGAGTACACACTTGTGGGAGGGCAACTTAGGTAGAATAAAGCCAGTTTGTGCAAGGGCCTCCAAATTGCCTCTTTTTCCTGCCAGTATAAGTACGGACTGTGTGACGTGCCTACTTGGATGCGGTCACTCATATAATCCTCCACCATTCTATCAATGTTGAGAGAATCATATGCAGTGACAGTAGACGACATGTCCGTAATCGTTGTCAGGTCCTTCAGTCCGGACCAGATGTCAGCATCAGCAGTCGCTCCAGACTGCCCTGCATCACCGCCAGCGGGTGGGCTCGGAATTCTGAGCCTTTTCCTCGCACCCCCAGTTGCGGGAGAATGTGAAGGAGGAGATGTTGACAGGTCGCGTTCCGCTTGACTTGACAATTTTGTCACCAGCAGGTCTTTCAACCCCAGCAGACCTGTGTCTGCCGGAAAGAGAGATCCAAGGTAGGCTTTAAATCTAGGATCGAGCACGGTGGCCAAAATGTAGTGCTCTGATTTCAACAGATTGACCACCCGTGAATCCTTGTTAAGCGAATTAAGGGCTGCATCCACAAGTCCCACATGCCTAGCGGAATCGCTCCCTTTTAGCTCCTTCTTCAATGCCTCCAGCTTCTTCTGCAAAAGCCTGATGAGGGGAATGACCTGACTCAGGCTGGCAGTGTCTGAACTGACTTCACGTGTGGCAAGTTCAAAGGGCATCAGAACCTTGCACAACGTTGAAATCATTCTCCACTGCACTTGAGACAGGTGCATTCCATCTCCTATATCGTGCTCAATTGTATAGGCTTGAATGGCCTTTTGCTGCTCCTCCAACCTCTGAAGCATATAGAGGGTTGAATTCCACCTCGTTACCACTTCTTGCTTCAGATGATGGCAGGGCAGGTTCAGTAGTTTTTGGTGGTGCTCCAGTCTTCTGTACGTGGTGCCTGTACGCCGAAAGTGTCCCGCAATTTTTCTGGCCACCGACAGCATCTCTTGCACGCCCCTGTCGTTTTTTAAAAAATTCTGCACCACCAAATTCAAGGTATGTGCAAAACATGGGACGTGCTGGAATTTGCCCATATTTAATGCACACACAATATTGCTGGCGTTGTCCGATGCCACAAATCCACAGGAGAGTCCAATTGGGGTAAGCCATTCCGCGATGATCTTCCTCAGTTGCCGTAAGAGGTTTTCAGCTGTGTGCGTATTCTGGAAAGCGGTGATACAAAGCGTAGCCTGCCTAGGAAAGAGTTGGCGTTTGCGAGATGCTGCTACTGGTGCCGCCGCTGCTGTTCTTGCGGCGGGAGTCCATACATCTACCCAGTGGGCTGTCACAGTCATATAGTCCTGACCCTGCCCTGCTCCACTTGTCCACATGTCCGTGGTTAAGTGGACATTGGGTACAACTGCATTTTTTAGGAGACTGGTGAGTCTTTTTCTGACGTCCGTGTACATTCTCGGTATCGCCTGCCTAGAGAAGTGGAACCTAGATGGTATTTGGTAACGGGGGCACACTGCCTCAATAAATTGTCTAGTTCCCTGTGAACTAACGGCGGATACCGGACGCACGTCTAACACCAACATAGTTGTCAAGGACTCAGTTATCCGCTTTGCAGTAGGATGACTGCTGTGATATTTCATCTTCCTCGCAAAGGACTGTTGAACAGTCAATTGCTTACTGGAAGTAGTACAAGTGGGCTTACGACTTCCCCTCTGGGATGACCATCGACTCCCAGCGGCAACAACAGCAGCGCCAGCAGCAGTAGGCGTTACACGCAAGGATGCATCGGAGGAATCCCAGGCAGGAGAGGACTCGTCAGACTTGCCAGTGACATGGCCTGCAGGACTATTGGCATTCCTGGGGAAGGAGGAAATTGACACTGAGGGAGTTGGTGGGGTGGTTTGCGTGAGCTTGGTTACAAGAGGAAGGGATTTACTGGTCAGTGGACTGCTTCCGCTGTCACCCAAAGTTTTTGAACTTGTCACTGACTTATTATGAATGCGCTGCAGGTGACGTATAAGGGAGGATGTTCTGAGGTGGTTAACGTCCTTACCCCTACTTATTACAGCTTGACAAAGGGAACACACGGCTTGACACCTGTTGTCCGCATTTCTGGTGAAATACCTCCACACCGAAGAGCTGATTTTTTTGGTATTTTCACCTGGCATGTCAACGGCCATATTCCTCCCACGGACAACAGGTGTCTCCCCGGGTGCCTGACTTAAACAAACCACCTCACCATCAGAATCCTCCTGGTCAATTTCCTCCCCAGCGCCAGCAACACCCATATCCTCCTCATCCTGGTGTACTTCAACACTGACATCTTCAATCTGACTATCAGGAACTGGACTGCGGGTGCTCCTTCCAGCACTTGCAGGGGGCGTGCAAATGGTGGAAGGCGCATGCTCTTCACGTCCAGTGTTGGGAAGGTCAGGCATCGCAACCGACACAATTGGACTCTCCTTGTGGATTTGGGATTTCAAAGAACGCACAGTTCTTTGCGGTGCTTTTGCCAGCTTGAGTCTTTTCAGTTTTCTAGCGAGAGGCTGAGTGCTTCCATCCTCATGTGAAGCTGAACCACTAGCCATGAACATAGGCCAGGGCCTCAGCCGTTCCTTGCCACTCCGTGTGGTAAATGGCATATTGGCAAGTTTACGCTTCTCCTCCGACAATTTTATTTTAGGTTTTGGAGTCCTTTTTTTACTGATATTTGGTGTTTTGGTTTTGACATGCTCTGTACTATGCCATTGGGCATCGGCCTTGGCAGACGACGTTGCTGGCATTTCATCGTCTCGGCCATGACTAGTGGCAGCAGCTTCAGCACGAGGTGGAAGTGGATCTTGATCTTTCCCTAATTTTGGAACCTCAACATTTTTGTTCTCCATATTTTAATAGGCACAACTAAAAGGCACCTCAGGTAAACAATGGAGATGGATGGATTGGATACTAGTATACAATTATGGACGGGCTGCCGAGTGCCGACACAGAGGTAGCCACAGCCGTGAACTACCGCACTGTACTGTGTCTGCTGCTAATATATAGACTGGTTGATAAAGAGATAGTATACTCGTAACTAGTATGTATGTATAAAGAAAGAAAAAAAAACCACGGTTAGGTGGTATATACAATTATGGACGGGCTGCCGAGTGCCGACACAGAGGTAGCCACAGCCGTGAACTACCGCACTGTACTGTGTCTGCTGCTAATATATAGACTGGTTGATAAAGAGATAGTATACTCGTAACTAGTATGTATGTATAAAGAAAGAAAAAAAAACCACGGTTAGGTGGTATATACAATTATGGACGGGCTGCCGAGTGCCGACACAGAGGTAGCCACAGCCGTGAACTACCGCACTGTACTGTGTCTGCTGCTAATATATAGACTGGTTGATAAAGAGATAGTATACTCGTAACTAGTATGTATGTATAAAGAAAGAAAAAAAAACCACGGTTAGGTGGTATATACAATTATGGACGGGCTGCCGAGTGCCGACACAGAGGTAGCCACAGCCGTGAACTACCGCACTGTACTGTGTCTGCTGCTAATATAGACTGGTTGATAAAGAGATAGTATACTACTAATATTATATACTGGTGGTCAGGTCACTGGTCACTAGTCACACTGGCAGTGGCACTCCTGCAGCAAAAGTGTACACTGTTTAATTTTAATATAATATTATGTACTCCTGGCTCCTGCTATAACCTATAACTGGCACTGCAGTAGTGCTCCCCAGTCTCCCCCACAATTATAAGCTGTGTGAGCTGAGCAGTCAGACAGATATATAATATATATAGATGATGCAGCACACTGGCCTGAGCCTGAGCAGTGCACACAGATATGGTATGTGACTGAGTCACTGTGTGCTGTGTATCGCTTTTTTCAGGCAGAGAACGGATTATAAATAAAAGTGGTGGTCACTGGTCACTATCAGCAAAACTCTGCACTGTACACTACTGAGTACTCCTAATGCTCCCCAAAATTAGTAAATCAAGTGTCTCTCTAATCTATTCTAATTCTAAACGGAGAGGACGCCAGCCACGTCCTCTCCCTATCAATCTCAATGCACGTGTGAAAATGGCGGCGACGCGCGGCTCCTTATATAGAATCCGAGTCTCGCGATAGAATCCGAGCTTCGCGAGAATCCGACAGCGTCATGATGACGTTCGGGCGCGCTCGGGTTAACCGAGCAAGGCGGGAAGATCCGAGTCGCTCGGACCCGTGAAAAAAAACATGAAGTTCTGGCGGGTTCGGATTCAGAGAAACCGAACCCGCTCATCTCTAATGTACAGTCGGCCCAACAGAAATGTCAGATTGTGACCTGAATAATAATTGTATGATTACTAGCAGGTAAAATAAAACCTTAACTCATAAGCTGCACACAAGTACAGTATCATAGGTGGGTTATAGTAAAATGATCCACTTAGACTAGGCTATTTCAACCAGTGTGCCGTGGCACACTAGTGTGCCGCGACCAGTTGCAAGGTGTGCCGCGGAGCCAGAGCAGCTTCCTGCACCTTCAGAGTTTACTGTTGGCCCTGGCTCTTCTTAGAGGATCAGTCGTGCTCCGGCTGTGACGTATGCCTTGAAGATGCGGCGGTGTGATATCAGAGGTCACAGCCGCCGCATCTCACCACCCAGCCAGCCCACCCGCCCGCACACACATCTTCCAGTTCCTGCCTGCATCCACAGCTTTCCTTGCCCACCCACTTCCACACCTGCCAGACCGCCCGCTGCTCAGTATTTGCAGCAATCCACTATGAACAACCCCCGCCACTGAGGTACAGGGGGGAGGACAGCTGACCAGTAGGGGCTAATATTTGTTATTTTATTTCTCCTGTGGGAAACAATAGGATTTATGTTTGGAGAATAAGGATTTATGGGGGGAACAATGTGAATAATTCATGTGGGGAGCAATATGATTTATGTAGGGAGCAATATGATTTATGTGGGGAGCAATGTGATTGTTTTTCCTGTGTAGGCCAATGTATGTGTGGATATTTTTTACTATGAGGGCCAATGTGTGTGTTTTGTTTTCTTCTGTGGGGAACTGATGGTGTGCCTTGGCAAATTTAAAATATTGTTCAGTGTGCCGCGTGTAAAAAAAGGTTGAAAATCACTGACTTTGACATTAGTAATTTAGTATACAGGGAAAGTATGGAATCCCTTGTGCAGGATGTGACTCATTGTTTACAGGAACTTTGTAACCCCATGCCTACATGCTGTATAGTAGCGCTTCTCACAGTGACTATAGGGAGATAACACTGTATGATACATGTTGTGTAGGACATTATTACTGAAAGTATATATATTTTTTCCAATGATTATGGACTTTTCTGGATAGTAGACCCATTGGTGTTTCTATAATGGGTGCAATGTGTGCGGGGCACATGGGCCCCTGGGTTCTGGCGGGGGCCCACACCGCACGCACTGCACCCATACTTAATACTCACTTTTCCGGAGTCCAGCGTCGGTGCTGCTCTTGTGGCGAAAATCGCAGCCAACATTGCCGACGCGCATGTGCAGTAGCCAAGCTGGTCTCCGGAACATGAAGGGCGGCATGTTTCCAGAGACCTGCGCATGCGCAGTAACCTTCAGCACATTGCCGGAGACTACTGTGTCATGCAGAGGAGGGGACCCCCCCAAAGGGGGTCACACCGGCCCCCTCCTCTGTTAAAGCGCCCCTGAGTAGACCACAAAGTGTGTACATATTATACAATAACTCTGTCAGCCATTCATCTCTAGAGTAATTGCTGGAATACATATAAATACATATTGATTTGACATAATGCAGTAGCTCACATTCAGAGGCCGGGATATGTTGTTTCTAGCTCACAGCTTGCCTGTGGGTTGGGTATATTTTATTAACAATCAAACATTGTAATGTTGACATGAGAGTGTCAACATGATTGTAATGTAGGCATGCAGCGTATCGACATTTACCCTGTTGACATTCATATCGGTCCTCTTTTGCCCTGGTCCACAAGGTCTTTGGGGAAAATATAAGAACTCTTGTTACAGTGGAGGAACGGTATCAGCGCACGTTAAGTGTGCTGATATTGCTTGTCCTCCATGTATGCGCTGTGCACGCCAGTGTGCAGGGCAATGTATAAACGGTCAGTAGCACTGACCGTTCCGTCACCTGCAGCTATCCATTTCAACAGCTGCAGGTGGTGTTGCCCATGTGCCACAGCTAGGGACAGCGCTGTCGCTAGCTGCTGTGTCTGCCGGCTCCGGGCTGCAAGTGAGATCATGCAATAGTAGCATGTGTATGTGCGAGATCTCGCATAGCTGAGCGCACTTCTCCTCCTTCATACATGGGGGGGGATAAGCGGTATCAGTGCACATAGCGTGTACTGATACAGCTTCTCCCCCATAATGAGTGTTCTTTCATTTACCCCTATGTACCAGAGTTTCCCTTTCTTTAAGATCTGTAACACGACCTGTTGCAAACATATCCCATAGTGTTCCTCAGGCATTCATATGTCATACTGAGGTTATTACTAGTTAATAATGCTGTTTCACTGAAATAAGTTAAAGTCCAAATGTTACAGACTCCGCTTAGGGCTCTATTTATCATTATGAAGCAACAGGAATACCCAAAACCTGACTCCAGATTCTGTATAGCCATAATACAGCAAGCTACCTGATTCGGGTCCTCTAGCTCTTTCTCGTTTGTTATGGTCCTACTGTATGTCAGTACCTATGTTTAGATAGGATGCATTTAATTTGCTGGTAGTCAGGATCCCGATGCCGTAATCCCGCCAGCCGACAATGCCGCCAGCCGGAATCCCAGCGCAGCAGGACTATTCCCACTTGTGGGTGTCCACGACATCCATAGTGTGGGAATAGATCCTGTGGTGAGCGCAGCGAGGCAAAGTGCCCGCAAGGGGACTCCTGCTGCCCGCATTCTGGCGAGCGGGATGCTGCTGTCAGGATATTGACAGCTGGCATCCCGTCCGCCGGTTATTCATACTGTTTCCGTTTAGAATTTTATGCCTCTCCAGTGTTATAACTTTGTGTCTGTATTTTGTAAGATATATCCCTAGTGATTTATGTTTCTTCGTAACTCCGGATGTTTGTTCTATGTATGTTTACTGCTTGTACATCCCCCCCTCCCCCCTCCCCTTTTATTTTCCCTTCTGTACCCCATCCCTTTCTCTGATTTACGTGTTCTTTTTAAAAAAAATTAAATAAGAACATTGCTGTAAATAAATGAATAAATAAATAGGAAAAATGCAATTACCAGAGTTAGGACTGTTGACGCTTTCATAGAAAGACCCCATTAAACACGAGGCCGACATTGAAGTCATTAAATGATAACTTGAGACAGAGGTCATGTGGAAAGGTTGAAGACGTTTTTCCTGAGCACCAGAAGTGACATTTTAAATGTACTGGTTCAACGGCTATAGTGTAGTCTGCTTCAGAAATTGTTCCATCCATGTGTCATCACTCAGGGGTGTCACACAGGTGTAACATCCAAAGGTAGTGTTATATCAGCTAACCTAAATATTGCAGATAAATCAGATACAGGATAGGTCTATTATTTGACTCATTAAATTATGGCTAGAGAGATGTCTTTTGGACGTCTAACTTTATTGTCATTTGCAATAAAGACAAATCTCTTGACTTTTTAGGGGGTTGAATACTTTTGCAAGCCACTGTATCTGTTTCTCTAACGTCCTAAGTGGATGCTGGGGACTCCGTAAGGACCATGGGGAATAGCGGCTCCGCAGGAGACTGGGCACATCTAAAGAAAGCTTTAGGACTATCTGGTGTGCACTGGCTCCTCCCCCTATGACCCTCCTCCAAGCCTCAGTTAGATCTCTGTGCCCGAACGAGAAGGGTGCACACTAGGGGCTCTCCTGAGCTTCTTAGTGAAAGTTTTAGATTAGGTTTTTTATTTTCAGTGAGACCTGCTGGCAACAGGCTCACTGCATCGAGGGACTAAGGGGAGAAGAAGCGAACTCACCTGCGTGCAGAGTGGATTGGGCTTCTTAGGCTACTGGACATTAGCTCCAGAGGGACGATCACAGGCCCAGCTTGGATGGGTCCCAGAGCCGCGCCGCCGGCCCCCTTACAGAGCCAGAAGGCAGAAGAGGTCCGGAAAATCGGCGGCAGAAGACGTCCTGTCTTCAACAAGGTAGCGCACAGCACTGCAGCTGTGCGCCATTGCTCTCAGCACACTTCACACTTCGGTCACTGAGGGTGCAGGGCGCTGGGGGGGGGCGCCCTGAGACGCAATAAAAACACCTTGGATGGCAAAAAAAATGCATCACATATAGCTCCTGGGCTATATGGATGCATTTAACCCCTGCCAGAATCCATAAAAAAGCAGGAGAAAAGTCCGCGAAAAAGGGGCGGAGCCTATCTCCTCAGCACACTGGCGCCATTTTCCCTCACAGCTCCGTTGGAGGGAAGCTCCCTGTCTCTCCCCTGCAGTCACTACACTACAGAAAGGGTTAAAAAAAGAGAGGGGGGCACTATTTAGGCGCAGTATTAACTATACAGCAGCTATAAGGGGAAAAACACTTATATAAGGTTATCCCTGTATATATATAGCGCTCTGGTGTGTGCTGGCAAACTCTCCCTCTGTCTCCCCAAAGGGCTAGTGGGGTCCTGTCCTCTATCAGAGCATTCCCTGTGTGTGTGCTGTATGTCGGTACTTTTGTGTCGACATGTATGAGGAGAAAAATGATGTGGAGACGGAGCAGATTGCCTGTAATAGTGATGTCACCCCCTAGGGGGTCGACACCTGAGTGGATGAACTGTTGGAAGGAATTACGTGACAGTGTCAGCTCTGTATAAAAGACAGTGGTTGACATGAGACAGCCGGCTACTCAGCTTGTGCCTGTCCAGACGTCTCATAGGCCGTCAGGGGCTCTAAAGCGCCCGTTACCTCAGATGGCAGATATAGACGCCGACACGGATACTGACTCCAGTGTCGACGGTGAAGAGACGAATGTGACTTCCAGTAGGGCCACACGTTACATGATTGAGGCAATGAAAAATGTTTTACACATTTCTGATAATACGAGTACCACCAAAAAAGGGGTATTATGTTCGGTGAGGAAAAACTACCTGTAGTTTTCCTGAATCTGAGAAATTAAATGAGGTGTGTGATGATGCGTGGGTTTCCCCCGATAACAACGGATAATTTCTAAAATGTTATTGGCATTATATCCTTTCCCGCCAGAGGTTAGGGTGCGTTGGGAAACACCCCCTAGGGGGGATAAAGCGCTCACACGCTTGTAAGGGCTCTACCTTCGCCTGAGATGGCCGCCCTTAAGGATCCTGCTGATAGAAAGCAGGAGGGTATCCTAAAAGGTATTTACACACATACTAGAGATGAGCGGGTTCGGTTCCTCTGAATCCGAACCCGCCCGAACTTCAGGTTTTTTACACGGGTCCGAGCAGGCTCGGATCTTCCCGCCTTGCTCGGCTAACCCGAGCGCGCCCGAACGTCATCATCACGCTGTCGGATTCTCGCGAGGCTCGGATTCTATCGCGAGACTCGGATTCTATATAAGGAGCCGCGCGTCGCCGCCATTTTCACACGTGCATTGAAAGTCATAGGGAGAGGACGTGGCTGGCGTCCTCTCCGTTTAGAGAAGAGAGAGACACAGTATTTTGGGGAGCATTATTAGGAGGAGTACTACTATACTGTATACTACTATACTACTTGCTGAAGTGATATTTATAGATTAGATAGTGTGACTGTAAGTGTATTATCTGACTTGTGGGGGAGACACTGACAGTGGGGAGCAGTTAGAGTCTGAGAGCAGGACTCAGGAGTACATATAACGTACAGTGCACACTTTTGCTGCCAGAGTCAGTGCCACACTGCCATTGTTGTGACCACACTGACCACCAGTATAATAATATATTTTGTGATTGTCTGCTTAGGCCTCGGAGTACTAGTTGCAAGTTGCAACGTGACCTGAAGTGACCACCAGTTTAATAATCAATCACCACCAGTTTAATATATATATATATATATAATTGTATATAATATATATATATATATATATAATATTGTATACCACCTACCCGTGGTTTTTTTTTTTCATTCTTCTTTATACATACTACTATAGTAGCTTACTGTAGCAGTCTGCGGTGCTGTGCTGACCTGACAGTGTCCAGCAGGTCCGTCATCAGTCATTACATAATAAATATATATAGTACCTGTCCGGCTGCAGTACTAGTGATATTATATTGATTTCATCTCATTATCAATAATTTATCATCCAGTCTAGACTCTATATTAGCAGCAGACACAGTACGTTAGTCCACGGCTGTAGCTACCTCTGTGTCGGCACTCGGCAGTCCATCCATAATTGTATACCACCTACCCGTGGTTTTTTTCTTTTTCTTTCTTCTTTGTACATACTACTATAGAGTATAGTAGCTTACTGTAGCAGTCTGCGGTGCTGCTGAGCTGACAGTGTCCAGCAGGTCCGTCATCAGTCATCATTACCTAATAAATATATTATCTACCTGTCCGGCTGCAGTACTAGTGATATTATATATACATACATATATATATTGATTTCATCTCATTATCAATCATCCAGTCTATATAAGCAGCAGACACAGTACGTTAGTCCACGGCTGTAGCTACCTCTGTGTCGGCACTCGGCAGTCCATCCATAATTGTATACCACCTACCCGTGTTTTTTTTTTTCTTTCTTCTTTGTACATACTACTATAGAGTATAGTAGCTTACTGTAGCAGTCTGCGGTGCTGCTGAGCTGACCGTGTCCAGCAGGCCCGTCATCAGTCATCATTACCTAATAAATATATTATCTACCTGTCCGGCTGCAGTACTAGTGATATTATATATACATACATATATATATTGATTTCATCTCATTATCAATCATCCAGTCTATATTAGCAGCAGACACAGTACGTTAGTCCACGGCTGTAGCTACCTCTGTGTCGGCACTCGGCAGTCCATCCATAATTGTATACCACCTACCCGTGGTTTTTTTTTTTCTTTCTTCTTTGTACATACTACTATAGTATAGTAGCTTACTGTAGCAGTCTGCGGTGCTGCTGAGCTGACAGTGTCCAGCAGGTCCGTCATCAGTCATCATTACCTAATAAATATATTATCTACCTGTCCGGCTGCAGTACTAGTGATATTATATATACATACATATATATATTGATTTCATCTCATTATCAATCATCCAGTCTATATTAGCAGCAGACACAGTACGTTAGTCCACGGCTGTAGCTACCTCTGTGTCGGCACTCGGCAGTCCATCCATAATTGTATACCACCTACCCGTGTTTTTTTTTTTTCCTTTCTTCTTTGTACATACTACTATAGAGTATAGTAGCTTACTGTAGCAGTCTGCGGTGCTGCTGAGCTGACAGTGTCCAGCAGGTCCGTCATCAGTCATCATTACCTAATAAATATATTATCTACCTGTCCGGCTGCAGTACTAGTGATATTATATATACATACATATATATATTGATTTCATCTCATTATCAATCATCCAGTCTATATTAGCAGCAGACACAGTACGTTAGTCCATGGCTGTAGCTACCTCTGTGTCGGCACTCAGCAGTCCATCCATAATTGTATACCACCTACCCGTGGTTTTTTTTTTCTTTCTTCTTTGTAGATACTACTATAGTATAGTAGCTTACTGTAGCAGTCTGCGGTGCTGCTGAGCTGACAGTGTCCAGCAGGTCCGTCATCAGTCATCATTACCTAATAAATATATTATCTACCTGTCCGGCTGCAGTACTAGTGATATTATATATACATACATATATATATTGATTTCATCTCATTATCAATCATCCAGTCTATATTAGCAGCAGACACAGTACGTTAGTCCACGGCTGTAGCTACCTCTGTGTCGGCACTCGGCAGTCCATCCATAATTGTATACCACCTACCCGTGGTTTTTTTTTTTTCTTTCTTCTTTGTACATACTACTATAGTATAGTAGCTTACTGTAGCAGTCTGCGGTGCTGCTGAGCTGACAGTGTCCAGCAGGTCCGTCATCAGTCATCATTACCTAATAAATATATTATCTACCTGTCCGGCTGCAGTACTAGTGATATTATATATACATACATATATATATGAATGCAGGGATGGTTGTGCTATCAATGTCCTTAAATTCACTGATTAGATCGTCCACAGTTCAAACGATGCAAGTGCTGGCACTCCAAAAAACAGCGTAACCACAGCTGTAATATTCCAATGTGCACTAAAAGAGAGTGAAGGCGCACTCAATGAGCAAGTATAACAGGTAATTTATTACAATGATAAAAGCTCACATACATCTCAGATTAAAATAGCCGGCTCACGAACACATCCAAAGTGCCTCCGGATAGCAGCGTGTGAATTGTTCTCTGCCGCTCACGCGTGGCCGGGAAGGACGGCTCTGAGTGATCGGAGTTTGTTGCGGAGTCCACAAGCATACACGCTGATGAGACTATCTGATGATTGAGCGGCAGAGAACAATTCACACGCTGCTATCCGGAGGCACTTTGGATGTGTTCGTGAGCCGGCTATTTTAATCTGAGATGTATGTGAGCTTTTATCATTGTAATAAATTACCTGTTATACTTGCTCATTGAGTGCGCCTTCACTCTCTTTTAGTATACATATATATATATATTGATTTCATCTCATTATCATCCAGTCTATATTAGCAGCAGACACAGTACGGTAGTCCACGGCTGTAGCTACCTCTGTGTCGGCACTCGGCAGTCCATCCATAAGTATACTAGTATCCATCCATCTCCATTGTTTACCTGAGGTGCCTTTTAGTTGTGCCTATTAAAATATGGAGAACAAAAATGTTGAGGTTCCAAAATTAGGGAAAGATCAAGATCCACTTCCACCTCGTGCTGAAGCTGCTGCCACTAGTCATGGCCGAGACGATGAAATGCTAGCAACGTCGTCTGCCAAGGCCGATGCCCAATGTCATAGTACAGAGCATGTCAAATCCAAAACACCAAATATCAGTAAAAAAAGGACTCCAAAACCTAAAATAAAATTGTCGGAGGAGAAGCGTAAACTTGCCAATATGCCATTTACCACACGGAGTGGCAAGGAACGTCTGAGGCCCTGGCCTATGTTCATGGCTAGTGGTTCAGCTTCACATGAGGATGGAAGCACTCAGCCTCTCGCTAGAAAACTGAAAAGACTCAAGCTGGCAAAAGCACCGCAAAGAACTGTGCATTCTTCGAAATCCCAAATCCACAAGGAGAGTCCAATTGTGTCGGTTGCGATGCCTGACCTTCCCAACACTGGACGTGAAGAGCATGCACCTTCCACCATTTGCACGCCCCCTGCAAGTGCTGGAAGGAGCACCCGCAGTCCAGTTCCTGATAGTCAGATTGAAGATGTCAGTGTTGAAGTACACCAGGATGAGGAGGATATGGGTGTTGCTGGCGCTGGGGAGGAAATTGACCAGGAGGATTCTGATGGTGAGGTGGTTTGTTTAAGTCAGGCACCCGGGGAGACACCTGTTGTCCGTGGGAGGAATATGGCCGTTGACATGCCTGGTGAAAATACCAAAAAAATCAGCTCTTCAGTGTGGAGGTATTTCAACAGAAAAGCGGACAACAGGTGTCAAGCCGTGTGTTGCCTTTGTCAAGCTGTAATAAGTAGGGGTAAGGACGTTAACCACCTCGGAACATCCTCCCTTATACGTCACCTGCAGCGCATTCATAATAAGTCAGTGACAAGTTCAAAAACTTTGGGTGACAGCGGAAGCAGTCCACTGACCAGTAAATCCCTTCCTCTTGTAACCAAGCTCACGCAAACCACCCCACCAACTCCCTCAGTGTCAATTTCCTCCTTCCCCAGGAATGCCAATAGTCCTGCAGGCCATGTCACTGGCAATTCTGACGATTCCTCTCCTGCCTGGGATTCCTCCGATGCATCCTTGCGTGTAACGCCTACTGCTGCTGGCGCTGCTGTTGTTGCTGCTGGGAGTCGATGGTCATCCCAGAGGGGAAGTCGGAAGACCACTTGTACTACTTCCAGTAAGCAATTGACTGTCCAACAATCCTTTGCGAGGAAGATGAAATATCACAGCAGTCATCCTGCTGCAAAGCGAATAACTGAGTCCTTGACAACTATGTTGGTGTTAGACGTGCGTCCGGTATCCGCCGTTAGTTCACAGGGAACTACGCAATTTCTTGAGGTAGTGTGCCCCCGTTACCAAATACCATCTAGGTTCCACTTCTCTAGGCAGGCGATACCGAAAATGTACACAGACCTCAGAAAAAGACTCACCAGTGTCCTAAAAAATGCAGCTGTACCCAATGTCCACTTAACCACGGACATGTGGACAAGTGGAGCAGGGCAGGGTCAGGACTATATGACTGTGACAGCCCACTGGGTAGATGTATGGACTCCCGCCGCAAGAACAGCAGCGGCGGCACCAGTAGCAGCATCTCGCAAACGCCAACTCTTTCCTAGGCAGGCTACGCTTTGTATCACCGCTTTCCAGAATACGCACACAGCTGAAAACCTCTTACGGCAACTGAGGAAGATCATCGCGGAATGGCTTACCCCAATTGGACTCTCCTGTGGATTTGTGGCATCGGACAACGCCAGCAATATTGTGTGTGCATTAAATATGGGCAAATTCCAGCACGTCCCATGTTTTGCACATACCTTGAATTTGGTGGTGCAGAATTTTTAAAAAAACGACAGGGGCGTGCAAGAGATGCTGTCGGTGGCCAGAAGAATTGCGGGACACTTTCGGCGTACAGGCACCACGTACAGAAGACTGGAGCACCACCAAAAACTACTGAACCTGCCCTGCCATCATCTGAAGCAAGAAGTGGTAACGAGGTGGAATTCAACCCTCTATATGCTTCAGAGGTTGGAGGAGCAGCAAAAGGCCATTCAAGCCTATACAATTGAGCACGATATAGGAGGTGGAATGCACCTGTCTCAAGCGCAGTGGAGAATGATTTCAACGTTGTGCAAGGTTCTGATGCCCTTTGAACTTGCCACACGTGAAGTCAGTTCAGACACTGCCAGCCTGAGTCAGGTCATTCCCCTCATCAGGCTTTTGCAGAAGAAGCTGGAGACATTGAAGGAGGAGCTAACACGGAGCGATTCCGCTAGGCATGTGGGACTTGTGGATGGAGCCCTTAATTCGCTTAACAAGGATTCACGGGTGGTCAATCTGTTGAAATTAGAGCACTACATTTTGGCCACCGTGCTCGATCCTAGATTTAAAGCCTACCTTGGATCTCTCTTTCCGGCAGACACAAGTCTGCTGGGGTTGAAAGACCTGCTGGTGAGAAAATTGTCAAGTCAAGCGGAACGCGACCTGTCAACATCTCCTCCTTCACATTCTCCCGCACCTGGGGGTGCGAGGAAAAGGCTCAGAATTCCGAGCCCACCCGCTGGCGGTGATGCAGGGCAGTCTGGAGCGACTGCTGATGCTGACATCTGGTCCGGACTGAAGGACCTGACAACGATTACGGACATGTCGTCTACTGTCACTGCATATGATTCTCTCACCATTGAAAGAATGGTGGAGGATTATATGAGTGACCGCATCCAAGTAGGCACGTCACACAGTCCGTACTTATACTGGCAGGAAAAAGAGGCAATTTGGAGGCCCTTGCACAAACTGGCTTTATTCTACCTAAGTTGCCCTCCCACAAGTGTGTACTCCGAAAGAGTGTTTAGTGCCGCCGCTCACCTTGTCAGCAATCGGCGTACGAGGTTACATCCAGAAAATGTGGAGAAGATGATGTTCATTAAAATGAATTATAATCAATTCCTCCGTGGAGACATTGACCAGCAGCAATTGCCTCCACAAAGTACACAGGGAGCTGAGATGGTGGATTCCAGTGGGGACGAATTGATAATCTGTGAGGAGGGGGATGTACACGGTGATATATTGGAGGATGATGATGAGGTGGACATCTTGCCTCTGTAGAGCCAGTTTGTGCAAGGAGAGATTAATTGCTTCTTTTTTGGTGGGGGTCCAAACCAACCCGTCATTTCAGTCACAGTCGTGTGGCAGACCCTGTCACTGAAATGATGGGTTGGTTAAAGTGTGCATGTCCTGTTTATACAACATAAGGGTGGGTGGGAGGGCCCAAGGACAATTCCATCTTGCACCTCTTTTTTCTTTAATTTTTCTTTGCGTCATGTGCTGTTTGGGGAGGGTTTTTTGGAAGGGACATCCTGCGTGACACTGCAGTGCCACTCCTAGATGGGCCCGGTGTTTGTGTCGGCCACTAGGGTCGCTTATCTTACTCACACAGCTACCTCATTGCGCCTCTTTTTTTCTTTGCGTCATGTGCTGTTTGGGGAGGGTTTTTTGGAAGGGACATCCTGCGTGACACTGCAGTGACACTCCTAGATGGGCCAGGTGTTTGTGTCGGCCACTAGGGTCGCTTATCTTACTCACACAGCTACCTCATTGCGCCTCTTTTTTTCTTTGCGTCATGTGCTGTTTGGGGAGGGTTTTTTGGAAGGGACATCCTGCGTGACACTGCAGTGCCACTCCTAGATGGGCCCGGTGTTTGTGTCGGCCACTGGGGTCGCTTATCTTACTCACACAGCTACCTCATTGCGCCTCTTTTTTTCTTTGCGTCATGTGCTGTTTGGGGAGGGTTTTTTGGAAGGGACATCCTGCGTGACACTGCAGTGACACTCCTAGATGGGCCCGGTGTTTGTGTCGGCCACTAGGGTCGCTTATCTTACTCACACAGCTACCTCATTGCGCCTCTTTTTTTCTTTGCGTCATGTGCTGTTTGGGGAGGGTTTTTTGGAAGGGACATCCTGCGTGACACTGCAGTGACACTCCTAGATGGGCCCGGTGTTTGTGTCGGCCACTAGGGTCGCTTATCTTACTCACACAGCTACCTCATTGCGCCTCTTTTTTTCTTTGCGTCATGTGCTGTTTGGGGAGGGTTTTTTGGAAGGGACATCCTGCGTGACACTGCAGTGACACTCCTAGATGGGCCCGGTGTTTGTGTCGGCCACTAGGGTCGCTTATCTTACTCACACAGCTACCTCATTGCGCCTCTTTTTTTCTTTGCGTCATGTGCTGTTTGGGGAGGGTTTTTTGGAAGGGACATCCTGCGTGACACTGCAGTGACACTACTAGATGGGCCCGGTGTTTGTGTCGGCCACTAGGGTCGCTTATCTTACTCACACAGCTACCTCATTGCGCCTCTTTTTTTCTTTGCGTCATGTGCTGTTTGGGGAGGGTTTTTTGGAAGGGACATCCTGCGTGACACTGCAGTGACACTCCTAGATGGGCCCGGTGTTTGTGTCGGCCACTAGGGTCGCTTAGCTTAGTCATCCAGCGACCTAGGTGCAAATTTTAGGACTAAAAATAATATTGTGAGGTGTGAGGTATTCAGAATAGACTGAAAATGAGTGTAAATTATGGTTTTTGAGGTTAATAATACTTTGGGATCAAAATGACCCCCAAATTCTATGATTTAAGCTGTTTTTTAGGGTTTTTTGAAAAAAACACCTGAATCCAAAACACACCCGAATCCGACAAAAAAAATTCGGTGAGCTTTTGCCAAAACGCGGTCGAACCCAAAACACGGCCGTGGAACCGAACCCAAAACCAAAACACAAAACCCGAAAAATTTCCGGCGCTCATACTGGTGTTATACTGCGACCAGCAATCGCCTCAGCCTGGATGTGCAGTGCTGGGTTGGCGTGGTCGGATTCCCTGACTGAAAATATTGATACCCTAGATAGGGACAGTATATTTTTGCCTATAGAGCATTTAAAAGATGCATTTTTATATATGCGTGATGCACAGCGGAATATTTGCAGACTGGCATCAAGTCTAAGCGCGTTGTCCATTTCTACCAGTAGAGGGTTATGGACACGTCAGTGGTCAGGTGATGCGTATTCCAAACGGCATTTGGAAGTATTGCTTTATTAAGGGAGGAGTTATTTGGGGTCGGTCTTTCAGACCTCGTGGCCACGGCAACAGCTGGGAATTCCACGTTTGTACCCCAGGTCGCCTCTCAACATGAGAAGACGCCGTATTATCAGGCGCAGTCTTTTCGTGGACAAGCGGGCAAAAGGTTCCTCATTTCTGCCCCGTGACAGAGGGAGAGGAAAAAGGCTGCAGAAATCAGCCAGTTCCCAGGAACAGAAACCCTCTCCCGCCTCTGCCAAGCCCTCAGTATACGCTGGGGCTTTACAAGCAGAATCAGGCACGGTGGGGGGCCCGTCTCAATGAATTTCAGCGCGCAGTGGGCTCACTCGCAAGTAGACCCCTGGATCCTTCAGGTGATATCTTAGGGGTACAAATTAGAATTCGAGACGTCTCCCCCTCGCCGTTTCCTAAAGTCGGCTTTACCGATGTCTCCTTCTGACAGGGAGACAGTTTTGGAAGCCATTCACA
The DNA here is from genome assembly GCF_028390025.1 of Pseudophryne corroboree. NCBI lineage: Eukaryota > Metazoa > Chordata > Amphibia > Anura > Myobatrachidae > Pseudophryne > Pseudophryne corroboree. The sequence continues at coordinate 335,121,538 of NC_086444.1, forward strand.
AGCTGTATTCCCAGCAGGTGATAATCAAGATAGCCCTCCTGCAACAGGGAACGGGGTATTATTCCACACTGTTGTGGTACCGAAGCCGGACGGCTCGGTGAGACCGATTCTAAATCTAAAATCTTTGAACACTTACGTACAGAGGTTCAAATTCAAGATTGAGTCACTCAGAGCAGTGATTGCGAACCTGGAAGAAGGGGACTACATGATGTCTCGGGACATCAAGGATGCTTACCTTCATGTCAAAATGTACCCTTCTCACCAAGGATACCTCAGGTTTATGGTACAGAACTGTCACTATCAGTTCAGACGCTGCCGTATGGATGGTACACGGCACCCCGGATCTTTACCAAGGTAATGGCCGAAATGATGATATTCCTTCGAAGGAAGTGAATTTTAGTTATCCCTTCCTTGGACAATTCCCTGATAAGGGTAAGATCCAGGGAACAGTTGGAGGTCGGTGTAGCACTATCTCAGGTAGTGTTGCGGCAGCACGATTGGATTCTCAATATTCCAAAATCGCACCTGGTTCCGACGACGTGTCTTCTGTTCCTAGGGATGATCCTGGACACAGTCCAGAAAAAGGTGTTTCTCCCGGAGGAGAAAGCCAGGGAGTTATCCGAGCTAGTCAGGAACCTCCTAAAACCGAGCCAAGTCTCAGTGCATCAATGCACAAGGGTTCTGGGTAAAATGGTGGCTTCCTACGAAGCAATCCCATTCGGCAGATTCCACGCAAGAACTTTCCAGTGGGACCTGCTGGACAAATGGTCCGGATCGCATCTTCAGATGCATCAGCGGATAACCCTGTCACCAAGGACAAGGGTGTCCCTCCTGTGGTGGTTGCAGAGTGCTCATCTTCTAGAGGGCCGCAGATTAGGCATTCAGGACTGGGTCCTGGTGACCACTGATGCCAGCCTGCGAGGCTGGGGAGCAGTCACACAGGGAAGGAATATCCAGGGCTTATGGTCGAGCCTGGAGACATCACTTCACATAAATATCCTGAAGCTAAGGGACATTTACAATGCTCTAAGCTTAGCAAGACCTCTGCTTCAAGGTCAGCCGGTGTTGATCCATTCGGACAACATCACGGCAGTCACCCACGTAAACAGACAGGGTGGCACAAGAGGCCAGTAAGGCCCGACGGAGGAAATTCAACTGGGTCGATTCCTACATTTCCTGCAAACAGGAGTGTCTATGGGCCTGAAATTGGGGTCCATTAAGGTTCAAATTTCGGCCCTGTCAATTTTCTTCCAAAAAGAACTAGCTTCAGTCCCTGAAGTTCAGACGTTTGTAAAAGGGGTACTGCATATACAGCCTCCTTTTGTGCCTCCAGTGGCACTTTGGGATCTCAATGTAGTTTTGGGTTCCAAAAGTCACATTGGTTTGAACCACTTAAATCTGTGGAGTTAAAATATCTCACATGGAAAGTGGTCATGCTGTTGGCCCTGGCCTGGGCCAGGCGCGTGTCAGAATTGGCGGCTTTATCCTGAAAAAGCCCTTATCTGATTTTCCATTCGGACAGGGCGGAATTGAGGACTCGTCCTCAGTTTCTCCCCAAGGTGGTTTCAGCGTCTCACCTGAACCAACCTATTGGTGGTGCCTGCGGCTACTAGGGACTTGGAGGCCTCCAAGTTGCTAGACGTTGTCAGTGCCCTGAAAATATATGTTTCCAGGACGGCTGGAGTCAGGAAATCTGACTCGCTGTTTATCCTGTGTGCACCCAACAAGCTGGGTGCTCCTGCTTCTAAGCAGACTATTGCTCGTTGGATTTGTAGTACAATTCAGCTTGCACATTCTGTGGCAGGCCTGCCACAGCCAAAAATCTGTAAATGCCCACTCCACAAGGAAGGTGGGCTCATCTTGGGCGGCTGCCCGAGGGGTCTCGGCTTTACAACTTTGCCGAGCAGCTACTTGGTCAGGAGCAAATACGTTTGTAAAATTCTACAAAATTGATATCCTGGCTGAGGAGGACCTGGAGTTCTCTCATTTGGTGCTGCAGAGTCATCCGCACTCTCCCGCCCGTTTGGGAGCTTTGGTATAATCCCCATGGTCCTTACGGAGTCCCCAGCATCCACTTAGGACGTTAGAGAAAATAAGAATTTACTTACCGATAATTCTATTTCTCATAGTCCGTAGTGGATGCTGGGCGCCCATCCCAAGTGCGGATTGTCTGCAATACTTGTACATAGTTATTGTTACAAAAATCGGGTTATTATTGTTGTGAGCCATCTTTCAGAGGCTCCTCTGTTATCATGCTGTTAACTGGGATCAGATCACAGGTTATACGGTGTGATTGGTGTGGCTGGTATGAGTCTTACCCGGGATTCAAAATCCTTCCTTATTGTGTACGCTCGTCCGGGCACAGTATCCTAACTGAGGCTTGGAGGAGGGTCATAGGGGGAGGAGCCAGTGCACACCAGATAGTCCTAAAGCTTTCTTTAGATGTGCCCAGTCTCCTGCGGAGCCGCTATTCCCCATGGTCCTTACGGAGTCCCCAGCGTCCACTACGGACTATGAGAAATAGAATTATCGGTAAGTAAATTCTTATTTTTGTACATATGGCAGAGTTAGAAACTAAGGCTTATATCATATTAGCCCCGTAACCCGACCCTTATCGGGGATTCTACTTCGTGTTCCTCAGGCATGCAAAGCAGAATCCCTGAAAACAGTCTGTAATAGGATAGCCCATTAGTGTTATCGGGCTAAAAAGCCCATTTTTACCATGTGGTAGCTAACCGCACCTAATAGTATATTGGCCTTAAGCTGGATACACACCTATACAATTGTCTGCTTGATCACCACTTATTATTATTATTATTATTACATTTTATTTATAGGGCGCCACAAGTGTTACGCAGCGCCGTACAAAGGACAGTACAGGGAGACAAAACTTAGCATAACAGTAATTAAATAACAAAAATGGAGTACAGGTAACAAAGAGCACCACAATTCTCAAAACATAATACAGCTTAGATGTAAGTATCAAGGGAGTAATCATTGTACTACTTGGGGCTGGCAGCCATAGATAGTGAGGAGCCTTTACCAGTAGGAGAAAAAGCAGGTAAAGATGGTCGCTTACCGAAATGTGTCGAGAAGAGGGCTTAGACAACAATAGGAAAGAGCTAACAATCTAGCGGGGAGGGATGACAGACAGATGACATGAGGTGCAAGCAAGCAGGAGGAAGCCTGGTGGCAGTATGCAAGCAAAGCAGAGATGTTCAATGCGTGGGGCAGGTGGATGGAGGAGCAGCCTAAGGACTAGGTTATGTATTGGAGGGGTATGCTTTGATAAATAAGTGGGTTTTCAGTGCCCGTTTGAAGCTTTGCAAGGTCGGGGAGAGTCTAATGGAGCGGGGGAGTGCGTTCCACTGAAGGGGTGCAGCACGGGCAAAATCCTGAACTCGTGCATGGGAAGCAGTGACCAAGGCAGAGGAGAGGCGACGGTCATCAGCCGACCGTAGTGGGCGGGAGGGAGTATGAATGGAGAGGAGGCTGGAGATTTAGGGAGCAGTGGAATTAGAGATGGCCTTGTATGTGAGGGTGAGGAGTTTGAAGAGGATTCTGTAGGGGAATGGGAGTCAGTGTAGATTTTGTCGAAGGGGAGTGGCAGAAGTGGAGCAGCGGGAGAGGAAGATGAGCCTAGCTGCGGAGTTGAGGACAGATTGGAGTGGTGCGAGGTGGGAGCAAGTGAGGACAGTGAGAACATTGCAGTAGTCGAGTCGTGAGATGACCAGTGAGTGGATGATAAGTTTAGTTGCACTCTGGGAGAGAAATGGCCTGATGCGAGCAATGTTGCGTAGCTGGAACCGACAAGATTGCGCCAGAGCTTGGATGTAGGGTGCAAAGGAGAGGGAGGAGTCAAGAGTGACGCCCAGGCAGAGGAGTTGGGGAACGGGGGAGATGATAATGTTGTCAACAGTGATAGAGATATTTGTAGGGGGTATTGCTCTGGCTGGGGGAAAGATAATGAGTTCAGTTTTGTCCATGTTGAGCTTCAGAGAGCGCTCAGACATCCAGGAGGAGATGGCAGAGAGGCATCTGGAGACCTGTGAGAGGACAGAGGGGGACAGATCAGGAGAGGAGAGGTAGAGTTGTGTGTCATCAGCATAGAGGTGGTATTGAAGGCCAAATGAGTTAATGATCGCACCCAGGGAAGAGGTGCACAGGGAAAACAGAAGGGGGCCTAGGACAGAACCCCGAGGGACACCAACAGGAAGGATGGAAGGGTGTGAGGTGGTTCCGGAGGCAGACACAGAGAAGGAGCAGTTAGTGAGGTATGAGGTAAGCCAGTCAAGGACGGTGCTAGAGAGGCCAACATTTTGGAGTGTGCAGAGGAGGAGAGGGTGATCCATGGTGTCAAAGGCAGTAGAGAGGTCCAGAAGGATGAGCAAAGAGAAGTGGCCCTTGGATTTGGCCGAAAGCAGGTCATTGGTGACTTTCACCAGGGCAGTCTCGGTGGAGTGGAGTGGGCGAAAGCCAGATTGTAGTATGTCAAGGATGGAGTGGTCAGAGAGGTAGCTAGTGAGGTGGCTGTAGACCAGTCATTCAAGTAGTTTGGAGGCGAAGGGGGGAAGAGAGATGGGGCGGTAGCTAGTGAGTGATGAAGGGTTGACGTTGTTTTTTTTGAGAATAGGGGACACCAGAGCATGTTTGAATGGTGAGGGAAAGATGCCAGTAGAGAGAGATAGGTTAAAGAGGTGAGCAAGGTGGGAGCAGGCAGTGGGGGGGAGGGAGCGGAGAAGATGGGAGGGGAGGGAGTCCAAGGGGCGGGTTGAGAGGGGGGGATAGGATGAGGGAGTGGACTTCCTTGTCTGAGGTGGGATGGAAGCAGGACAGGGCGGGATGGATGGAAGGGAGGGATAATGGGGGCAGGGGGGCAGCAGAGGGGTGATGGGAGGAGATGTAATTTTGAATATTCTCAATTTTGGAGATGATGAAGGAGGCAAAGTCAGTGGCATTGAGGGAGGAGGGGAGGGAAGGAGGAGGGGGGCGAAGTAGAGTGTTGAAAGTTTCAAAGAGTCGGCATGTACTGGAGGACTGAGAAGAGATGAGTGCTTGGAAAAAGGATTGCTTGGCGAGAGAAAGAGCAGAGCTATAGGAGAAGAGGATAAACTTGAAATGGAGGAAGTCTGCCAGAGAGTGAGATCTCCTCCAGGAGCGTTCTGTGGAGCGTGAGCATTTTTGTAGGAATCGTGTACGATTTGTGTGCCAGGGTTGGGGTTTAGAGCGGCGGAGGGGGACAGAGGAGAGGGGGGCCACAGAGTCGAGAGCAGCAGTAAGGGAAGCGTTATAGAAGGCGGCTGCCTGGTTGGGACAAGTCACAGTGGAAAGAGGAGAGAGGAAGGTCTCAAGGGAGGACAGGATAGCGGGGTTGAGAGACCCGAGATTGCGTCTGGTGATGGTAGGTCTGGGCGTGGAGTGGAGAGGGGAAGATGAGAGGGTGAAAGAAAGCAAATGGTGGTCAGAGAGAGGGAAGGAAGAGTTAGAGACATCAGAGAGATCACATCGGTGGGTAAAGACAAGGTCGAGGGAGTGGCCGAGATTGTGAGTAGGGGCGGAGGACCATTGAGAAAGTCCAAAGGAGGTGGAAAGGGCAAGAAGATTAGAGGAAGCTGCATTAGTGATGTTGATAGGGATGTTAAAGTCACTGAGGATGATAGAGGGGAGGTCGGAGGAGAGAAAGTGGGGAAGCCAGGCAGCAAAGTTGTCAAGGAAAGGTGAACAGCGGCCAGGGGGGCGGTAGATCACTGCCACATGGAGGTGAATGGGGTAGAAGAGGCAGATAGTGTGGACCTCAAAGGTGGAGAAGGTGAGGGAGGGCTCAGGTGGGATGACACGAAAGGTGCAGTTTGGGGAGAGAAGGATGCCCACTCCTCCACCCTGGCGACCATCAGGTCTGACTGTGTGGGTGAAGGAGAGGCCTCCGTAGGAGAGGGCAGCAGGGGAGGTGGCGTCAGAGGAGGAGAGCCAGGTTTCAGTGATGACGAGAAGGTTAAAAGAATGGGAGATGAAGAGGTCGTGGATAGCTGGCAACTTGTTGCAGATTGATCTAGCATTCCAGAGTGCACAGGAGAAGGGAAGGGAGGGGACAGGGGAGATGGGGATAAGGTTTGCTGGGTTCTGAATGCTTATGGGTAGCCTGGAAATTTGGGTGGGGGGTGACTTAGCAGTGAGGATTGGTATGGGACAGGATCGAGGAGCCATAATTCCAGTACAGTAGTGTTGTTCAGAGGAATAATATGTACTGCTTAAATATAAATGAACACATAGATACGACCCTGCTTACTAACAGAACCCACCCTCTGAGACCCCACCCACAACAAAAGGTAAGCTATAGGTGTGATTAACAACACACCAGTACATCCCCCACTAATACACAGTGATTTCCTACTATAGTAGTGGCTAGGAATAACTAACTATAAACAAAGGAGTAGGTTACCTATCACAATACAAATAAAGCATTAAATCTGCAGGAGTGGGACTCATGTAGGAGTGAGATAAAGTAGGTTACCTATCACTGGTGATGTGCACCGGAAATTTTTCGGGTTTTGTGTTTTGGTTTTGGATTCGGTTCCGCGGCCGTGTTTTGGATTCGGACGCGTTTTGGCAAAACCTCCCTGAAATTTTTTTGTCGCATTCGGGTGTGTTTTGGATTCGGGTGTTTTTTTACAAAAACCCCTCAGAAACAGCTTAAATCATAGAATTTGGGGGTCATTTTGATCCCATAGTATTATTAACCTCAATAACCATAATTTCCACTCATTTCCAGTCTATTCTGAACACCTCACAATATTATTTTTAGTTCTAAAATTTGCACCGAGGTCGCTGGATGACTAAGCTAAGCGACCCAAGTGGCCGACACAAACACCTGGCCCATCTAGGAGTGGCACTGCAGTATCAGACAGGATGGCACTTCAAAAAATAGTCCCCAAACAGCACATGATGCAAAGAAAAAAAGAGGTGCACCAAGGTCGCTGGATGGCTAAGCTAAGCGACCCAAGTGGCCAACACAAACACCTGGCCCATCTAGGAGTGGCACTGCAGTGTCAGACAGGATGGCACTTCAAAAAATAGTCCCCAAGCAGCACATGATGCAAATATAAATGAAAGAAAAAGAGGTGCAAGATGGAATTGTCCTTGGGCCCTCCCACCCACCCTTATATTGTATAAACAGGACATGCACACTTTAACAAACCCATCATTTCAGCGACAGGGTCTGCCACACCACTGTGACTGAAATGACTGGTTGGTTTGGGCCCCCACCAAAAAAGAAGCAATCAATCTCTCCTTGCACAAACTGGCTCTACAGAGGCAAGATGTCCACCTCCTCTTCATCGTCCGATTCCTCACCCCTTTCACTGTGTACATCCCCCTCCTCACAGATTATTAATTCGTCCTCACTGGAATCCACCATCTCGGGTCCCTGTGTACTTTCTGGAGGCAATTGCTGGTGAATATCTACGGAGGAATTGATTATAATTCATTTTGATGAACATCATCTTCTCCACATTTTCTGGAAGTAACCTCATACGCCGATTGCTGACAAGGTGAGCGGCTGCACTAAACACTCTTTCGGAGTACACACTGGAGGGGGGGCAACTTAGGTAAAATAAAGCCGGTTTCTGCAAGGGCCTCCAAATTGCCTCTTTTTCCTGCCAGTATACGTACGGACTGTCTGATGTGCCTACTTGGATGCGGTCACTCATATAATCCTCCACCATTCTTTCAATGGTGACAGAGTCATATGCAGTGACAGTAGACGACATGTCAGTAATCGTTGGCAGGTCCTTCAGTCCGGACCAGATGTCAGCACTCGCTCCAGACTGCCCTGCATTACCGCCAGCGGGTGGGCTCGGAATTCTTAGCCTTTTCCTCGCACCCCCAGTTGCGGGAGAATGTGAAGGAGGAGCTGTTAACGGGTCACGTTCCGCTTGACTTGACAATTTTCTCACCAGGAGGTCTTTGAACCTCTGCAGACTTGTGTCTGCCGGAAAGAGAGATACAACATAGGTTTTAAATCTAGGATTGAGCACGGTGGCCAAAATGTAGTGCTCTGATTTCAACAGATTGACCACCCGTGAATCCTGGTTAAGCGAATTAAGGGCTCCATCCACAAGTCCCACATGCCTAGCGTAATCGCTCTGTTTTAGCTCCTCCTTCAATGTCTCCAGCTTCTTCTGCAAAAGCCTGATGAGGGGAATGACCTGACTCAGGCTGGCAGTGTCTGAACTGACTTCACGTGTGGCAAGTTCAAAGGGTTGCAGAACCTTGCACAACGTTGAAATCATTCTCCACTGCGCTTGAGTCAGGTGCATTCCCCCTTCTTTGCCTATATCATAGGTAACTGTATAGGCTTGAATGGCCTTTTGCTGCTCCTCCATCCTCTGAAGCATATAGAGGGTTGAATTCCACCTCGTTACCACCTCTTGCTTCAGATGATGGCGGGGCAGGTTCATGAGTGTTTGCTGGTGCTCCAGTCTTCGGCACGTGGTAGCTGAATGCCGAAAGTGGTCCGCAATTCTTCGGGCCACCGACAGCATCTCTTGCATGCCCCTGTAGTTTTTAAAATAATTCTGCACCACCAAATTCAAGGTATGTGCAAAACATGGGACGTGCTGGAATTTGCCCACATGTAATGCATGCACAATATTGGTGGCGTTGTCCGATGTCACAAATCCCCAGGAGAGTCCAATTGGGGTAAGCCATTCTGCGATGATGTTCCTCAGTTTCCGTAAGAGGTTGTCAGCTGTGTGCCTCTTATGGAAAGTGGTGATACAAAGCGTAGCCTGCCTAGGAACGAGTTGGCGTCTGCGAGATGCTGCTACTGGTGCCGCCGCTGCTGTTCTTGCTGCGGGAGGCAATACATCTACCCAGTGGGCTGTCACAGTCATATAGTCCTGAGTCTGCCCTGCTCCACCTGTCCACATGTCCACATGTCCGTGGTTAAGTGGACATTGGGTACAACTGCATTTTTTAGGACACTGGTGACTCTTTTTCTGAGGTCTGTGTACATTCTCGGTATCGCCTGCCTAGAGAAGTGGAACCTAGATGGTATTTGGTACCGGGGACACACTAACTCAATAAATTCTCTAATTCCCTGTGAATTAACGGTGGATAACGGACACACGTTTAACACCACCCAGGCTGCCAAGGCCTGAGTAATCTGCTTTGCAGCAGGATGACTGCTGTGCTATTTAATCTTCATCGCAAAGGACTGTTGGACAGTCAATTGCTTACTAGAAGTAGTACAAGTGGTCTTCCGACTTCTCCTCTGGGATGACGATCGTCTCCCAGCAGCAACAACAGCTGCGCCAGCAGCAGTAGGCGTTACACTTAAGGATGCATCAGAGGAATCCCAGGCAGGAGAGGACACGTCAGACTTGCCAGTGACATGGCCTGTAGGACTATTATGACTATTGGCTTTCCTGTCTAAGGAGGAAATTGACACTGAGGGAGTTGGTGGTGTGGTTTGCAGGAGCTTGGTTACAAGAGGAAGGGATTTAGTTGTCAGTGGACTGCTTCCGCTGTCACCCAAAGCTTTTGAACTTGTCAATGACTTCTGATGAATGTGCTTCAGGTGACGTATAAGGGAGGATGTTCCTAGGTGGTTAACGTCCTTACCCCTACTTATTACAGCTTGATAAAGGCAACACACGGCTTGACACCTGTTGTCCGCATTTCTGTTAAAATAATTCCACACCGAAGAGGTGATTTTTTTTGTAATTTGACCAGGCATGTCAATGGCCATATTCGTCCCACAGACAACAGGTGTCTCCCCGGGTGCCTGACTTACACAAACCACCTCACCATCAGAATCCTCCTTGTCAATTTCCTCCTCAGCGCCAGCAACACCCATATCATCATCCTGGTGTACTTCAACAGTGACATCTTCAATTTGACTATCAGGAACAGGACTGCGGGTGCTGCTTCCAGCACTTGCAGGGGGCGTGCAAATGGTGGAAGGCGCCACCTCTTCCCGTCCAGTGTTGGGAAGGTCAGGCATCGCAACCGACACAATTGGACTCTCCTTTGGGATTTGTGATTTAGAAGAACGCACAGTTCTTTGCTGTGCTTTTGCCAGCTTAAGTCTTTTCATTTTTCTAGCGAGAGGATGGGTGCTTCCATCCTCATGTGAATCTGAAACACTAGCCATGAACATAGGCCAGGGCCTCAGCCGTTCCTTGCCACTCCGTGTCGTAAATGGCATATTGGCAAGTTTACGCTTCTCCTCAGACACTTTTAATTTAGATTTTTGGGTCATTTTACTGAACTTTTGTTTTTTGGATTTTACATGCTCTCTACTATGACATTGGGCATCGGCCTTGGCAGACGACGTTGATGGCATTTCATCGTCTCGGCCATGACTAGTGGCAGCAGCTTCAGCACGAGGTGGAAGTGGATCTTGATCTTTCCCTATTTTACCCTCCACATTTTTGTTCTCCATTTTTTAATGTGTGGGATTATATGCCAGTAATATATCAATAGCAATGGCCTACTGTATCGTACTGCTATATATATACTGGTGGTCAGCAAAATTCTGCACTGTCCTCCTACTATATATACTGCGCACAACTAAAATGCAGCACAGGTATGGATGGATAGTATACTTGATGACACAGAGGTAGGTAGAGCAGTGGATTACTGTACCGTACTGCTATATATATATACTGGTGGTCAGCAAAATTCTGCACTGTCCTCCTACTATATATACTGCGCACAACTAAAATGCAGCACAGGTATGGATGGATAGTATACTTGACAACACAGAGGTAGGTAGAGCAGTGGATTACTGTACCGTACTGCTATATATATACTGGTGGTCAGCAAAATTCTGCACTGTCCTCCTACTATATATACTGCGCACAACTAAAATGCAGCACAAGTATGGATGGATAGTATACTTGACGACACAGAGGTAGGTAGAGCAGTGGACTACTGTACCGTACTGCTATATATATATAAGGGTGGTCAGCAAAATTCTACACTGTCCTCCTACTATATATACTGCGCACGACTAAAATGCAGCACAGGTATGGATGGATAGTATACTTGACGACACAGAGGTAGGTAGAGCAGTGGACTACTGTACCGTACTGCTATATATATATACTGGTGGTCAGCAAAATTCTGCACTGTCCTCCTACTAAATATACTGCGCACAACTAAAATGCAGCACAGGTATGGATGGATAGTATACTTGACGACACAGAGGTAGGTAGAGCAGTGGACTACTGTACCATACTGCTATATATATACTGGTGGTCAGCAAAATTCTGCACTGTCCTCCTACTATATATACTGCGCACAACTAAAATGCAGCACAGGTATGGATGGATATTATACTTGATGACACCGAGGTAGGTAGAGCAGTGGACTACTGTACCGGACTGCTATATATATACTGGTGGTCAGCAAAATTCTGCACTGTCCTCCTACTAAATATACTGCGCACAACTAAAATGCAGCACAGGTATGGATGGATAGTATACTTGACGACACAGAGGTAGGTAGAGCAGTGGACTACTGTACCATACTGCTATATATATACTGGTGGTCAGCAAAATTCTGCACTGTCCTCCTACTATATATACTGCGCACAACTAAAATGCAGCACAGGTATGGATGGATATTATACTTGATGACACCGAGGTAGGTAGAGCAGTGGACTACTGTATCGGACTGCTATATATATACTGGTGGTCAGCAAAATTCTGCACTGTCCTCCTACTATATATACTGCGCACAGCTAAAATGCAGCACAGGTGTGGATGGATAGTATACTTTACGACACAGAGGTAGGTAGAGCAGTGGTCTATCGTACTGTACTGCTATATATATACTGGTGGTTAGCAAAATTCTGCACTGTCCTCCTACTATATATACTGCGCACAACTAAAATGCAGTACAGGTATGGTAGGATAGTATACCTGATGACACAGAGGTAGGTAGAGCAGTGGACTATTGTACCGTACTGCTATATATATACTGGTGGTCAGCAAAATTCTACACTGTCCTCCTACTATATATACTGCGCACAACTAAAATTCAGCACAGGTATGGATGGATAGTATACTTGACGACACAGAGGTTGGTAGAGCAGTGGACTACTGTACCGTACTGCTATATATATACTGGTGGTCAGCAAATTTCTGCACTGTCCTCCTACTATATATACTGTGCACAACTAAAATACAGCACAGGTATGGATGGATAGTATACTTGACGACACAGAGGTAGGTAGAGCAGTGGACTACTGTACCATACTGCTATATATATATACTGGTGGTCAGCAAAATTCTGCACTGTCCTATATATACTGCACACAACTAAAATGCAGCAGAGGTATGGATGGATAGTATACTTGACGACACAGAGGTAGGTAGAGCAGTGGACTACTGTACCATACTGCTATATATATACTGGTGGTCAGCAAAATTCTGCACTGTCCTACTATATATACTGTGCACAACTAAAATGCAGCACAGGTATGGATGGATAGTATATTTGACGACACAGAGGTAGGTAGAGCAGTGGACTACTGTACCGTACTGCTATATATATACTGGTGTTCAGCAAAATTCTGCACTGTCCTCCTACTATATATACTGCGCACAACTAAAATGCAGCACAGGTGTGGATGGAGAGTATACTTGACGACACAGGTAGGTAGAGCAGTGGACTACTGTACCATACTGCTATATATACTGGTGGTCAGCAAAATTCTGCACTGTCCTCCTACTATATATACTGCACACAACTAAAATGCAGCACAGGTATGGATGGATAGTATACTTGACAAAACAGAGGTAGGTAGAGCAGTGGACTACTGTACCGTACTGCTATATATATACTGGTGGTCAGCAAAATTCTGCACTGTCCTCCTACTATATGTACTGTGCACAACTAAAATGCAGCACAGGTATGGATGGAGAGTATACTTGATGACACAGAGGTAGGTAGAGCAGTGGACTACTGTACCGTACTGCTATATATATACTGGTGTTCAGCAAAATTCTGCACTGTCCTCCTACTATATATACTGCGCACGACTAAAATGCAGCAAAGGTATGGATGGATAGTATACTTGATGACACAGAGGTAGGTAGAGCAATGGACTACTGTACCGTACTGCTATATATATACTGGTGGTAAGCAAAATTCTGCACTGTCCTCCTACTATATATACTGCACACAACTAAAATGCAGCACAGGTATGGATGGATAGTATACTTTACGACACAGAGGTAGGTAGAGCAGTGGACTACTGTACCGTACTGCTATATATATACTGGTGGTCAGCAATATTCTGCACTGTCCTCCTACTATATATACTGCGCACAACTAAAATGCAGCACAGGTATGGATGGATAGTATACTTGACGACACAGAGGTAGGTAGAGCAGTGGACTACTGTACCGTACTGCTATATATATACTGGTGGTCAGCAAAATTCTGCACTGTCCTCCTACTATATGTACTGCGCACAACTAAAATGCAGCACAGGTATGAATGGATAGTATACTTGACGACACAGAGGTAGGTAGAGCAGTGGACTACTGTACCGTACTGCTATATATATACTGGTGGTCAGCAATATTCTGCACTGTCCTCCTACTATATATACTGCGCACAACTAAAATGCAGCACAGGTATGGATGGATAGTATACTTGATGACACAGAGGTAGGTAGAGCAGTGGACTACTGTACCGTACTGCTATATATATATACTGGTGGTCAGCAAAATTCTGCACTGTCCTCCTACTATATACTACAATGCAGCACAGATATGGAGTGTTTTTCAGGCAGAGAACGTAGATATTTTCAGCACACTGAGGACAGAAATTTGCAAGCACACTGAGCACAGATATTTGCAGCACACTGAGCACAGATATTTGCAGCACACTGAACACAGAAACTGAGAGAACGCTGCACATCCTCTCGCTATCATCTCCAATGCACGAATGAAAATGTCGGCGACGTACGGCTCCTTATATAGAATCCGAATCTCGCGAGAATCCGACAGCGGGATGATGACGTTCAGGCGCGCTCGGGTTAACCGAGCAAGGCGGGAAGATCCGAGTCTTCCTCGGAACCGTGTAAAATGGGTGAAGTTCGGTGGGGGGGGGGTGGGGGGGGTGTGGTTCGGATCTCGAGGAACCGAACCCGCTCATCACTACCTATCATTATTCAAATAAAGCATGAAATCTGCAGTAGTGGGACTCATGTAGGAGTGAGATAAAGTAGGTTACCTATCACAATTCAAATAAAGCATGAAATCTGCAGGAGTGGGACTCATGTAGGAGTGAGATAAAATAGGTTACCTATCACAATTCAAATAAAGCATGAAATCTGCAGGTCAGACAATTGTATAGGTGTGTATGCAGGAGCGATGCAGGAGCGTTAGTAGATAAAGACTTAAAACGCTCCTGCAACTATTGGATCGGGAGGTCGTGTCTAATATGCTGTTTTAATACTTTATATGCCAACCTCCCGATCTCATAGAAGACCACACACAATAGCTGCCTACTGTTTGACTGCTCCCTCTGGGAGGGAGCAGCCAGGTCAAACATTACCGGCATTGTAAAGCAGGGTTGGGGGGCTACGATGATGCAATTTAGCGAAAAACACATAATCGCCCTGCTTGCTTCTCCTGTGTGACAGAGTGCAGGTGGCAGGTGAGCGGGGGGTGCGTCGGGGTGGGGGAGCAGGTTGCAGGAAACTTGCCAACTTCACTGGTGGGCCGGGAGTGCCACCCATTTATCGGGAGCCTCCCAGCCTTTTCGGGAGAGTAGGAAAGTATGCCAAACAGCTATTTCTAACTTAGGGGCGTATTCATTTAGTGCCGCTTCTTTTGTCGAGGCAAAAAACGGCACTTTTTGGCTGTTAATAAGTCGATTTTACATTCGACCTATTCAATGCCTGTGCCGTTTTTGGAGGAAAAATCTGTCATGGACGAAAACCACGTGGATCGGCAACTTCGCCACCGATCCATGTGTTTTGGTGAATTTTCGGGTATTTTCACTCATTTTTGGGTCCACTTTCGGCCATACCGATTCGTTCACAAAAAAAACGAAAAGGCATGGGCAAAAAGTGACTCCACAATAATACACTAATGTTGAATTAGTGCAGTTTTTTCGGGTAGCCGAAAAAATGGCACTAAATGAATATGCCGCTTAATGTCTGCAGGCTCATAGAGGGTCAAGCTGGATACACATTACTCACTGATGTGGAGCGTTGACCCGATCAGCCGAGTGATCACAAAGGTGTGTACCCACTACCCAGCTTTACAATATGTCCTTTTAAGAGGTTCACCTTACACTGCTGCTAGCAAAAGAGAATGATACAACCGCACATTGAGGCGGCGGGGGGTTGGGATTGCATGATTTCATATGTATAAACCAATCGCCCACAAGTACATTTTTACAAGTTGTACAATTCAATAGCCTTTACATACAGTATAGTTTTAAGCGAGGTACACACTTTGACACTTTATCGTTGTATCGTATTGGTGCACACAACGCTGATCCGCCGTGCAATGACACAATATATCAGTACATGGGTAATGTAACTGCAATGCATTACATCAGAATGGAAGATGCGTCCACACAATTCATCAATGAATTTTGTATATACACTACACAATGGTAATACAGAGTGGCAGGTACCCTGATTGCATGACAAATCGAATAGTATGTACCTACCTTCAGGAGTATCTACTGTAGTGTATAAACGAATTTACAAGCATGTCTCATATTTCTTCCGCTTTTACTAGAGATGAGCGGGTTCGGTTTCCTGAGAACCAAAACCCCCCCCCCCCCCCCCCCGGACATCACTATCCGAGCCCGGATCCGAGTCAGGCTCAGGGTTTCCCGCCTGACTCGGAAACCAGAACGAGGCAAAACTTCATCATCCCGCTGTCGGATTCTCGCGGGGCTTGGATTCCATATAAAGAGCCGCACGTCGCTGCTATTTTCACTCTGGCATTGGAGAGTGTAGAGAAAGGACGTGTCTCCGTCCTCAGTGTCCTGCATCAGTTCTGTGTTAGTGTCTTGTGCTGCATCAGTCCAGACACAGTGGTTGTGTCCTCTGCTTCCATATGGCCAGTGCTGCTGTATAAGTCCAGTCCAGTGGTGCTGTGTTGTGCTGCATCAGTTCAGTGGTGGTGTATTGTGCTGCATCAGTCCAGTCACAGTGGTAGTGTCACTGCTGCCATATGTCCAGTGCTGCTGTATAAGTCCAATCCATTGCAGTGGTGCTGTGTTGTCCTGCATCAGTCCAGTGGTAGTGTCTTGTGCTACATCAGTCCAGTCACAGTGGTAGTGTCACTGCTGCCATATGTCCAGTGCTGCTGTATAAGTCCAATCCATTGCAGTGGTGCTGTGTTGTCCTGCATCAGTCCAGTGGTAGTGTCTTGTGCTACATCAGTCCAGTCACAGTGGTGGTGTCCTCTGCTGCCATATGTCCAGTGCTGCTGTATAAGTCCAGTTCAGTGGTGCTGTGTTGTGCTGCATCAGTCCAGTCACAGTGGTGGTGTCCTCTGCTGCCATATGTCCAGTGCTGATGTATAAGTCCAGTCCATTGCAGTGGTGCTGTGTTGTCCTGCATCAGTACAGTGGTAGTGTCTTGTGCTGCATCAGTCCAGTTACAGTGGTGGTGTCCTCTGCTGCCATATGTCCAGTGCTGCTATATAAGTTCAGTCCATTGCAGTGGTGCAGTGTTGTCCTGCATCAGTCCAATGGTGGTGTCCCTTGCTGCTGTATATGTCCAGTGGTACTGCCGTATATATCCAGTGAAACTGCCGTATATGTCCAGCGGTACTGCCATATAAATCCAGTGACCCTGCCGTATAATTCCAGTGATCCTGCCATATAATTCCAGTGGTACTGGCGTATAAATCCAGTCCAATGATACTGCCGGATATGTCCAGTGATCCTGCCGTATAATTCCAGTGGTACTGACGTATAAATCCTGTGATCCTGCCATATAATTCCAGTGATCCTGCTGTATAATTCCAGTGGTACTGGCGTATAAATCCAGTCCAGTGATACTGTCGTATATGTCCAGTGGTACCGCCGTATAAATCCAGTGATCCTGCCATATAATTCCAGTGGTACTGGCGTATAAATCCAGTGATCCTGCCATATAATTCCAGTGGTACTGGCGTATAATTCCAGTGGTACTGGCGTATAAATCCAGTGATCCTGCTGTATAATTCCAGTGGTACTGGCATACAAGTCCAGTCCAGTGATACTGCCATATATGTCCAGTGGCACTGCTGTATAAGTCCAGTGGTAGTGCCATATAATTCCAGTGATCCTGCTGTATAATTCCAGTGGTACTGGCGTTTAATTCCAGTGGTACTGGCGTATAAATCCAGTGATCCTGCCATATAATTCCAGTGGTACTGGCGTATAAGTCCAGTGATCTTGCCGTATAATTCCAGTGGTACTGGCATATAATAATTCAGTGGTACTGGCGTATAAATCCAGTGATACTGCCGTATAAATCCAGTGATACTGCCGTATAATTCCAGTGGTACTGGCGTATAATTCCAGTGGTACTGGCGTATAAATTCAGTAATAATGCCGTATAAATCCAGTCCAGAGGTACTGCCATATAAATCCAGTGGTACTGCTGTATAAATTTAGTGATACTGCCGTATAAATGTCCAGTGGTATTGCCATTTAATTCCAGTGATACTGCCGTATATATATACCCTGTTGCAAAGCAGATTACTGAGGCCATAACAACTATGCTGGTGTTAGATGTGCATCCGGTATCCGCCATTTGTGCAGTGGGACTGCAGTGCCACTCCTAGATGGGCCAGGTGTTTGTGCCGCACACTTGTGTCGGTTAGCTTAGTCATGCAGCTACCTCATTGCACCTCTTTTACTTCTTTGCATGATGTGCTGTTTGGGGCCTAGTTTTTTTAAGTGCCAATCTGTCTGCCACTGCTGTGCCACTCCTAGATGGGCCAGGTGTTTGTGCCGCAGATTTGTGTCACTTAGCTTAGTCATACAGCCACCTGAGTGCAAACTTTTGGCCTAAAAACAATATTGTGAGGTGTTCTGAATAGACTGGAAATGAATGTTATTGAGGTTAATAATACCGTAGGATCAAAATTACCCCCAAATTCTGTGATTTTAGCTGTTTTTATGTTTTTTTAAAAATCATCCAGATCCAAAACCAAAACACAAAAGGGTGGTTTTGGCAAAACCAGTCCAGATCCAAAACACGAGCATGGGACCAGATCCAAAACCAAAGCACAAAACACAAAAAGTGCCCGCCGCACATCTCTAGCTTTTACATTATATTAATAGCACAAATTTCAAAATGGGCTCTGATTTAAATATAGACCAGCGGTTCCCACATTTTTTTGAGAGTTGCGGTGCCCTAGAAGATAAGAATTTTTTTTAACAACATCCCTAGGCAAAAAGTCTCTTAATAAGAAATACAGAAAAAAAATATGTTAAATTGGGTGTCATTCTTCGGGTCAGTTATGTGGTGATTGACAGGATTCACTTCTGTTTCTCCAGATATTGTATGATTAGCAGCCACAAGCGCTGGTTTTTACTATTATATTGACCATGAATAATCTGAATTAGTACTTGACCACCAACCCAGGGCACCTCTGCAAGTCTCCTGAGGCAGCCCAAAGTGGAATACCCAGTTTAGGAATCACTGCTATAGGCTATTCTGATTTGTTTTTTTGTTTTTTTTTATTACTGAAGCCATCACATTTTGATTTTTCAGAACAAGTAGATCTACAGTAATTGGAAACCATTTCTGAGTGTTCTTATTCTTGTGTCCTCTGTTTATCAAAAAAGAGTCTCTCTGGGGTCAATTCAGTTATGTGCAAGTTGGTGTCTCACTGCAAACATACTGCAAATTTGATTTGCAATTCAATTCTGGTTGCTAAAATGTAAATATCCCCTTCATATCTCTAGTAACTACTGTATACAATGCACCCAAAACATCAGATGTTGATGGAAAGCACCCCAGATGTTTATGATGACACTATGTAAACCCAAACAGACTGCCTCTCCTTCAGTCAAACAAATACTGTCTCTTGGGAAACTTTCACATAGCAGAGGGCTCAAATTGTTGGATACTGCTACCCAGGTCTCCAGGTTATCTTGTGATTGGCTGGTGCTTTTTACCAATCAAAGTGCTGGACTGGCCCAGACAGGCAAAGAGAGGTTTTCTTAGGTGCTGGTTTCTCATCCCTGTGTATGCATGGCACTGGTCCTTATTGCTATAATAGGTTACAGTCAACCTGATGTACTAAGCTTGAAAAGTGATAAATATCACTGTGATAAAGCACCAGCCAATCGGCTCCTAACTGTCATTTTTCAAACACAGCCTGTGACATGGCAGTTAGGAGCCGATTGGCTGGTGCTTTATCACAGTGATATTTATCACTTTTCAAGCTTAGTACATCTGGCCCAGTATCATAACTGTTAGCTCAGCATATACAGTACAATGACTGTGTGAGGGTGATGAGCTATTTTAAAATACTGTAATGGTAACACACAGGGCTGGATTAAGTGCCACACTGGTCTGGGGCTGAAAACAATCAAGGGTCTATTGTGAAAAGCGAAAGAGGTGTGACCAGTGCTGGATGGGTGTGGCCAGTACTATGTGGATGTGTCCACCCCCTACACTATCATCCCCATTGTCTTGATAAATATGTAAAAGTAAAAATGACAACATTTTGTAAGGAATATAGAAATGCAATTTAATATTTATGGCCAACAATGTGTCCAGCTGGGCGGCTGTTCATCCTTAAATTGTCCTGATTAAGGGCCTATTTTTATGTGGAGGCCTATAGATGTACAGCACTTCAATCCGCCCCCATTGTTAATCTGGCTCTGGTAACGAAGTATATAAAGTTATTGCATGTAGTCAGGGCTTGTAGTTCTTGTTTCAGAAACTTGGGGGGTAATTCCAAGTTGATCGCAGCAGGATTTTTGTTAGCAATTGGGCAAAACCATGTGCACTGCAGGGGAGGCAGATATAACATGTGCAGAGAGAGTTAGATTTGGGTGGGGTGTGTTCAATCTGCAATCTAATTTGCAGTGTAAAAATAAAGCAGCCAGTATTTACCCTGCACAGAAATAAAATAACCCACCCAAATCTAACTCTTTCTGCACATGTTATATCTGCCTCCCCTGCAGTGCACATGGTTTTGCCCAATTGCTATCAAAAATCCTGCTGCGATCAACTTGGAATTACCCCCTTGGTAAATTGATCTGTAAGTGCAAGTCTGCCCAGCACACTGTCATTTATACCATTCTTCAGTCCGCATCTTAAAGGCCACTTTGCAAAAAGAATATTGTATGGAACTCCAGAAATTGGCTATTAATCAATGAGTGAATAAAAAAGAAAACCTCTGACTGCCTGTAAAGCAGTATGACTGGGATTAAAAGGGAAGCCTTCCTAAGCGGGGCACGCAAGAAGTTTAAGCTTTTAAATGATTTAGCACTAATAGCAACTGTGCAAATGCCAACATAAGATTGACTCATTACTGTTCCGAAAGCTGAGAATAACAGAGGCTTTTCATTTAATAGTGCAGTTTAGTTATTCCACTATTATTATGTCATTATTAAATGTAGCAGCATTGAATTATTTTTCCATTATGAAGTCAACAAGAAACTTAATATAGTGGTTAGGCAATATTCAGAAACAAGGCTTCCCTGTTTATTTGTTTGTTTTTTAAATTTACTATTATTTGAATTTCATCAGTGTAATTTTTGATAATCTACTTACATTTCATTGGATGTAAAATTTCAATATACACATCCATGTGCCTTGTATTTATTTATATAACATTCTCTGCAGTGCTGTACAATATTGGAATATACAATATTTACTAAACAAGTACAAACCTGTAAAAATGGTAAAGAGGTTGTTTACCAAAGAACCTGTAATCTGTACTAGCATACTCTCTCCCCAATATTAGTGATCATCAGATCAAGACAGGGCATAGTGTGTGGACACACCACTCTGGGTGGCATCCTTTTGAAGTGGTAGGCTTTGTCCTTGGCTACAGAAACCCCATCTTATTGCTGCACACAGTGGAGGTCCCAGTCTGAGCTATGTGCAGCACAATAATGCCTTCCAACCGCCCATAAATTGGGAGTCAAATCGCAGGATAGCAGGCAATGAACAGAACTGACATAGGTTTTATATATTATTTATTTATTAACAGTTTCTTATATAGTGCAGCAAATCCGCAGCACTTTACAACTGGAAACAACAGTGATGAAACAAAACTATATAATAATAGACAGCCATAGACAGGGGCGTATCTATCTACCCATTGGCCAGGATGGCACTCGCCAGGGGCACCAGCAAAGGAGGGGCGCTGCCTGGTGGTGCCACCCGTGGCCAGGGGGTACATTTTTAGAGGCAGTACCTGTGTGTGCCTCCCCCCCGCAATGACGCCCGGCAACATGCAGAGCTGGCAGCATCGGCAGCCACAGTTCCTGGCGTCGGTGTCTGGTGTCCGCACTGAAATCAAGAAATGCTACATAAACTACAGCTCCCAGCAGCCCTTGAGAGCTCGGGAGCTCCTGGCAGCAAGGGCTGCTGGGAGTTGTAGTTTATATAGATTTCTTGATTTTAGTGCGGTGCTTTGCCGGACACCTGTGGCTGCTACCAGCTCTACATATTGCCGGACGACCCTGCGAGTGAGGTACTGCCTGGGGGCCATCTGATTTGCCCCCCGCTGTCTGCACTGCACCACACACGTCAAGCCTCCCGGTCCCCGTGTGGTACTGTCCACCTCCCATGCAGCACTCTCCCGCTAGTGACTTTGTCCTGGTGAGTAACAGACAAACAGACAGACACACACACTCTCTCTCTCTCTCTCTTTCCTAAGAGGCTCTACCTGGCACAGTGTGTATAAGGGTCTAACTGGCACCATATGTATAATGGGCTACCTGGCACAGTGTGTATAATGGGCTACCTGATGCAGTGTGTATAAGTGGCTACCTGGCACCGTGTGTATAATGGGCTACCTGGCGCAGTGTGTATAAGTAGTTACCTGGCACCGTGTGTATAATGGGCTACCTGGCGCAGTGTGTATAATGAGCTACCTGGTGCAGTGTGTATAATGGGCTACCTGGCACCGTGATTATGGCTACCTGACACCATGTGTATAATGGGCTACCTGGCACCATGTGTTTAATGGGCTACCTGGCGTAGTGTGTATAATAGGCTACCTGGTGCAGTGTGTATGAGGTGCTACCTGGCATAGTGTGTATAAGGGGCTCTACCTTGCGCAATGTGTATAAGGGGTTACCTGGCACAGTGTGTATAAGGGGCTCTACCTGGCGCAGTATGTATAAGGGGCTCTACCTGGCGCATTGTGTATAAGGGGCTCTACCTGGCGCATTGTGTATAAGGTGATCTACCCAGCACAAAGTGTATAAGGGGTCTGCTGTACTGTGATGTAATGCGTGTAATGGGCTCTAATATGGCATAATGTTTATAAGGGTTACTACTATGTAGCGTAATGTTAATAAGGGGCTCTAGCATGTGGCTTAATGTATATAAGGAGTACTACTGTGTAGCATAACTTGACTAATGGACATTACTGTTTGGTGTAATGTGAGTAAGGGACACTACCGTGTGGTGTAATTTGGATTGGGGGTACTATTGTGTGACCATGCCCTTTTTAGCACACGTGCCTTCCCTATTTCAAGTGTGTGTGTGTGTGTGTGTGGGGGGGGTGTCAGTCCTTTACTTTGTCAGGGGTGCTCGGACAACTAGATACACTCCTGGCCATAAAGACCACTCACACTACTGATCCCCACCCCTAGTTTCAATGTAATTTAGGATGGACATGAATTATCAAATGTATCCATCAGAACATTGGCATAACAGCCATTATACTGAAGGAATCACATGCCTTGTGCAGATTAATTCTGAACACATTTACCAGGGGAACATTTCAGTTGCTCCCGTCATCATATTATTCAACTGTGTTCCATTACTTGACTATATATATATATATATATATATATATACTCCTATGATTAAAGTGCTAGGTTGATCTGTCAATTGCTTTAAATAGTCACGACCAAAACAAAACGAAGATGGAAACGCCAGTATCAGTTCCACTGCCAGGGCACTGAGCCTCCATGTGTAGCCAGAATATCCAGAATGCACTGCAGCATTGAATCTCGCAATGCATGGAATTCTGCAAGAAGGCTGCAGCACAATTGGTAGTCCTTCCAGGGTTATGCTCATTTCATATCTAGTCACTGAGAAAGTTATGACAGTGGTCATGATGCTCCCTCATAGGGGTATATGCAATTGCGGTCGAATTGCTGCAAATGTCGAAAAATGGGGCATTTTCGACAAACAAAAAAACTGTCGAATTGGATTCGACAATGCAATACATTACTTTTCAACAAAAAACCTGCCATTTCAGATTCGACTTTTTGCAACTCGACATTTGTCAAATTCGACATGTCTGCAATGGTAAAAATGCGGCTTTTCGACAAAAGTATATTCAATTGAAGAATGTTGATTCGACAACAGTGCTTTTCGACAGTCATATCGTCAATTTCAATCCACCTCATTTGCTGTCGTGATCTAATAAAAATAAAAAAAAACATTTTTTTTGTGTTTTTTTGATTGCTAATAGCATATCTATTTATATTAGAAGGGATTATCTACTTGGTTTGTCTATTTATGAGCCACAAGTATTATTTAATAGATTTTTTAAAAAGAATATTTTTTCTTTTACTGACTAAAATAATATGGAGCGATCAGTGCATGTTTTTCAGTGGGAAGGGGTGGGAATGGGTTAAAATTTCTGAAAAAAATTGTGTGGGGTCCCGCTCCTAAGCATAACCAGCCTCGGGCTCTTTGAGCCGGTCCTGGTTATAAAAATACGGGGGGAAAAATGACAGGGGATCCCCATATTTTAACAACCAGCACAGGGCTCTGCACCTGGTCCTGGTGCCAAAAATATGGGGGACAAAACATGTAGGGGTCCCCCGTATTTTTCACACCAGCACCGGGCTCCACTAGTCAGAGAGATAATGCCACAACCGGGGGACACTTTTATATAGGTCCCTGCGGCCGTGGCAATTAATCACTAACTAGTCACCCCTGGCCGGGGTACCCTGGAGGAGTGGGGACCCCTTAAATCAAGGGCCTCCCCCCCTCCAGCCACCCAAGGGCCAGGGGTGAAGCCCGAGGCTGTCCCCCCCATCCAAGGGCGGCGGATGAGGGGCTGATAGCCATGTGTCAAAAAAATAAATTGTTTTTTTGTAGCAGAACTTCAAGTCCCAGCAAGCCTCCCTGGCAGTCAGGGAAAGGGGTCCCATGTGTAAACATGGGACCCCTTTTAGTGCGTGGTCCGTGTTTTCCGTTTTTTTATTTTGCCAAGTATGTGGATTACAAACAAGAAGAGGACCAATCTACACTGGATTGTTGTGAGTATAATTTTATTTACAGGTACCCCGTGGATTCTACATGGAGAAGGG
This sequence comes from Pseudophryne corroboree, assembly GCF_028390025.1. Classification (NCBI taxonomy): domain Eukaryota; kingdom Metazoa; phylum Chordata; class Amphibia; order Anura; family Myobatrachidae; genus Pseudophryne; species Pseudophryne corroboree. Next base: position 335,146,042 of record NC_086444.1, read on the forward strand.
GACCGACACTTCATGTCAACATAGGTAAGTACGTATGTATGTTGGTGTGCATGTATGTAATAAAGTTATACTGTCACGGTGTGTGTGTGTACTGTTTTTATTTGGGTATTTTTTTGTAGTAGAACTACAGGTACCAGTGGGCCCGTTTTCGCCCGCATGCTGGTACTTTTGGTTCTCCAAGTACCAGCTTGCGGGGGAGGCTTGCTGGGACTTGTAGTTCTGCTACAAAAAACAATATTCTTTTTTTTGACACATGGCTATCAGCCCCCCATCCGCCGCCCTTGGATGGGGGGTACAGCCTCGGGCTTCACCCCTTGCCCTTGGGTGGCTGGAGGGGGGGGACGCCTTGATTTAAGGGGTCCCCACTCCTCCAGGGTACCCCGGCCAGGGGTGACTAGTTGGGGATTTAATGCCACGGCCGCAGGGACCTATATAAAAGTGTCCCCCAGCTGTGGCATTATCTCTCTGGCTAGTGGAGACTGGTGCTTGTATGAAAAACACGGGGGACCCCTACGTCTTTTGTCCCCCATATTTTTTGCACCTGTACCGGACGCAGAGCCCTGTGCTGGTTGTTAAAATACGGGGGAACCCCTGTCATTTCCCCCCCCCCGTATTTTTATAACCAGGACCGGCTCAAAGAGCCCGAGGCTGATTATGCTTAGGAGGGGGGACCCCACGCAATTTTTTTCAGGATTTTTTTAACACTTTTGTGCCGTCCATGAAGTCGAATCCAGGCCGCCCACTATTCGTCAATTGGTCCGTTTTTGCGACAACAGGACTGTTGAATCCGTTTTTTATTGAATATGTCGAATTCCGGTCCCGGCAGGAGGGTTTCGACTGTCGAATTGTGTCAAATTAAAAAACGGTCGAATTCCGGCCGGAATTCGACAGCAATTGCATATACCCCATAGACTGTACTCATCTACTCATTAATTGCTTTTCAGGCTCAGATTTTTTTCCCCATTTCTTTTTACTACTTGTTATTGTATTCTAGTAACTCCTGACAGTTTAGGATTCTTGTAGCTGTTACAGTGTCAGGATTCTATGCTTTTATTGTTTGTGTCTCTGAATACAAAATTCATATTTCAATATTATTGTAAGGAATGAAATACTGAAAGTCAGACAAATGTATAGCACATCACATCTGCCACAAAAGTGACAGCCAAGAGGGGCCATTCTTTTCGGAAGAGGAAGAAGGTGTGTGTGAGTCACAGCAGCAAGGTAACAGCTTAGCCTTTCTGCACTTCATTAATGGCAAATGTGTTTCTTGTGTATATTGCAGTACTATTACTTGGATGTGATTGGCTGAGGCACTGAGCGCTTCCCACATGAAAATCTCCAGCTTCTCTTCTGCTTACTGTTGGATACTCTTAACATTCCTGTGATGTGAATTATTTCCATACTTTCTCTACTGAAACATAGTAACATGTGAAATACACATGTTGAGGCACACTGGTAAGATTTAACAACCACAAAGCCTCCTGATTTTACAATGACAAGGCAGGCTTGAATTGCTCAAGGGCAATTTAAGCTTAGTAGTATAAATAAAAGGACCTTGTAAAAGCGACCATAATGTTTTATGGTAAATCAATGTGCGGTTACTAGGGAAGTGCTAAGTGACATCACAATTTAATCCCTTTCTTTAAATCAGTGTGATAATTGTTTATTTAATTGATTTGTAGCACACTATTTGTGTATGGCTGTTAAAGCAGTATCTGAAACATCTATTGAAAATACTGTATATTATTATAGGCAACATGAGGACATGTATACATAGAAAACATAGTATCAGGTATTAAATCAAGATTATATTGCTGTCTGTACAATAGTTACATGTTTTCAACATAGACCTGGTCCAAAGCATTTGAAATTTTATATATATCTCTATCTATCTATCTATCTATCTATCTATCTATCTATCTATCTATCTATATCTCACTTGCACTTTGGGAGGAGAACACTGCGCTTTATAGGAATCTAACACTTTAAATTAGAGAGCGTTAGAAGCTCACTTAAAGGGGTGGATCCTATATTGAGGCACTCAATTGTACTGGACCTTTCCACAGTTTTTATTGGGAATATCACACCAGTAACTGTACAGATCACCCCTCTGAAGAAGTCCTTGTATGATGAAACGCATCAGGGTTGTGAAGAGCGATACCCCTCCAAAAAATTAACTTGACACAAAATTATGTCTAAGTATATATGTATGTGGAAAGGGTTTGCTTCTGTATCTGTGATGAACTAGGTATACTTTTAATAAAATTATTTATGAAAGCAATGGATTATCTGTACTAAATGCTGGTTTAGTATCGGAGTGAATTGAGCACTCTCTAATTTGGTGGTTACTGTTGTTTTAATCCTTTCCAACAAGGATGATTTAATTGGAGGTGCTGCTGATCTAACAGCGCAAAATAAGGGCAAAATTTGTGGTTGATATATATATATTATACACAATAGTACCCTTATCTTGCACCAGACTCAAAGCAGCACAACGGGGGAGATCTCTGTTGAAAGATCTCTAAAGAATACAAGATACAAACAAAATTCCCAAGTGCGCTATATAGGAACGTCTTTATGGTAATTCTTCCAATGTTGTTTCCATAGGTGTAAGTTGGATATTGGAGAAAGTTTGTGACTGGGAACCTGTAACGGACACCCCTCACCAAATGGTCACCAAAACAAGAGGCCCAAGGCCAATTAATAAAAGATTATTTTAATAACATTCATTTGAACAAATGCAATTTTTACATAGTTCATCATGTAATGAGTATACAGATAGTAAAAATAATTGTCAGTAAAAAAGACAACCACTGCGTTTGAATAATTTGAACTCTAGATACTCCATCACCTTTTCAAGGTGTGAGCTCACAAGGGAGTATCTTCACAAACTAGATTATAACTGGATGTAATACTTATGGGCAAAATGTGGAACGGATCCTAGAGAATACAAATCATCAATCCTGTACCAATATCTTGGGTAAATTCAATTTTTTGCATATAATTGGTAAAATCCATTTTCTTGCATATACTTGGTATATTATCTTGCACAGAAATACTGTTTTTTTAAAGAATTATTGTTTTTTTAATACATTTTTTAAATTACACATATAGTGATTTATATTGTTCTTTCCTCTGTCAGCGCAGCCTCCATCTTTTTCCTAATTTCCTTCCAGGGAGTGACTTCCCCGTATTATTGGCTGCTGCTTAGCTAATCAGCTCGCCTCATAGCGCCTGAATACCTTTGGGTATTTTTTACCTGTTTTTTGCATCTTCACAAACTAAGTAGGAAACTTCTGACTGACAAACCCAACGCGTTTCGTCTTATCGACTTCATCAGGGGTAACTTGTTTGGGGATGAAAAATATGAAAAAATTGTTTTAAAATTTATGAAAAAATTATTTTCAAAGGACTGATGTCCATAATTTATGAAGAATGGTATATAGATGGTATGAGAAATTGAAAAAGTAAGGTGAGTACCTACCAAATATAGATGACAGGTTTACTTGTCATAAGTGAGTTTAAATGTAGAAAATCACAACCTAAAATTGTGGATAGAGTATATATTTAATAGATGTGTTTAACCTACTTGATTTATTCTTACTTCATTTTATAGCTACTTAAGTGATCAATTCTAAAGATACAGGAGCATACCTTAAATATAAGGATAGTAAAATCTCCTATATTAGCTCCTGGAGGGGGATTATTATAGATGGAAATTTCCACAGGCTGCCTAATAGGGGGGGGGGGGGGGGGGATATGAAGGGTCTGATGACCATAGTGCAGAAATTTATAACGAAATACATAGTGTATTACGTTTTATTATATAGTGAAAATAAAAAAATTATAAACATACCTTAAAAATAATTAAAAGAACTCTATAGAGTGAGTTCCTTATAAAAACTATTGATTGAAGTGCTTTTTAAAGATCCTGGCAGTTATACATCCATATTTTGGTGGACTGCTTAAAAAAAGAGAAAAATTCACATTTGTATCAAAATATCAGAAAAAAGGCCTATGTTATTGATTCTGATCTTTAGAAATTGACCAGACATACCTATGGAGAATATCCAGATCTTATAATCTTAATAATTCTGATCTGGTAAAAGGTATTAACTCTGCAGGGTGCCCAAACTTTTGCAGATGCCATTTTTTGTTTTCTGTTCTTTTGAAAGTGTTAATGATGGAAATAAAATCAAACTTTTTTTGACATGTCATAAGAATGTCTAATCAGTAATTTGATGCCTTTTGGAGATTTTTCCATCTTTCCTTGGCTTCTTTTTGCACATTAAAATGAATTTTTGCCTGGGGTGCCCAAACTTTCAATCCCCACTGTGTATATATATATATATATATATATATATATATGTGTGTGTGTGTGTGTGTGTGTGTGTGTGTGTGTGTGTGTGTGTGTATATTTATATATATATATATGTGTGTGTGTGTGTGTGTGTGTGTACAGAGTGAATTTGTTAGCTAGTTACCACTTCTATGGAGACAACATCCATATCTACTGTACCTCTCACCTTCTCTTTTATCCTGTGTGTACAACAGACTGCTAGCCATCTTTGCCCAGTTCTATCTAAATCTCACCTACTGTATATCTAAAATAGAGCTCATCTCCCGTCCTACCATTGTTACTACTACTGTTCCAGGTTAGCTCTTGACTACCAACATTACACTCTTCCACAGCCTGTTATTTTGGGGACATTCTTGACACGTGCTTTCTTACCCAGGACATTACCAAAACACTTATCCATTCTCTTGTTGTCTCTTACCTTGACTACTGCAACTACCCGCAGTCTGGCCTTCCCTTTACTGATCTTTCCCATCTACAATATATCATAAATGCTGTGAATAAACTGATTTTCCTGATATTACTTTCTCAGAATCCCACTAGCGCCTGTTGTCTCTACATTGTCTGCTCCAAAAAGATGTCACGTACAGGACTCATTATCCTCTGCCTAACAGTTGCACCTCCTTTGATTACCTCTTTTGTAGCTGTTCTGTTTTTATGTGATTTGTATTTTGGATAATTTATCATTCTTACCTTGTGCTGCTTGCTTTCTGACACCTTACAGATGATGATGATGATGATGATGATGATGAGTATACCTGGTCATGCAATCAGTAAAAGGGGAACCATGCCATTCCACTTTGTCAGGTCTGTGTCTGTTCCTGGAGGGGGCACTAGTGGGTCAGTGGTGGTGCGATGGAGGAAACGAGGAGGCTGTAGTTAGTTCCTACGCATGTGCGCAAATTATGTTTATTGAAGCACACAGGAAATATAAAAATAACTGGCGCAATGGCAAATACAACTGTAGCTCAGCGTGGTAGCTGATAGAGTCTCTGGAAACAAAACAGTCACATGACAATACAGCTTCCAATTATCGATGATCGGCCTGGGATCTGATGGTGACTTGAAACAAAACTTTATACAGATACTTGGTAAATCCGATGATCGGCTTTGAAACCGATGGTAACTTGAAACAAAACTTTACAGGTAAGTAGTACTGATAATGTTGATTATCTTTACAGGAATAAAAGCTATACCTTAAACACACCGTCAATACACTTTAAACCTTTAGCCTCTGCGGCCGCTATACTTAGTTCTCACACTACGCACCTTTTACGCTATTTGCGGACAGAGTCCCGTACAGTGTACGGACTTTGCGTACACACGCCGCGCTGACGGTACAAAGTACTCTCAGCGCGTACACACCCAGAGATAAACTTAAAACCTTATACAGCAATGCAATGCAATAATAACAATAATAATACTCTTTAAACCTTAGCAGGGCAATGAGCACACGACACCAATTGTGATTAACCGCTGGGTTCCGACACCACAGTGGATTATTTCTGAAAGGGGGTTTACAATACAAATTATACACTACAATACAGACAATATATATAACAGAATAATGGCTACAGTCAATGTACATACGTGAGAATGTTCGCGTACGCTTCCTGGTCCAGTCCTCCGTAATCAAATAGATAACGTTGTGAGTCTTGTGACTGGCCGCTCTGCAGCAGGCTTTATTTATACAAGTCTTCCAAAAGCAATACAATGGATACTGTAATCCCTTTGTCCATTGGACACAGGGATGCACCTTTACAGTACAGGTGTTAGGTTCCTGGTGCTCAGAACAAGGGAGATGTTGCGTAGTGAGTCCTGAGCACCAGAACGTGATGCTGAAACAAGGTGTGGTGTGGAAATAGCCCCTAGCACCCTACCTCCGTTGTTTCACCCGTGTGGTCCGTTCACGCCTGAGTGACTATGGTTTCTTGGGCCCACGGCAGCCGCGTTTGAAGAGCGGATTAGGTCTGCCCAACTCCGATGCCCCCAGGTCTTAGATTGAGACAGGATAATAACAAGGGGACATCTAGCTAAAACAAACAGAAGGCTAGGGGCTACTAACAACCCTAAACCTAAATATATGTGCGGCACGCCGCCAAAGGAAAAGAACAAAGGAAATGCTGTCCACTCGCCGACACAATACCGTTGTGTACCGGCGGTGACAGCACAAGCAGAACCCTCTGCAAAACACCAGAAACAAATTATGACCAAAGAATACTGCGGCCTGAGCCGACAGACGCGGCAAAGCCGCTACTCACGGAACCAGTACAAATACTGGCAAATGGACAGGAACCCCCAATGTAGCCGACACAGACTCTCAGAACTGGAGGACAGGCAGAATCCTAAACGACAGACCGGTGGACACCAAGAAGCCAGATATTCGACCAGGCACAGACAAAGCCACAGGACTTCTGGACAGGAACGCTTCACGGCAGGACACGGGACCAGACACTGGAATCGACACAGGAACCGACACTCAGGAACTGACACTAAGGAACCAACACTCAGGAACCAACACTCAGGAAGCAGCTAGACAGACACTGCTAGACAGGAGCTCAGGAACTGGCAGAAACTAGCTCAGAACTCAAGAACTCTGGAACCTTGGAAATATCACTGAGCCAGAATATAACAGAGAGTCTTAATTAATTATGTCGTGCAGCTGCCCTGCTGCACAAATGAGAGGTTCAATCAACAAACAGGTGAGGCTGAACACATGGGAACAAGCTGCAATTACACAGACTCACCACCGGCAGCAAACAAGAGTATTCTTAAACCAGAGCAACGGGAAATCCTGGCCTGCAAGACAACTATAAACATAAAATAGGAATGAACCCCTACCTGTGGTTCATAACAGTACCCTCTCTTTAAGGGTGAGCTCCGAACACCCCATGACACCCACGGGGAACATAAACAGAAGTATAACATAAAATACATAACCAAAATGCAAAACAGGAATGAGCCACAGCCGTGGCTCATAACATTACCCCCCCCCCCCCTGAGGAGGGGTCAAAGGACCCCAAAATTCAGGTTATCCAAAACAAGGTATACATTAATAAACCTGACACTGGAATAAACAGACAAAGACAAGTAACAGAAACAAGCTGTGGCAACAGCTTGTAACAGTGCCCCCCCCTTGACAGTGGCCACTGGACACAAGACAAGAGAAAAAAAAATCTTTTTTTTTTATATCAAGGTAAGAGACAATAATATTTCTTTTTCTTTTTCTTCTTTTTACCCTGTGCTTGCTTGGCGACACCAGGAAAGGAGGAAACCTTTGGCTCAAAATATTCTTCAAAACATATAGGTCGAGCAATCAGATGCTTCTTCCGTCTCCTACCAGAGTGCCCCGGCATATAAGAAACCTCATCAGTTTCGGAATCTGAGAACAGACCATAGATTGGTTCCATTCCCCTAGGTACCGAAACTTTAGAAGATTTCCTGTAGGGGAAGACAGGAAAGCACATTCAGTAGCAATGGTAATAGGCTGTGATCTTTGTGCCGAGTTTACAGTATACGGTGGACTCTCAGCATATAAGACGGGTGACCTAGAGGAACCTGAACCAATTTCTTTGGAACCATATCTCTTAATAACTGCATCACTGAATGCCGGGGGATCCTGAAGAATGGGATCTTCAGCTTTCATTAGGCTGGTCGCCCACTCAAAAGGCTCTCTTCTAAAGGAATATATCAGATAGAGCACAAGGTTCCCTGAAGTGATGCCCAGAAATGGTCTAGACAACAAAATGGTGTAATAGTGTTTGTAAAGCGCCAGAAATTGGACTAAGTCCCCAAAGATTATAGATGTTGAGATATCAACAGAGTCAGGATCTGCTTCCTTCCCATCTGACTGACTAGAGTGCTTTGCTAGGACCTGGTCACTATTGAACTTACTCGAGGCTGAGACTTTCTGAACCCCACCTGGGGCAGTGACTTTCTGAACCCCACCTGGGGCAGTGGCCCTCGGAATCCCACCCGGGGCAGTGACTTTCTGAACCCCACCCGGGGCAGTGACTTTCTGAACCCCACACGGGGCAGTGACTTTCTGAACCCCACCCGGGGCAGTGACTTTCTGAACCCCACTGGGGCAGTGGCCCTCGGGAACCCCGCTGGGACAGTGGCCCTCGGGAACCCCGCTGGGGCAGTGGCCCTCGGGAACCCCGCTGGGGTCAGCACCTCGGATTCTTTTACTGGGACCGGGCCGTCTGCCTCCCTTTCTGGGGCCGGGCCGTCGGCCTCCCTCTCCGAGTCGATAATTATCGAAACCTCTCCCGGGACTATGACTTCCGGGACTTTTGCTGAAGCTTTAACCTTCAGAACCTCCACTAACGCTATGCCTCTTAAGTTCTTTCCTGGGGAAGCGACCTCTAGACCCTTCTTTGGGGCTGCGTCTCTCGAGACCCCACTTGGGGATATTACTTCAAAGATCCCTTCTGGGGTTTTGCTTCTCGAGTTCCCTTCTAGAACTATGGTTTTAGACACCTTCTCTGGAGTTGCGCTTTTCAAGTCTCTACCTGGGGTAACAGCTTCTGAGACCCCTACTGGTATTGACACCTGAGCTATAATATTCAATGTCGCTCTATAACCTAGAGCATCGGGTACCGCTCCAGGACTCTGGGCATCGGGTACCGCTCCAGGACTCTGGGCATCGGGCACCGCTCCAGGACTCTTGGCATCGGGCACCGCTCCAGGACTCTGGGCATCGGGCACCACTCCAGGACTCTGGGCATCGGGCACCGCTACAGGACTCTGGGCATTGGGCACCGCTCCAGGACTCTGGGCATCGGGCACCGCTCCAGGACCCTGGGCATCGGGCACCGCTCCAGGACCCTGGGCATCGGGGACCGCTCCAGGACACTTGGCAACGGGGACCGCTCCAGGACCCTGGGCATCGGGCACCACTCCAGGACCCTGGGCATCGGGCACCACTCCAGGACCCTGGGCATCGGGCACCACTCCAGGACCCTGGGCATCGGGCACCACTCCAGGGGTTTGCAACTCTGCTTCCACAGGAAAATCAAGAGAGGAGAGAAACATTCTCCTTTGGTTCCTGAATCTATAATGGGGCTCCCTAGCCCAAGGACCCCAATTATAGGACAGAGTGCTTTTTATTGTGGGTTGTGTGACAAGTACCTCTGCCACAGTAGAGACAGGAGTAGGTCTTGTATCCTGATTCAACTTGGCCAGAGGGCAGGACTTGTCGCCACACTTTGGCTAGCGCAACTCACAGGTTTGCAGATAGTGGCCTAAACCCCCACAATATAGGCATAAATCTAAGTTTCTGCGACGCAGACGCTCCTCTTCTGAGAGCCTGGGCCGCAGAAAGCTTTCAAAATTTTTCTCTCTAATTAAACCTGAGGATTCACTTGTCACCATACTGTGAACAAGAGTCTCTTTAGAGAATGAACTCTCAAGAACTTCTGGCAAAATAAGCAAAATTTTGGTCAGAAGGTTTTGCAGTGGCTTTAAGGATTGCTGCAAAACTTCCAGCCGCTCAGGTTTCAAAGCACTGAAAGCAGAGTTCAGGGCTGAGAGAGACGCCTGCAGGGCTTGCATAGGAGGATTTTAAACAAGACAAGACTAGACTAGACAAGACTGGACTGGATTTTTAAACACCGGACTGGATTCTGCACACTGAATTCTAGACAGGACTGGATTCTAAACACCGGACTGGATTCTGCACACTGAGTTCTAGACAGGACTGGATTCTAAACACCGGACTGGATTCTGCACACTGAATTCTAGACAGGACTGGATTCTAGACAAGACACTGGACTGGGCCAAAAAAGAAAAAGTTTTATTTCTTTTTTGTTGTATGGCTGGTGATAATGTTAGGTTCCTGGTGCTCAGAACAAGGGAGATGTTGCGTAGTGAGTCCTGAGCACCAGAACGTGACGCTGAAACAAGGTGTGGTGTTTCACCCGTGTGGTCCGTTCACGCCTGAGTGACTATGGTTTCTTGGGCCCACGGCAGCCGCGTTTGAAGGGCGGATTAGGTCTGCCCAACGCCGACACAGACTCTCAGAACTGGAGGACAGGCAGAATCCCAAATGACAGACCGGTGGACACCAAGAAGCCAGATATTCGACCAGGCACAGACAAAGCCACAGGACTTCTGGACAGGAACGCTTCACGGCAGGACACGGGACCAGACACTGGAATCGACACAGGAACTGACACTCAGGAACCAACACTCAGGAACCAACACTCAGGAAGCAGCTAGACAGACACTGCTAGACAGGAGCTCAGGAACTGGCAGAGACTAGCTCAGAACTCAAGAACTCTGGAACTTCGGAGATATCACCAGCGTCTGTGAATTGCACTGAGCCAGAATATAACAGAGAGTCTTAATTAATTATGTCATGCAGCTGCCCTGCTGCACAACTGAGAGGTGCAATCAACAGACAGGTGAGGCTGAACACATGGGAACAAGCTGCAATTACACAGACTCACCACCGGCAGCAAACAAGAGTATTCTTAAACCAGAGCAACGGGAAATCCTGGCCTGCAAGACAACTATAAATATAAAATAGGAATGAACCCCTACCTGTGGTTCATAACAGTACCCTCTCTTTAAGGGTGAGCTCCGAACACCCCATGACACCCACGGGGAACATAAACAGAAGTATAACATAAAATACATAACCAAAATGCAAAACAGGAATGAGCCACAGCCGTGGCTCATAACAACAGGAGAGGTCATAGGTTGATTTGAAAAGGTAGGCGATGTCTTTCTCAACTGCTCTTGTGGGTGGTCTCCTCTGGATTCCCGCCGCATACATAATATACAGTAAATACAGTTTATATCTATATTCTGCTTCTGCACATAATTATCCGCAGGAACATGCGATCTTCCGCAGACCAACACCGGAATGTTTCCCAAAAATACCCTACAGCTGGATACCAGATACCACCTTATAACCTTAGTCTGTCCCCTCTTATCCTGTAAAGGTGAATCCCTTTGTTCTGCAACCATTTAAACAGCTATAACTTTCTGATGTGGTGCAAGGAGACTATGTGTACATCGTGCACTATTTGGATTAAATATGTTATGTGTTCTGATGGCCCTCCATGCGTACACAAACTTTGCCGTAAAAACCCATACCACGCGCCGTTGCGCAGGACCGCGGGAGCGACCATACGCAAAGTGCGTACATGTGCACGCACTGCAGAACAAGTGCACGCGCAGTGGGCATATGTGTGCAGTTTATATGTGCTGTGTGTTCTTCAATATTTTTCGACTTTGACAGTACAACTGATGATCGGCCTGGAAACCGATGGTGACTTGACACAGGACTATACAGGCAATAGGTAGTACCGATGATCGGCCTACAAACCGATGGTGACTTGAGACAGAACTACACAGTCAGTTGGCAATGCTTAACAACAACAGAACTGGGTGTGGCTATTGCAGGAGACAGCTGAGAGATTTAAGCAGGATGCTTTAGCGCAGGTGGATTAGCACAGTGCTGCTGCAGAGTGGTAACAAACAGGTGGGTATGGTATTGAAGCACCTGGAGAGAGTCTCTTACTGCAAGTAGTTGTAGAAGCAGAGTGTAGAAGAAGCTGTAGCCCTACTGGATGGCTGGTGCCTGTAATTCCACGGAAGCTCTGACACAAGGAAGTCTCAGGAGACTGGATCCAGGAGACGCTGTGCACTGGATGCGACGTGTTGTTCAAGGCAATGACACTCAGCCAGTGTTCTGACACCCCCCGGTCAGCAGCTATTGGATGATTGAATCATTTGTGCAGACACCGTGAAGGATTGGATGTTACCGGATCAGCTGACCGCCAGTGTCATGGCGGCGCCCATGCAGTGCAAATGGCGGGAATACAGCGGGGTGCATGCCAGATGGAATTCAGGGGTGCAAAGAGCTTGTGGGTTCTGTGCACCATGGACAGGGCACACGCAGCATCAGGCTAGGATCGTGACCTCCGGAGGCCCGCGCACCAGCGCGCTGGTAAGTGAGATACTGCTGAACGCAGATTCCTGACACTTTTTATGTATTGTTTTAATTCTTGTGTCTTTCACACACTCTTTCTCTCACTCTCAGTCTCTCTCTCTCTCTCTCTTTCTTTCCCTCTCTCTCTCTCTCTGGATGTACTAAAGCTGAAAATGCACCAAAAATCCAGTTTTCTGAGTCTTGGCCAAATTTGCATATGTACCAAGCCCTGGAATATGAGGCATTCCTGAGCTTGAAGCTGGTGGGTAACCCATCTTTATGTGGTGTTACCCAAAAGAAGCCTATAGGCTAATTTTTTGCAATTTGCCCCTAAGAGGGATCTAATTGGATACCTCCCAGTACCCCCCACGGTGGCCGTGTCACTGTGCACGTGCGCAGAAGGCCTCCCGGGTCTTAAACCCAGAAGTCCTTCTACCGCAAAGAACAGCTCTTATCAGGAGAGCAGTCCTTTGTGATTTTAATCACATTTCTAAGTACATACCAATGTTATTACCGTTGGTGTGTACACGATAAGTGGCGGGACGTATTGCATTGCGGATGTGATGTTTAGTTTATACCGTCCTCTCTCTCTTCCACCCCGATTAGAGAGATCACTGACATTATATCATACATACAGTACAAGGCTTAAGCTCACATTTGAAAACAATGCAATAACTTTTTAGGTACCCTTCGATTGTCTTGAAATAAAAGAATAGTAAATGGAGACTAGGAGTTTCTAATCCATGCTTCTACAGTAGATGCGTATAGAAGCTTTACCAGGTGTGGTGTTTGAAGGCACTCTACGCTGATCTAAGGCCAGGCACTATAAGCCTATAAAGCAGCCAGCCCTCTGTAAAGTCTATAACCCAGGGCCGGATCTAGGGGGGGGGAGGGGGGGGTGGAGGGGGCAACCCCCCCCCCCCCCTAACACAGTCATAGCCATGCCCACTTTTGTGCAGAAGAGAGCTGTCCTGGGAGAGCCTGAGGCAGAACGATGTGCTGCAGCTTATACCACAGCAGTACAGAGGAGCCAGGAGAGCAAGGGTTACAGAGCATTTGCCCCTCACTTGCTGGTGTGTTGGTACTAGGGCTAATAAATACAATTACCCCATAGCACAGTCACATGTACATAGAACAATCACAAAGCTCTATCTCAGTCTCACTCAAAAAATTTCAGTCAGAATTGAGAGAGGAGGGGTTAGGATTGCAGATGGGAGGAGTTGGGACTGTAGAGGGAGGAGTCAAGATTAAACAGTAAACCGCCCCCCCTAAAGAAAAGTCTAGATCCGTCCCTGCTATAACCTCAGGGTAGATTAGTTTCTAGCAGTAATTAGTGATATTGGGGGCAGTAGGGATGAGTTGTAGGAAGCTTTTGTTTTATTGAACCATAAACATCTACTTTAAGAATTAAATATTAAGTTCCCATAGCCGAAAGAGCATTGGAAAAGTATACTAGCTGATTATAAAAGTACTTCAGGTTTTTTAAGTGATAATGCCATTTACTCCAATAAAACACAGGATATTTTCATTTTTTGTTAACATTTTTATAAAGCATTAGCCTAGAGTCATGAATAGCCAACTTCTGTAAATCAGTTATATATTTCCTGGGATATACAAGTATCTATATCATTTCTTATCTGAAAGATGCATTTAAATCTGATAAAAAAATTGATAGGTTTTTTAAAGGACATTTATTTGCACTATAGCTATGTTCCTTAGCAGAATCATCCTTCATAGTAAATGCATGCTAAGAAAATTGATCTACCAAAGATCACACTAGCAGTTCTGTTATAAATAAACCTAATTTGAATGAATATTTCAACCCAAGAACAACATGTAACCATTGTGCTCCCTGAAATGAACAGCTTTACCCTTCTATTTTCTGTATAGCGTGGTGAAAAATCGATAAAGCAAAACAGATGTCAAAATCTGACCAGTTTTTCGGGACTGTCCCACCAGCAGTGTACTGCGGTAGAGGGGGGTGGGGGTGGGGAGGCATTTGGGAGGCTCATGTTACTCACTGCAGCAGCGGTAAATAGACGCTGCTGCACACAGCGTCTATTCACGTGAGTCAGAGGTACCGGGGGCATGCCAGAAGCTCACAGTGAGCTGGCCATACCTCATTGTGATGCAAATGGGAGGCGTGACTCATGATCACGTCATTCCCATGAATCCATGCCCCCTTTTTCATATGCCAGACTCCCTTTTTGGGAGGTATGATATAACACTACAGGCTCTATGTGCATAGAACCACAATGCTGCATGTTTATTATTACATACAGTAATGAGTACTGAGAATTGTGGTGCTAATTGTTACTTGTGCGCCGCTTATATTTTTGTTACTGGAATGTACTGTACTGTTCTGTTTAACCTGTACTGTCCTACTGTTGCTGTATGTACGGCGCTGCAGACCAATTATAGAGCCTTATAAATAAAGTATAATATTATTAATAATACTATTACTTCTACTAATAATAATACTACTACTACAGTAAAATGCAACTGTGAGGCCCATCCGTCACCATCTCTGAGGTGATTTTGGAGCATTGTCAAGGGAGAGAGAGGTTTCTCTCTTTACCATGAGGAGACTCCTCTTCTGAATATCCTTTCAGCAGATAGCCAGACAAAATGGCTGACAGAAGTCCACTGTGAAAGAAAGGGTACAGATACACTGCTCTGTCCTCTATATTTGTCAGAAATATTGCAATAACGACGCCGGGATCCCGACGAGGGTACTATTCCACCTTTGGAATACCGGCGAGGTAGGTGATTCCCCCTCTATGGGTGTCCACAGCACCCATAGAGGGATAATAGAACCTGTGACGATTGAAGCTCGCCTCTGAGCCTGCAGCGTGGCTAGCGCAGTGGGCCCGCAAGGGGCTTAGTTGCGCTCGCTCCCCTGCTGGCATTCTAGAGCCGGGATGTCGGTATACTGACACTCGGCATCCTGTGCGATGGGATCACATACCGATCCCGATAGGAGAACAGACTATGTATTGCTAGTCACAGTTTTGTAGAACCCAAGGCAGCTGCCTACTTCCTACATTCAAAGCCTGGTAGTGTAGTATGCTGTAAAGAAAACAGCAAAATAAATAAAGTCCCTTCATCTAGGTCTATCAGTATGTAATAAAGTACAGTATGTGATAAATCCCAGGTTATCTGTGTGGGATAAAATTCATGGGTAATTAATCTTTTTTGATTATGTTCCTAAGATTGACATACTTATTATGTTATAAGGGGAAATTACATTTGCTGGTGATTATTACTTGCATTTGTTTGTGTGGGGTCAGCATAAACCTAATGTTTATTAGCTGTGATGTGAGTGATGTTTTCCATGGGATGTCATATATCTGATGTGACCATGGTGAAACTGCTCAATAAATCAGAGGATTCTATGAAATACAGCGACTTATTTCTACAAAGAAAAAACTCTGTAAGCTCTGTAGCAAGGTTGTTTCTTGAAATAAAAATACTGGTGCAATTTATTGCTATAGTCAGAAGGTTGTTGTGCAGAACATTCTATAGTATAACAGTGTGGCAAAGGAATATAGAAAGAATCCGCATGAGCTGGTGTTACAACAAAAAGTTAAACATAACAATAAGTATCATATCTTTGGGCCTGATTCAGAGATTTATGTAAATTCATTACTTCCGTAAATTACCAATGTCTGTAGATGGGATGCGGTTATGTGATCACGACGCCGGTCACTATACCGACACCGAAAGCCCGCATGCTGGAAAGTCCGACAGTCAGCATGCCGACTGACAGGGACTATTCCCACTTGTGAGTGTCCACGACACCCATAGAGTGAGAATAGAACCTGTGGTGAGAGCAGCGAGCCAGCAAGGGGCTTTGTTGTGCTCGTCCCCGCCGGCAAGTGTAAAAACGGGGCATGTAGGGCCCACTGGGGGAATACAGTGGTAGTGGCCCATGTTTAGGGGTGTGGCCAGAGTCTAGAGGGGGTGTGTGCCCAGCTGCCACATTGGTTTGCCTAACCATTTTGCAAGTGTTGGTCCCCTAGATACATATATACAGTAAATACTGTAGTGCATGATTGATAATGTACTAGATTAGTAACAGCACAGTCTGGAACCTGATGCCTAGAGGAGGGGGTGGGTCCCCAGGCAGTAGGGCCCACCAATGGTTTCCCCTGTACCCCTGTGGGCCAGTCCAACCCTGCCGCCGGCAAACTAAACACCAGGATCCCGGCATTGGTATGGGGTATCCCAGCCGCCGGTCATCCATACCCAAACCCTTTATATCTGCACAGGAGCCGCAATGCGCATGTGCAGATCCCATTCTGTGACATTGCTCGCGGTGCCTCTAAATCCACAACATGTTTAACATGCTGCGGACAGTTGGAGGTAGTGACAGGCAGTGCTGCAGAAAATGTGGGGTGTTGGCCCTGTTTTCTGGGCGTGCCAAAGCCTTGTACAGCAGATTCACTGGCACTCGCAGCGTGATTTTGCTGGACATCCTGAGTAACCTGAGGGTTACTCAGCGGTACGATGTTCACGCAGTTGCATCGCGTCACAGAAGCTGTCAGTGGGCTTAATTTTACGTAGCCCCTTGCCTAGCGTAGTCCCATCTCATGCAACTATACCAAGCTGGGCTTTCCCTGACATGGTCGCATCTGATGCAGCCGTATCAGAAACTCTCACCTGCAGCTGCTGGAAGCTAAACTTCCAGCAGCCGCCATGCTCACAGTGTCTGGCCAGCCCTCCCTTACACACCCTCCTCCTGCTCTCCCTGCCCATCACTGCTGGAAGAATTTTAATAGAACACTATAGTCGTACCTCACAACTTTCGACTCTACTGAGATGGGATCTGCCAGACCAGAGGTGCAGCCATGGCTTAAAAGGGGACGGGGCCTCGGTAGGGGGACTGTGCCTAGTGCCGCGACCCCCTGTATTTGTCATTATGGCGGCATGCCCAGCGCTTCCCTGCACTGATAGATGCCGTTCGCATGTGCACGGCATCTATTCAGTGATCACCGGCTGCTTAGCAGAGTAGAGCGGCGGTTATCACTGGCTCTCCAAATCTGCCCCCCGCCCACGGGACACTGCGGTCTGTGGATGGGACATCGGGACAGTTTCCAATTAGCAGGACTGTCCCGCTGTATTCAGGACAGTTGGGAGGTATGCTACAGTGATTAGTGATAATGACAGGATCGGTGAACAAGGCTGTAGAAAGAGACTCTTCCTGGTGCCTGGGCTCAGTGCAGCCATACCTCCAAAGTTTGTCTATGTCCCTAGGCAGCAGTTATGAGCAATCCCCAGGAATACTGTAGCTGCACTTCATGAAGGACTGTGAGAAGTGTAACTGAGCAGAGGCAGAGTTATAAAATAGTAAATAAAGAAATAGAAAATAAACTTTCCTGTGCCATCTCTAAACAGTGTGTGTGTGTATATATATATATATATATATATATATATATATATATATAACCCCATAATGTCTTTTTACTGTATAAAGCTATTTTTTTCAAAAATGACCCAAAACTGTTGATTTCTACAAAAAAAATCTAATTATGTAAATAACAGCAGCTATTTAAAGCATGTTTATTATAATAATTATATTGAGAAATCTGCATATTTTGCTCATAAAATTGTACTGAATCTGTTTTAAATAGGTATTATTTGCATAAATTGCTTTTAAAAAATCGACAATTTTAGGAACATTTTTTTTTTCAGTATTTGCCATTTTAGTGGATAAAATGCCTCTTGCGGCTGTTGCATAATTTGGCACAGCCGTCACATATGAAGATGCAGCAGCTGTGCCGTTACCATCTACCTCAGAATCAGCCACTGAGTGACGGCTGTGCCAAATTATGCAACAGCCGCATGTACTAATTCATTCCATAAAATACGGCATCCAAACAACTTCCTCATTATAATGACAATCTGTAAACCAACATTGATATTCATTTTGTTCCTGGTTCTCTGTGAATTTAATGAATACAGACTGTGAATGACTTATTCCATGTTTCCTAGGTCTAGCAATAATTGTTTGAGAGGTGAGGCTCATTGACACTCTTAATCTTCTCCCAGTCCCCACCACCATGTGTCTGTCCTCTACGTGCAATAACTATGTAAGGCATATAACTGTCTGTAGGGCTGTATATACTGTAAATCTCCGGATTGTTCTGCTGTTCAAGAAAAACATTACTTTTTGACATTTTGTTAAAAATAATTATTATTTTATAAGAAGTTTTGGCTTTAGACATTCCTAATGGGAATTTAATAGTTTCTCCTAGTTGTTTGTGTCTGTTTCCCTGGCCAAAACCTGAATGCTAGTGTCAAAACAGAACTGGGAAAATAAGAATGTAAATGCCATTTGTTAATTTGAAATATCTCAGTTTCGGAAAATATTGCTAGAAGCACGTGTAGTAAGTACTATTACCTTAACATGGTAGTGGAATATATGAGGATCACATAACTGCATCATTTATGCCCAGCAGAGACTTCTCTGTAGAAAGTGCTGGATTTGTCTTAAGCTTTTTTCCCTTGTTTTCAGTTAACTATTTGCAGTGCATATATACAGTTGTGCTCATAAGTTTACATACCCTAGCAGAATTTGTGATTTTCTGGCCATTTGTCAGAGAATATGAATGATAACTCACAAACTTTTCTTTCACTCATGGTTAGTGGTTGGGTGAAGCCATTTATTGTCAAACAACTGTGTTTACTCTTTTTAAATCATAATGACAACAGAAACTACCCAAATGACCCTGATCAAAAGTTTACATACCCCAGTTCTTAATACCGTGTATTGCCCCCTTTAACATCAATGACAGATTGAAGTCTTTTATGGTAGTTGTGGATGAGGCTCTTTATTTTCTCAGATGGTAAAGATGCCCATTCTTCTTGGCAAAAAGCCTCCAGTTCCTGTAAATTCTTGCGCTGTCTTGCATGAACTGCACGTTTGAGATCTCCCCAGAGTGGCTCAATGATATTGAGGTCAGGAGACAGATGGCCACTCCAGAACCTTCACTTTATTCTGCTGTAGCCAATGACAGGTCGACTTGGCCTTGTGTTTTGTATCATTGTCATGTTGGAACGTCCAAGTACGTCCCATGCGCAGCTTCCGGGCTGATGAGTGCAAATTTTCCTCCAGTATTTTCTGATAACATGCTGCATTCATCTTGCCATCAATTTTGACCAAGTTTCCAGTGCCTTTGTAGCTCACACATCCCCAAAACATCAGCGATCCACCTCCGTGTTTCACTGTAGGAATGGTGTACCTTTCATCATAGGCCTTGTTGACTCCTCTCCAAATGTAACATTTATGGTTGTGGCCAAAAAGTTACAATTTGGTCTCATCACTCCAAATGACTTTGTTCCAGAAGTTTTGAGGCTTGTCTCTGTGTTGTTTGGATTATTGTAAGCGGGATGCTTTGTGTCATTTGCGTAGTAATGGCTTTCTTCTGGCGACTCGACCATGCAGCCCATTTTTCTTCAAATGCCTCCTTATTGTGCATCTTGAAACAACCACACCACTTTTTTTCAGAGAGTCCTGTATTTCTGCTGAAGTTATTTGTCCTGGCATTTGTGGGTGAAATTTTTGTTGGTCTACCTGACCGTGATTTGGTTTCCACAGAATCCCTCATTTTCCACTTCTTAATTAGAGTTTGAACATTGCTGATTGCATTTCTCAATTGCTTGGATATCTTTTTATATCCCTTTCCTGTTTTATACAGTTCAATTATCTTTTCCCGCAGATCCTTTGACAATTCTTTTGCTTTCCCCATGACTCAGAATCCAGACACGTCAGTGCAGCACTGGATGAAAGATGCAAGGGTCTTTTAGGAGTCCAGAAACTCACTGACCTTTTATACACACACACTGATTACAAGCAAACAGATCATAGGTGAGCATAATTACCTTTAGTAGCCATTCAAACCCGGTTGTGTCAACTTGTGTGCATGTTATCAGGCCAAAATCTCCAGGGTATGTAAACTTTTGATCAGGGTCATTTGGGTAGTTTCTGTTGTCATTATGATTTAAAAAGAGTAAACACAGTTGTTTGACAATAAATGGCTTCACCCAACCACTAACCATGAGTGAAAGAAAAGTTTGTGAGTTATCATTCATATTCTCTGACAAATGGCCAGAAAATCACAAATTCTGCTAGGGTATGTAACCTTATGAGCACAACTGTAGCTATAGAGAATCTATTTATTAACAGTTTCTTTTATAGCACAGCTTATTCCGTTGCGATTTACAATTATAGAACAAACAACAATAATAGAACAAAACTGGGTAAAACTAGATAGACATAGAGGTAGGAAGGCCCTGCTCACAAGCTTACAATCTATAGGGAAATAGGCATTGATACACAAGGATAGGTGCTCTATCTATTGCATAATTGTACTGCTAGATTGTAAATGTTGTTAATGATACCTCCCAGCCGTCATGATTTTCATGGGGACTTTGTTTTGGGACTGCCCCAGAATTTCCCAGATGCTCCTACAATTCTCATTGTTAGATTGGGTGACTTTATCACTATTCAGTGTAAGCTACATATATGTCTTGCCTTTCAGTACATAAATGATCTAATCAGTGCCCCTCTACCTGTTTTATACCTTCACAAACACGTGTCTGTTGCAGGAGCACATCCTTTTTGCTTACGTGGCGGTGTCCAATCACTTTTGTCTACATAGCATACCTCATACGTGAAAGTTTTCCTTGGACTGTCCCGCTGTCCCACCCATGGGCCGCAGTGTTCCATTTTGGTGGTGGGGGGCAGTTGCGGGGAGCACATACTGCCGCTCTGCATAGCAGAGCAGCAGTTAGCAGCAGGAGAATAGATGCTGTTCGCGTTCACAGTGTATGGGGAGTCTGGGGGCATGCCTCCAAAGTGACGGTTTTGGGGGTGTCTAAAGACCCTGCTCCCTTTTCACGAGGCCCCATCCTCTTCACTGTGCGTGAGCAGGGTCCCGCTCCCTTTACCACCAATGTTGGGAGATGTGACATAGTATAGTTAGTTACAAGTCTTGTGATCTTGAATGAAGGATAGTAGAGAATCACTGACATGTTGGGATCTACAAGTATGTCTGGTCCCACTGTAAATGTATCTACAATCTCGATAGTTTTGAGGCCTGGTAGAAAACCAGATCACACAATTACAGTTTTATTGCATATTTGCCTACTCTCCCAGAATGGCCGAAGGCTTCCAAAAATCAGGTGGCATTCCCGGCCTCCCGGGAAAGTAGGCAAGTCTTCCGCATCCATCTCCCCCTAACGACCATACCCCCTTTCATCAGCTCACCCCTGGGGTGATGGCACGATTCGTGATAATTGCAACATCGTAGCCCTGCCCCCTGCTTTACAATGCCGTTAATGTTGGCATTGTAAAGCGGTGGGCGGAGTATGATAACATGATCACATCACCCCGCCTCCAGACCGCCTCCTCCATGCCCCCAGATCGCCCCCTCCTGTGCGTCCTGGCTGCTTCCTCCCTGAGGGAGCAGCCCATGAGGTGGCAAGTATGCTTTATGGTGTACACATTTAGAGCCTAATTCAGAGGCGATCACTTTTGCGGAGTGCGCGTGCAGAGGCGGTTGCGGGGCGGTAGGGGTATGCCAACAGCGTTAGAATGCCTTTGGGGTGGGAACATTGCTGGGGCGAGCCGCGGCGGCTGCATTATGTCACATGTCCAAAACATGGCTGCGCAGGCAGGGAGCTACTCGGCGGGTGCAAAAGCTTTGCCGCTGTGTGATGCTTTCCCACCTGTTCAGGGGAGGGGATTGGGGGGGGGGGGGGAATAGAGCCTGACATGTGGTGCAGACCAATTTTAGCACATCTACGATCAACTCTGAATTACCCCATTAATTATTCCCTCTTACTGAAAGAAAAAATACATTTTATAATAAATGTATTTTTAATTGTAATGTTCAAGGCTTTGCCTCTACCAGTCTGTCCCCTATGTTTCAGTGACATAACATATGAGCAAGCATGCACTGACAAATGCAAAAACTATTTTTCAAGTTTAATAAAATGAAAGTTTAAAGCTAACTAATGAGTCAGAGTACCAAACTGTCATCTTAAACTGCAGCTTGGAAAAACTGTGAGTTAAAAAGTCTGTTTTTTTCTGAATGATGGCTGCAGTTGCAAAGACTTCCTTCCCAGGAACATAATGTAAGAAAAACAGCTTATCACTGCAAAGACGAAAAATAACTTGCTTTGTAGCTCTGTTGAAGCAGTTAATCCATTAAATATTATTAGGTAGTGTGTCATATAAGTTTACGGGTACTGTATGGGTACATCAAAACCCTCTTTTCGCTTTCATACAGTTCATAGCTTAGAAACAGAGGTAATAATTTCTGTGGAATCAGAATGATATGCTGTCTTGCCAACATCTTATTATAACTTTTTTTTAACATCTTGGAATGCATTTTTTTTTAGTGTGGGCAAAGAAATATCACTTTTAGTTCTCTGAATCGCAGCAAAGAGCAGACATAAATAGAGAAGGCCTGTGCCTAAAATTAGGATTATGTGAAAGACTTATAATTAAGTCTTTGGTTTGCCATCTCTTTGTATTTCATTTGCATCCATTTCACGTTTTAAATATATGATTTCATGACTATAAAGCAAAACCGTATACAGCAGATCTAAGCTGTAAGGTAAATTCAGTTCACATACAATATTTACGCTGCGTAACTGTCAGGGATCCACAAGTGCAGCAGGTCCGCCGACGCTGTTTATATCACTGCTACCACCCGCAATATTCTACAATAGAACCAGGGGAGTTGCGCGTCTCTCCTGCACAGCTTTTATACTAATTGCACGTAGGCAGCAGCTCCTAAGCATCCACACAGTCAGCTGGCAAGGCTCCTATTTCAGCAATAATAACCATGCACCACTAATTATAGTCCAATTTCACAAGCACAGCCGGCCCTGCATCCCGCAGTCCACGTTTTGGCCTCTACGTTGCGCACAGCCTTAGTGATATCCACATCCACGCAGTCTGGGATGACGCTCCCTGCTTCAGCAAATTATTAATATCCCCATTTGCACAGCAACACAATCCTCCACGCAGTATGGTTGTGTGCCTGCTGTTTCAGCAATCCATAACACCTCTGTTTGACAACACTGAGAACAGACGTCCATGCAGTACCTTGTCGCACGCTATGCAGCAATTAATCACAATTTATAGCATAACTTAGCGATCCAACAGTCTCTTCAAAGAATTTGGGTTCTGTGAGCAATTTATATGACAGATTTTATAAATGAAAATTTATTTTACCAAAAACCAAGAGTACAATGCATATTTTAGAAAGTTACAAATAGTGGTCACAAGATAAGAGTTACAAAGAATATACATACAAGTAAGCAAAGGGGAAATAAAACAGGATTAATTTACAACCTTAGCATCCTGCCAGGTCTGTCTGCAGGATAACGGTGGGAAATGTGTAGAGACATCAGACAACAACCCAAATGTGATGAAACCTCAGTTTTACAGCCTGAACCATAGACAGGGTCAGACTGGCCAATAGGGATTAGGTTCCAGACTCTATCCTAGTGTACTTTATGTATATATTATACCAGGGCCGGTTCTAGACTCTGTGGCACAGTGCCGTAACTAGGTGTGTGCAGAAGGTGCATTGCCCACAGCGCATTTGCCATGTGGGCGCACCTTCTACACACACCGACTCCCCGAGTGGCCACATATCCCCCCCCCCCCCAACTGACAAGTTCCTGCTCTCCGGCTCCGCACCTAACAGGCACAGGGGGAGGCCAGTCATTGCACTCCAAGTATCGCCCGGGACCGCCTCTAAGGGTGGGCAGCGCCTGTCATCACGGACCTTCTCAGCCGCGGCTGCCGCTTCCCGCTGGATCCGCCTCGTCAGGAGCAGGTAAACACTGGTGAGATGCAAGTTACTGGAGCCTGTCAGCGCTGCAGTAACTCGCAGTGCGGCTCCTTCTTTCAACAGGTCACCTCAGCGCTGACTTTCCTCACACTGACACCAATGTCTCGCAGCCTAGGACAGCAGTATAAGCTGCATATAATGAATAAATGAAGGTCTCTTTCTGTTTAACCCCCTCCTCTCCTCAATCAGGGTAAATGGGGCTGTTTAGGGGGTAATTATAACAGGTATCACCTGGAGGGAAGGGAGAACGTGCCTACACACTACACTAATCTACACTATACTTCAATACTCAACACTATCCTACAGTACACTACACTACACCCTAAGAGTAGGGAGGGGGGTGTAAGGTGCTCTAACTTGCGTAATGTGTAAAAGGGGACCCTGTCTGCCGTAATGTGTAAAAAGGTGACTCTACCTGCCGTAATGTGTAAAAAGGTGACTCTGGCTGCCGTAATCTGTAAAAAGGGGACTCTGCCTGCTGTAATGTGTAAAAAGCGAATTCCACCTGGCGTAATGTGTAAAACGGTGTAGTGGCGCTGCTGTGCGGCGTAATTTGAATAATGTAGACTACTGTGCAGTGTAATATGAATTGGTATTATTTTGTGGCCATGCCCCTTCCCCATGCAGACACGCCCCATATTGAGCGTGCACTGGCCCTAATTTAAATAGGGGGGGGGCGCCGATGCGGTTTCTTGCACACAGCCCTAAAATGTCTAGTTTCGGCACTGCTGTGGTGCCCAGGGTGAAAGTTTCCTTCGGCACCCCCCCCCCTGACAGGTATAACAGGTTTAGTGCGCGCCATAGGCGCACAAGAAAAAATAGGGGCATGGCTTGATGGGGAAGGGGCGTGGTCACAGTTATGCACCCTGTAGCTGTGCCCCCTGTAGAGATGTGACCCCTGTAGCTGTGCCTCCAGTAATTTTGCCCTCAGTAGTTGTGCCCCCTGTAGCTGTGCCCCCAGTAGTTGTGCCTCCAGTAGTTTTGCCCCCAGTACTGTGCCCTCAATAGTTGTGCCCCCTGTAGCTGTGCCCCCAGTAGTTGTGCCTCCAGTAGTTTTGCCCCCAGTACTGTGCCCTCAGTAGTTGTTCCCCCATTAGTTTTACCCCCAGTAGTTGTGCCCCCAGTACTGTGCCCCCTGTATTAATGCCCCTAGTAGTGCCGCTTTCCAAAAAAAAAATACTCACCAGCCCCGCTCCTGCTTCCCGACCACTGCTGTCCTCCATGTCCGGCCGCTGGCGCCGCTCCTCGGATCTATGGGAGAGACATCATGACGTCTCTCCCATAGCACTGCACAGACACTAGAGGTCAATTATGACCTCTAGCGTTTATAGCTGCTTCCACAATGCCGTGCGGTGCATCTGACATCATTGTGCACCGCATGGCACCAGTAGCGGATCTTGCCACGACGGTGCATTCTCTAATGGTTAGCCAAACCTCTGTGGTGGTTGCCCCCCCCCCCCCCACTGAAGCCTGGCCATACCCTTAAGCATGGGCCCCTACCACGGCAGTTCCCTGGTGGGCCCTTCATGCCCTAGTCCATCACTGACCATAGGTCAGCATGTCTTTTATCAGCAGAGTATCACACCTTTGGTGATGTCATCTGAGGCCCTGCTGATTTGATAACAGCCTGAGATCCGCCCAGGATGTGCTCTTATGATTTATAACTCACATTCAAGTATTTGTGTACCCTAGATCTTAGATAATCTTAGATCTGTTGTGTCCATTTAATCATTTGCTATTTTAGCAACAATATGACTATTGATATAATGTGTTTGTTACATGGGATAATGGTTTCATAGCTTAGAAACAATACTTTTCAGAGATAGGAAAAACGCAGTCCACCTCCGCATATAGTAGGTCTCTCTATGGGGAAGCTTATATGCATTTGGGAGTATGGAAATATTAATTTTACTTTTACTCCATATGCCGTATGCCACATCATGTTCCCTTACTAATGTAGTGCATTCACCTTGTTGGGACATTTCAATTCACATCTCAATACGAGTTGGGTATGGGATTCCGGCGGCCGGGATCCCGGCGGTCAGCATACCGACATCGGGATCCCGGCCACTAGAATGTCGGCAGGGGAGGTGAGCACAACAAAGCCCCTTGCGGACTTGCTGCGCTCGCCATGCTGTGGGCTCGGTGGCTCGCTGTGCTTGCCACAGGTTCTATTCCCTGTCTATTGGTGTTGTGGACACCCACGAGTGGGAATAGCCCCTGTTAGCCAGGATTCCGGCTGGTGGCATTGTCAGTGGTTGGGATTCTTTTGTTGTAAATGATGTGTGTGCAGGTGTTGATATCGCAGTTATATAGACACACCAGCAGATGACTCAAACTATGAACAGCCCAGTTACTTATCCAGTGCTATTAGATTATTGATAGACAGCAGGTACAGCCCTACCCCTTGTTACATGTACACTGGTGATGGAGCTGGAATAGAGTGGGGTTTCAAATAGCTGAGTGCATGCTGCAAACACGTAGCTGTGCAGGGATGCCAGCACAATCATAGCATGTATTAAACAGGTCTCGGCTAGTAAAGACAAGATGGCTCCTGCACATGCTCAGTGGAAAACTTGGCTGCCATCATAAGATAGGGCATGAAGCCTCCCTGGAGGACAGGAAGGTTGGAGTCTAAGCAGTAGCGCACTATACTTTCAGCAATCTTGTGAGCCAAACTGATGTTCTGCCCAGTTTACCAGTCACCTACGCACAGTCTAAGCTGCTGTTATGTGAGCCAAACCAATATTCAGCCCTTAAATGCACTAAGAATGAGGCATGATGAGATAGTTAGCAGCAAAGTCAACCACTTCAGGGGAAGGGGGTGGAATACTTCTAGAATTGCAAAAGACCAGGGAGGGAAAACAATAGAGCAGGGAAGCTGCCTCTAGTGCTGGGAATGGAGACAGACAGCAGAGTGATCCACTGTCTAACACCCCCCCCCCCCTCGCTCAAGGCTGTCTCCGGTTACATATGTTTGCATAACACTTTATCAAAACATTTCTCAATAAAGTTTTCCTGTAACTGAAAACACATTAATAAAGCATGGTAAGCAAACAGTAAAACAAATCAACCTTTCACAAAAGTCCACATTTTGTCATGAACATATTCAGCAAGTGTGATGACAGTCCCTTTGTCAACATATCAGCAGCATTTCTCTCGCTTGCTATGTAATCCACATTGACAGACTTATTCTCTACTAACTCACGGAAACTGATGTCTAATGGCAATGTGTTTGGACCGTCCATAATGCTTGGTGCTGGAAGACAAATCAATTTCTCCCTTGTTATCACACACAATATTGATAGCCTCACTGTGATAAAAAAGGCTAAGATCACATAAAGTCTCCTTTATCCACAATGCTTCTTTTGCAGTTTCTGTAAGTGTCATGTACTCCGTCTCAGTGGTGGATATGGCAACACTGGGTATCAAGTATCCTGTGTAGGAATGACGGTCATCCTCATCTGATCCCTAATCGGCATCACAGAAAACTTCCAAAGTCGTACCTTTTGACTTTGTAAATACCAACTTTAATGAACTTGTACCTTAAGATTCTTTTGACTGCAATCCAGTGTTGCCTCCCAGGGTTAATTGCAAACTGGCTTGCCCGGCTCACTGCATGTGTGATGTCGGAGCGAGTCCCAATACTTGCATACTGTTCATTAAGTTACCAACAGCATTTTGATAAGGAACTCCTCTCATTTTCTCTATCTCCTCCTGGCTGGTTGGTGACATGGCCTTTTGCATCTTTATGCTTTTGTCAATAGAAGTGATCACTGGTTTTGCATCAGACATTCCATACTTGCAAAGTATTGCTTCAATATATGTCTGTTGATCAATTGTAACAGTCCCATCTTTAAGGTTTTGTACAATTCTCATGCCTAACAAATGATTTGCAGGGCCTAAATCCTGTAGCTTGAATCTTTGTTTCAGCTGCTGTTTTAAATCAGTAATGTGCTCTTCTTGACCTGCTAGCAATAGATCATTCACATACACAACTATGATGAACCACTTTTCTTCTATAGCTTTGTGATATAAGCAGTGATCAGTCTCTGACCTAACAAAGTTCATCTCTAGCAGCACAGCATCCAGCTTTACATACCAACAATGACTACTTTGCTTTAGGCCATACAAAGATTTCTTAAAGAGGCAAACTTTTCCATCTTGGAACATATTCCCGTCATAATGTTCAGGTGGTTCCATATAAATCTCCTCGATTAGCTCTCTACTTAGGAATGCAGAATCAAAGTCTAACTGGTATAACAATAAATCATGAAGTGTAGCAATGGCGATGACTAACCTCAAGGTGCTGTAGCTTGCGACAGGCGAAAAAATCTCTCCATAATCGATCCTGCAACAAGGCGGGCTTTATAACGAGCAATAGTCCCGTCTGCATTCAGCTTTCTGCAAAAGACCGACTTGTTCTTGATTGTCTTACGATTATTCAGCCTGTCCACTACAGTCCATGTACTGTTATCATCCAGAGATGACAGCTCTGTATCTATTGCTGACTTCCATTCTTTCCAGTCACTACTTGATTTTGCGTCCTCTATATTTTGGGGTTCACAGTTAGCTATATTTGCATATTTGTCATTGTATCTTTTGGATGGAACACCTTTATTGCTCCCCATGGAACTCCTGTTTCCTGATTGGGTATCCGCATTAACTCTTTCAGGTTCAGACACGCTTTCTGCTGCCTGTACATCCAGCGATACATATTGTTGCTGTGATTCTTGTTCCACTGTTCCAGTGATTGGTGCTGTAACACCACATCTCTAGACTTTAGAAGATGTTTATTTCTGATGTCCCAAAGCCTGTATCCTTTGCATTCTTCCCAGTATAATACATTCCACTGAATTTGGATCTAATTTCCATCTTTTCTCCTTAGGTACTGTATATGTGCATAAGCTTTACAGCTGAAGACACAGAGATAATTGACAGCTGGCTTTTTCTTGGACCACGCCTCCAGTGGCGTTTTACCTTTTACAGCTTCTGTGGGCACACGGTTTTTAAGATTTACTGCAGTAGACACTGTTTCCACCCAAAAGCTTTTCTTCAGGCCTGCGTCACTCAACATAGTCCGTTCTCTCTCAACAATTGTACGATTTGCATGCTCACTCATACAGTTTTGTTCTAGCATGCAAGCAATTGTTTCTTGATGCTGTATGCCATATTTTTTCAGGAACTGTGCTAAAACTGTGTTGTCATAATCTCCGCCATTGTCGGATCTCAAGACTTTTCATTTCAGACCTGTCTTAGTCTCCACCAGGTACTTGTATTCCACAATTTTATTGACAACTTGACTTTTAGCTTTCATGCAATACACATATGTCATCCTTGTGGCATGATCCATAAATGTTATAAAATACCTGTAGCCACTGATTGATTCAATCTCCCTCGGACCAGATGCGTCAGTATGCACTTGGGCTAGTGGTATTTCCGCTCTACTAGTAGACCTAGGAAATGGGGTGTGAGTCTGCTTTCCTTTTATACAACTCTCATACACAGGTCTCTCAGTATTACAGTGATTCCAGTTGCCATTCTGTCGTGTAGTTTCTGGACGTTGTCATATCCCAGATGACCTAGGCGCCTGTGCCACAGCTCCATCAACTGGTTTGAATCGGAAGCCGCAAAACACTGCTCGGTGTCCAGGACACACAGTTGGTTGCACCGAGTAGCTGAAGCAATTACAGCCCCTTTCTCATTTTGCACCATACATTTGCCCTTTGCAAACTGGTCTCTGTAACCCTTTTTCTCCAGGACACTTATAGCAATGAGATTACTTCCCAATTCTGGCACGAACAAGATCTCTTGGATGTCCGTAATAACTGTTTCACCTTTAATTCTTAGACGCACTGTGATTGTTCCAAATTTTGAAGGTGTAATGCGTTCACATGCTGTCAATGAATTGAACCATTCCTGATTACAACTGAAATGCCTAGTGGCCCTTCTGTGTACCACTGCAATTTCTCAGTCTGCAATCTGAGGTCTTGTGACATATAAAGCACTCAAACTTTCTGGACTTAGTACCTTTTGTGAATAAGGCAGAACCCTCAGCATGTGTCTCGACAGGAATATATTCTTGGAACTGCAGCAGCTTGGCTCTTACAATTTCTGTTGTCAGCTTGGTATCGTTAGACTCCAAATCTACTACCAGGAAATCGAATTCCGGCGTCAGATTTTGTAACATCCCCACTGCCTCTTCCTCGTCATCCACCTGTGCCCCCACAGATGGCAACTGCTGAGCTATTGACAGTATTTTATAAATATAATCATTCATATCATTATAGGCACTTAAATTTGTCCCGTACAGCATACGCTTCAAGTTTATTCTTTTCATCAGACCTTTGTTCTCATACACCATTTGCAGAGCTGCCCACATGTCTTTGGCTGTCACTTTCCCGCTGAAAATGGAGTAGACGTGTTGTTCCATGGCCAAGCCTATCGTCCCGATGGCTCTATCCACTTCAACAGGGTTTGGGTTTGCTCCTGGCTCAATTGTGACTTTCCTCAACTTCTTCCACTTAAGCTGCACCTCCATGGCGAATTTCCACGTTGCGTAATTCTCTGAGTCTTTTAGCTTTGTAAAGTTCACGCTGTTCCCTGTACTGTACATTCTTCTTTATATTTAATAAAAGTACTCCTTCTTTAATCAGCTGCACTTTTTCTTATGTACTTCTGTTTTAGAATGCCATTCTGACTTGGGGCACTGGGCCCATAACCTGTTGGCAGAATGTTACGGTGTCAGATAGGGATGTTGGTCCACACAACGGGACTTAACCAGAATGATTGGTTTATTCAGAAAATAGAGATAACAGCTTGTAGTAGATAGAAGATTTTCTGCAGCAGCAGGAACTCACAGTATACATGTGAAGCAGTACAGCAGTAACACAGCATCTTAGTACACACAGGATCCGGCTGTATACACACTGGGTGCAGCTGCGGGGTAAACAAGGTCACACACACAGGAGAGTAGAAGCTGCACAGTGAAGTTTTTTCTCCCAGGAAGAACTCTCTCCTGCACTGACCTGACACCAGGAGGGAAAACACTAGAGCAGAGAAGATGGGAACGGAGACAGGTGGCGGAGTGATCCACTGTCTAATATCCTGCCCCTTCACAATCCAGACAGTCAGCATGCCAACTAACAGGGACTATTCCCACTTGTGGGTATCAATGGCACCCATAGAGTGGGAAAAGAACCTGTGGTGACTGCAGCTGACCATTGAGCCTGCAAGGGGCTTTATTGCACTCGCATATCGCCCTGCCGGGCATCTAAAAGCCAGGATCCCGGAATCGGTATGGTGACTGACGGTCACGCAAACCCAACCTGTATCAAAACACTGTCACTAGACTTTGCCTATGTGAGAGCTCCCCGTTACAGCTCAGTTATGCCTATACAGTAGTAAGTGCAGATACAACTGAAATGCTTATGACTCAGCATTGGCCGTGCTTTTCTGCGCTCAATTCCAGAGTGTGCGCAGTGTGAAAACATGCAAGATACACTCTGCAAACAGTTGTACATTTGCTGTCAGGGTTTCGACAGTCAGAATACAGGCAGCGGAATCCCAACAGTAGAATCCCAATATATCCCAAAGGTAAGTACTGGTGTTGGGGACAGGTACTAGGGGTGGAAATTCGGGTTATGCTGTGGGGGAGGTTAGGGCTCTGCTGTTCAGGGGGGGGGGGGTGAGGCAGCAGTTGGACTTAGGCTGCAGGAAGAGTGGGTTAGGATTAGGGGTAGGGTTAAAATACTTACCGGGAACCATCAGGATTCTGACTGTTGGGATACAGCTGTCAGCATTCTGACCATCTGGATCTCAAATGCCAGGATTTTATACTCAACCCGTACATTAAGCTTGTATACTTTTATTGCTCATTGTGGATGTGTGGATGTGTTCCTGTGTGTCAATTACTGATACCAGACTACTGTATGGGTCAAATTCAGTTAGGTACGAAACACGCCTATTTTACCACAAATTTTAATTCAGTATTTCTGAGCAGGTGAAAAACTTTGAAAAATCCCTCCATTAAGTTAAAAACATAGGCCCTCATTCCGAGTTGTTCGCTCGGTATTTTTCATCGCATCGCAGTGAAAATCCGCTTAGTACGCATGCGCAATGTTCGCACTGCGACTGCGCCAAGTAACTTTACTATGAAGAAAGTAATTTTACTCACGGCTTTTTCTTCGCTCCGGCGATCGTAATGTGATTGACAGGAAATGGGTGTTACTGGGCGGAAACACGGCGTTTCAGGGGCGTGTGGCTGAAAACGCTACCGTTTCCGGAAAAAACGCAGGAGTGGCCGGGGAAACGGTGGGAGTGCCTGGGCGAACGCTGGGTGTGTTTGTGACGTCAACCAGGAACGACAAGCACTGAACTGATCGCACAGGCAGAGTAAGTCTGGAGCTACTCAGAAACTGCTAAGTAGTTAGTAATCGCAATATTGCGCATACATCGGTCGCAATTTTAAGAAGCTAAGATTCACTCCCAGTAGGCGGCGGCTTAGCGTGTGTAACTCTGCTAAATTCGCCTTGCGACCGATCAACTCGGAATGAGGGCCAACATAGAGATTTATTCTGAACCCCTTGGACACCCCCCTGAATTACTTATTAGGCACTTATACGTTTTTAATTAGTTTGAATTGGCGAAGGGAAAAGTGTTTTTAGACTTGCAGGTGGTCTGTTTCCACTTTTTTTTAAAAGTCCCCTAAAATAACCCAAATACAGGTTGAGTATCCCATATCCAAATATTCCGAAATACGGAATATTCCGAAATACGGACTTTTTTGAGTGAGACTGAGATAGTGAAACCTTTGTGTTTTGATGGCTCAGTGTACACAAACTTTTTTTAATACTCAAAGTTATTAAAAATATTGTATTAAATGAACTTCAGACTGTGTGTATAAGGTGTATATGAAACATAAATGAATTCTGTGAATGTACACACACTTTGTTTAATGCACAAAGTTATAAAAAATATTGGCTAAAATGACCTTCAGGCTGTGTGTATAAGGTGTATATGAAACATAAATGCCTTCTGTGCTTAGATTTAGGTCCCATCACCATAATATCTCGTTATGGTATGCAATTATTCCAAAATACAGAAAAATCCGATATCCAAAATTCCTCTGGTCCCAAGCATTTTGGATAAGGGATACTCAACCTGTATATACTTATACCCATTTTTATATACTGCAAAAATTGCTATCGTTTTTTACATTTGACCCCATTTAATTATCAGAAATATTTTATTATAACTAATAATAAACTTCTATACTGTTATCTGATGTAAGTTTAGCTTTTTAGGGCGCTGCAGGTGAATTTACCTATTTTTTTGCTGTCCACTGGTGGCAACAATTTTCGCGGTAATCCCGTTTTTGCAAATTTGCAATTAAATAGTAAAAATCCCATTTCCGTGGTAAAAACACAGAGAAAGCCACAATCACAGTGAATTACTGCAATTTCATGTCTCATTGAATTCATCCCTATGATTTGTGCTTTTACGTTTTTACAAGTCTCACATTTGGTCAATAGTCCTTGGTTATTCTGGTTTCACCATTCTCCTAGTAATCCGCTGCACACCTTTGACTCTAATTGAGCGGTCTTTAGCCAGGAAAGTTAAGTGGAACTGAGGCTGCTTAAAAAAAACAAAAAGAACCCCCATAATTCTAAAACTTTAAATATATTTAGTTATATAAATGTGCTTTAAATGGTGCCCTGAAGTGAAGTGGCATCATTGTTGGTTCACAGTGCAGGCTTCAGTTCCAGCCAGCAATTGTTTGTGTCCCTTGTGGTGCTGCATGACATGCTGTATATATAAAGGATAATAATAACAGCAATTAAAAACCTCTGAGGAGATAAATAAATGGCATATTTTGCAGGATTTGCAGGAGTCGTAGAGAGAGGCGATGTTCACCACTACTCAGGGGCATTTAACAAAGGAGGGGGCCTGTGTGCAGACTCCTGCTGGGCCCCCTCCTCTTCATAGCACAGTACCTACTGCGCATGCGCATGTCTCCGGAGACTAAAACCCTACTGCGCATGCGCAACTGCCTTTTTGCCGGTGATTTTTTTACCACAGCTGCAGCTCTAATGGGGGACTCCAGAAAGGTAAGTATTAAAACATGGGTGCAATGTGTGTGGTGTGGGCCCATGTGCACTGCATACATTGCACCCATTATAGACATGCCATTGCCGGTACTGAGAGGGGGACATGATTTAACCCAGAGGAGCTGTGTGCACACAAATACTAGAAAATAGTATATTTGCTGCAGCGCTGTAAATGGGACAACCAGCGGCTGCTCAGGGGGTACCGGAGACTGCTCACGGTGGTGGCGTTGGGTTTATTTGTGACCCTCCACAGCTGCTATAGCCAGCATCCACAGGATGATGATGATGAGGGGACTTGAGGGCACGGAGAGGGGTGGTGGGCATGTGCAAACAGGACAAAGTCTCTTTCCATAGTAGCTGGCTCCTGTCGGGCGCATCTATGTAATGTGACTCCTGCAGATCACATATCTACAACCACAGCAGCCAACTACTATGGCGAGAGCTTTTTCTTCTGTGTGCACATGCCTGCCGCCCTCAAGTCCCCTTCCTCCATGCTGCTGTACAGGGGACGCCAGCTGGTACTAATAACATGGGCCCACACCAGGCCACTCTAAGAAGCCCGGACCGTGTAATTAGTACCTGCTCCCCCCTCTTGGCACCAGTGCATATGCGTAGCCCAAATTTGGCTTCTATGTTCAAGCACCGGTCCATGAACATGTTCAGAAGATAAAATTGAGGGCATCAGGAGGATAAAATCTTGTTTTTGTACAAAAACAAATAGGGTGCCCCAAGAGTGTTTCGCTACCCTGTCACTTTTACTGTATCCACTGGTGGCCATATTACAGGTCCTCCATGATAAGCAGAGCCCAGAGTTTTATCTTATCCTGCTCTGTAGATTAATATGATATGAATGTGTAGTTGCAGTGTTATCCAAACTTAACAAAAGACAAGTGTTTACAATGATACCCATATCCAAATCAAAATGCTGTTCCCTTGTTGTCTTCAGTCAAAATCCTATTCATCACCACTGCTGCTCTGTGTTTGGTTGTCTCTGTCGGACTGAAGCACTGGACAGTTAGGTAGGTACAGGACATTATACACTATCTGAATACATCCAACACCACTACACCAATTTCCTGCCCCAAGAAAGACAGCCCGTTTGGGGCCAGTTCATAAAGGTTATGTCGGACACATTTCCCAAACTTTATACTAGCTAATTTATCAGATAAACTTCTAAAGACTAAATTAGCCGCGATAACGGACTTCTGTCGGACAACGACCTGATTACGTGTCAACATTGTGATTGTTGGCAACTACGATGTGGATATTTAGAACATGTTGACATTAAAGTTGTGACATTCTACACATATTAACATACATAATCAACATAATAGCATTTTTCTACATGGACCACAGGACAGATTAGATTTACCTGTAGGTTCTTTTCTGAAATCAAATTTTATGTTCCTAAATTTCTTATAAAATAACATTATTTTAATTTTTTTTTATTAAATTGCAGCTGCAATTATGAAAAGTGCAAGCCTTCCAAACATTTAAGGAATTCTCTTGCACTCTTTAGTTACTTTGGTTCCCATTTAATTCCCTTATTGCTCACTTTTATAACCACAATATTTATTGCCTAGTTATTGTTAACTGCAAAGAAACACTTGAAAAACAGGTGTAAATTCTATGCAGTTCTCCCCAGTCAACCGTTTTAAGAATAATTGTAAAACACCCAGCCCTTGCTATATCCTCTGGATAGGATGTGGTGTGCGATCAGGAACATTGCTACTAGTAGTTCAAACTTCATGATTGTGTATCCACAATATTACATATTTATGGCAGTCTAATGGGTTTCTATGGCCTAGGAAATTATACTGATGTCTTATAAATAATAAATGGTATAATAAAACAATCTGTATAAATGGTAGCGTTATCTAATTCATCATCATAAACTTGCTTTCAGCACAATTTTGCACAATATATTTCTTGCGTATAGGGGGTAATTCTGAGTTGATCGCAGCAGGAATTTTGTTAGCAGTTGGGCAAAACCATGTGCACTGCAGGGGAGGCAGATATAACATGTGCAGAGAGAGTTAGATTTGGGTGGGTTATATTGTTTCTGTGCAGGGTAAATACTGGCTGCTTTATTTTTACACTGTAATTTAGATTGCAGATTGAACACACCACACCCAAATCTAACTCTGCACATGTTATATCTGCCTCCCTTGCAGTGCACATAGGGGGTAATTCTGAGTTGATCGCAGCAGGAACTTTGGGGGTCATTCCGAGTTGTTCGCTCGCTAGCAAATTTTAGCAGCATTGCACACGCTAGGCCACCGCCTTCTGGGAGTGTATCTTAGCTTAGCAGAATTGCGAACGAAAGATTAGCAGAATTGTGAATAGAAATTTCTTAGCAGTTTCTGAGTAGCTCGAGACTTACTCCTACATTGCGATCAGCTCAGCCCGTTTCATTCCTGGTTTGACGTCACAAACACGTCCTGCGTTCGGCCAGCCACTCCCCGTTTCTCCAGACACTCCCGCGTTTTTATCCTGGCACGCCTGCGTTTTTCCGCACACTCCCAGAAAACGGTCAGTTTCCGCCCAGAAACACCCACTTCCTGTCAATCACACTCCGATTACTTCAACGATGGAAATTCTTAGTTCGGACGTGAGTAAATCTACTAAGTTTTGTGCTAAAATACTTAGTGCATGCGCACTGCGTACCATGCGCATGCGCATTTTCGCCTTAATCACTCCGTGGCGAAAATCGGCAATGAGCGAACAACTCGGAATGACCCCCTTAGTTAGCAGTTGGGCAAAACCATGTGCACTGCAGGGGAGGCAGATATAACATGTGCAGAGAGAGATAGATTTGGGTGTGGTGAGTTCAATCTGCAATCTAAATTGCAGTGTAAAAATAAAGCAGCCAGTATTTACCCTGCACAGAAACAAAATAACCCACCCAAATCTAACTCTCTCTGCAAATGTTATATCTGCCCCCCCTGCAGTGCACATAGGTGGTCATTCTGAGTTGTTCGCTCGGTAATTTTCTTCGCATCACAGCGATTTTCCGCTAATTGCGCATGCGCAATGTTCGCACTGCGACTGCGCCAAGTAAATTTGCTATGAAGATTGGTATTTTACTCACGGCATTACGAGGTTTTTTCTTCGTTCTGGAGATCGGAGTGTGATTGACAGGAAGTGGGTGTTTCTGGGCGGAAACTGGCCGTTTTATGGGAGTGTTTGAAAAAACGCTACCGTTTCTGGGAAAAACGCGGGAGTGACTGGAGAAACGGAGGAGTGTCTGGGCGAACGCTGGGTGTGTTTGTGACGTCAAACCAGGAACGACAAGCACTGAACTGATCGCACTGGAGGAGTAAGTCTCGAGCTACTCATAAACTGCACAGAGAAGTCTTTTCGCAATATTGCGAATCTTTCGTTCGCAAATTTGATAAGCTAAGATTCACTCCCAGTAGGCGGCGGCTTAGCGTGTGCAAAGCTGCTAAAAGCAGCTTGCGTGCGAACAACTTGGAATGACCACCACAGTTTTGCCCAACTGCTAAAAAATTTCCTGCTGCGATCAACTTGGAATTACCCCCATGGTTTTGCCCAACTGCTAACAAAATTCCTGCTGCGATCAACTCAGAATTACCCCCATAGAGCAAGAGGACAGACAACCAAAATAAGTGGAGCAATATTACAAAGTATTATTGTATAAGTAGAGGTATTGTATGCTCTTTTTTAAATACTATATCTAGTGAAGAATTATATATAGGACAGGGGTTATAATTACAAAAGGACATTTGAGTCATTTTGCACACATAGACAAAAAAGTCCACAAAGTGGATGTATCCTTTAACATTGTGGAGTTGCCATCTTGGGAATGGCAACACATTGGGCTTGATTCTGAGCTGGAGGCATCCGCAATATCAGATGCAGCGGAGCGATGATTTTTTGTATGCATGAGACTGAGACACACTGTGCATGTGTCCCAATAGTGTGCATACAGAGACGTTGTGCAGATTTGGAAGCATGGTCTATGAAATAAATTGGGCGCTCCTGGGCGGTAAGATTTAGATGCACGCAGAGGCCACAGCTTATAGAAGTGTGGCTGAAAGCAGTTGCATACAAAGGACCTGATTCAGCATGGGTTGTAGTTGTGCGACAAATCGCAAAACTACAACCCTTTTCTCTATACATGCGGGGGGGACACCCAGCACAGGGCAAATCTGCCCCGCATGCCAGGTCCTGCCCCCCCCTAACATTAAAGCACATCACCATACAGCAATGCACTGATTAGGGTTGCCCCCTGCCTACGCAGCCTAGCTGCAAAGGCTGTCAGAGGGCATCTATCTTTTGGGTCACAGCGGCTGCATGTGATGTCACGCAGCCTTTGCGACCCGCCCCGTCAATGGTCCAGACATGCCTGCGTTGTCCACACCACGCCCCCCCAAACGGTGCATTGAGGCCCACAAAACGCAGCATTGACACCCCGTCATCGCCCCTTCTGGCTCTTAAACTGTGTTTGCATGCAATCTCAGTTTAAGACCTCACGCATAAATGCGGAAATCGGTAAATAGCTCTTTCCGCACTTCTGCAGGGCTAGCTGAATTAGCCCCTAAGGCTTTCAATACTTACATAGGAGGCCATTATGGGATGGAGAAACTGTGCCTACCATAGGGCTGGTGCAAGTTTCAGTGGTACGACTGATGGAGCATCTGAAGACACCAGACTATATTGCAGTCATGCCAACTAGTAGGTCTCACCACTGACCATCAGGAAACCAATGAAGGCAGCAGAAAGTATGTTATTTCTCTTACCCAAGCAAATTATGGATCTGTAGGTTCTTTTCTGACATCAGGGGCAATATGTAATAGCCTGTGATGTGCAGGCTGTGCGGGAAGTCCTGCGAGTCTACTCATGTTTTTAAAGCCGCAATCTTTTAAAAGGCAAGACTGACCTGGTTTTTACTTGTAAATGATTGTCACTTTCAAAATATGGGCAGACTCTGAGAACTTATCCGCACAGCCTGCACGTTGCAGTCTATTACATATTACCCCAAATCTGATGTGTCTGTGTCATAAACTACAATTTATATTGTATTGATTAATAATGTATCAGAAATTTTTAAAAAGAGCATGCACTCTATACATCTTTACAAATCTCTTGAACAAGTGCAACTAACTTCCTATTTAATTTCATTATTATATACTTTTATATAATAGCTATGATTATTAATGCTTAGGTGCTGTTTCAGATACCCAGTTATTAACAAAAACAATTGAACCATTGAACTCAGCACTATTATTGTTGAGACCCCTAGAGCCGGTGAGAGGGTCTTCAGCCTATAACAGCCCTGTGTTGTTTCCTTAGTGTATGATGTACACACTGGTACATAAGTTCCACCAGGACATAAACCTCTAGCAGTAGGGGCATTCACAATAGGCTGTAGACCGCAAGATAATTGGCTGGAGTAGTGGGAAAAGGGCAAATTACAGACATGACTGGAACACAGAGGGTTAAGGTCAGGACTGGGTCAGGATCTCAGTGAGGGCAGATTAGGCACTGTGAGGTGGAACAAGAGCACTGTGTAGTTGGTGAATATACTTGCAGGCTGAGCACCACATAACACAGAGGAGGCAAATGAGACGAATAGAGTATCCACAGGACAGGCATGGTATTCTCTGGGACCAGCAATTTACACTCACAGGGTATAAGCTATAACCGTCAAGGTGGTACAGAACTGACTGCCTTTTAACAAGAGAATGCACCAATCAGCACAGACAGAATGGGAAGGACCCCTTAATGAAAAATCCTCTGCAGCTGTAATGCCGCACGCAGCCAACAGCATCCTGGCTGTTAGGTAACCACAGCCCTAGCATCCCCTGCAGCTGCAGTGTCCGGCATCCCAGTTGCCTAGCAACCGGTGGGGATCCCCGGGCAGAAGTGCCTAGCAACAACCAGGACCTGCAGGAGGGACGAGCCATAGCGGTAGCTTGTAACACTTTGATATCTCCTGTTTCTCTGCAGAGAGTGTGGTATGAGATCAAGAACAACATTGCTACCAATTGTTTAAGCTTGATTGCATACCCACATTACCATACATTTATGGCTGTCTAATGGGTTTCTATGGCTTGTGAGTTATCTTAATGTCTTCATAAATAACATATGGCATAAAAAAATAATCTCTATAAATGGTAGTGCTATCCAGTTCATCATAATAAACTTATTTTTAGCACAATTGTATACACAATATTGCATATAGAGAAATGGAGAAAGAGGGGTCAAGTATAAAATCCACTTACAGTACTCACCTCACGGTGTAACTATAGTATAACACACTATGCCGCTGCAATGGGGCCTGACAGTATAATGGGCCCTGTTTCAGAGGAAAAGTGCACCTGAAAGTTCTGACTTAATGCAGTTTTGAAACAAATGTATTCAGTTATATGAATTATAAATAAATAATCTGGATAAAAGCTCTGTATATAGAATTCATATTAATGTGCCAATACTACTAATGCAATTAGGACTCTGCTCTATTGAATAAATGGGATTAAAAGCAAATGGTGGTGATTAATGACTTTATGACTAGAAAGCCCCACCACTTTACACTGTGGATCCAAAGCATTTCTAGATCTATCCTGACCACCCACAGTAGATTGTACTTGTATTAGAAAATATTATTTTATTTTTATGCTCTCTCACTCTATGTATATATAACCTGGGTTTCTCTCTCTATCCAAAAACTTGGCTTCTGACTAAATTAGCCCTGTGAGTGAGTGAGTGAGTGAGTGAGTGAGTGAGTGAGTGCATATTTGTGCCTGTATGCAGTTGGTACTCTTTCTCCACACTCTACCCTCTGTCTCTATCACCTAACATGTCTGATTATTATTAAAGCTATACAGGTGAAACTCTGAAAATTTGAATATTGTGCAAAAGTTCATTTATTTCAGTAATTCAACTTAGAAAGTGAAACTAATATATTATATAGACTCATTATATGCAAAGTGAGATATTTCAAGCCTTTATTTGTTATAATTTTGATGATTGTGGCTTACAGCTTAAGAAA
The DNA here is from genome assembly GCF_028390025.1 of Pseudophryne corroboree. Lineage (NCBI taxonomy): Eukaryota > Metazoa > Chordata > Amphibia > Anura > Myobatrachidae > Pseudophryne > Pseudophryne corroboree. Next base: position 335,187,338 of record NC_086444.1, read on the forward strand.
ACCCCAAATCCAAAATCTCAGAAAATTAGAATATTACATAAAACATATAGAAAAAGGATTTTAAATACAGAAATGTCGGCCCCCTGAAAAGTATAATCAGACATCTGTACTCAGTACTTGGTTTGGCCCCTTTTGCGTGAATTACTGCCTCAATGCAACATGGCAAGGATTTGATCAGCCTGCGGCACTGCTGAGGTGTTATGGAAGACCAGGATGCTTCAATAGCGTCCTTCATCTCTTCTGCATTGTTCGGTCTCATGTCTCTCATCTTTCTCTTGGCAATGCCCCATAGATTCTCTTTTTTCTTTAGCCCAGGTAAGACGCTTTTGACGTTGTTTGTTGTTCAGGAGCGGCTTGACAAGAGGAATACGACATTTGAAGCCCATGTCCAGGATCTGTCTGTGTGTGGTGGCTCTTGATGCACTAACTTCAGCCTCAGTCCACTCCTTGTGAAGCTCCTCCAAACTTTTGAATGGCCTTTTCCTGACAAGAAAAAAAAACTGGTCTGTTGTTCAGTGATTCAAAGTCCTCTTTTCTGATGAGTGCAAATTTTGCATCTCATTTGGAAACCAAGGTCCCAGAGTATGGAGGAAGAATGGAGCGGCACACAATCCAAGATGCTTGGAAGTCCAGTGTGAAGTTTCCACAGTCTGTGTTGATTTGGGGAGCCATGTCATCTGCTGATGTTGGTCCACTGTGATTTATTAAGTCCAGAGTCAACGCAGCCGTCTACCAGGATATTTTAGAGAACTTCATGCTTCCTTCAGCAGACAAGCTTTATGGAGATGCTGACTTCATTTTCCAGCCCACACTGCCAAAAGTACCAAAACCTGGTTCAATGACCATGGGATTACTGTGCTGGATTGGCCAGCAAACTTGCCTTACCTGAACCCTTATAAAGAATCTATGGGGCATAGCCAAGAGAAAGTGAAACTTTGGATTTGGACATTTATGGTTACGACAGTGGATACTTATTAATGGTTGTAATTAAACTTTAAGCAACACCCAGCCTACCAATTTCCTGCAATTGTTGTGATGTAATAGCAACTTGAACTATTAAATCCTGCCCAGTTTAATCCTTACTGCTGGAGAAACGCACCTACTTAATTGGAATACACTACAGTGACACGAGTGGGGATTATTTTTATAACTATATGTAGACTTGGCATCTATGAACAGTTTCCCAGAGCAATAGACACTTTAATTCCTTGTCTAGTTTGGTACTTTAAACAATACCAACCCAATTAAAGTAAATTCTTACAGGGTCACCGGAATATCTGTCGGGCCAGGGTAATAGGGGGCGTGATCAAGCATAGGGGTAATGACCACTTTCTATTGTAAATAATGGGGCCTATTGTTGAGGCTTCATTTTGTTCCATCTTGTAGGCCTGGTTACAGCTCCCTGGCAGGCAGGGCCCCTCCACCTCTTGGCATGCCCTGAACACTTTACAATAGCAAAAGATTTTTGTCTCCCATATCAGAGGTTTTTAAGCAATCAGCATCTGATTCTGGTGAACACATTGTGATTTCTGCAATGATCTGCTGATAATTGTATTGCTTCTCTTTGTTCTTTACTTATCACTGATAAATCCGTGATTTAAGTGACTTTGTGATTTTCTTTGGGCTACAAACATTTGAATTTGAATTGGAAAATATTTGAATTTTTAGTTTGATTTGCCTTTTATACATTTTGGTGATTAGCAAACTGATCTGTCACTGTCACTTGAAACTTGTGTGACTTTTATCACTATTTTTGCATGCTTACTCTCCCACAGTTACTTTCTAATCTAGTTGTGGAACATGTTTGTCCTCTGCCTCCTCTACACAGGAAATGCTTTTTGCATCTAAGTTATTAATGAAGAGCTGAAATTAGTCCCAAAACTCAGACCCATCTGTACTGGAACTTTGTCTGTCACTGGGAAGTTGTCTTCAGAGAAGAGTAGGGAGAGAGCTGTGCAAAAGCTGTATTTTTGTCAGCAGCTTATGGCCAAGCAGTGTGCAATCTGTTTAGTGCATTAAAGCAACTGCTCCCAGGGCACCTTATTCATTTGTTTGTAATAAAGAACACATCTGTAGCACTGTACTGGCCTCTGGACAGCATTACTTCATCAGGACTCGAGTGGATGGAAGCCAAATGGGCACTCTTGTTCTGTGGGACGCTCCAGTTTGAAAGCTGCCCATTCAGAAGAGTGATGACCATCCAAGGCTACATAGAGCAACAAAGTAGCTGCGGGCATACCAAAGCATTGGTGTAATATATCAAAGCACATTCCTGCAAAAAATTATATTAGACTAATATAAATATAAACCAGAAGCAGATAAAACTGTGTTGCATTTCTTATCAGTACTACCCTATACCTTTGCAGTGACATACCTGCACTGTTACAGCAATATAATAAAAGTATGACTAAGTTTGACTTTTGTTATGCAAAACACAAACAAACAAACAAACAAACAAACAAACAAACAAACAAACATATAACCCACCTTTTGTATTGTATTATATTATATTATATATATATTATGTATACTCTTACGACATCAAGATCACAAGTATAACAGCAGGCCAAAGACCATTTCTTTACTCATAAGGAGAGATTCAATTAGGCGCATGGTTTACACCTCAGCTAATAGAACACGCTGTCCTATTCAGTTAGCTGCAGGAACCCCACACGCTGAGCCCCACAAGGTACATTTTCCTCATATCCTCAGGATCTACAAGGAAAAATCTGCTTTAACTTGCACCCTATGCATTAACGTGCAGAGGTAACCATGGATTCCATGGGGAATATTTACTAAAATGAATGTTTACGGAAGTGGAGATGTTACCCATAGCAACCAATCATATTCTAGCTATTATCTTCAAAAGGTGCTAGATAAATTGTAAGTGGTATCTGATTGTTTGCTATGGAAAACATCTCCACTTCTATAAACCTGCACTTTAGTAAATATACCCCCAGCACTTTGCATGGAATCTCTGGGTTAGCAATTAGCATGCGTTTACCCATGATTTACCACATGGGGATAATGCAGATTCATTGGATAGCTCTGGGCATGAAAGCCAGAGCTATTCCCAATGCGGAAAACCCCTGTGACTAATGAAATGTCTCTTCATAGAGTACTACTGAAGTATGGGATCCGGACTGAAGATCGACAGTGTCTAAGTCGACAATGTTTAGGTCGACCACTATAGGTCGACAGTCACTAGGTCGACATGGATGGAAGGTCGACAGGGTTTCTAGGTCGACATGTGCTAGGTCGACAGGTCTAAAGGTCGACATGAGTTTTTCACATTTTTTTCTTTTTTTAAAATGTTTTCATACTTAACGATCCACGTGGACTACGATTGGAACGGTAAAGTGTGCCGAGCGAAGCGGTAGTGGAGTGAAGGCACCATGCCCGAAGCATGGCGAGCGGACGCGGTGCACTAATTTGGGTTCCCGGTCACTCTACGAAGAAAACGACACAAAATAAAAATAAAAATCCTCATGTCGACCTTTAGACCTGTCGACCTAGCACATGTCGACCTAGAAACCCTGTCGACCTTCCATCCATGTCGACCTAGTGACTGTCGACCTATAGTGGTCGACCTAAACATTGTCGACCTAGACACTGTCGATTTGATGAACCACACCCCTGAAGTATACCCTTCTGCATATGTTTTTGTTTATCACGTTTAAGATTCTGACTTTCTCTTTCTCGCAAACTCTGTCCCTGCATGCGATAATCGTAATGCAATTGTAGTCATATTTATCACAACACCTGCATCTGAGATGCGGATTGTGATAAATATGCTCCTAAGCGTGAAGAGTTGCATGTCTAAAATGTGTCTGAATCTGAATATGGACGTAGGCATAGGCATGGGCATAGAGAGCCACGTCGGGCCCCAGTAATGAATGTGGGCATGGCCTAAATGGGGGTGTGCCCACGCTCCATAAAAATCGTAGAATGTAATAAAATTAACAATTGCGAGGCAGTGCGCTCCATAGGTGGCGCTGTTCTAATACAGGGGGGCAGGGAGGACACTTGCTTCCTATGTGGCTTGTGGGAAGTGACCCCTTCTTCTCAGCTGGTGCCATCTTCCCAGTGATATTTGGGAAGATGGATCATGTGCACTAGGGACCACAGTCTTTGCTTTCAATGTGCAGAGCCATCTTTCTGAAGATATCACAGGGAAGATGGCACTTGCCTTATGTATAGTCATACTTGGTAGGGGGGACAGTGAACCTGGTTTATGTTGCAATAAATGGCATAGTTGCCATATGGTAGTTAAAGTTTATCTTTTGCAACAAGCATTCCCCTTGTTGTCCCCATGCAGTCACCATTGTGGAACACATTACATGAACCTGAACAGGCGGAAAATACCCATAAGGTTGTACATGGAAAAATTTCTACTTGTAATGAGGAATTAACTTTGAAACTATAGATATACAGAAAAGGTATAAAGGTGCACACATGTCCTCACAGCATAGTAGGGGTTTTGTGTTGGCATAGTCATATATTTAACCTAACGTGCTCATTGTTACTGAGAACATATGGACCAGTGCATCAATGTATTAAGGGCCGGATTCATGTTTTTAATTAAAGCAAAAAAGCAAGCAACTGGGCAAAACCATGGTGCACTGCATGTGGGTCAGATGTAACTTGTGCAGAGAGATTTACATTTGGGTGGGTTATTTTCTTGTTATGTTAAATACTGGACACCCACAAATGTTAGACAGCATTATACACTGCAATTTAGATTTTAAATTGAACACACCCCACCCAAATCTAACACTGCATCTGCCCCACTTGCAATCCAGTTTTGCCCAGTTACGTGATTTTTTTTTCTTTGCTTACAATCACGAATCAGGCCCTGATTCAGATGTGAGTTGAGTTGCTATCACTGCTGCTTCTGTGGAAGCAGCAGTACTAGTACTATATGTTAATGCAGCAGGAAGAATTTATTTCAAGTAGACGCCTCCTGCTGCAGTAGTGATCCGAGCTGTGTTCTAGGACGCAGGCATCAGATCACTGACATACCATCGGGTAGCTTGCGGCATCCATGGGGATGCACAAGCTGCCAATTGCAGAGGCCAGGAAATCACTGTTTAACTATGGTGATCTCTGACCTCTTCCGCTAAATGGTGGCGCCACGTCTGCGTTTTCACAAACAGAGGCCGTCACCACCCCCAAATTGGCATCAGGCTGTCAATCACTGACAGTCTGTTGCCAGTCTGCTTCTTACATGGCAGAACCCATTCACACAGGTGCAGAACGGGTCCTGCGCATGCACAAAGTACCGAACAACGGTACTTTGTGGCATGAGCCGCAGCAACGACCGGATCTGAATGAGGGCCAATGTGCAAAAGTTTGCATCTTCAATTGGTAAGGGTTGGTGAATCATGGTATTCTTAGCTAAATATACTGTAAATGGGGCACAAGGATATGGACAGCGATGGCAACATCTGTAGGTGTGCAAAAGAATGCATATTCTTCTGGGCGGAGAAATCAAGTGCCTTAGATTGAGCTCACAGTACAATTAGATTTATTTTTTGTGAGACATTAAAATAAGTGTCAAGATCTGGAGATGTAGTAGTTACTTGAATTACAGCACAGCATCTTTCTCTCCTTTTAAGAACTTGATATTAGTATGTGCTTGCAATTGGCGGTTGTCATTATCTACCAATATTGAGACATAAAAGATCAGTAAAATTTAAACCCAGATCTAGACAAATCCTGCCCAAATCTACCCCAAAATATTCACTTGTTGTGTGCAAGCTCTGCCCCTTTCAATATCTGCTATTTAGGACTGTCCTGCCAAAACCATGACAGTTGTTAGATATGCTATTTTACTACCTAGTACTACCTAGTTACTACCTTTTGCCTCCAAACTTCTTGAGCTTATTGTCTATAATAACCTCACTGCCTTTCTTTCCTCTCACTCACTGCTTGATCCATTCCAGTCTGGTTTCCGTTCTCTCCACTCCACTGAAACTGCAGCCAAATCTAAGCGCCACTACTCTCTGCTTTTTCTTCTTGACCTCTCTGCTGCTTTTGACACTGTGGACCACCCTCTCCTTCTGCAAATCCTTCACTCTCGTGGTCTGCATGATACTGCCCTCTCCTGGCTGTCCTCTTACTTCTCTGATCATTCCTTCTCTGTCTCCTCTCATGATGCTACCTCCCCACCATTTCCACTAACTGTTGGTGTCCCCCAAGGCTCTGTTCTTGGTCCTCTCCTTTTCTTTCTCTATACGTCCTCTTTAGGTGAACTCATTAGTTCTTTTAACTTCCAATATCATCTCTATGCTAATGACACTCAAATCTACCTTTCCTCCCCTGATCTCTCCACGGCTTTCCTCACTCGTACCTCCAACTGTCTTTTTGCTATCTCTTCCTGGATGTCCCAGCGCTTTCTTAAACTCAACATGTCTAAGACTGAGCTGATCATCTTCCCACCCTCCCGCACAACCTCACCTCCCACAATCTCATTATCCATTGATGGCATGACTATCTTCTCTAGCTCCCAAGTACGCTGTCTTGGCGTAATCCTTGACTCCCCCCTTTCCTTCAAACCAAACATTCAGCACCTCTCACAAACCTGTCATTTTCATCTCAAAAACATTTCCAGGATCAGACCTTTTCTCACCCAGGATGCCACTAAGACCATTATTGACTCATTGATTATTTCCAGACTGGATTACTGTAATCTCCTCCTAACTGGCCTCCCTGACAATTACCTCTCTTCACTTCAATTTATCCTCAATGCTGCAGCCGGGCTCATCTTCCTCACCAAAAGCACTACATCCACCAACCCTCTCCTACAAGTCCTTCACTGGCTTCCCTTCCCTTTCAGAATCCAATTCAAACTTCTCACTCTCACTTACAAAGCACTCACCCACTCCTCTCCCATTTACATCTCTGACCTTATCTCCCTTTACTCTCCCACCCATCCTCTTTGCTCTGCTAATGCACGCCGACTCTCCTGTCTTCTGATTACTTCCTCCCACTCCTATCTCCAAGATTTTTCACATGCTGCTCCCTTTCTCTGGAATTCTTTACCTCTCCCCCTCAGATTCTCCACCTCTCTACAGAACTTCAAATGGGCTCTTAAGACCCACTTCTTGACCAAACCCAGCCAAATCTCATCCTAACACTCTTTCCCATGCTCGGTGTACCCCATCTGTGTCACCCCTGTCTGTCTGCCCCTCCCCTTTAGAATGTATGCTCTCATGACTAGTGCCCTCTTCCCTCATGTGCTTATCCTATTCCTCAACTGCCCAAATCCTGCAGTTTTTTGACCACCTTAAAACTTATCTCTATGTCATTTACTGGTGTAGTTATGCTTAGTTACCCTGTACTTGTCCTATATTGTCTTCAACTGTAAGTCACTGTTTTCCTGTTTTGATTATGCGCATATGTACTCTGTAATTGGGCACTGCGGCACCCTTGTAGCACCATATAAATAAAGGATAATAATAATAATAATAATAATAATAGAAACACTGCATGTACATTTTTAAGTGCAGAAATTTTTCAAAATCATACTATAAAAACATAAAAACTTTCCACTTACATTTCTGCGGAAAAACATATTTCTGTGCAATGCCATATTATGGCAGGGGTTGCCAGAACATTCACCCCAGGGCCACCACACATAGTCATACTGATCCCTAATAGGCCGCACTGCCTTGTGTGTTTCTCCCACCTCCTAAGAACAGGTACCCGTGTTTCTGGATGTGAAATGCAGAGTTGGTTCAAGATCCCGAGTCCTTTTATTGTTAAGGAGCTGAGAGCTCCTCTCTTTGCATACAGTGGAGTTTTGTGTGAGGGGCAGCACAGTCAGCAGCAGGAACCCGCCACGACGCCACAGGCCTGTTACATATAGGGAGAGAAGAGCAATGATGATGCAAGATAATGACTGGGGACCAGGGCAGGGAACAAAAATATTGGGGCTCAGTACAGTCATCGATATACCTCCCTGGAAGGTACAGGCTGGTCGCCCATTGGCTCATCCCCACTTTATCTCTTCAGACCCAACCCAGTGTCTTCAGCACCATCCCAATGTGTCACTCCTGCCTCCATCATCAGCCTCATCCCCCTAACTGGATCTCCATAAACAGCCTCATCCCTCTTTTTGTCTCTCCATCGCCAACCGCATCTCTCCCTTTGTGAAGCAGTGCGCCCCCTTGCACTGTTTCTGTTTAGCAGGAGATGCTCCCCATCACCCTGACACTGTGTCTCTTTGGCACCAGCTACTCCCTCCTCATCACTGTGGCTCTCAACCACCAGCACTCCCAACCTCCTAACTGTATCTCTCCAACACCAGCATGTCCTTTCAGTCCCCCGCCCCTTGTGCCTGTTCGACACCTAGTTCCCATTTCTGGTATGCCAACTCACCCCGCTCCCCATGTTTCTCCAGCTCCAGCACTAACCCTGTGTCACTCAAGCCCACGCCCCTCACTTATCTTGTCTTCTGCTGCTCCTCCTCTTTCCATCAGTGCTGTGCTGTGAAAAAGAACCCCCAAAAATGTTGTTTTTGTATTCACTACAGTGGCACAGGCAGAGTGGGCAAGCAACAGCAGTCAGGTGCTTGGCTGGACTCTTGAGTGGCCATCTAGTATTCCTATGTTGCCGGCCCTTAAGGGGGCTGAGTGAGATAATAGGAACTGGGGACACTGTATGGCATAATGTGAATGAACTGTGGGTACTTCAGTGTGGTATAATGTGAACTGGTAGGTACTTCAGTGTGTTGCACAGTGTCAATCAGTAGGTATTCAGTGTGTGGCAAGATCTAAATTTATTGGTATGGGACTCCAAACATTAGTTGCCCTGCTTTCCCCACAACCCAGATTAAGGTTTCCCCTTAATCCAGCACTCTATGTAGGTGCACTTCAAGCAGAGTAATAAAAACACTCACATGTAACGGATGTAATAAGATGCATCTTAACACAGCATACCTGTGCTTTATACATTAATGAAACCTGGTTGAACTTTTTCAGCCTAATTAATTTTCTAATTACTGTATATAATACATTATTGAGACTGCAATGGCATTTCGTTGTGCAGACAGAAATGCATTACTGGGGTGCATTTTGTTATTTATAAAATCACCTCTCTTCTTTTGCTGAGCTTCTTCATTCTCATGCTTTGTAACGTTATCCACCAGAAATAGCATAAGTCATTTTCAGTGATTAAACTGTGAGATTAAAATGGTACACATTAATAACAGAAAATTACGTAACTCATTTTAGAACGACAGATGTTCATGCTTGGAGTTTTTTAGACACAACACATTGTGGAAGGTAACAGCTGTGTGCACGACCTTTGTCAGATTAACTCCTTACTTTGCAGGACCAATATTGCTATGTACCAATAGTCAGAAATGTTTCTCTAAACTTTGCTTTTACAAAAAATAGAAACCGCTACCTCCTAGGGATATCTGCAGTTCTTTATAAAGTCTAATGCCTGTAATATCTAGAACTCTGTATTATTGCTAATAGCCTGTTGTTAATGTTATGATGCCCATTAATAGCCAACCTACTTACTACTGTAGTTATAAAGGATTGTTCTTTCAAAATCAGTTGAAGCTTTCTAATAACTTATGTGAGCAGATCACGGTAGGTTTGCCCTCTCCTGGGGTAGATGGGCACTTCCAAACACACAGCAGCCAGGAAACAGCACATCAGGTTTTGTGCAATATACCTGTAGCTGTAGCTAGTTTTATTGTGCAGTACAGGAAACAGACAAATAAATCTAGTCTGTCTGGGCTCTAGCTAAACAAATAGGTTCCCTCTCTTAGGGGGATATTCAATTTGGCCCGGGGTGCCGGGTGATAAGTATCGGCCGGTGGGGGCTATTTAATTGGCCCCGATAAGCCGGCGCGTGCCGCGGCTTATCGGGGGTTTTGCTTCACCTGCCTCCGGCAGGCGAAGCAAAATGCCCGATAACAGCCCCGTTTTCAACCGAAAACGGGGCTGTTTCACCCGAAAACACAAAGGTTTCACTGAACCTGTGTGTTTTCGGGTGTAAGAGGACTTGTTACCGGCCGAGCAAATTAAATAGCCCGACCGCAGCACCCGAAGAAACATCGGGGGTTTTTACTCCCGATGTCTCTTCGGACCAAATTGAATACCCCCTTAGAGTTGTTGGACCTAATGCCCCTACCGCAACTTAAGTATATGCATATGCATAGTACTCATGGTCAGAAACCCCCAGTGTCTCTTAACAGTACCCCTGTCTGTTCCAGTGTGAGAAAAGCCCTAACACACCTTTTATTAGCCTCTTACACATGCAGGTACTAATTGGCCTAATCTCAGGCTGAAGACATGAAGACCTAAAATAGACCTAATAGATGGAGCCCGCCCTCTCTTTCCGCGCTTAACCCCAGTACTGTTTTTACTAAAGCCCAAAACATCTGTCCATTCTTTTTTGCAATCACAGACATTTCATGGGTTTGTAAATCATATAGATCAGAAATCTGGGACATATCTGGAAATCTGGAACATATCTCCCGTGTAAAACTTTACCAGCCTTTTATCACACTTATAAGTAGCATTTTTAAAATACATTGTTAAAATACGGCATCTGACAGCTTCTTGGAGTTGGGATGAAAGGGTTAGAATTCACAATTCTGTCAATATTACATTTTTAATTACAGATATTTATATAGTATTATTATTAATATTATTATTATCTTTATTTATAAAGTGCCACAAGGGATCCGCAGCACCCAATTACAGAGTAATTAAACAAATAAGCAAAACAAGAAAACAGTGACCTACAGTTCAAGACAATATAGGACAAGTACAGGGTATATAAACATATCTGCATCAGCAGACATCACTGAAATAGGTGTCAGGATGGCAGAAAACTGAGAGATTTGGTGCCTTCGAAGGGCGTATGGAGTAGAAGATGGATTAAGTAAGGGAAGGAAAGGCACATGAGGGAATAGAGCCCTGTTCGTGAGAGCTTACATTCTAAAGGGGAGGGGCACACAGAGAGGGATGACAAGGAAGGGGTAGACAGTAAGTGTGGAACAAATGGTTGCAATGACAGTTGGCTGGGTTTGGTGAAAAAGTGGGTCTTGAAAGCCCGTTTAAAGTTTTGAAGACAGGTGGAGAGTCTGTTAGGGATAGCTAGAGAATTCCAGAGATAAGGAGCAGCACATGAAAAATCTTGGAGGTAGGAGTGGGAGGAATTAATCAGTAGGCAAGCATTAGTGGGATGAAGAGGATGGGTGGGAGTGTAAAGGGAGATAGGGTCAGAGATGTAAATGAGATAGGGCTTTGTAAGTGAGTGTGAGAAGCTTGAATAGGATTTTGAAATCCAGTGAAGGACTTTTAAGAGAGGGGAGGTGGAGGTACGTCTGGTGAGGAAGATGAGCCTGGCTGCAGCATTGAGGAAAGCTTGGAGTGGAGAGAGGCATTTGACAGGGATGCTACATAGGCGGAGATTACTGTAGTCCAGTCTGGAGATGACCAGTGAGTGCACACACATCCCACATCACTCAACAGATAATATTAGTTATTCATATCAGTCCTTATACCAGTGGAGCTTAAAAATCTTCATTCCTTACTACATATACACACACACATTAGGGTTAATTTTTGTCAGAAACCAATTAGCTTACTTGTATATATTGGGACTGTGAAAGGAAACTTAAGCAAACACGGGGAGAACATAGAAGCCACACGGTTGTTGGGGCTTCGGTACCCAACGTGACAGAAGGAGGGGGATGCCAGCAGGGGATCTGGAGTTGCAGCTGCCTCAGTTGCTATTCTGGATAGCAGGGAGACAGGGCAGCCAACAGTTATCCAATCCCAGGATTAGTTCTCTGCAGCAATAAGCTGCACGACCCCTGTCTCTGCATAGCCATGCCTCTTCCTCACAGCAAAAGCCTCAGTGGGACCTGCCTGACAGGCAGCTGCTTCCTGAGCACTGCTGTGTAGCTGCTACAGGAGGGCGATAGACTCAACAGAAGAGATATCGAACTGGTAAGTTAGAGTATGAAGGGGTATGTTATAGTTTATGGTAGGCAATACTAAGACTAAAGGGAGGTAAGAGGTTATTGATTTAATGTTTTTATTTAAGATGAAGCCTTTTTTTTATAAATGTGAGAGATGCAATTAATAGTTTAATGCTCTCTGTGTTATATGGTAATTACTAATGTCTATATAGTATATGCTGGTCACTAATACCATCTGTATTATGCGGTGGTCATATAGGTAGAGTGTGACTACTGTCCACTGTGGCGGGGAAGAGCGGATGGGTACCGTGATGAGTATTTGCCCTGGGTGGCAGAAAGTATAGCTTTACCCATGGGTAGTTGTCACCACACAGGGAGCAGTGCTGAATGTTACTTTTTGCAGCATCACTGTTCCCTGCTCTGTGAAGTGATCCATGAAGAGGTACTGTCTCTGGGTCGCCCCTTTACAGTATGTGTAGTGGCGGTGGAGAGGATGGGGGTTGGAGATGGGAGTTAGGTTGTATGCAGTGGTACTAGAGGCGGGTGCTGTAGTGCTGCCAGGGAGAGGGAGATCATAGGGTGCTGTAGTGGTGCCAGAGTATATTGGCATGGCTTTGTACCTCAAAGAGAATTGGAAAGATAATTGTGTAGTTATGACACTGCTGTACACATTTACATTCTTACTTTTATACAGATGCCTTTGTTATAACAATGTTACCAATCATATGTTCATTTCATGTGATCTTGCTATTAGTAGAAGAGTAAAGTTGTAGATGGAATGGTGGTATAGCATCTGGGGTGAATATGAATTTTCTGGGCTGTAGTCATTAGGTCGACATTCACAAGTCCACATTCATAATGTCGACAGTTGTGATATTAACATTGTTAAAATGCCAGCAGGCAACGCGTTGACATTGTCAGACTGTCAATGTGAAATGCCAACATTGTAAGAATGTCAACATTAGGGTCTCCCTATTGGTGGGAGAGGAGGGAAGGTTAGGGATAAGGGTTAGAGATAGAGGAATCCACTTACCAGTAAGATGGAGAATCAGAGGTCTGACATGCTGGTCACAGTCATATGACCGCCAGGACCTGAAACAGATGAGGGGCGCTGCAGCCGTCAGGAGCAGGTGTGTATACGTTGGGCCACAGTGATGATGTGTCGACATTATAATATGTTGACATTTCATCACTGTCTACTTGAATGCTGACATGATGAATGTCGACATTATAATCATGCTGTTATTCTCATGTTGACATGATGAATGTCAATATAACGTACCACACCTTGCACAGCCTCTGTAATCTACATACAACAGTACAATGGACAATTTAGTTGTTTTACACTGAATAAACTGCCAGGTGATGGCAGATTACTAAATGGCAATAACCTTTTGATCAGTATCAATCAGATCATGATCAGGACTAAAAGAAAATGTTACAGGACAACAACTGCGATTACAGTCATTGTCTGACGGCACTTTATGAACCCTTCTTTTCAAATAAGCCATTTAATCCAACCTGGAAATAGATCTACTATTTGCACTTCATCAAAACCGAAATAAGATCCATTTTTCCAAAGAAAAATGTAAGATTTAATTAAAGTGTGGGCCAAATATCTTTCAAATTATGACAGTTCTATAAAACAAGAAAAAGAGTCCTGTGGAGCACTGGTTAAAGTTTAAAATGAATATGTACTCAATTTAAAACTTTCACTAATATTCTTATGTCTTTGTTCTGGTTACTATCCATATTGACTTTAGGGAGCACCATTAACTGAAGAGTAATCCATTCTAATTACACTTGCATTATGTTATGGTTGAACAAAAAAAGAGAAAATATAATGCCGATGCATACTCTATAGCATGGGTCTTCAACCTTCGGCCCTCCAGCTGCTGTCATACATCCCAGTATGCCCTACCTCAGTTTAGCATGCCTTAATAGCAAAACTGTTCCAGGGCATGCTGGGGTGTGTAGTTCCACAGCAGAGGGAGGGCCGCAGGTTGAATACCCATGCTCTATAGTACCAAGCACTGCTAATCAGAATAATTATTATAAACTCTGCAATATAACACAGATCAAAATCGAGGTACTTGGCATACGTTTTGGCCAACAAATAGCGGCCCACCAACCAGCGTCCAGGTGACCTCGTCTCTGATGGGTCCCTCACACTAAGTTTAAGTCCAGGGCACTGGACCCCACCAAGTGCTGAATAGCATCCACTACCCTGTGTAGAATCGCATCCTCTACCCTGTGCTAAATCACATTCTCTACCCTGTGCGGAATTGCATCCTGTATGCTGTGTGGAATAGCATACTCTACCCTGTGCAGACTTACATCCTCTACCTTGTGTGGAATTGCATCTTCTACCCTGTGCGGAATCGCATCCTCTACCCTGTGTGGAATTGCATCCTGTAGCCTGTGTGGAATTGCATTCATTACCCTGTGTGGAATCCCATCCTCTACCCTGTTGCAGGTAAAGTAACCCTGGCAACCATTAATTGCTTTGGCAGGCTGGTTATTATATAAATACAATAGTTCCACCCACGTAAGTAATAATAAAAAGACTCACTAATAAAATAAAATATAATTAATAACCAAAACTCTTGCTTGCCATTGTTATTATTTATTAACAGTTATTTCTATAGTGCACACATATTATGCAGCACTTGACAGGGAATATTTAGTCATTCATGTCAGTCCCTGTCCCAGTGGAGCTTACACTCTATATACTTTTATACCTGGGTAAAAAAAATGTTTTTGTCAGAAGCCAATTAACCTACAATACTATGATGCCATTATGATTGTGAAAGGAAACTGGAGCACATGAAAGATAACCACACAGGCACAGGGAGACAATTCAAACTCCACTAAGAGAGCCCTAGTTGGAATCAAACCCATGACCCCTGTGATGTGAGCAGAGCCGGCCTTAGGCATAGGCAAACTAGGCAAATGCCTAGGGCATTTGGTATGCTTAGGGGCTCCTGCTGATTAAAATGATATGTGGCATGCCTATATTCTGTGTGTGACTGCGGCTGTATCTGCATACGGAATGCTATGTTGCGTGTATTCCTGGAAATCACTGTAATGTAGCATTTCGTATGCAGATACAGCTGCAGTCGCACAGGCATGCTGCATATCATTTTAATCAGCAGAAGCTGCTTGTGCATCCTAGCCACATAGCAATGCAAATAATATGCAGTTTCATAAACAAAAGGCTTCCGACGTTAGCAGAGCTGCCAGCTGACTCATGCCAGGCATCTCCTGCAGAACTAGCGGTGGTGCTAGGGGGCACCAGCCAAAATCTTGCCTAGGGCATCATATTGGTTAGGGCCGGCTCTGGATGTGAGGCAGCAACGCTAATCAGTTTACCACACCATATTTGTTGTACTACTAAATCTATTGGGATCTTTTTATTTTTATTTTTGACGTAATCCAAGAGTAATACTGTAGGTGATGTGCAATGAAAAATGCTGGAGCTACATAAATAAATGTTAATATATAAATAATAAGATAAAGAACGTTTAAAAATGCACATGATGGAACTGATACAAAGGAGCCTTTCTGTGGCTGGCCAATCACAATAGCATGTCTCTGATTAGCTGAAGTGCGAGAAAACCATTTTGATTTGACACATGTAAACCACGTGTGCAATATGAATTATTTCATCAAACTACGTGAAAGCTCACTACCCCCTCCCTTCCCCACAAGGGATCTATGTATGACTTAATTCAATATAATAATACATTGATTAGGATTCAAATTTGGGCAAAGAGTTTACTTTTTGCTTGACTTCTTTTTAAGCTTGCCAGCAGGGCCTTCCTACCTCTATGTCTGTCTGTTGTTACCCAGTTTTGTTCTATTACTGTTGTTCCCCAGTTTTGTTCTATTCCTGTTCTAATTGTAAAGCGCAATGGAATGTGCTGCGCTATATAAGAAACTGTTAATAAATAAATAAACCATATTTTTGCTATACCATGGTCTCTATTGACAAATCCATTCTTCCACTGTGTCTCAACTAAGCTTTAAATAATCACACTTGTCAGAAATATGGTGAATACTGGTCAAGGTTTAGTGACTGCGTTCCTCTTAAGAAAACAGGTAATCAAGTGCCGAAAGTGGGTTAGTCATCCAAACCCTACAAATATAGTGTTTCCCAACCTTGGCCCTTACAGCACACTAACAGTCAAGGTTTTAATAATATTTGAGGAGTACGTATTTATCATGGTTCTACAAAGTAAGGAAGACTCTAAGAGGGGCGGTAACTGGAGGCCAGTAGATGTATGTGTAAAGGCCCATACACATTAGACGATGTCGCTCTGTGAGCGACATCGTCTAACGTTTCCCCCTCCCGGGCCGGACGGTCGGCTGCCGCCTGTACGCACTGAGCGATATGACCGCTCATATCGCTCAGTGACGTCACGCCCCCGCCAGCCCTGCATGAAGGTCGTGGACGACAGTCCACATCCTTCATGCATGCCCTACCGACAGCGACGATCGTTGCCGACCCGCGGGGCCGCGCATCGGTCGTCGCTGGCGGCATACACACTTAACGATAAAATGAGCGACGTCGCTCAAGGAGGGGGAAAATGAGCGACGTCGCTCATTTTATCGTTAAGTGTGTATGGACCTTAAAGCATGCTAGAGTTGGCTGCTTCCTGTAGCTCGGTTTTGTTTGTTTAGCGCTTAGCAACAAATGATAAATAAGGGCAGGCCTTTTGGATTTTAGTGCATGTACCAGTGCACCCTAGGTGCTGAGAAGAAAATTGCTTCTATACACAGGATACAGCTTCAAAAGCACACAACTACCTGTATAATTAAAGTGATAGAAATAATTATAATTATAATTTCTCTTTAAACTTACATCTGTCATTGAATTCCTAGTAAAGCCTAGAGAACAGTACTTTCTGACATCTGAGTGAAGTGTTTTGAAGTCCCGTCAAGTGACCCTTTTATATTTCTGAATTGAAACTTGTGTCCCAGGTTATCTCAAAATTGCAGGTTGTGCAATGTGACATTTGGAGTTTGTCTGAGGCATGTCACATATTACAGTAAGTATAAGATATAGAAACAATAAAATTATTTGACTTTTCTTTCATGCACCTGGAGCTAAGATCGTGACAATGATTCTTTTCATCAGCTTTGTAACTTCACTTTTCTACAGCTTTCAGTTGTATTGCTGGAAGAAATGTGCAGTTGTTTTTCTATATAAAGTAGATGACAGAATAAATTCATCGAATTATCGGTCCTGGTCTAACCTTTTGTCTCATTGCTTTTAGAGTCATGCAATAATTTAGGTCTGTGACATGCAGAGAGGTCTAACAAATCTCAGGAAAGGGCTGACATTGTGACCTTTCTAGTTTACTGCCAATTCTAAAGAAAAACTAATTATTTGCAAATTTAAATGTAGCAATGGAAAGAAGGATACTTGCTCAACATATGTAAAAAAATAAAAAATAAATTCAGTTCATTAAGGCACAACCAATACTTTATCCAAATCTTCAACAAAGTACGGCTGCACACATTACTGGTAATCATGAGGAAAACCTTGCTCATTTGTATTTTTCATATACTTTATATAGTCAAAACTCTGGCGTATACTGAAGTATGACAGGAAAGGCACTGCCTCACCATATCGCACGTCACTGCTAATGGGGTAAAAGCAAAAGCAAGCAAGGTTTTCCTAACGGATAACCTAGATCATATTAGTGTGTTAGCTTACGAATCTCCCCCTATGGGGTATATTCAATTACGGTCGGATTCATTCCGACATGCATTTGTCAGAATGGATCCGACAAGGGCTATTCAAATCCCATCTCAATTCGACTTAAAAATTGGGGGAGAGCCACGGGCAGACGGGGGACAGCAGCGCTGCAGGAGGATGTGGAACAGCCGCCAGACCTCACGGCAGCGTCCACCCGGCTCCAGCAAGCGGGACCTCACTTGCTGGAGTAGGGTGGACGCTGCAGTGAGCGGCGGCTATTACACATCCTCCTGCAGCGCTGTGCTGTAGTGCTGCTGTCCCCTGTCAACCCGTTGCTCTCTCCCGTCTGCCCGCGACTCTCCCCCCTCTTCTCCTCTCAGGTCCCTCATCTCAGTTCGACTTTTTTTTAAGTCGAACTGAGATGGTCAGAAATGGGGCCAAAACCTGTCAAATTTGGCCCCGTTTCACGCAGAAGTACGCAAATCGGCAGCTATACCGCTGATTCACGTACTATTTGACAAGTTGAATTCATCGACTTGTCGAATAAAAATGCTCGGGAATGAATAGGTCGGAACCCATTCCTACCTGAAAAAGTCGAAAACTGCCGTCTTTTCAACAAGACGGCAGTTTCGACGTTAATTGAATATGCCCCTATGTATCCTTTTTAAATGGCCAATTTGATCACTGAGTACACTATTTCAGTAGAACTTGTTATTAAAGACCCTACTTTATTCAAGTGATGGATCGGTAGTAGAACCTAATCATGTTGTTAACCACTTGCCTGGCATGGTCACAGCAGATGCGACCATGCCTGCAAGTGCTCTATCTGACCTGGTCGCACAGGATGCGACCAGTCAGATAGAGAGTGCTAGCAGCGGCAGGGAAGAGAAACTTCCCTCCGCTGCTGCTGTCAGAGGGACCGGAAGGTCCCTCTGCCTCCCTGCACTTTCCCCCTGTGTCTGCCGTGCTGCCGATCACTGCTGATCGGTCAGCACGGCAGGATCTTCCTCCAGCGGCTGCAGACAATGGCAACCGCTGGGGAGTGTAAATAAACTCTTCCTAGCTGTCCCCAGACCCAGAGCCGGCCCTAACCAATATGATGCCCTAGGCAAGATTTTGGCTGGTGCCCCCTAGCACCGCCACTGGTTCTGCAGGAGATGCCTGGCATGAGTCAGCTGGCAGCTCTGCTAACGTCGGGCGCCTTTTGTTTATGAAAATGCATCATATTATTTGCATTACTATGTGGCTAGGATGCACAAGCAGCTTCTGCTGATTAAAATGATATGCAGCATGCCTATATTCTGTGTGCAACTGCGGCTGTATCTGTATATGAAATGCTATAGTACAGTGATTTTCAGGAATACACTGCAACGTAGCATTTCGTATGCAGATACAGCCGCAGTCACACACAGAATATAGGCATGCCGCATATCATTTTAATCAGTAGTAGCTGATAGTGCCCCTAAGCATACCAAATGCCCTAGGCATTTGCCTAGTTTGCCTATGCCTAAGGCCGGCTCTGCCCAGACCCCCCCTGCATACCTCGAGGCTGTTCAAAATGAAAGCCGCGATGGTCGCGATGTCCCCGATGTTCCGATGGTCGCGATGTTCCCGATCGATGTTTCGATGTTTGGGTGAAAATATATTTTTACAAAAAAAATAAAAAATAAATATTTTTTTCTTTTTTTTAACTAAAATCATTTGGGATAGGGTTAAATTCATGTCCTTCACCTAATTCACTCATAAACCCCCCCAACAATTTCGGAGCAGTTTTTGGCGAAATAAATCGTCATTTAAGTGGTTAAAGAGTGTAGTATGGGATCCTGGTGGTCGGGATGCCTGCAGTCACATGACCGACACCAGCATCCTGACCATGAGAATGACAGGGTAATTATTTTCCCCTACCCTAACCCTAACCCACCTGGGGCGGCGGCTAGGAATAAGATAGTGGGGGTGGTGGCTAGGTTTAAGACACGGGGTGGCAGCTAGGACTAGGACTCTGGGGGGGTGGTGGTGGTATGGCTAATCCTGCCCCCTCTAGTGCCTAACCCTAATTCCCCCCCCTACCCGGGACCTAACCCTAACAAGGGTCCCGATACCTTCGAGATGTCAGCATTCGGTGTTCCGAAGCCGGGATTCCAAGTAGTGTCAGGGTTTCAGCATCGGTCACATGACAGCTGGCATCCCCGGTGCAGGGATACTAACTACATCCATTGCTAAAATATATATAGAAATATACTGTAAATGATGCCTATATATTTAGCTACATATTTATGAAACATAATATGGTTAAATGATCTCAGTGTTCCAGTGTGAGATGTGACTGGATCACTAGCAAAGTAAATTAGATATTATTACATGCACAGTACATATATATTCTGTGAAGGTAACACAGATTTTCCAGAAAAGGGCACATGAGGTCTCGTTATTTTCAGTTTGTATAGCAGAAAGCAAAGATGTCTAGGGAAAAGACAACACCTTTTTATAATAGTTCAGGGAGGCTGACTAACAATGTGAGAAGCTTCCGCAGAATTTACATTATGATTTTATGAGGCACATTCCTAGTAAATGTCTGGCCAGCTAACAAAGAGATCATTAACTGAGGATAATGTACATTAAAGCCTGTGAAAATCTGGATTTAAGTGGTCTTATTTAGCAGAGTTTCCCAGGTTCAGTGATCAACAACTTGCCAATTCCCATGCAGGACATGTTTGGACGGGTGGTCTTCAGTATGCCGACTGACGGGATCCCGGCGCACAGTATACCGGCGCCGGGATCCGGACAGCCGGCATACCGACACTTATTCTCCCTCGTGGGGGTCCGCGACCCCCCTGGAGTGAGAATAAAATAGTGTGGCGCGCGTGCGCACCACCTTGCCCGTAGCGTGGCGAGCGCAGCGAGCCCGCAAGGGGCTCATTTGCGCTCGCCACACTGTCGGTAAGCCGGCGGTCGGGCTCCCGGCGCCGGTATGCTGGTCGCCGGGAGCCCGACCGCCGGCATACCGTAGTGAACCCGTTTGGACAATAATTCTGCTCACTCACTGTTGGAACTTTGGGGGTAATTGAGACCTAATCATAGCAGCAAATTTGTTAGCAGTTGGACAAAACCATTAGGGGGCATTCTGACCTGATCGCTAGTAGGCTACTTTTAGCACTGCTGTGATCAGGTAGTCACCGCCTACAGGGGAGGGGGCATTAGCTGTGCAGGGCTGCGATTGGCTGTGCAGAGACTGCACAAGTAAAAAGTTTGTGCAGTCTCTGCACAGCTCAAGACTTACTCACCCGCTGCAATGATCCTACCTGGAGCTGACATCAGGATCCCTCCCTGTATTTGGCCAGACACACCTGCGTTTTCTTCGGCACTCCCAGAAAACGGTTAGTTGCCACCCCCGGCTGGCCTCTTCCTATCAATCTTCTTGCGTTTGCCGCTGCAAACGCTTTCTTTGTTATTCTTGCCGCTGCCCGGCGACGCCTATCGCCAGGCAGCAACGAGCCTGTGCATTGCCGCCCGCGCGCATGCGCAGTTTTGATCCATTGACACGGCTGCAAAAAACTGCAGCATGCGAACGGGTCGGAATGACCCCCTATGTGCACTGCAGGTGAGACAGATATACCATTTGCAGAGAGAGTTAGATTTGGGTGGGTTATTTTATTTCTGTGCAGAGTAAATACTGGCTGCTTTATTTTTACATTGCAATTTAGATTTCAGTTTGAACACACCCCACCCAAATCTAACTCTCTCTGCACTCTCCCCCCCCCCCCCCCCCCCAACCCTGCAGTGCACATGGGGGGTAATTCTGAGTTGATCGCAGCAGCAAGTTCGTTAGCAATTGGGCAAAACCATGTGCACTGCAGGGGGGGGGGGGGGGGCAGATAGAACATATGCAGAGAGAGTTAGATGTGGGTGGGTTATTTTGTTTCTGTGCAGGGTAAATACTGTCTGCTTTATTTTTACACTGCAAGTTAGATTTCAGTTTGAACACACCCCACCCAAATCTAACTCTCTGTGCACATGTTATATCCGTCCCCCCTGCAGTGCACATGATTTTGCCCAACTGCTAACAAATTTGCTGCTGCGATCAACTCTGAATTAGGCCCATGGTTTTCCCCAACTGCTAACACATTTGCTGCTACGATCAGGTCTGAATCACCCCCCATTGTCCCTGCAGGTGTGGCAGATATAACATTTGCAGAGAGAGTTAGATTTGGGTAGGGTTACATTGTTTCTGTGTAGGGTAAATACTGGCTGCTTTATTTTTACACTGCAATTTAGATTTTGGTTTGAACACACCCCACCCAAATCTAACTCTCTCTGCACATGTTATATCTACCCCTCCCCCCTGCAGTGCACATGGTTTTCCCCAACTGCTAACAAATTTGCTGCTACGATCAGGGGGTACATTTACTAAGATGGGAGTTCTATTTCAGATGGGATGTTGCCCATAGCAACCAATCAGATCCTACTTGTCATTTATCTAGCACCTTCTAGAAGATAATACCTGGAATCTGATTGGTTGCTATGGGCAACATCCCATCTGAAATAGAACTCCCATTTTAGTAAATTTACCCCCAGGTCTGAATTACCCCTTTTGTACAACTACACAAACTAGAAAAAACCCTGCACTGATCTTGGTAATCTTGATTTTGAATTTATGATTATTTCATTGATCCGTTGTTTTCCTTCACAGAGAGCAAGCTAATCTTTTGTTAGCCAATGATCATCTGTGCTGGAGGCTAACACTGATCTCATTCACGTGTCAAAAACACAAAGTAAAAAAAAGTGCCTTTGCAGTCAATTGGGGGCTACATTTATTGTCTAATATACTGTAAACTTTATTGATTATACATTGAAATAATAGTTCTAATAAATGTAAATATTTTCTTGAGATCCTCGTCAGCTAAGCAAAATATTTAAAATAAATTATAGATGCGCAAAGAAAGAGTAGAAAGTGATTAAGAAGTCAGTCTGTCCAGAAGGTCAGATACCTTCTAGGGAGAGCTCTTCCACACATGAGCGACCAGCGCAGTATACAGTACCTTACCATATACTAATAAAACTGTTGTCCTCCGCACATTAAACCCGCTGTCTGTTGTTAATACATTTACAGCCGATGCACCCAGCGTATGCCCTGTACAGCCCCCATTTATTCCATAGAATAGAATGGCAGAGAAGAAATGCAAATTATACACCTAACACAAAAATATATAATATTGCTTGACATCATTAGACAGATTAAGTTATGTAACATTTCCCCGCTTCCCAGGAAATGTCTCATGTCTGACTCTGTTGGCGTTCATTAAGTGCTCTCTATCTAATCTATATTAACATGTTTTTGCCATGACACTAGAACATCCTCTGATAGTGCTCACATCTTAGCTCTGAACAGGTGCATCTTCATTACAAATGCATACCTGCTAACATTTCTCATTGGATAACCTAAAGGAATTAGATTATGCTCCAGTCTGCGTAATCCACAGCCAGAGTCCTGCAAACCAGTTCTCATTTTAGCAATAGCATGGACTGGAAGACTACACTCCTCTGAGGTTAGAGACAGAAGCACACAGGGATGGTCAGATGCAGGCCAGGTCAGAAACAAGTGAGGAGAGTAGCAAGTAGACAGTCGATGCAAGGATGGTTAGGAACAAGTCAAGTCCTTAACAAGTAATTACAAACTTCATAAAATAAGTAGATTGTCGTATGTGCATGGTCATGCCTCTAGTTGGCGGTTTTCCTAAAGTACAGGCCTCTGGTTGGCCTGTTTTCCGTATATAACAAACCATATTTTAGTTAAAACCACCAAACAAAGGCCTCTCTGTCGCAAAAATCTTGTAAAATGAACTTGCTTATTACAGTTATTTTACATTTATTTGTCACATAACAAAATGATAACATTTGACGTGGCTACAGAGGTATAATATATACAGCCACATAAGGGTTTGAGGCAGGTTGGTTACATAAATATCTTAAATATTAGGCTTTTCATTTTATGACTGTTGCTGTAGGTTATAATATTTAACGCAAGGTAAAGGCACATCAAATATACAGTACATTGTTATCTACACAGCTTTGCTTATCTCATTCTTCTGCTGTTATAGTAGGAGAGTGCACACACTAAACTACACAGTTATCCATGTTATACTTATCCTTAAACATGCTTGACATGTTAACAAATAATTATATGGGGTATATCTCTATACTAGGAATTTACTGTATCAACAAAGGACCAGGTAGCTCTATTTCTACGACTAAATGTTGCCCTAAAAAGTATTTTGTTCTGCTGCCTTCCATTGTCTCAAGGCTATATCTTCTGTTTGCAACATGAGAATGTGAGATGTGACATTACTGCACATGTCAACCTGAATTAGGCCATATTGTAGCTACAATAATTTGATACACAGAATGATTCTTGGGAAAGGTTAGTGTATAGCCCCCAGTGGTGCCAATTTAGGTGGGATACTCCTACTTGGAGGGCTCAGTCCCCCCATCCATATTGAGACAGCTGTAACCCAATGTCCAGTTCACTGCCAGACCATTGGTGAACGGATAACGTACACCCTGTCTTTCACAAGGTGGGGAATGGGAACAAAGCAGTCCAAAGCAACAGAAGTGCCAATTTGTCATCTTCATAGTGGCAGTGTGTGTCCTGATTTCTCTAACGTCCTAAGTGGATGCTGGGGACTCCGTAAGGACCATGGGGAATAGCGGCTCCGCAGGAGACTGGGCACAAAAGTAAAAAGCTTTAGGACTACCTGGTGTGCACTGGCTCCTCCCCCTATGACCCTCCTCCAAGCCTCAGTTAGGATACTGTGCCCGGACGAGCGTGCAGTGGGCTCACTCGCAAGTGGACCCCTGGATCCTGCAGGTAGTATCTCAGGGGTACAAATTGGAATTCGAGACGTCTCCCCCTCGCCGGTTCCTGAAGTCTGCTTTACCAACGTCTCCCTCCGACAGGGAGGCGGTATTGGAAGCCATTCACAAGCTGTATTCCCAGCAGGTGATAATCAAGGTACCCCTCCTACAACAGGGAAAGGGGTATTATTCCACGCTGTTTGTGGTACCGAAGCCGGACGGCTCGGTGAGACCTATTTTAAATCTGAAATCCTTGAACACTTACATACAAAGGTTCAAATTCAAGATGGAGTCACTCAGAGCAGTGATAGCGAACCTGGAAGAAGGGGACTATATGGTGTCTCTGGACATCAAGGATGCTTACCTCCATGTCCCAATTTGCCCTTCTCACCAAGGGTACCTCAGGTTTGTGGTACAGAACTGTCACTATCAGTTTCAGACGCTGCCGTTTGGATTGTCCACGGCACCCCGGGTCTTTACCAAGGTAATGGCCGAAATGATGATTCTTCTTCGAAGAAAAGGCGTCTTAATTATCCCTTACTTGGACGATCTCCTGATAAGGGCAAGGTCCAGAGAACAGTTAGAGGTCGGAGTAGCACTATCTCAAGTAGTACTACGACAGCACGGGTGGATTCTAAATATTCCAAAATCGCAGCTGATTCCGACGACACGTCTGCTGTTCCTAGGGATGATTCTGGACACAGTCCAGAAAAAGGTGTTTCTCCCGGAGGAGAAAGCCAGGGAGTTATCCGACCTAGTCAGGAACCTCCTAAAACCAGGCCAAGTGTCAGTGCATCAATGCACAAGGGTCCTGGGAAAAATGGTGGCTTCTTACGAAGCGATTCCATTCGGCAGATTCCACGCAAGAACTTTTCAGTGGGATCTGCTGGACAAATGGTCCGGATCGCATCTTCAAATGCATCAGCGGATAACCCTGTCTCCAAGGACAAGGGTGTCTCTCCTGTGGTGGTTGCAGAGTGCTCATCTTCTAGAGGGCCGCAGATTCGGCATTCAGGACTGGGTCCTGGTGACCACGGATGCCAGCCTGAGAGGCTGGGGAGCAGTCACACAGGGAAGAAATTTCCAGGGCTTGTGGTCAAGCATGGAAACGTCACTTCACATAAATATCCTAGAACTAAGGGCCATTTACAATGCCCTAAGTCAGGCAAGGCCTCTGCTTCAGGGTCAGCCGGTGTTGATCCAGTCGGACAACATCACGGCAGTCGCCCACGTAAACAGACAGGGCGGCACAAGAAGCAGGAGGGCAATGACGGAAGTTGCAAGGATTCTTCGCTGGGCGGAAAATCATGTGATAGCACTGTCAGCAGTGTTCATTCCGGGAGTGGACAACTGGGAAGCAGACTTCCTCAGCAGACACGACCTCCACCCGGGGGAGTGGGGACTTCACCCAGAAGTCTTCCACATGATTGTGAACCGTTGGGAAAAACCAAAGGTGGACATGATGGCGTCCCGCCTCAACAAAAAACTGGACAGATATTGCGCCAGGTCAAGGGACCCTCAGGCAATAGCTGTGGACGCTCTGGTAACACCGTGGGTGTACCAGTCAGTGTATGTGTTCCCTCCTCTGCCTCTCATACCCAAGGTACTGAGAATCATAAGAAGGAGAGGAGTAAGGACTATACTCGTGGCTCCGGATTGGCCAAGAAGGACTTGGTACCCGGAACTTCAAGAGATGCTCACGGAGGACCCGTGGCCTCTACCTCTAAGAAAGGACCTGCTCCAGCAGGGACCCTGTCTGTTCCAAGACTTACCGCGGCTGCGTTTGACGGCATGGCGGTTGAACGCCGGATCCTGAAGGAAAAAGGCATTCCGGATGAAGTCATCCCTACCCTGATCAAAGCCAGGAAGGATGTAACTGTGCAACATTATCACCGTATTTGGCGTAAATATGTTGCGTGGTGTGAGGCCAGGAAGGCCCCTACAGAGGAATTTCAACTGGGTCGTTTCCTGCATTTCCTGCAAACAGGACTGTCTATGGGCCTAAAATTAGGGTCCATTAAGGTTCAAATTTCGGCCCTGTCGATATTCTTCCAGAAAGAACTAGCTTCAGTTCCTGAAGTTCAGACGTTTGTCAAGGGGGTACTGCATATACAGCCTCCTTTTGTGTCTCCAGTGGCACCTTGGAATCTCAATGTAGTTTTGGGGTTCCTAAAATCACATTGGTTTGAACCACTCTCCACTGTGGACTTAAAATATCTCACATGGAAAGTGGTAATGCTGTTAGCCCTGGCTTCAGCCAGGCGTGTCTCAGAATTGGCGGCTTTATCCTATAAAAGCCCTTACCTAATTTTTCATACGGACAGGGCAGAATTGAGGACTCGTCCTCAATTTCTCCCTAAGGTGGTTTCAGCGTTTCACTTAAACCAGCCTATTGTGGTACCTGCGGCTACTAGGGACTTGGAGGATTCCAAGTTGCTGGACGTAGTCAGGGCCCTGAAAATATATGTTTCCAGGACGGCTGGAGTCAGAAAATCTGACTCGCTGTTTATCCTGTATACACCCAACAAGCTGGGTGCTCCTGCTTCTAAGCAGACTATTGCTCGTTGGATTTGTAGTACAATTCAGCTTGCACATTCTGTGGCAGGCCTGCCACAGCCAAAATCTGTAAAAGCCCATTCCACACGGAAAGTGGGCTCATCTTGGGCGGCTGCCCGAGGGGTCTCGGCTTTACAACTTTGCCGAGCAGCTACTTGGTCAGGGGCAAACACGTTTGCTAAATTCTACAAATTTGATACCCTGGCTGAGGAGGACCGGGAGTTCTCTCATTCGGTGCTGCAGAGTCATCCGCACTCTCCCGCCCGTTTGGGAGCTTTGGTATAATCCCCATGGTCCTTTCGGAGTTCCCAGCATCCACTAGGACGTCAGAGAAAATAAGAATTTACTTACCGATAATTCTATTTCTCATAGTCCGTAGTGGATGCTGGGCGCCCATCCCAAGTGCGGATTGTCTGCAATACTTGTACATAGTTATTGTTACAAAAATCGGGTTATTATTGTTGTGAGCCATCTTTTCAGAGGCTCCTCTGTTATCATGCTGTTAACTGGGTTCAGATCACAAGTTGTACGGTGTGATTGGTGTGGCTGGTATGAGTCTTACCCGGGATTCAAAATCCTTCCTTATTGTGTACGCTCGTCCGGGCACAGTATCCTAACTGAGGCTTGGAGGAGGGTCATAGGGGGAGGAGCCAGTGCACACCAGGTAGTCCTAAAGCTTTTTACTTTTGTGCCCAGTCTCCTGCGGAGCCGCTATTCCCCATGGTCCTTACGGAGTCCCCAGCATCCACTACGGACTACGAGAAATAGAATTATCGGTAAGTAAATTCTTATTTTTTCCCCAAACACAAACAGTTGCAAGTGGGGCTGAATTTAGGGGTCAGGTCGCCCCTAGGCACATTATTGCTCTCCCCCCTCCCTGTTCATCACGTCATTGCTCCCTTCACTTCTGGTGCCAGTGCAAATGAGTCGAGGCCACCAAAGCAGCCCCAACCTCACCCTACTACCAACTCCTGGACCACAATTTGCTGCCCGTTGTCTTACCCCCATCATTTACTAAATAAAATAATAATAATTTTATATATGTTAGGAAATGTGTGCTACAAATTTACTGATGGATTTCATGACTATTAATTTATCATAACATAGAGTAGCCTAAGGTAAAGTCATATTATATTTGAAAAAAATTGTATTTTTATGCAAATAGGTTGAAGGTCCCGTAAATAATATTGGATTTAGAATATTGTTATAAACATTTGTTTTTAAGGTAAAACAATGTTTCTGTAGCACTATACAAGGAACAGTGTAATTTGACATAAGTACAATATAGTTTAAATTGACATTTTATGGTCAACATACAACAATAAAGTGACAGACTAGGTCATGGGGGAAGGATATGGTAACTCACTATCTTGTAGGGTAAGCGTGGTAAGTCACGGGGAGGAGAGGCAATTGAGCTCTGAGTGAGGCTGTACACAAGGTAAGGTAAGTTTCAGAGTCGGTGATCAGGCTTGGAGGTAAAAGACAAGGAGAAAGCTGGCATGCATAGACCTTGAGAGCCTGCATACAAAAGGGGAGTGGTGAACAGTTGGTGGGTGAACTGGAGGGAAGAGCAGGTCAAGGGCAGAGTGTAAGTAGAGGGAGGACTTATAGGCGTAACTAAAAAGAGGAGGGCTTTTAGGCTTTAATGAGCTTAGAACTTACTTCCTTGCCAAGTCATACTACCTACTAGGCTGCCTAGTAGATAGTATGACTTGGCAAGGAAGTGAGTTCTGCGGAAGGGCAACAGAGTGGGGTGCCCAAAGGGGGCAGTTACATATTGCCCAGACCTCTGTAGGAGCCAGGGAGGCCATGGGAGATGTCACCTCACCTCCATGTGATGCCATGATCATGCCCCCATGGTGTACATGCCACTGTTATCTATATGATGGGACGTAGATATGCACACCCAAGTGGCCACTCCTCCTAGACCCAGCTCCTAGGACTACACCAAGCCTTGGTGATTGTCAGCATCTAGGAAGAGTGTTATTGACTTGCAAGCCCTTACTGTATTGATCGTGTATGTGTAAGCTCCTGACCCGCATCTCCAAGTGCAACTTAAAATACGGCTGCATGTGCAATGCAACAACAGAACATTTTAATTTAGGTGGAGCAAAGGGTCTTGCATCCAACTACAGATCAATCTAATTCTACCTTTTAACATTTGTCCCTCTCTCATTATCTTACAGAATTGTAAAATTTTTACAACCAAAATTACCATTATAATTTTGTATGCAGGTGTCTGCGGCTGCTTTTAAATTATCATATGAAGTGAGAGACACTATATTTTTATACTTATAATTAATATTAGGTCAAAATTAAGATTTAGTATGCTACACGCAATAATTGTGTGTATAACTGTCATAGTGGCAACAAAAATACATAACATTTTCAGAAAATATTAATAGGTACAGTATGTTTAATATTTCTAGAGTACTGCAAAGTACATCCACAGCAAACTTGTAGAAAGTGCACATATCTTTATTCACCATAAGCAATTTACTAACCAATGCTGCTATTAAGTTAAAGCTCATGACTCCCACTATGTAGAGTGACTCATGGGTGATAATGAGAATCTGGAACTTTTTGCTCACTTCTATATTTAGCAGGTATGTAACACTATACGCAGGTGTATAAATTCTTATCAGAATTATTCATTAAAAAACCACTATTATATATAGACTTTCTAAAATTGCAATGAGGTTTTTAAATTACATTTCTAGACTGGTGAAAACATAAAAATGTGTATGAATAATTATGCAAACATCTGGGAACAGTAATAAATATTCTAACACAAACATAGAATTAATTGTTCATAATGTAATCAAAAATGTTTTCTGTATTCTTTTACACATTGCATTGCATTCAAATAACCTCATGTAAATTTTAATATCAACCAAAGTTTATATTTTATTGTTATTGAAGAAGTAAATATTTTATGTTGTATTAAAAATGAAAATTATCATTTTCTTTTAATTCTAAGAATTATTTGTGTAGAATGTATAATCTCACTTCTGTACACCATTTCTTAGGCTGGGTACACACATAGACGACCAGCAATCGTGGCGGTGGTTGAGCCGATTTCTCTTGCCCCACACCATGCTAGATTGCCAGTACACACAAAGCAAAGTAATGAACAACAAAATTATATTTCGTTCCATCCTTCATTACACTGCATGGCGCCGCATACGATATAGTCTGATTGACCGACCAGATGATGTTGCATGTGACCCGTGGGAGCACTCAATCCTGTGTAAACATAAACACTAGGCAATATGCATGATTTGTCATTAGGGCTTTATACTCTGTTGCCCTCTAGGGACTGTAGAGAGGTATACATTGCAATATGATTTTCCATGGTGCAGATATCTTTGTGTTTGATACTGTTGCTCTAAAAGGAGTCATTGTGTACATATCTATATTTAAATTAGGCTTTTGGCACAAAAATTTAAAGTAGAAACTAGGATCAGTGCTTGAAAACTTCTATATGGGTAAGGCTAATCAAAATAAATATTACCAGTGCTCTTGGTGACCTTTCCAGCCTTTGTCTAACAGTCAGGCAGTACTGCCCAAAACTAGGGAAGGCCATCTGTGGGTTACCCATCGATGGATAACCTTAATGGTGTGAAACCATCTACAAGGGAACCATCGATGTTTCACCCCTGCTTTACTATCCATTAAGCTACGGACCAATTAGAACCTGGTCGGAACTTCATGGAGTGTCATGGGTGGAGCTAAACTCCATGTCCAGATACCTTAAAAAAAAATTGGTGATTGTGTATCATTGATGACAGGGTACCATCTGGTTCTCCCACATTGATAGAAAAACTAATCTACAAATGGGTCCTCCATTATCTTGGCTGTTTCTGCACCTAGGTGGAGGTTTAGTCATGCCTAGACAATAGCTTAGGTTGCTGAGTTTAATCATGGACAGGCGCGTTGAGGCACAATTACATACTCAGCATGCAATACACATCTCCACCACTGGGTGGCTAATGCTCCACTAATCCAGTACTTTAGTTCGAATAGCGGTGGATTGATCTACAGTACAAGCTCTGGCAAATGGTCAGTGACGACTGTAATGTTAATATACAGTCCTGTACTGCATACTGTACACACAGATGGTGACCAATGGTCAGACGTAGAGAGTAAAAAATAAATAAAAATAGTTCACACAGACGGAAACAAACGTATTAAAACACTTGCAGTTGCTGTGTTACTGCATGTGAGCATCTAAGTTCCATAGACAAAGCAACAGAGTAAAAATTAAAATAGTGTATGCAGATGCACTAATGTTTGAAATTAATAATGTAGTTCATTGACTTTAAAGTATGTACAGTGCACTAAATACCATGTTTTGCAATATGAGCATCCGAGTCCTATAACGGCATAAATGAACACCAATGAGAAGGAATCGAAGCTTGCATTACTTTTACACATGAACTTGTGTATCCTCCATGCAGGGACGTGGGCAAGTGGTGAAGGCTTCTGCCTCCCACGCTGAGAGTCCCGCGTTCGATTCCCAAAGTGCTAATCTAATTTTTTTCCCCTGACATTCACTTTATGAATTTTTTTTCTTTGTAATCCATTGTAATGCATTCAATGGAAGGGTGCACACAGGTTTCACATAAATCAGGGTATATCTGCATGAGCGTCTGATTCCGCTATCTAAAATACACAGCGGTTATGAGTACTCGTAGTCATACCAATAAATATAAATCAGTGTATCCTGATGCAATTAACTGTTCGAGCAACACAGTACTGTAGATCATTGTCGATAAAGAATCTGTGCTGTACTTTATGAGAAAGGATCACTGCTACTGTACCATTTACACACCTATCAACATGACTGCAGTTCTCTATGTGATTTTCATATACAGTATACTGTAGTATTGTGTTGCACATTTATTGTAACCTAACCTCCCTCCCTGTCTACTGTATGAACTGTTTAGGCTGCCAGGGGGGAAGGGGGATGGGGGTAGGGGGAGGTGGTGGAAAATACTGTGTTTTGAAATATGAGCGTCCGAGTCCCCTAACGACATAAACGAACACCAATGGGAAGGAATCACTGCTCGCATTACTTTTACACATGAACTTGTATTTCTTCCATGCAGTGATGTGGGCAAATGGTGAAGGCTTCCGCCTCCCATGCTGAGAGTCCTGGGTTCGATTCCCAAAGTGCCAATCTAATTTTTTCCCCCCTGACATTCACATTATATGCATAAGCCCATTGGTTTTGATTATGCCGTAATGGGTATGGGATTTGGACGCTAACATATCCCTAACATCAATAGACCGCACTGTACCTGTAACACATTCGTTTGTGTCTGTATACACTACTGGTTTTATTTGTTGATTTGTCTTCGGGACTTGGACGCTCACATATTCCAAAGTCAATGGACTATACCGTGGCTTTATCACATTCGTTTGCATCTGTATATACTGTACTACTGTATTTACATCTGTACACTGTAATATACTGTATGACATACTGTAGCAAATTGTAGCGTAATGAGACACACCAGTAAAGTAGTTCTTACTATGTATTTTGGTATTGTATTTTAATGGAGACCACACACATGCGCAGTGGTGATTTTAATAAGCGACATCTGGTGGATGATCACAGATATTACACTTAAAGGTAACGCCAAATGTTCTGTGCACCTTCCTTCGACTAGGCGCGCCTCCCTTCGACTAGGCACGCCTCATTGCGCCCAGGCACGCTGCGTATGCCCGATCATGACTAATGCCTCAGCCAGCCAAGATAATGGAGGCTGCATCTGTACATCAGCCATAGACCATCGATGATTTTGAATCATCGATGATCGATGCCCATCCCTACCATCCATGTAATTACACAATTTACTTAAATTACATTTTGCACTAATGATGGGATTTAGGGCCTATTTCAGCATGGATCGTTAACCTGAGAAATTGCAGTTGTCTGCGAGTAGAAAGGTGCCGCCCCGACAGAAAAAATGCCCCTGGAAATTTGCGAATGCATCGCAGATTGCCGTCCACTCGCAGATGCATAAGCAAATACCGGAACATCAAATCATTTTTGCCGTCTGAGCAAATGTGATTAGTTCTGAGGCTTCCACTAATCTGTGACTGAGATGGCTGGAAGTGGTCTGCACTGATGTCAGAGACCCTCCCCAAAAAGGCCTGGGCACACCTGCGTTTTTTCTGACACACCAAGAAAACAGGTTTCCGCCCAGAAACGCTGCCTTCCTGTCAGTCAAACAGCGGCTACATTGCATTTATGATCTGCGTGCATTTTCTGTCGCTATTACCCCTCGCATGTGCGCATACGCAGTTGTTTGATAATCGATCGATTTGCAAATTCTCTAATTAGAGATACATGCTGAATTATACCCTTAGATATGACAAGACGACCCTAAAGGGCCATACAACCTTGGTGACTGGCTGCTGAGCTGCCCGATGTCCGATATGACCATCGGATGACCCAGCAGTAGGGGGTGGTTGGTGACGGGCGGAGTGAAGTTTCTTCACTCCCTCCGTCACCCACCTCCATAGCCCTGCATGCTAATATGGACAAGATTGTCCATATTGGCCTGCAGGTATGAGTTAGCCGGCACCAACTATAAACGAGCGCGGGGCCGCGCATTGTTCATCGTTGGTGCCTACACACTGAGAGATATTAATGATATCTCATTCATTAATGAACGAGATCGTTCATATCTTTCAGCGAAAGCTTTAAGTGAGTAGGGCCCATTAGGATAAAACAGTAGAAATTCATGAAGTTAATAATTTAGTTTCCAGCTGCAATGTGACTGCAGTTCTGTAATGGTGTAAGTGCGCTGTGTGAGTTTACAGCAGTGAAAAGATGAGTAACATTTTCTAAACCATTCAACAAAATGTTGACTCTTTCACTGACAGAATTTGTTCTCAACTACATCACATACTGTATCAATATGAACTGATCATAGTCTCAACTTTATTTCTCTGACGTCCTAAGTGGATGCTGGGGACTCCGTCAGGACCATGGGGATTAGCGGCTCCGCAGGAGACAGGGCACAAAAGTAAAAGCTTTAGGATCAGGTGGTGTGCACTGGCTCCTCCCCCTATGACCCTCCTCCAAGCCTCAGTTAGATTTTTGTGCCCGGCCGAGAAGGGTGCAATCTAGGTGGCTCTCCTAAAGAGCTGCTTAGAGTAAAAGTTTGTTAGGTTTTTTATTTTCAGTGAGTCCTGCTGGCAACAGGCTCACTGCTACGAGGGACTTAGGGGAGAGAAGTGAACTCACCTGCGTGCAGGATGGATTGGCTTCTTAGGCTACTGGACACCATTAGCTCCAGAGGGAGTCGGAACACAGGTCTCACCCTGGGGTTCGTCCCGGAGCCGCGCCGCCGACCCCCCTTGCAGATGCCGAAAAGTGAAGGTCCAGAAACGGCGGCAGAAGACTCTTCAGTCTTCATAAGGTAGCGCACAGCACTGCAGCTGTGCGCCATTGTTGTCAGCACACTTCATAGCAGCGGTCACTGAGGGTGCAGGGCGCTGGGGGGGGGCGCCCTGGGCAGCAATGATAGTACCTTATTCTGGCTAAAAATACATCACATATAGCCCCTGGGGGCTATATGGATGTATTTAACCCCTGCCAGGTCTCAGAAAAACGGGAGAAGAAGCCCGCCGAAAAGGGGGCGGGGCCTATTCTCCTCAGCACACAGCGCCATTTTCCCTCACAGAAATGCTGGTGGGAAGGCTCCCAGGCTCTCCCCTGCACTGCACTACAGAAACAGGGTTAAAACCGAGAGGGGGGCACTTATTTGGCGATATGTATATATATATTAAAATGCTATAAGGGAAAAACACTTATATAAAGGTTGTCCCTGTATAATTATAGCGTTTTTGGTGTGTGCTGGCAAACTCTCCCTCTGTCTCCCCAAAGGGCTAGTGGGGTCCTGTCCTCTATCAGAGCATTCCCTGTGTGTGTGCTGTGTGTCGGTACATGTGTGTCGACATGTATGAGGACGATGTTGGTGAGGAGGCGGAGCAATTGCCTGAAATGGTGATGTCACTCTCTAGGGAGTCGACACCGGAATGGATGGCTTATTTAAGGAATTACGTGATAATGTCAACACGCTGCAAGGTCGGTTGACGACATGAGACGGCCGGCAAACAAATTAGTACCTGTCCAGGCGTCTCAAACACCGTCAGGGGCTGTAAAACGCTCATTTACCTCAGTCGGTCGACACAGACACAGACACGGACACTGACTCCAGTGTCGACGGTGAAGAAACAAACGTATTTTCCTTTAGGGCCACACGTTACATGTTAAGGGCAATGAAGGAGGTGTTACATATTTCTGATACTACAAGTACCACAAGAAGGGTATTATGTGGGGTGTGAAAAAACTACCTGTAGTTTTTCCTGAATCAGATAAATTAAATGAAGTGTGTGATGATGCGTGGGTTTCCCCCGATAGAAAATTATTGGCGGTATACCTTTTCCCGCCAGAAGTTAGGGCGCGTTGGGAAACACCCTTTAGGGTGGATAAGGCGCTCACACGCTTATCAAAACAAGTGGCGGTACCGTCTCCAGATAGGGCCGCCCTCAAGGAGCCAGCTGAGAGGCTGAAAAATATCCTAAAAAGGTATATACACACATACTGGTATTATACTGCGACCAGCGATCGCCTCAGCCTGGATGTGCAGCGCTGGGGTGGCTTGGTCGGATTCCCTGACTGAAAATATTGATACCCTTGACAGGGACAGTATTTTATTGACTATAGAGCATTTAAAGGATGCATTTCTATATATGCGAGATGCACAGTGGGATATTTGCACTCTGGCATCAAGAGTAAGTGCGATGACCATATCTGCCAGAAGATGTTTATGGACACGACAGTGGTCAGGTGATGCAGATTCCAAACGGCACATGGAAGTATTGCCGTATAAAGGGGAGGAGTTATTTGGGGTCGGTCCATCGGACCTGGTGGCCTCGGCAACAGCTGGAAAATCCACCTTTTTTACCCCAAATCACATCTCAGCAGAAAAAGACACCGTCTTTTCAGCCTCAGTCCTTTCGTCCCCATAAGGGCAAGCGGGCAAAAGGCCAGTCATATCTGCCCAGGGATAGAGGAAAGGGAAGAAGACTGCAGCAGGCAGCCCATTCCCAGGAACAGAAGCCCTCCACAGCTTCTGCCAAGTCCTCAGCATGACGCTGGGGCCGTCTCAAGAGTTTCAGCGCGTAGTGGGCTCACTCGCAAGTGGACCCCTGGATCCTACAAGTAGTATCCCAGGGGTACAGACTGGAAGTTCGAGACGTCTCCCCCTCGCAGGCTCCTGATGTCTGCTTTACCAACGTCTTCCTCCGACAGGGAGGCAGTATTGGAAACAATTCACAAGCTGTATTCCCAGCAGGTGATAATCAAAGTACCCCTCCTACAACAAGGAAAGGGGTATTATTCCACACTATATTGTGGTACTGAAGCCAGACGGCTCGGTGAGACCTATTCTAAATGGGAAATCTTTGAACACTTACATACAAAGGTTCAAATCAAGATGGAGTCACTCAGAGCAGTGATAGCGAACCAGGAAGAAGGGGACTATATGGTGTCCCTGGACATCAAGGATGCTTACCTCCATGTCCCAAATTGCCCTTCTCTCCAAGGGTACCTCAGGTTCGTGGTACGGAACTGTCACTATCAGTTTCAGACGCTGCCGTTTGGATTGTCCACGGCACCCCGGGTCTTTACCAAAGTAATGGCCGAAATGATGATTCTTCTTCAAAGAAAAGGCGTCTTAATTATCCCTTACTTGGACGATCTCCTGATAAGGGCAAGGTCCAGAGAACAGTTGGAAGTCGGAGTAGCACTATCTCAAGTAGTTCTACGACAGCACGGGTGGATTCTAAATATCCAAAATCGCAGCCGTTTCCGACGACACGTCTGCTGTTCCTAGGGATGGTTCTGGACACAGTCCAGAAAAAGGTGTTTCTCCCGGAGGAGAAAGCCAGGGAGTTATCCGAGCTAGTCAGGAACCTCCTAAAACCAGGAAAAGTGTCAGTGCATCATTGCACAAGAGTCCTGGGAAAAATGGTGGCTTATTACGAAGCGATTCCATTCGGCAGATTCCACGCAAGAACTTTTCAGTGGGATCTGCTGGACAAATGGTCCGGATCGCATTTTCAGATGCATCAGCGGATAACTCTATCTCCAAGGACAAGGGTGTCTCTCCTGTGGTGGTTACAGAGTGCTCATCTTCTAGAGGGCCGCAGATTCGGCATTCAGGATTGGATGCTGGTGACCACGGAGGCCAGCCTGAGAGGCTGGGGAGCAGTCACACAGGGAAAAAATTTCCAGGGAGTGTGATCAAGTCTGGAGATTTTTCTCCACATAAATATACTGGAGCTAAGGGCAATTTACAATGCTCTAAGCTTAGCAAGACCTCTGCTTCAAGGTCAGCCGGTATTGATCCAGTGGGACAACATCACGGCAGTCGCCCACGTAAACAGACAGGGCGGCACAAGAAGCAGGAGGGCAATGGCAGAAACTGCAAGGATTTTTCGCTGGGCGGAAAATCATGTGATAGCACTGTCAGCAGTGTTCATTCCGGGAGTGGACAACTGGGAAGCAGACTTCCTCAGCACAACCTCCACCCGGGAGAGTGGGGACTTCATCGGGAAGTTTTCCACATGATTGTGAACTGTTGGAAAAGACCAAAGGTGGACATGATGGTGTCCCGCCTGAACAAAAAACTGGACAAGTATTGCGCCAGGTCAAAAGACCCTCAGGCAATAGCTGTGGACGTTCTGGTAACACCGTGGGTGTACCAGTCGGTGTATGTCTTCCCTCCTCTGCTTCTCATACCCAAGGTATTGAGAATTATAAGACGTAGAGGAGTAAGAACTATACTCGTGGCTCCGGATTGGCCAAGAAGGACTTGGTACCCGGAACTTCAAGAGATGCTCACAGAGGACTCATGGCCTCTGCCGCTAAGAAGGGACTTGCTTCAGCAAGTACCATGTCTGTTCCAAGACTTACCGCGGCTGCGTTTGACGGCATGGCGGTTGAACGCCGGATCCTAAGGGAAAAAGGCATTCCGGAAGAGGTCATTCCTACCCTGGTCAAAGCCAGGAAGGAGGTGACCGCACAAGATTATCACCACATGTGGCGAAAATATGTTGCGTGGTGTGAGGCCAGGAAGGCCCCATGAAGAAATTTCAACTCGGTCGTTTCCTGCATTTCCTGCAAACAGGAGTGTCTATGGGCCTCAAATTGGGGTCCATTAAGGTTCAAATTTCGGCCCTGTCGATTTTCTTCCAGAAAGAATTGGCTTCAGTTCCTGAAGTCCAGAAGTTTGTCAAGGGAGTACTGCATATACAACCCCCTTTTGTGCCTCCAGTGGCACTGTGGGATCTCAACGTAGTTCTGGGATTCCTAAAATCACATTGGTTTAAACCGCTCAAATCTGTGGATTTGAAATATCTCACAGGGAAAGTGACCATGCTGTTGGCCCTGGCCTCGGCCAGGCGAGTGTCAGAATTGGCGGCGTTTGTCTCAAAAAAGCCCATATCTGATTGTCCATTCGGACAGGGCAGAGCTGCGGACTCATCCCCAGTTTCTCCCTAAGGTGGTGTCAGTGTTTCACCCGAACCAGCTTATTGTGGTACCTGCGGCTACTAGGGACTTGGAGGACTCCAAGTTGCTAGATGTTGTCAGGGCCCTGAAAATATAGTTTCCAGGACGGCTGGAGTCAGGAAAACTGACTTGCTGTTATCCTGTATGCACCCAACAAACTGGGTGCTCTTGCTTCTAAGCAGACGATTGCTAGTTGGATGTGTAGTACAATTCAGCTTGCACATTCTGTGGCAGGCCTGCCACAGCCAAAATATGTAAATGCCCATTCCACAAGGAAGGTGGGCTCATCTTGGGCGGCTGCCCGAGGGGTCTCGGCTTTACAACTTTGCCGAGCTGATACTTGGTCAGGGGCACACCCTGACTGAGGAGGACCTGGAGTTCTCTCATTCGGTGCTGCAGAGTCATCCGCACTCTCCCGCCCGTTTGGGAGCTTTGGTATAATCCCCATGGTCCTGACGGAGTCCCCAGCATCCACTTAGGACGTCAGAGAAAATAAGAATTTACTTACCGATAATTCTATTTCTCGTAGTCCGTAGTGGATGCTGGGCGCCCATCCCAAGTGCGGATTGTCTGCAATACTTGTACATAGTTATTGTTACAAAAATCGGGTTATTATTGTTGTGAGCCATCTTTTCAGAGGCTCCGCTGTTATCATGCTGTTAACTGGGCTCAGATCACAGGTTGTACAGTGTGATTGGTGTGGCTGGTATGAGTCTTACCCGGGATTCAAAATCCTTCCTTATTGTGTACGCTCGTCCGGGCACAGTATCCTAACTGAGGCTTGGAGGAGGGTCATAGGGGGAGGAGCCAGTGCACACCACCTGATCCTAAAGCTTTTACTTTTGTGCCCTGTCTCCTGCGGAGCCGCTAATCCCCATGGTCCTGACGGAGTCCCCAGCATCCACTACGGACTACGAGAAATAGAATTATCGGTAAGTAAATTCTTATTTTATATTCTGTATTATACAGTCAGCTAAATTTAAATTCACAAATTCTCTGGACTGGTATCAATAGCAGAACTGTAATATTTTATGGGTGGAACCGCAAACCCCTGAGGCATGCTGTGATCATCACTACTGGTACACAGTTACTGTCTCTAGCCGCTTACCTTTCATCCTTTACCAGCGAAGGTTAATTTGTGCTGGAGAGTGAGGACAGTTAGTGTGAGATGTAGTGGTTCCTTTGTAATCTGCTCATTTTTACTCTCATTTTTTCTGTATATTTGAAACACTAGACATACTGTATATAAAGAAGTTTCTACAGTCATTTCAGTGTATTCCTTATGGGCTTTCCTTCTGGCCAGTACAGACAGTGTAATGGTTAGCATTACTGCCTCACAGCACTGAGGTCCTGGGTTTGATTCCCACCATGACTCTAATTGTGTGGAGTCTCTATATTCACCCTGTACTTGCGTGGGTTAAAATATACTGGTCGGTTAATTAGATCCCAACAAACTTAACCCTAGTGTGAATGTGTGTGTACATGTGGTAGGCAATATAGATTGTAGACTTCATTGGGGCAGGGACTGATGTGAATGGTCAAATTCTCTCTGTAAAGCGCTGCAAAATATGTGTGCAATATATAAATAACTGGTAATAAAGAAATGATAAACATGCTTACTATTGTCTTGAATGAACTGGTGGGAAACCCAACTAACCTACAGATATGTAGGAAGAAACCAGAGTACCTGATTCAAACGCAGCCACCCACAGAGAGAACATACAAACTGTGCATAGACATGTCCCTGTTTACATCAAACCCATGACCCTAGTATGGTGCCCATGCCACCCTTGCAGGCTATACAAAGCCAGTGATGGAAAACATTTTTTGTCTTAGACTGCAGAAATTAAATTACCAAGTAACTTATCTGGCGTTGATCAAGAGCTGTTTTACTAAAAGCAGTCAATAAATACCGGGATAGTTAGTCCCCACAGACAAATAAATACAGAATCAGAAATTGGCGCGAGAGAGCTGAATAAATTAAAAAAATATATCACACAATTTTATTCAGATATTACGTCCAATCCTAATATTGCAACATTAATTTAAAACGTGATTCAATCACATAAATAAGGGCTTATTATAGCACTGCGTTCTAATATATATATATATATATATATATACATATATATATATATATATATATATATATATGTATATATACATAAAGTCAGGTCCATAAATATTGGAACATCGACACAATTCTCATATTTTGGGCTCTATACAACACCACAATGGATTTGAAATGAAACAATCAGAATGTGCTTTAACTGCGGACTTTCAGCTTTAATTTGAGGGTATTTACATCCAAATCAGGTGAACGGTGTAGGAATTACAACGGTTTCTATATGTGCCTCCCACTTTTTAAGGGACCAAAAGTAATGGGACAATAAACTAAACAATCCTAAATCAAACTTTCACTTTTTAATACTTTGTTGCAAATCCTTTGCAGTCAATTACAGTCTGAAGTCTGGAACGCATAGACATCACCAGACGCTGGGTTTCATCCCTGGTGATGCTCTGCCAGGCCTCTACTGCAAATGTCTTCAGTTCCTGGTTG
Source organism: Pseudophryne corroboree (assembly GCF_028390025.1). Classification (NCBI taxonomy): domain Eukaryota; kingdom Metazoa; phylum Chordata; class Amphibia; order Anura; family Myobatrachidae; genus Pseudophryne; species Pseudophryne corroboree. The sequence goes on from NC_086444.1 coordinate 335,228,553, forward strand.
TTCTTGGGGCATTTTCCAGTCAGATTTGTCTTCATCAAGTGAAATGCATGCTCAGTCGGATTCAAGTCAGGTGATTGACTTGGACATTGCCACCGACAGCATCTCTTGCACGCCCCTCTCGTTTTTTAAATAATTCTGCACCACCAAATTCAAGGTATGTGCAAAACATGGGACGTGCTGGAATTTGCCCAGATTTAATGCACACACAATATTGCTGGCGTTGTCCGATGCCACAAATCCACAGGAGAGTTCAATTGGGGTAAGCCATTCTGCGATGATCTTCCTCAGTTGCCGTAAGAGGTTTTTAGCTGTGTGCGTATTCTGGAAAGCGGTGATACAAAGTGTAGCCTGCCTAGGAAAGAGTTGGCGTTTGCGAGATGCTGCTACTGGTGCCGCCGCTGCTGTTCTTGCGGCGGGAGTCCATACATCTACCCAGTGGGCTGTCACAGTCATATAGTCCTGAGCCTGCCCTGCTCCACTTGTCCACATGTCCGTGGTTAAGTGGACATTGGGTACAACTGCATTTTTTAGGACACTGGTGAGTCTTTTTCTGAGGTCTGTGTACATTTTCGGTATCGCCTGCCTAGAGAAATGGAACCTAGATGGTATTTGGTACCGGGGACACAGTACCTCCAACAAGTCTCTAGTTGGCTCTGCAGTAATGATGGATACCGGAACCACGTTTCTCACCGCCCAGGATGCCAAGGCCTCAGTTATCCGCTTTGCAGCAGGATGACTGCTGTGATATTTCATCTTCCTCGCAAAGGACTGTTGTACAGTCAATTGCTTGGTGGAAGTAGTAAAAGTGGTCTTACGAGTACGACTTCCCCTCTGGGATGACCATCGACTCCCAGCAGCAACAACAGCAGCGCCAGCAGCAGTAGGCGTTACACGCAAGGATGCATCGGAGGAATCCCAGGCAGGAGAGGACTCGTCGGAATTGCCAGTGACATGGCCTGCAGGACTATTGGCATTCCTGGGGAAGGAGGAAATTGACACTGAGGGAGTTGGTGGGGTCGTTTGCGTGAGCTTGGTTACAAGAGGAAGGGATTTACTGGTCAGTGGACTGCTTCCGCTGTCGCCCAAAGTTTTTGAACTTGTCACTGACTTATGATGAATGCGCTGCAGGTGACGTATAAGGGAGGATGTTCCGAGGTGGTTAACGTCCTTACCCCTACTTATTACAGCTTGACAAAGGCAACACACGGCTTGACAAATGTTGTCCGCATTTCTGTTGAAATACTTCCACACCGAAGAGCTGATTTTTTTGGTATTTTCACCAGGCATGTCAATGGCCCTATTCCTCCCACGGACAACAGGTGTCTCCCCGGGTGCCTGACTTAAACAAACCACCTCACCATCAGAATCCTCCTGGTCAATTTCCTCCCCAGCGCTAGCAACACCCATATCCTCCTCATCCTGGTGTACTTCAACACTGACATCTTCAATCTGACTATCAGGAACTGGACTGCGGGTGCTCCTTCCAGCACTAGCAGGGGGCGTGCAAATGGTGGAAGGCGCATGCTCTTCACGTCCAGTGTTGGGAAGGTCAGGCATCGCAAACGACACAATTGGACTCTCCTTGTGGATTTGTGATTTCGAAGAACGCACAGTTCTTTGCTGTGCTTTTGCCAGCTTGAGTCTTTTCATTTTTCTAGCGAGAGGCTGAGTGCTTCCATCCTCATGTGAAGCTGAACCACTAGCCATGAACATAGGCCAGGGCCTCAGCCGTTCCTTGCCACTCCGTGTGGTAAATGGCATATTGGCAAGTTTACGCTTCTCCTCTGACAATTTTATTTTAGATTTTTGAGTCCTTTTTTTACTGATATTTGGTGTTTTGGACTTTACATGCTCTGTACTATGACATTGGGCATCGGCCTTGGCAGACGACGTTGCTGGCATTTCATCGTCTCGGCCATGACTAGTGGCAGCAGCTTCAGCACGAGGTGGAAGTCGATCTTGATCTTTCCCTATTTTTGGAACCTCAACATTTTTGTTCTCCATATTTTAATAGGCACAACTAAAAGGCACCTCAGGTAAACAATGGAGATGGATGGATACTAGTATACTTATGGATGGACGAGCGACTGCCGACACAGAGGTAGCTACAGCCGTGGACTACCGTACTGCGTCTGCTGCTAATATAGACTGGATGATAATGAGATAAAAAATATATATATATCACTACTGCAGCCGGACAGGTATATATTATATAATGACGGACCTGCTGGACACTGTCAGCACTGCAGACTCCTAAAGTAAGCTACTATTATTATTATTATTACATTTTATTTATAGGGCGCCACAAGTGTTTCGCAGCGCCGTACAAAGGACAGTACAGGGAGACAAAACTTAGCATAACAGTAAATAAATAACAAAAATGGAGTGCAGGTAACAAAGAGCAACACAGTTCTCAACATAATACAGCTTAGATGTAAGTAGCGAAGGAGTAATCATTGTACTACTTGGGGCTGGCGGCCATAGCTAGAGATGAGCCTTTACCAGCGGGAGAGAAAGCAGGTAAAGGTGGTCGCTGAGTGAAATGTGTCAAGAAGAGGACAAGAGGAAGGAGGGCCCTGCTCTGAAGAGCTAACAATCTAGTGGGGAGGGGCAACAGACCGATGACATGAGGTACAAGCAAGCAGGTAGAAGCCTGATAGTGGTATGCGAGCAAAGCAGAGATGTCCAAGGCATGGGGCAGGGGGATGGAGGAGCAGCTTAAGGACTAGGTTATGCATTGGAGGGGTACGCTTTGATAAATAGGTGGGTTTTCAATGCCCGTTTGAAGCTTTGCAAGGTCGGGGAGAGTCTAATGGAGCGGGGGAGCGCATTCCACTGAAGGGGTGCAGCACGGGTAAAATCCTGAACTCGTGCATGGGAAGCAGTGATCAAGGCAGAGGAGAGGCGACGGTCATCAGCCGACCGTAGTGGGCGGGAGGGAGTATGAAGGGAGAGGAGGTTGGAGATGTAGGGAGCAGTGGAATTAGAGATGGCCTTGTATGTGAGGGTGAGGAGTTTGAAGAGGATTCTGTAGGGGAATGGGAGCCAGTGTAGATTTTGTTGAAGGGGAGTGGCAGAAGTGGAGCGGCGGGAGAGGAAGATGAGCCTAGCTGCAGAGTTGAGGACAGATTGGAGGGGAGCGATGTGGGAGCAAGTGAGGCCAGCGAGGAGCACATTGCAGTAGTCAAGTCGTGAGATGACCAGTGAGTGGATGATAAGTTTAGTTGCACTCTGGGAGAGAAATGGCCTGATGCGCGCAATGTTGCGTAGCTGGAACCGACATGATTGCGCCAGAGCTTGGATGTAGGGTGCAAAGGAGAGGGAGGAGTCAAGAGTAACACCCAGGCAGCGGAGTTGGGGAACAGGGGAGATGATAGTGTTGTCAACAGTGATAGAGATATTTGTAGGGGGTGTTGCTGTGGCTGGGGGAAAGATAATAAGTTCAGTTTTATCCATGTTGTACTAGTATCAAGAAGATAGAAAAAAAAAACACCACAGGTAGGTGGTATACAATTATGGATGGACGAGCGACTGCCGACACAGAGGTAGCTACAGCCGTGGACTACCGTACTGCATCTGCTGCTAATATAGACTGGATGATAATGATATAAAAAAAATATATATATATCACTACTGCAGCCGGACAGGTATATATTATATAATGACGGACCTGCTGGACACTGTCAGCTCAGCACTGCAGACTCCTAAAGTAAGCTACTAGTATCAAGAAGATAGAAAAAAAAAAACACCACGGGTAGGTGGTATACAATTATGGATGGACGAGCGACTGCCGACACAGAGGTAGCTACAGCCGTGGACTACCGTACTGCATCTGCTGCTAATATAGACTGGATGATAATGAGATATAAAATATATATATATCACTACTGCAGCCGGACAGGTATATATTATATAATGACAGACCTGCTGGACACTGTCAGCTCAGCACTGCAGACTCCTAAAGTAAGCTACTAGTATCAAGAAGATAGAAGAAAAAAAAACACCACGGGTAGGTGGTATACAATTATGGATGGACGAGCGACTGCCGACACAGAGGTAGCTACAGCCGTGGACTACCGTACTGCGTCTGCTGCTAATATAGACTGGATGATAATGAGATATAAAATATATATATATCACTACTGCAGCCGGACAGGTATATATTATATAATGACGGACCTGCTGGACACTGTCAGCTCAGCACTGCAGACTCCTAAAGTAAGCTACTAGTATCAAGAAGATAAAAAAAAAAAAAAACACCACGGGTAGGTGGTATACAATTATGGATGGACGAGCGACTGCCGACACAGAGGTAGCTACAGCCGTGGACTACCGTACTGCGTCTGCTGCTAATATAGACTGGATGATAATGATATAAAAAATATATATATATATCACTACTGCAGCCGGACAGGTATATATTATATAATGACGGACCTGCTGGACACTGTCAGCTCAGCACTGCAGACTCCTAAAGTAAGCTACTAGTATCAAGAAGATAGAAAAAAAAAAAACACCACGGGTAGGTGGTATACAATTATGGATGGACGAGCGACTGCCGACACAGAGGTAGCTACAGCCGTGGACTACCGTACTGCGTCTGCTGCAGTGCTAATATAGACTGGATGATAATGATATAAAAAATATATATATATCACTACTGCAGCCGGACAGGTATATATTATATAATGACGGACCTGCTGGACACTGTCAGCAGAATGCGTTTATAGAATAAAAACACCACACGACGAGTGTTTAACTTTTTCAGGCAGACAATCACAATATACTGGTGGTCAGTGGTCACTGGTCAGTCACACTGGCAGTGGCACTCTGGCAGCAAAAGTGTGCACTGTTAAAATATGTACTCCTGCTATAACTGCTCCCCAGTCTCCCCCACAATTAAGCTGTGTGAGCAGTGAGCACTCAGCACAGTCAGATATACAGTATTACATAGATGATGCAGCACACTGAGGCTGAGCACAGATATGGTATGTGACTGTGTCACACTGTGTATCGTTTTTTTGCAGGCAGAGAACGGATTAATTAAACTGGTGGTCACTGGTCACACTATCAGCAAGTAGTACTCCTAATATGCTCCCCAAAATTAGTAAATCAAGTGTCTCTACTACTCTCTAGTCTACTCTAAACGGAGAGGACGCCAGCCACGTCCTCTCCCTATCAATCTCAATGCACGTGTGAAAATGGCGGCGACGCGCGGCTCCTTATATAGAATCCGAGTCTCGCGATAGAATCCGAGCCTCGCGAGAATCCGACAGCGGGATGATGACGTTCGGGCGCGCTCGTGTTAACCGAGCAAGGCGGGAAGATCCGAGTCTGCCTCGGACCCGTGTAAAAAGCGTGAAGTTCGGGGGGGTTCGGTTTCCGAGAAACCGAACCCGCTCATCACTAGAAATAACGAGGGAATAGCCCACTCCTGTCCATGAAATAGCTTTTGAGTCGATTGTCCCATTACTTTTGGTCCCTTAAAAAGTGGGAGGCACATTTAGAAACCATTTTAATTCCTACACCGTTCACCTGATTTGGATGTAAATACCCTCAAATTAAAGCGGAAAGTCTGCAGTTAAATTAAATCTTATTTGTTTAATTTCAAATCCATTGTGGTGGTGTATAGAGCCCAAAATATGAGAATTGTGTCGATGTCCCAATATTTATGGACCTGACTGTATGTGTATATATATATATATATATATATATATTTTTTTTTTTTTATAAAAAAGTTGTGCTGGAACTTTAAATGTCAAGTCCATCCATATACTATAGCCACAGTCCAGGAACAAATATGAGTAAGATGGAAATAATTACCAACTGAAGTTGGAGATGGAGACCTTTAAATAGCTTGATTCAGGGATCCATTTGGTCCGATTGAAAGCTCAGGTCCGTATTTGTAGATATCCAAATCGCAAAGAGTAGTTCCTATATCTGACTTCCGGGCTTCTTCCTCTGATGGATAAATTATAGTGTCCAGCCACTCCACCAAAGCGTTTCGCAAAATTTAAAGGTCTCCATCTCCAACTTCAGTTGGTAATTATTTCCATATGGATGGACTTGACATTTAAAGTTCCAGCACAACTTTTGTATTCTATATATATATATATATATATAGGTGAATGGAAATAACCGGCACTCGTGGAGACTATTAAATCAATTGACACAGCACGGCAGCTTCAGTCAACGTTTCAGGAATCACTCCTTTTATCAAGACCATAAGCATACAGTACAAAACAAACATATAAATAGCTTACCTAACACCACGTGCATTCCTCACACCGCCGCTCTCCGGGACCCAGTGACGTCATTGGCGCGCGCTGGCGCCGGCGACCTGCGTCCCCAGGGGGCGGAGCTGTAGTACACAGAGCCCATCACCATAGCAACCCAGCTGTGAATCCCAAACAAATGCCAGACATTGTGTGTAAACACATGATCCACGGGATACGGAGATCACAGATGCAGCAATACAAAACAACCTGGTCTAGGCATATAATTAAAATACAATTGGATAAGGCTATTAAGCAACTGTGAACAAAGAGATAAGAAGAATAAACATCTATAAGGCATAAATACAGTGGCTGACTGCCCTGGTACAGTGCCGTCCTAGTGTTGCTCGTAAATGCAATCCTATTGATTCATAATGTGCAACATCAAAGCAAACAGTACACCATATATAGAGCCTAATGGACAACTAAAAAAGTTATTTTTAAAGAAAGCACGTATATGACAGGATGTAATTCAAACCCAGTGGTTTGACAGTTTGCAGCAAATATATCCAACGGGCTTCCTTCTGCAGTAGAATTTTACCACGGTCGCCACCTCTTTTAGATTCTGGCACTCCATCTATGATTTTGTAGCGAATCGATGCTAGGCTGTGATGGCAATCTTTAAAGTGGCGAGCGACTGGTTGGTCCGACCCCTTACCCTCCAGAGCAGCTCTAATGCTAGAACGATGGAGGGCTATCCTTTCTTTGAATTGGCGAATCGTTTTGCCGATGTACAGTAGCCCACATGGGCATTTAATGTAGTAGATCACATAACGACTAGAGCACGTATATGGAGCTGTAATCATATATTTCTTGCCTGATCTGGGGTGATGGAAAAACTGTCCCGTTTCCAGACTGCTGCATGTAGTACAGCCTAAGCACCTGTAGTTACCAGGTTTGCGTGTTAAGAAATGTGTGGTCATGCTCTTGTTGAAGTTAGAAATGTCGTTATGGACAATGATGTCTTTAATGTTTTTGCTCCTGCGGAATGCTGGGAGGATGGACGTTGTTTGGAAAGTTGGCAGGGCTCTGTCTTTTGATATTATCGGCCACATTCGTTTAGCGGAGTTGACCGTGTATGCACTGTTGGTGCTAAAGTCCTGAGGCCAAACAATCCGATCCCTGGAGTCCTTGAAGGACTTCTTACTTAATAGATCAGTCCGATTTTTAGAAAGTGCCTTCTCTTTAGCTTTTTTAAGGAGATTTAGTTGGTAACCCCTAGCACAAAACTTGCGAATCATGATGTCCATCTGGGCACTTGCGTCCGTCCTGTCACTGCAGATGCGGTGGATCCTCAAAAATTGGGAGTACGGCAACCCCCACTTCATTGCTGGGGGGTGATGACTGTTGGCGTGCAAGGTAGTGTTCCTGTCTGTATCTTTGACGTAAAGTGTCGTGTGTAAAGCATGATTGCAGTCCTGTGTGACGGTTACATCAAGGTAATGAATGGTATCATAATAACTGGAAGTAAAGGTGAATTTGATGGAAGTGTCCAGCAGGTTCACATGGTGCATTGCACTACTGAATTCCTCAATTGAACCAGACCACAAGATGAAAATATCATCGATGTAGCGATGGTAACACTTTATTTTGTTCGCCATCATAGGGTTGGTCAAGAACAGGTCCTTTTCTACCTCGCACATAAAAAGATTGGCCAGGCTCGGAGCTACACAAGAACCCATCGCACATCCGGACTGCTGTTGGTATAATTTACCGTCGAAAATAAAATAGTTACGTTTCAAAGTGAGCTCTAGAAGGTGAATGAAAAAATTAATGTCAGGACCAGAGTAACTTGTATTGCCAGTGATACAGCGCCTGATAGCTTCAACCCCCCGAAAATGGGGAATGTTGGTATATAGACTAACGAAGTCTACTGTACACATCAAAAATTTGTCCGGCAGTGGAGTGAGTGCCTGAATATTAGTCAAAAAGGCAGTGGTGTCTTTGAGACATGTTACTTGCTCACTGACGATCGGTTGCAGAAACATATCTAAATATTTAGATATTGTATAATAAAGTGAATCGCGTGCAGCGATAATGGGACGACCGGGTGGGCAAATTGGGTTCTTGTGCAGCTTCGGGATAGTATAAAGAACAGGGATCACAGGCCACTCTTGAGTCAAGACCATCTGAGTCTTAAGGTCTATTACGTTCATATTGACCGCTTCTTTCAACACCGCATCTATTTCAGCCTTGTATTTGACAGTTGGATCCTCTGTCAATAACTGATAAGTGCACGTATCTGCAAGTTGCGTGTAAATTTCTGATCTATAGGCGCTGAGATCTTGTACTACGATTCCCCCTCCCTTATCCGCCGGGCGGATAACTATATCGGTGTAGGAGCCTAAAGCTTTTAAAGCCTTTTGTTCTGCAGCTGACATATTTGTACCACCTGTGTGATTTGGTGGTGCCTTTTCATCATAGATATTATTTATATAGTTGATGAAACATTTGATATTAGGATTGTGGGAGACTGGATCAAACGTTGAAGGTTTGAACAAGGCTGGTACAGTAGGGGTCTGTTGAAGGCTATCTGCAAAGTGTTCCCTCAACCGTAGTCTGCGTCCAAACTTATACAGGTCAATTTTATTACGAAAAGGGTCTGGACTGTGGGTCGGGACATACGACAGTCCCTTATTCAATACTGTCACTTCATCATTGGTGAGAGTCCTGGAAGATAAATTGAAAACTAGGTTTTCTTGTTCGCCGTCCTTTTGGATTTGGCGCGCCCACTGTCCACCACGCCGGGTGTACCTCCTTTTTTGGGGTTTCGTTGACCCCTTGTAGTCACCCCAGCCGGGGGTTTATAGATGTTTATTCTTCTTATCTCTTTGTTCACAGTTGCTTAATAGCCTTATCCAATTGTATTTTAATTATATGCCTAGACCAGGTTGTTTTGTATTGCTGCTTCTGTGATCTCCGTATCCCGTGGATCATGTGTTTACACACAATGTCTGGCATTTGTTTGGGATTCACAGCTGGGTTGCTATGGTGATGGGCGCACGCGATTCACTTTATTATACAATATCTAAATATTTAGATATGTTTCTGCAACCGATCGTCAGTGAGCAAGTAACATGTCTCAAAGACACCACTGCCTTTTTGACTAATATTCAGGCACTCACTCCACTGCCGGACAAATTTTTGATGTGTACAGTAGACGTCGTTAGTCTATATACCAACATTCCCCATTTTCGGGGGGTTGAAGCTATCAGGCGCTGTATCACTGGCAATACAAGTTACTCTGGGCCTGACATTAATTTTTTCATTCACCTTCTAGAGCTCACTTTGAAACGTAACTATTTTATTTTCGACGGTAAATTATACCAACAGCAGTCCGGATGTGCGATGGGTTCTTGTGTAGCTCCGAGCCTGGCCAATCTTTTTATGTGCGAGGTAGAAAAGGACCTGTTCTTGACCAACCCTATGATGGCGAACAAAATTAAGTGTTACCATCGCTACATCGATGATATTTTCATCTTGTGGTCTGGTTCAATTGAGGAATTCAGTAGTGCAATGCACCATGTGAACCTGCTGGACACTTCCATCAAATTCACCTTTACTTCCAGTTATGATACCATTCATTACCTTGATGTAACCGTCACACAGGACTGCAATCATGCTTTACACACGACACTTTACGTCAAAGATACAGACAGGAACACTACCTTGCACGCCAACAGTCATCACCCCCCAGCAATGAAGTGGGGGTTGCCGTACTCCCAATTTTTGAGGATCCACCGCATCTGCAGTGACAGGACGGACGCAAGTGCCCAGATGGACATCATGATTCGCAAGTTTTGTGCTAGGGGTTACCAACTGAATCTCCTTAAAAAAGCTAAAGAGAAGGCACTTTCTAAAAATCGGACTGATCTATTAAGTAAGAAGTCCTTCAAGGACTCCAGGGATCGGATTGTTTGGCCTCAGGACTTTAGCACCAACAGTGCATACACGGTCAACTCCGCTAAACGAATGTGGCCGATAATATCAAAAGACAGAGCCCTGCCAACTTTCCAAACAACGTCCATCCTCCCAGCATTCCGCAGGAGCAAAAACATTAAAGACATCATTGTCCATAACGACATTTCTAACTTCAACAAGAGCATGACCACACATTTCTTAACACGCAAACCTGGTAACTACAGGTGCTTAGGCTGTACTACATGCAGCAGTCTGGAAACGGGACAGTTTTTCCATCACCCCAGATCAGATTTCAAGGAACAAACAGATCAGGACAAATGTCCCTATCTGATATTCTTCCGGCGCTAATTATCAAAAGAGTTAATTTTGTGTATCAACAGCAGCTGAGTACGGCAACTAGCTAGGTTGCCAACTTTAAAGAACAGGAACAAATTTTTTGTATATACTCCGCGCTATATGAACACTGTAACAGATAAAACTATAGTGTGCAGTCTGTCATATAGAATGATTGACTCAGTAGGACTGTACGAATGAATATCAATAAATTCTTTATCCAATAATTGTTAAAAAATAACACATTACAAATGACACAAGCAGCATATATTTAAAAACAATTAATCAGTTGCATTACCAATTAATATAGCAAACAATATGATGAAGTTTCTTTGTTATAATACTATATAAAATGTAAATTACTCCGGCGTCCTAGTGTTTTATATAAAAAAAGTCCCGCAAGGATTTAATACAGCCTTGTTAGAGATGAACTTAAATGTGTAAGGACGTATAATTACCCATGTGCTGGTTCCTGAAAGTATAGATGTACAGGGTCCGTTTAAAAGTCACTGCACATGTACGGGTACCGTTAATAGAACTTTTTCCAGCTGATTGAGAATTTACCGTGTATTAGGCACGGCTGCGCTCCAGGTACTTGGAGACTATTAATATTCTTTAAATAGAACTCCACAGGCTCGCTTCCTCGTCACGGGTGTTAGACCTCTCTGCGGAGGCCAGCAGCATTCACTCGGTGCGGGTGAGCGGAGTACCGGACATCTGCAGCACAGCACGGAGATCGATGTCAGTGCTCCTGTTGAAGACCGTCGGCTGCAGCGAGGTCTAACACCCGTGACGAGGAAGCGAGCCTGTGGAGTTCTATTTAAAGAATATTAATAGTCTCCAAGTACCTGGAGCGCAGCCGTGCCTAATACACGGTAAATTCTCAATCAGCTGGAAAAAGTTCTATTAACGGTACCCGTACATGTGCAGTGACTTTTAAACGGACCCTGTACATCTATACTTTCAGGAACCAGCACATGGGTAATTATACGTCCTTACACATTTAAGTTCATCTCTAACAAGGCTGTATTAAATCCTTGCGGGACTTTTTTTATATAAAACACTGGGACGCCGGAGTAATTTGCATTTTATATAGTATTATAACAAAGAAACTTCATCATATTGTTTGCTATATTAATTGGTAATGCAACTGATTAATTGTTTTTAAATATATGCTGCTTGTGTCATTTGTAATGTGTTATTTTTTAACAATTATTGGATAAAGAATTTATTGATATTCATTCGTACAGTCCTACTGAGTCAATCATTCTATATGACAGACTGCACACTATAGTTTTATCTGTTACAGTGTTCATATAGCGCGGAGTATATACAAAAATTTTATCACCCCAGATCAGGCAAGAAATATATGATTACAGCTCCATATACGTGCTCTAGTCGTTATGTGATCTACTACATTAAATGCCCATGTGGGCTACTGTACATCAGCAAAACGATTCGCCAATTCAAAGAAAGGATAGCCCTCCATCGTTCTAGCATTAGAACTGCTCTGGAGGGTAAGGGGTCGGACCAACCAGTCGCTCGCCACTTTAAAGATTGCCATCACAGCCTAGCATCGATTCGCTACAAAATCATAGATGGAGTGCCAGAATCTAAAAGAGGTGGCGACCGTGGTAAAATTCTACTGCAGAAGGAAGCCCGTTGGATATATTTGCTGCAAACTGTCAAACCACTGGGTTTGAATGACATCCTGTCATATACGTGCTTTCTTTAAAAATAACTTTTTTAGTTGTCCATTAGGCTCTATATATGGTGTACTGTTTGCTTTGATGTTGCACATTATGAATCAATAGGATTGCATTTACGAGCAACACTAGGACGGTACTGTACCAGGGCAGTCAGCCACTGTATTTATGCCTTATAGATGTTTATTCTTCTTATCTCTTTGTTCACAGTTGCTTAATAGCCTTATCCAATTGTATTTTAATTATATGCCTAGACCAGGTTGTTTTGTATTGCTGCATCTGTGATCTCCGTATCCCGTGGATCATGTGTTTACTTTACACACAATGTCTGGCATTTGTTTGGGATTCACAGGTGGGTTGCTATGGTGATGGGCTCTGTGTACTACAGCTCCGCCCCCTGGGGACGCAGGTCGTCGGCGCCAGCGCGCGACAATGACGTCACTGGGTCCCGGAGAGCGGCGGTGTGAGGAATGCACGTGGTGTTAGGTAAGCTATTTATATGTTTGTTTTGTACTGTATGCTTATGGTCTTGATAAAAGGAGTGATTCCTGAAACTTTGACTGAAGCTGCCGTGCTGTGTCAATTGATTTAATAGTCTCCACGAGTGCCGGTTATTTCCATTCACCTGCATTTGCTACCCGCAGACAGGGCACCGGAGCAAGTTGTTCTCTTTTATTATATAGGAGTGCCGAGTACTGCCTTTTTGTTCTATATATATATATATATATATATATATATATATTAGTGATGTGCACCGGAAATTTTTCGGGTTTTGGTTTTGAAATCAGTTCCGCGGCCGTGTTTTGGATTCGGATGCGTTTTGGCAAAACCTCCCTGAAAATTTTTGTCGGATTCGGGTGTGTTTTGGATTCGTTTTTTTTTTTTTTTTTTTACAAAAAACCCACAAAAACAGCTTAAATCATAGAATTTGGGGGTCATTTTGATCCCATAGTATTATTAACCTCAATAACCATAATTTCCACTCATTTCCTATCTATTCTGAACACCTCACACCTCACAATATTATTTTTAGTCCTAAAATTTGCACCGAGGTCGCTGGATGACTAAGCTAAGCGACCCAAGTGGCCGACACAAACACCTGGCCCATCTAGGAGTGGCACTGCAGTGTCAGACAGGATGGCCAATTTAAAAAATAGTCCCCAAACAGCACATGATGCAAAGATAAAAAGAGGTGCACCAAGGTCGCTGGATGGCTAAGCTAAGCGACCCAAGTGGCCGACACAAACAAATGGCCCATCTAGGAGTGGCACTGTAGTTTTCTAGCGAGAGGATGGGTGCTTTCCATCCTCATGTGAATCTGAACCACTAGCCATGAACATAGGCCAGGACCTCAGACGTTCCTTGCCACTCCGTGTCGTAAATGGCATATTGGCAAGTTTATGCTTTTAATTTTGATTTTTGGGTCATTTTACTGAACTTTTGTAGTATACTTGACGACACAGAGGTAGAGCAATGGACAACTGTACCGTACTGCTATATATATACTGGTGGTCAGCAAAATTCTGCACTGTCCTCCTACTATATAATACTGCGCACAACTAAAATGCACCACAGGTATGGATGGATAGTATACTTACTGCTATATATTATATACTGGAGGTTAGCAAAATTCTGCACTGTCCTCCTATTATATAATACTGCGCACAACTAAAATGCACCACAGGTATGGATGGATAGTATACTTGACGACACAGAGGTAGGTAGAGCAGTGGCCTACTGTACCGTACTGCTATATATTATATACTGGTGGTCAGCAAAATTCTGCACTGTCCTCCTACTATATAATACTGCGCACAACTAAAATGCACCACAGGTATGGATGGATAATATACTTGACGACACAGAGGTAGGTAGAGCAGTGGACTATTGTACCGTACTGCTACATAATACTGGTGGTCACTGGTCAGCAAAATTCTGCACTGTCCTCCTATACTACAATGCAGCACAGATGTGGAGCGTTTTTCAGGCAGAGAACGTAGATATTTTCAGCACACTGAGCACAGATATTTGCAAGCACACTGAGCACAGATATTTGCAGCACACTGAGCACAGATATTTGCAGCACACTGAACACAGAAACTGAGAGAACGCTGCACATCCTCTCCCTATCATCTCCAATGCACGAGTGAAAATGGCGGCGACGCGCGGCTCCTTATATAGAATACGAATCTCGCGAGAATCCGACAGCGGGATGTTGACGTTCGGGCGCACTTGGGTTAACTGCGCAAGGCAGGAGGATCCGAGTCTGCCTCGGAACTGTGTAAAATGGGTGAAGTTCGGGGGGTTCGGATTCCGAGAAACCGAACCCGCTCACCACTAATATATATATATTATCTTAATCTGTGGTGATAATCATACATTTGATAAGTCCATCTGAGAGTGGGAAACTGTGAGGGGGCACCTGCAGTGGTCTGCACCTCCACTTCCTGTACATGGGTATATAAGGCCAACCCATTTGCTGCCAAGGTGTGTGGCTGTAGAGGTTGTCAGGATTTCATTCACTGCAGGTGAGCACTGAACCTTACACTTAGGAGTGGTTAGTAAGTTTATACACTGTGGCAGCCATTAGATGAAGTATGATTTATTGGCATTATATTCACAGTGATCTCCCAGGTTGTCTGAACTGCTCCATGATTGTGAGTTTAAGTAAACATATCTGTAAGTATCTCACTTTGTGTTATTTTACGGTTGGCTTTGGATATATGTGGAATTTCCACTCTAATAGTGGGTGTGGCTGTGTGTATATAGATAGATGTATATATATATATATATATAAACAGCAATTGGTATCGGCAGCACACGGTGAAATAACAACACAAGGAGTCAGGATAAACTAGTTTATCCTGACTCCTTGTGTTGTTATTTCACCGTGTGCTGCCGATACCAATTGCTGTTTATTACGGACTCCTGGCTGGGGAGTTTCTACGGCTGGCACCGGGACCATCATTTACAAAAGGTGTGCTGCCCCACAGACTGTGTTATATATATATATATACATATTCTTTAATTCATTTTTTCAGAATCCTATTTGAATTAAGCCTGACTAACCATACAGCATTGCTACTGTCTGAACATGGCATATTGATTTTCCGAGTAAGTGAGTGATGTCACTGACTTCCCTTTGCATATCAGCTGTTGCTCACTTCTGAGATCTCTTTACTGCACATTGGTGTAAACTGGCTAAGTGTTTGGGTGCAGGTATGCTCATCTGGTAAATATGAACAGAGACGTGGTGTTGTTTTTTGTACCACACTTGGTGCTAATAGAATTTTATATCCAAATGCTTTGAGGGCGTGGTAGCCCATTCATGTTTTTTGTTTTTTGTTTTAGTTTTCGCTTTATGTATGTATTTATTTTATTCATTTTTGTTCTTTTGTAGTAATCAATTTATGATGCTTTGAAAATATTATGTATAAAATGAAGCTTGTCTTATATAGCAGTACGGTACAGTAGTCCACTGCTCTACCTACCTCTGTGTCGTCAAGTATACTATCCATCCATACCTGTGGTGCATTTTAGTTGTTGTGCGCAGTAGTAGGAGGACAGTGCATAATTTTGCTGACCACCAGTATATAATATATAGCAGTACGGTACAGTAGTCCACTGCTCTACCTACCTCTGTGTCGTCAAGTATACTATCCATCCATACCTGTGGTGCATTTTAGTAGTTTTGCGCAGTAGTAGGAGGACAGTGCATAATTTTGCTGACCACCAGTATATAATATATAGCAGTACGGTACAGTAGTCCACTGCTCTACCTACCTCTGTGTCGTCAAGTTTACTATCCATCCATACCTGTGGTGCATTTTAGTTGTTGTGCGCAGTAGTAGGAGGACAGTGCATAATTTTGCTGACCACCAGTATATAATATATAGCAGTATGGTACAGTAGTCCACTGCTCTACCTACCTCTGTGTCATCAAGTATACTATCCATCCATACCTGTGGTGCATTTTAGTTGTTGTGCGCAGTAGTAGGAGGACAGTGCATAATTTTGCTGACCACCAGTATATAATATATAGCAGTACGGTACAGTAGGCCATTGCTATTGATATATTACTGGCATATAATTCCACACATTAAAAAATGGAGAACAAAAATGTGGAGGGTAAAATAGGGAAAGATCAAGATCCACTTCCACCTCGTGCTGAAGCTGCTGCCACTAGTCATGGCCGAGACCATTAAATGCCATCAACGTCGTCTGCCAAGGCCGATGCCCAATGTCATAGTAGAGAGCATGTAAAATCCAAAAAACAAAAGTTCAGTAAAATGACCCAAAAATCTAAATTAAAAGCGTCTGAGGAGAAGCGTAAACTTGCCAATATGCCATTTACGACACGGAGTGGCAAGGAACGGCTGAGGCCTTCTCCTATGTTCCTCATGACTAGTGGGTCAGCTTCACATGAGGATGGAAGCACTCATCCTCCCACTAGAAAAATGAAAAGACTTAAGCTGGCAAAAGCACAGCAAAGAACTGTGCATTCTTCTAAATCACATATCCCCAAGGAGAGTCCAATTGTGTCGGTTGCGATGCCTGACCTTCCCAACACTGGACGGGAAGAGGTGGCGCCTTCCACCATTTGCACGCCCCCTGCAAATGCTGGAAGGAGCACCCGCAGTCCAGTTCCTGATAGTCAAATCGAAGATGTCACTGTTGAAGTACACCAGGATGAGGATATGGGTGTTGCTGGCGCTAAGGAGGAAATTGACAAGGAGGATTCTGATGGTGAGGTGGTTTGTTTAAGTCAGGCACACGGGGAGACACCTGTTGTCCGTGGGACGAATATGGCTATTGACATGCCTGGTCAAATTACAAAAAAAATCACCTCTTCGGTGTGGAATTATTTCAACAGAAATGCGAACAACTGGTGTCAAGCCGTGTGTTGCCTTTGTCAAGCTGTAATAAGTAGGGGTAAGGACGTTAACCACCTAGGAACATCTTTCCTTATACGTCACCTGGAGCGCATTCATCAGAAGTCATTGACAAGTTCAAAAACTTTGGGTGACAGCGGAAGCAGTCCATTGCCAACTAAATCCCTTCCTCTTGTAACCAAGCTCCTGCAAACCACACCACCAACTCCCTCAGTGTCAATTTCCTCCTGAGACAGGAAAGCCAATACACCTGCAGGCCATGTCACTGTCAAGTCTGACGAGTCCTCTCCTGCCTGGGATTCCTCCGATGCATCCTTGAGTGTAACGCCTACTGCTGCTGGCGCTGCTGTTGTTGCTGCTGGGAGTCGATGGTCATCCTAGAGGGGAAGTCGGAAGACCACTTGAACTACTTCCAGTAAGCAATTGACTGTCCAACAGTCCTTTGCGAGGAAGATGAAATATCACAGCAGTCATCCTGCTGCAAAGTGGATAACTCAGGCCTTGGCAGCCTGGGTGGTGTTAAACGTGTTTCCGGTATCCACCGTTAATTCACAGGAAACTAGAGATTAGCTTGAGGTACTGTGTCCCCGGTACCAAATACCATCTATGTTCCATTTCTCTAGGCAGGCGATACCAAGAATGTACACAGACCTCAGAAAAAGAGTCACCAGTGTCCTAAAAAATGCAGTTGTACCCAATGTCCACTTAACCACGGACATGTGGACAAGTGGAGCAGGGCAGACTAAGGACTATATGACTGTGACAGCCCACTGGGTAGATGTATTGCCTCCCACAGCAAGAACAGCAGCAGCGGCACCAGTAGCAGCATCTCGCAAACGCCAACTCGTTCCTAGGCAGGCTACGCTTTGTATCACCGTTTTCCATAAGAGGCACACAGCTGACAACCTCTTACGGAAACTGAGGAAGATCATCGCAGAATGGCTTACCCCAATTGGACTCTCCTGGGGATTTGTGACATCGGACAACGCCACCAATATTGTGCGTGCATTACATGTGGGCAAATTCCAGCACGTCCCATGTTTTGCACATACATTGAATTTGGTGGTGCAGAATTATTTAAAAAACGACAGGGGCGTGCAAGAGATGCTGTCGGTGGCCCGAAGAATTGCGGGCCACTTTCGGCATTCAGCCACCGCGTGCCGAAGACTGGAGCACCAGCAAACACTCCTAAACCTGCCCCGCCATCATCTGAAGCAAGAGGTGGCAACGAGGTGGAATTCAACCCTCTATATGCTTCAGAGGCTGGAGGAGCAGCAAAAGGCCATACAAGCCTATACAGCTACCTACGATATAGGCAAAGGAGGGGGAATGCACCTGACTCAAGCGCAGTGGAGAATGATTTCAACGTTGTGCAAGGTTCTGCAACCCTTTGAACTTGCCACACGTGAAGTCAGTTCAGACACTGCCAGCCTGAGTCAGGTCATTCCCCTCATTAGGCTTTTGCAGACGAACCTGGAGAGATTGAAGGAGGAGCTAAAACAGAGCGATTCCGCTAGGCATGTGGGACTTGTGGATGGAGCCCTTAATTCGCTTAACCAGGATTCACGGGTGGTCAATCTGTTGAAATCAGCACTACATTTTGGCCACCGTGCTCGATCCTAGATTTAAAACCTACGTTGGATCTCTCTTTCCGGCAGACACAAGTCTGCAGAGGTTTAAAGACCTGCTGGTGAGAAAATTGTCAAGTCAAGCGGAACGTGACCCGTCAACAGCTCCTCCTTCACATTCTCCCGCAACTGGGGCTGCGAGGAAAAGGCTAAGAATTCCGAGCCCACCCGCTGGCGGTGATGCAGGGCAGTCTGGAGCGAGTGCTGACATCTGGTCCGGACTGAAGGACCTGCCAACGATTACTGACATGTCGTCTACTGTCACTGCATATGATTCTGTCACCATTGAAAGAATGGTGGAGGATTATATGAGTGACCGCATCCAAGTAGGCACGTCAGACAGTCCGTACATATACTGGCAGGAAAAAGAGGCAATTTGGAGGCCCTTGCACAAACTGGCTATATTTTACCTAAGTTGCCCCCCCTCCAGTGTGTACTCCGAAAGAGTGTTTAGTGCAGCCGCTCACCTTGTCAGCAATCGGCGTACGAGGTTACTTCCAGAAAATGTGGAGAAGATGATGTTCATCAAAATTAATTATAATCAATTCCTCCGTGGAGACATTCACCAGCAGCAATTGCCTCCAGAAAGTACACAGGGACCTGAGATGGTGGATTCCAGTGGGGACGAATTAATAATCTGTGAGGAGGGGGATGTACACAGTGAAAGGGGTGAGGAATCGGACGATGAGGGGGTGGACATCTTGCCTCTGTAGAGCCAGTTTGTGCAAGGAGAGATTGATTGCTTCTTTTTTGGTGGGGGCCCAAACCAACCAGTCATTTCAGTCACAGTCATGTGGCAGACCCTGTCGCTGAAATTATGGGTTTGTTTAAGTGTGCATGTCCTGTTTATACAACATAAGGGTGGGTGGGAGGATAATTCCATCTTGCACCTCTTTTTTTATTTAATTTATCTTTGCATCATGTGCTGTTTGTGGACTATTTTTTAAATCTGCCATCCTGTCTGACACTGCAGTGCCACTCCTAGTTGGGCCAGGTGTTTGTGTCGGCCACTTGAGTCGCTTAGCTTAGCCACGCAGCTACCTCATTGCACCTCTTTTTTTCTTTGCATCATTTGCTGTTTGGGGACTATTTTTTAAATCTGCCATCCTGTCTGACACTGCAGTGCCACTCCTAGTTGGGCCAGGTGTTTGTGTCGGCCACTTGAGTCGCTTAGCTTAGCCACGCAGCTACCTCATTGCACCTCTTTTTTTCTTTGCATCATTTGCTGTTTGGGGACTATTTTTTAAATCTGCCATCCTGTCTGACACTGCAGTGCCACTCCTAGATGGGCCAGGTGTTTGTGTCGGCCACTTGGGTCGCTTAGCTTAGTCACACAGCGACCTTGGTGCACCTCTTTTTTTCTTTGCATCATGTGCTGTTTGGAGACTATTTTTTTAAGTGCCATCCTGTCTAACACTGCAGTGCCACTCCTAGATGGACCAGGTGTTTGTGTCGACCATTTGGGACGCTTAGCTTAGTCATTCAGCGACCTCGGTGCAAATTTTAGGACTAAAAATAATATTGTGAGGTGTGAGGTGTTCAGAATAGACTGGAAATGAGTGGAAATTCTGGTTATTGAGGTTAATAATACTATGGGATCAAAATGACCCCCAAATTCTATGATTTAAGCTGTTTTTGAGGGTTTTTTGTAAAAAAACACCCAAATCCAAAATACACCCGAATCCGACAAAAAAATTTCAGGGAGGTTTTGCCAAAACGTGTCCGAATCCAAAACACGGCTGCGGTACCTAATCCAAAACCAAAACCCAAAACATGTCCGGTGCACATCACTAGTTTTAAGTGAATGTTGCAACATTAGGATTGGATGTAATATCTGAATAAAATTGTGTGATATAATTTTTACATTTATTCAGCTCTCTAGTGCCAATTTCTGATTCTGTAATTTTTGTCTGAGGTCTGATTTTGGACTTAGAAACACATGTCTCCTTTAGCAGCACATTTTTATTTGCCCTCTGTAGCTGCACATCTACGATCAACTCTAAATTACCCCCAATGTTCCTTGCCAACCATCCATTGGTAAGCTGTAACTGAAACAATGGTGCAATGCTTCCCTGTCATTAATACGCAGGGAAGTTGCAAGTGTCAACTAGGCAAGTAGTTACTAAAAATTCCCATGTTCTGATAGGCCCTTTCTTTACGTTTTCCTATGATTCTACTTGGAATTTGTGAAACCTCAGAAGTGAGACGAGACTTGTAGTCAATGTTTATAGATTCCCAGTGGTAACATTGCTATACCAGGCGTGTTGAAATGTAATTGTTTTCTATCCAAATGGTGTTCATTTGAAAGAATTCATGCAAAAGAGTACTGTAGGCTTTGAAAAGATCTCATTGTTTACAGAGATAATAGAACTTGGTGATAAAAGTTCTTGAAATAGAAGAGCAAATGAAGTGATAAATTGCATAATGATTTCCACATAATGAACAGTAAAACGTACACTGACCTAGACTAAAAGATGTGTGACAATGGTGGTGAGGTGATGCTTTTCTATTTAAAAATGTTTAAAGAACATCCAAACCCAGTCAGAACCTAGGCAAGATACTAATATAGGTCAGTATGCCATGCCATGGTATCATACCACTCAGTTTGTATGACTTACTTTATATGCGATGGTGGAACTAGCGAGTGATGGGCCCAGGTGCAACAATATACTTTGGGCCCCCCACCCCCATAACTACATCACAAAAGAAAAACAATTTATTTCTCGTGCATTTATTGCACTATATGCGCACCCATAGGGGGAAATTCAATTGTTTGTGCGCATCTGATAGCTGAATGGAGAGCAGGGCAGGCATGTGTACACTGTCACCACACCAGAACTGCAGCACCATTCCCCCTGGATCTCATTAGTACCATTCCCCTTGTGTCTTACCGGTGCCACTCCACCATGTCTTACAGTCCTCCCCCTGCATCTCTCAAGTGTCATCCTTCCTGATTCTCACTAGCGCCATTCCCCCCATATATCACTAACATCCCCCCTGCTTCTCACCAGCATCATTCTGCATGTGTCTTACTAACGTCATTCCACCTCCTTACCAGCACCATTCCGCCCACATCTCCCCAACGTCATTCCCCCTTCGTCTCTCCAGTGCCACCCCCCACATTTCACCAACATCATTACCCCTGTGTCTTTCCCTCCTGCTTCTCCCCATTGTCATTCCCCCCGTATATTACTAACATTATCTCCTTGCTTCTCACCAGCATCATCCCTTCTGCTTCTTCCCAGCGCCACCGCCCCCCGTATACTACTAATATCACCCCCCTGTTTCTCATCAGTGCCATTCCCTCCACATCTCACCAATGTCATCCCCCTGCTTCTCTCCAGTGCCGTTCCCCTGTATATCACTAACCTCATCCCCCCTGCTTCTCACCAACGTAATTTTTCCTGCATCTCATCACCGTCATTCCCCCGACTTCTCACTGACGCCATTCCCCTACGTCTCTCCAGTGCCATCCCTCCTTATTCTCACCAATGCCATTCCCCCAGCTTCTCACCAGCGCCATACCTCCAGCTTCTCCGTAGCGCCATTCCACTACATCTCTCCTGTGCCATCCCTCCTGCTTCTCCTCAATGCCATTCCCCTATTTTTCTCACGGCCATCCCCCTGCATTTCTCTAGTGTATCTTTCCTGCTTCTCACCAGTGCCATTTCCCTGTATATCACTAACATCATCCCCCTGCTTCTCACCAATGCCATTCCTCCTGCTTCTCACCAGCGTTATTCTTCCTACGTCTCTCCAGTGCCATTCCCCTGGCTTCTCAACAGCGCCATTCTACCATGTCTCTCCAGTGTCATCCCTCTTGCTTCTCACCAGTGACATTCCTTCAGCTTCTCACCAGCGCCATTACCCTACGCAGTGGTGGAACTAGCAAGTGGTGGGCCCAGGTGCGACAAAATGCTTTGGACCCCCCCCCTCATCCAATCAAAGTCCACCCCCTCACCCCTGCAGAGGATCTGGTGAGGGGGACCTGCTCAGGGCCAGAGAAATGGATACCTAGCAACAGTGCCGTAACTAGACATTTTAGCACTGTGTGCAAGAAATGGCATCGGAGAGCCACCCCTACATGCAAAACAGGGCCGTGGCTTCGTGGGGAAGGGGTGTGGCCACAAAATAATACAAATTCATAAAACGGTGCACAGTAGTCTCCATTATTCAAAATTATGCCACACAGTAGCACCACTACACCAGGCAGATCCCCTTTTACACCTTATGGCGGACAGATTCCCCTTTTTACATATTACGGCAGACAGCGTCCCCTTTTTACACATTACGGCAGACAGCATACCCTTTTTAACACATTACGGCAGACAGCGTGCCCTTTTTTACACATTACGGCAGACAGCGTGCCCTTTTTTACACATTACGGCAGACAGCGTGCCCTTTTTTACACATTACGGCAGACAGCGTCCCCTTTTTACACATTAAGGCAAACAGCGTCTCCTTTTTTACACATTAAGGCAGACAGCGTGCCCTTTTTACACATTACGCAGACAGCGTCCCCCTTTTTACACATTACGGCAGACAGCATTCCTTTTTACACATTAATGCCGGCAGCGTCCCCTTTTTTACACATTAAGGCAGACAGCGAGCCCTTTTTACACATTACGGCAGACAGAGTCCCCTTTTTACACATTATGGTAGACAGCGTGCCCTTTTTACACATTACGGCAGACAGCATACCCTTTTTTACACATTACGGCAGACAGCATACCCTTTTTTTACACATTAAGGCAGACAGCGTGCCCTTTTTACACATTACGGCAGACAGCGTCCCCCTTTTTACACATTAAGGCAGACAGAAAAGAAAGAAAGAAAGAATTATACTTACTCTCTCTGCTAGCTCAGGCTCCTCGCTGCAGCTTCTGCAGAGATCCCGGGCAGGGGAGAAGGAGGAGGAGGGAGGTGGAGAAGGGAGCCGCAGCAGCGCTGTGTAATTGGTGGACGCGCTGCTGCTGCTGTCCCTCTGCTTCACCATAGGCTGTTCTCTGCCGCTGTGAATGCTGGGATGCGCTCTTCTCCTCTCCTCAGTCGGCGGCTGTGTGCTGCATGCGGCGGTTGCCCGCAGCACGCAGCGGCATGTAATGAGTCAGTTTGACTCATTACATGCTTTGGGCACCTGGACAGTGGCGGGCCCCAGTGCAAGGCACTGCCTGCACTGGCGGTAGTTCCGCCACTGCCCCTACATCTCTCCAGTGCTAACGCAGGCGTGGCCGGACCATTTTCAGGGCCGCTGCATAAGTCATGCTGCATATTCAGGGGGCATCTGCAAATCCCAGTTTAGCGATGTGATCACACTTAGATTAAGGGGTCTATTTACTAAGCCTTAGATGGAGATAAAGTGGACAGAGATAAAGTACCAGCCAACCAGCTCCTAACTGTCATTTTTCAAACACAGCCTGTGACATGATAGTTATGAGCTGATTGGCTGGTACTTTATCTCCGTCCACTTTATCTCCATTCAAGGCTTAGTAAATAGACCCCTAAGATTGCAATGCTGGGCAGGACTTGCCATGCTTGTTGCCTTGCCCTGTGCTGGGTGGCCCCCAGCAGGCGAATGTACTGAGTAACAGATTCTGTTTTTTAGCAGAATCTGCTGCTCAATCTGAACAGGGTCCTATGTACTAAGACAAAGATTTAGCATAATGCAACATGGTGTGAACAATAGCCACGGCAGCTCATATTGGAACATTTTTTACACAGATTTGTGACACATTTGCTTAAGGATGCCCAAGTACTGCAAGTCCCAGTGATCAGTGTATGCTAGCATTGCAGTTTTGTCTCTTCTTGTCATTGTAGCAGTACGAATTAGGGAGGCCCAAAATTACCTGGATTTTAATCCTGGGATTTAATTTGCACATATGCATTTTAGTTTTTAAGGTGGGCAGTGCTGAGCATCAGCAGCACTCGCCTCAGATGCTACCCGGCTGTGCGTGGAGTGATGTCAGAGGTCACACTGTACAGCCCAACTCCAGCCCGCCACTTAAGCCATGCACGCCAGCTGAACGGAGGAGGACTACAGCAAAGCAGTTCCTAGCCAAACGGCCGCATATTGTGGCGTCCAACGTGTCAGTACCGGGTATCCTGGGAATCCCTGGGCTTGAGAGGTTTTCAATCGCAGTATTGAAAAAACAGCCTGTGATTGGCCTCCCTAGTGAGAATAAGATGCACATTTTGAGAACTAAGGATGCTTCCAGCATCACAAGGAGCCTGACATGCCAAAAGGCGCTATTTGGAGCTCCCAGAACATAGGTGTATGAGAACACATCTCTTTAGTTTTTCTGTGTGTGAGTATATATATATATATATATATATGTATATATATATATATACATATATACATAAATATACAGTGTACACAATATATATATATATATACATACATACATACATACATATATAGACTATATATACATATCCTGATGACGTTATTAAATTAACGAAACGTTGATCTATACTTGAGACCACTGTATCCGTTTTACCTTTGATTAAAAGACCCGTGAGTGCCACCATTTCTGTGCTGTATATATATATATATATATATATATATATATATATATATACAGTATATACACCATATATATATATATACATACAACTTCATTTTGCAGTTCACTGTCATGTATTAGGATGTAGACACCTTAAAGAAGTGAAATGCAACCCTCAGGAAGTGTTTGATGGAAGTCATTCTCCATTGATTTTATGACCATCAAGGTCTCGTTAACAGCACTGTAAATTAGACAAGGGTAAATGGGAGCAGATTAAATCAGGATTCAACGGGGCCAGTTCAGAATGGTGAAATAATTCTATGTACTTTTAATCTCTTCATATTTCATCGTCTGCAGGCTGTAAATCACCTGTATGTGTGATGCTGCAGGGTAGCACAATATGTTTTAGGCTGGTGGTGGAGGAGATAAACCAGGGATAGTAAATTATGGAGGAAATGCAGGTAGGAGAATCATAATTCCATAGTCCATAAAGGTAAAGTTCTGCATAATACTTACATTCTACGCTTATGGCAACAGAGATAAGAAACTCTATACCTTCATAGAGTTGGTGATTATAACAACACAGGAATTCAGTGATAACACTAACAGCAGGACCTTAAACAAATTGATAAAAAAAAGTGTAAGCAATTTGATACAAAATGAAAAATATAGATAATATTTTAAAAAGAATAGGAAAGAGATATTGTATCTTATAAAGATAAACAGTTTTGAGGATACCAGGATAATATTTATCTCTACCTGTCAACTGGTCTGCTTGCAGTTCAGCCTAATATGTTGGTTAAATAAATCACCTAGACAAATAGTGGATGAAATATGCACCCTTATATAAAAACACCCAGGGGTTTACCACACGGCACATTACACACTCACCAGCATCCATTCACTGTCACTTCAGTACACAACCCTGGCTTTTGAACCATGCTCTTCACTCTTCTACCAATTACAATTTTGGGGCCCTGAAGCTTGAACTGTTATGGGGGCCCCTTCACAACCAGCAACAATAGGCCCAACAAAGTCCAAAGGGTCTTGCTGCCCTTGCAAGGACAGCACACACCTCTCGGCACCAGCAAAATGACTTTATTAGATGCCTCCTTGTCCCGGACTCCTTCTCACCTTTCATTGCTCTGAGCCTCCTTCCTAGGATGGGCCATCTCAGGCTCCGCCATTCCTGGAATGTCACACAGAGAAGTTCTGCCGGCTGTCGAGAATTGTAGTTTACTCTATTTGCAAATCACAGAGCTAGACTAGAACTCCCAGTAGCTCCCACGGTATTAAGCGATGCACATCCAAGATGTACTGTAATAGAAGCTATGCTGTACTAGAAGTCTGGTTGTCATGGTGTTGTTGGTGACGAGCTATAACCATACAGTACATAAAACTAGAGGTCAAAATCTGATTTTTGGTGTTAAAATGCACAAGAGAGACGATGATTATATCACTAAAATAACATTGTAATAACACACTCTTAAAAAAAACTCCATCAATTTTGCAGAAAAAAAAAAGTTGCTTCAGGGCCCCAATGGGAATAGGGGCCTGAAGCTTAAGCTTCATTAGTATCACAGTAGATCCACCCCTGCTACCTACATAGTAGAAATTAAACTAAAGCTACAGTAGGTACACACTATGGGGCCTATCAGTCAGACGGGTGTGGTTCGTTTTATCGACAGTATCTAGGTCGACAATGTTTAGGTCGACCACTATAGGTCGACAGTCACTAGGTCGACATGGATGGAAGGTCGACAGGGTTTATATGTCGACATGTGCTAGGTCGACAGGTCTAAAGGTCGACATGAGGATTTTTTTTTTTTTGGTGTCGTTTTCTTCGTAAAGTGACCGGGATCCCAAATTAGTGCACCGCGTCCCCTCGCATGGCTCGCTTCGCTCGCCATGCTTCGGGCATGGTGCCTTCGCTCCGCTACCGCTTCGCTCGGCACACTTTACCGTTCCAATCGTAGTCCACGTGGATCGTTAAGTATGAAAAAAAAAAATGTGAAAAACTCATGTCGACCTTTAGACCTGTCGACCTAGCACATGTCGACCTAGAAGCCCTGTCGACCTTCCATCCATGTCGACCTAGTGACTGTCGACCTATAGTGGTCGACCTAAACATTGTCGACCTAGACACTGTCGATCTTCAGACCGGATCCCCAGTCAGACGCGTGTGGAACGTTTCTCTCCATCCGTATAATGGGTCTTCCTTGGTGTCAGCTGGGCATATGCAGGAAACAGAATCGTCTTCTGGGAGTGTCATGGCATGTAGCCAGAGCTGCATGTATGCAGAGCGGATGCCATTTTTCTTTGCTTGTATCTCTTGCACCAAGTATGGGGTAGATGTAGGTGGAGACACCAGTGATAACAGCTGCACTGGGATACGGAGGGCTGTGGGTGGTGCAGTTGCAGAGATCCCTGCACAGACGGATAATTGTACTAGACTTCTGATCACAGCGGGCAAAGAGAATTATGGAAAAGTTGCATACAACTCAGAATCAGGCCCTGTATGCTGTATAGTTAGATGGCCATAAATGCAACCTTCACATTGCCATATTTGTACTCCAAATAATAATGAATTGTAGTATCATACATACTGTAAGGAAGAATAGTATCTGGACAGTTATTCATAAATGTGCTGGACACATTTACCATCTAAATATACAAATGGAATACAAATGAAATTAAATACAAATATCTGTTGTTTTTCCCTTTAAAAAGGTAATTGGAATCTTTTATTTGCCACAAAATGGAAATATGAAGTAATGAAAATAGGAAACTTCATACAATATATACTATAGTAAACATAATAAATAATGTTTTAACAACACTCAGCTAGCTTCCAATCAGAAGAAACAAGAGTGACGTTGATCATTATCATTGTTATTATTTTCCTTTATTTATATGGTGCCAGAGAGTCTCTCTGCAGCACCTTACAAAGTATAAAAACAGAAACAGCGCAAACAATATAAAAAAGTGCAAATTACGTACAATACAAACCATTGCAGAACATGGGATAAAAGCTATACAAACAGTGCTGCACATGCAGTCATAATACCCTCAAAAGCAGTGCTGGCTGAACCCAAGGATTCAGCGCCACAGTTGTTCAAGGCCAGACCTGACCTATAGGTGCCCTAGGTAAAGTCCAGGCAAAGTCCTGAGGAGGTGATTGTGTTAGTGTGTCTGACCTCTCACTGAGCCAATGGCAGCTAGGGCAGTTCATATTGATGGTTAAAGGCAGACCTTTGGGGCTTCTGTATTTGTGGAGTAAAAGTGAGAAATAGTTAATTTCATTTACATTATGAGCAGGTATGTAAATTACAGTTATAGTTATTTACATACAGAGTTATATATTATCTATGGTTGCGTTGCTAACTGTTTTATCCATTTTAATAATGAGGCCACTTTGCATCCATACATGTGTCATTGTGCGAGAGGAAAAGAGTGGAATTGATGCTTCACAGTCACAAATTATTATGTGGCGACCAAAAGGCTCTTGCTGTGGCTATCAGCTGGTTCATGAAATACAGTAGCCCATCTCCTTTGACTATGGGATAATACACAGTATAGCCTGTGCAAGGAGAAAATGTAATCCCCAAAGTGTTGTCTTCTTATTGCAGATCATTTGCTTGAAATCATTTGGCCTGTAATCAACACTGGGTTTTGGGGTTGGGTGTGCGTGACCAGTCAGGAGACTGCCAGTCAGCATACCTATGCTGGTATCCTGGCAGTGGAGTGGCGGTGGCGGCGTGCGTGGGGGAGGTGGTGGTGGGGGGGGAAGGGCGAGCGCAACAATCCCCTTGTGGGTTCTACTCCCACTCGATCAATGTCGTGGACACCCATGAGTGGGAATAATAGTCCCTGTTGGTCAGCATGCCCATACCGACCATCGGGATTGTGAGCAAGCGGGTTTTAGGGGCCAGTATTGTGACAGGTGGTCTCCTGACCGCCAGTCACATAACTGCGACCCGTTTATAGTCTTTAGTGGCAAATCTATTACAAAAGAAGTGAAACTTTGCAACAACAAATTTTGATACAACGTTTATTATTGTAATTGTTTGGAAGTGCTTTATTTGTATCACAGATTTAATTAGAAAAGCCTTTTTTTTCCCCTTTTTTACTCAGGTCAAAGAGTAAGGTGATGATTTTGTATTGCATTGTATTCTAAAAACATTTCCAATGTTTCCCTTGTTAGTGTTAATGTATAATTGGAGGTCATTTGCAAAACAAAACAAAAAACACATTTTTAAGATTATAAATGTATGAGAATAATTCCTTATTCACAGTAGTAACAGTTTTCGCTTTCTGGGGGTCATTCCGAGTTGATCGCTCACTAGCAGTTTTTACCAGCCGTGCAAACGCTATGCCGCCGCCCACTGAGAGTGTATTTTAGCTTAGCAGAAGTGCAAACGTTTTTATCGCAGAGCGGCTACAACATTTTTTTGTGCAGTTTCAGAGTAGCTCAAAACCTACTCAGCGCTTGCGATCACTTCAGACTATTCAGTTACGGATCTGATGTCACAAACCCGCCCAGCATTCGCCCAGCCACGCTTGCGTTTTTCCTGGCACGCCTGCATTTTTCTGCACACTCCCTGAAAACAGTCAGTTGCCACCCAGAAACGCCCACTTCATGTCAATCACTCTGCGGCAACCAGTGCAACTGAAAAATGCATCGCTAGACCCTGTGCAAAACGACATAATTCGTTGTGTCCGTACGTCACGCGTGCGCATTGCGCTGCATGCGCAGAACTGATGTTTTTTAGCCTGATTGCTGCGCTGCGAACAAATGCAGCTAGCGAACAACTCGGAATGACCCCCTCTGTTTATTCTGTTACCTGAATTGTTTCTTTTGCGTGGAATGAAAACAGACTTTTTCCTGAATTGGCTAGCCACTGTGGGGTGAGCAGTCACAGAGCATTCAGGGCAGAGCTGACTCGCATATATGATTTAATTGCACACTAATACCACTCTAAGATTGAAGCCAGGGCTTGAGTGCTGGCTTTTCCCAGGTTTTTGAATATGGGTTTGACACAGGCTTTAGCTCCTACAGTATATCACTTTCACCCTGCAGCTTGGACCCAGGTTATTCCCAGGTCAACCCATTTCACACTGGACCCATGTCAGCCCTGCAAAATAATGTAGTCAACAAATGTGGACGTCACAGGCTAATGAGTCATGACTTAGCGCTCCTGGGGCGGGATGTACTATAGGGAAAATGCGGTAAACCCCCAGTTTATGGGTTTTTCCACAATCCCATATGTACAAAGCCTGGCAATGCTGGGCTTCAGTGCAGAGGCTGGCATTACCTTATAGAAGCCTATGGGCTTCTTTCTGCATCTCCTTGTGGTGAGGGATCCAGTCGGATACCTCCCTGCTACCACCGCGGCCGCTGCGACCCTGTGCATTCGCAGATGGACTACCCACTCATAAACCCACAGTGTATGGAATCGAGCCACAAGTGGGTAGCGGGATAGCAATGGGGCACTTATAGGGGGTTTCCAGTAACTAGACACACTTCCTGTGCTTTAACAAGCATCTTCTTATGCTGGTCAATGCATGGTCTCCATGCTGCCTATTGCATGTCATATAGAAGGCAGTGTGTGGCTAGAAAGTCTAAAGTGACCTACCCTAGCTCCACATTACCAGGGTGACAGACACTACAGTAAACTTACTGTTTAGTCCAGGAGCCTGTATTCTCTCCGGTGTTATCTGAAAACTACATAAAAAAGCAGCACTTTGCGACTCAACTAAACTTGTTATCTACCAAACAAAAATTTGACTACAAAAGCTGTCCGTTGCAGGCTTATTGCAGCAATTGTATAACTTTTTTTTGCTTTGCTCCACAATCAGGCATCAGGAACCCCCTAGAAATCCCGTGACTGTCCTGAACCTCATTGAAAGTAATTTATTCTAGTTTAGACGCACTTTTGTAGATTATATAATGCATGGAAAGTGCCTTAAATAAAATAAGCTGTGACTAGGTCCAATATGTGCAGTCAGAAGGAAATATATAAGCACCAATCTGCAATGTACTGCTTGTGGTATATCACCCCCGGTGTGTTTTGTGGCTATCTCATTACGACAAGCATTCAGCTATAGAGATGTGATGAGCTCTTGGCTGTTTCATTCTCTTTTCCTCTTTTTCTTTCCTTCCTTTTTCTCTCTGTCTCGCACTTTGCTTCTGTCACATCCTAATTCTTTTAATTTTTCTTCAGTTTCTTTCTTGATAGCTGTATAAACCCAGGTTCCTGATCATATCTCTCATTAGTAAATAATATGAGTTACAATGTATTAGAACTGACATACAATACATTTAGGAGGAAAAGCTCTGGAATCACTCCAGTTGTAATTACAATAATATGTATGTATCTCAAACAAATATTAGCACTGTAGCTCCATCAAACAAACATTAGCACATGAATATTTTATAGCTGTTTACACTGTTCATTCATTACTAAATGTAACAGAAAGGGTTCAGATTTGCTGATTCATTGATCAGAAGATCAGTCACATTACAGGAAAATGTTTTGTCTTAAACACGGATCAACTGTATATTAAAATACATTTCTTCAACAGCTTAAATTGTTAATGGGGTTTTTATTTTGTAATATGCACCAAAGGGAGAGTTTATGTGATGGAAGTGAGGAGAAGGACATAGTATTTATTATTGTCATTCATATACAAGCTGTGACTGAAGTTACTATTATAAGAAAAATGTATGGTACATTCATTAGATCACTAGCTATTGTGCAGGGATTTTTGTTCTCTCTTCTATCACCTTCTCATCCCTTTAACACATTCATTTTCAACCATTTTTTCACTCAAGGTACACTTAACAAAATGCTAAAAATGTCAAGTCACGCTATCAGTTTTTGTTTCTAAGGAGTGGCAAAATATGTATCACAGAAGTGCCCCCGATTCATAATATGCCACGTAGCAGTGCCTTGACTTCATAATATGCTACGTAGCAGTACCTTGACTTTATAATATGCTGTGTAGGGGTTCACTACGATATGCCGGCGGTCGGGCTCCCGGCGACCAGCATACCGACCGCCGGGAGCCCGACCGACGGCTTACCGACAGTGTGGTGAGCGCAAACCGGCGGCGGGAGCCCGACCGCCGGCTTACCGACAGTGTGGCGAGCGCAAATGAGCCCCTTGCGGGCTACGCGCGCCACACTATTTTATTCTCCCTCCAGGGGGGTCGTGGACCCCCACGAGGGAGAATAAGTGTCGGTATGCTGTGCGCCGGGACCCCGTCAGTCGGCAAACAGAAGACCACCCCTGTGTAGCAGTGCCTTGATGTCATAATATGCCACGTAGCAGTACCTTGACTTTATAATATGCTGTGTAGCAGTGCCTTGATGTCATAATATGCCATGAAGCAGTGCCTTGACTTTATAATATGCTGTGTAGCAGTGCCTTGATGTCATAATGTGCCACGAGGCAGTACCTTGACTTTATAATATGCTGTGTAGCAGTGCCTTGATGTCATAATATGCCACGAAGCAGTGCCT
The DNA here is from genome assembly GCF_028390025.1 of Pseudophryne corroboree. Classification (NCBI taxonomy): domain Eukaryota; kingdom Metazoa; phylum Chordata; class Amphibia; order Anura; family Myobatrachidae; genus Pseudophryne; species Pseudophryne corroboree. The sequence continues at coordinate 335,261,339 of NC_086444.1, forward strand.
TGACTTTATAATATGCTGTGTAGCAGTGCCTTGACTTCATAATATGCCACGTAGCAATGCCTTGACATCATAATAGGCCACATAGCAGTGCCTTGACATCATAATATGCCATGTTGCAGTGCTTTGACTTTATAATATGCCACATAGCAGCACCTTCAATTCAAAATATGCCACGTAGCATAATAGTTGTTTAGTGGGGAAGAGCGCCTAGAGTTAATTCTCATGTGAAGCAGAATATCTGCCTCTTTGTTCAGGTTTTCCCACCCTCTCACCCTGTTTGGTTTGTGAGTTGGTGCGTGGAGGTAAAGAATGGTAGCGTGTTTGTTAAGTTTTTAGGCCAAGTGAGTGCGCTCTTCTTGCATTGGGGTATATCATAAACCAATTGTCCTGGACAGGAAATGGTTACACCACCTGAACATAGGTTCTGTGCATTTGTTTGTTTTTTCCTGTCTGTTCTTTAGTGTCGCCACCATTCACCATTTCAAAGGATTCCATCCAAAACTGCAAGTATTCTCTATCTGTCAGTACTTGCCAAGTACTTGCTCCATGAGCAAGAATCCCATAAAGTTTCCTCACTTTACCTATGTTGTAGTAAGACCCAAGGGTCCCAAGATGGATCATTAATACCCTATGACTGTGACAGTGACTTTACTAATGATCCAATGTTCCGCGTAGTGGGAGACTGTGGATTGCATTTGGAAACCCCCTCAAAAAATCCTGAGTTTGCCCCTGCCGACATATACAAAAGGTTGACCGATACAAAAGGCCGACATGGAAATGGTCAACCTGTTTTTTGGGGTTATTTTGAGCCAAATCACTGTTACCTGACCACCATCAGTAGAATTTCTATGCTCGCCACACTTTGGACTTGGTGGCTCGCTCCACTCCATTTCGCTCACCACAAGTTATTATTCCCAATAGATATTCCTGTGGATAGTAAATCAAGCAGATGTTGAAATAACAGTATCCGATCAATAGATCTACACTAAAAGGTCTACAGTCTATAGTCTGCACTAATGGTAATACACTAATAATAGTACACTAGTAATATACTAATTGTCGACGTGTATTAGGTCGACAGGGTCAAAAGGATCAACATGGTCAAAAGGTCGACATGTAAAAGATACCACGAGATAGAAATAAACGCAGCAGCCACATCCAGGGAGTCTGCACATACAGGACACTTCACCATGTGGCTGCATCCTTCCAGAATGCGCCACAAGTTGATTGACAGCAGCGGTCGTCGGGGGTGTCGTCGCAGCATTTTGTGGGTGCTGTTTGGATTGTTTTCAGGGTGGCTGTGTGACGTCACATGCAGCCGCTCCAATCAAAAAAATGGCGTCGGGCCACCTGCCAGCGCAACCTTCAATCAATGTGTCTGCAATTAAACTGCGGATGTATCTTAGGGTGGCGCTAATCACATGCTGGGTGGACTTTCCCTGTGCTGGGCAGCCCCCAGCATGTGAGTAGATGGATGCAGATCTTGCTGCGGGAAGCAAGCTCTGCATTCATCTCTGAATCATCCCCTAGGTGTAGCATAGTTACCTGCCGCTGTCGGTTTTTTGACTGACGGCATCCCAAGCGCTGGGATCCCGATACCATCCTGTATATAGGGACCAATTCAGTAAGGTTAGCAAGTTCTGCTAATCAGCAGAATTTGCTAACCATTAGCAGGCATGCTGGGGGCCACCAAGCGCTGAGCAAGGCCGCCCAGCATGCTGACCGGCGTCCGTCCCCCCCCTGCTTCAAGCAGAAATTGCTAACAGCACGCAATTTGTGCTCGTTAGCAGAAATTAAGGATGACTCCTGCTGGCGCAGCTTAGCTGCTGCCGCAGGTGTCCCGGCGCCATTTTTGTTGTCACAGCGGCTGCATGTGACGTCACGCAGCTGCTGCGGCCGCACCCCCGACACCCCCCCGTTCGCACATACCAGCCCACCGTTTGGGCTGGCACGCCCCCGCAACGCTCCGTTTCCACCCAGAAAACTGAGCGTTGCCGCCCCCCTCCCGCCCCGCGACCGCCTCTGCCTGATTGACAGTCAGAGGCGATCGTAATTTCTGCGGCCCCCCGCGCCCGCGGCCCCTCAGCAATAAATCTGTATGAATTGCTACATGCGATTCATACTGAATTTGCCACATAGTTATAGAACATTAGTGGTAGCAAAGCAGTGCACCAGAGAACTACCACCAGAGAAGGCTACTGCTGACGTCTGCGCTAACCTTTTATAATACAGTAGCTAATACCTCTTTTTGGCAGAGTTATTTCTTTTTGGAGATTAATAAAATGGACATATTTTAGTTAATGAGCATCTATAGTATTATCTATTAAGAGGGTTACTTTAAGTGGGATTCAGATTTGAGATTAGCGTTATCAAAGCCACCTAAAGGTATTAAAATTCAGTTTATTTATTTTGAGGTTTATTAGATTTTGTAACACTATTAATACTTATAGTGATTCTGTTCATTTAGAATCCTTATCCTTATAGAATTATGGGCAGTTCAAAAGAGTGGGGTCCTATGTGCAGTCTCCCTACACCCCTCTTTCAGTAATGCAGGTTCCAATAGACTAGGGAACTGAATGCAGCAGAGTCTAGTGCTCAGGTGCCATTTTTTTGTAGTGCGCATGAGCAGATCTCCGGTAACATGGGACCCGCCACATGTTCCTGATGATATCTGCTGCAGAGTAATTGACAAATTGTTAGATGTATCAATTGATACAAATTTAATTAAGGTGATCGAATATTTTCCTTGATATGACTGATGCTACAAAATTGCCTCATTGAATTTTGCATTGACCACTAATTTTTCTTTGTCTTGCTTGTCACAGCCCCTGTGTCTTTGTCACTTTTGAATCTAGCGAGTAGTCTAATCTGCAGAAGAAATGGTGGCTTTGAAGAGTACATTTACCCCTAATATAAAATTCTATAAGAGAATTTTAATAAATGTAATCAGGGGCGTTACTAGAACTTTGTGGACCCAAATCTTGAAAGGGGCCCCCCGATAAAAGAAAAACACATTGGCCCCCACATGAAAAAAAAACAAAACCATACCCAGCACTGCAGGCTCAAACCCTCAGCACCCCACCACAGGGAGATGCAGGATGGTAGGGAGGGGTCAGAGAGATGCAGGATGGGAGGGAGGGAATATAGAGATGCAGGGTGGTAGAGAGGACATAGAGAGATGCAGGGTGGTAGGGGGGGCATAGAGAGGGGTCAGACAGATGCAGTGCGGTAGGGAAAAGATAGAGAGACACAGGTCGGTAGGAAGGGAATATAAAGATGCAGAGTGGTAGGGAACGGATAGAGAGATGCAGACACAGGGATTGAGATACTTGTACAACTTACTGTGCTGTGACGGCAGCATTTTTTCTGAGTCATGTGTACCTGACAAAAGTCTCCTCACTGCCAGTAAGGAAGCCGAGGAAGGAGAGAGAGTACTGAAGATGGTCGTGGCGTAGATACTGTATAGTGAACAACAGAGAAGAGACTACTGCACTGACTTTCTCTAAGGTACTGCGATGAGCCTGCTCCTAGTCCTGCAGGAACTTTTACTTAAACTATGGGAAGCCTGGTGAATGTGACCAGTGGCAGAAGTGGTGACACCCCACGCACATCACAGAGGGCTCGGGGTGCACGCAGCAGAGCTCTTTCCTGGCCCTTCAGCCCGCACCTGGAACTGCACAGCGGCACACTCCCACCTTTGATATGGGTGCAGCAGTCTTAGGGGGTCATTCCGAGTTGACCGCTCACTAGCTATTTTTTGCAGCGCTGCGAACAGATAGTCGCCGCCTATAGGGGAGTGTATTTTAGCCTTGCAAGTGTGCGACCGCATGTGCAGCCGAGTGGTACAAAAACATTTTGTGCAGTTTCTGTGCAGCTCTGAACTTACTCAGCCCTTGCGATCACTTCAGCCTATCCGGGGCCGGAATTGACATCAGACACCCGCCCTGCAAATGCTCGGACACGCCTGCGTTTTTCCAAACACTCCCAGAAAACGGTCAGTTGACACCCACAAAGCCCTCTTTCTGTCAATCTCCCTGCGATCGGCTGTGCAAATGGATTCTTCGTAAAATCCATTGCTCAGCAACGATCCGCGCAGTTCTGACCTGATCGCAGTGCCGCGAAAAATCCTAGCAAGCGATCAGGTCGGAATGACCCCCTTAGCTCCCTGCAGAATTCTCATGCTTTCTGTACAGGAACAAATAGCTCCATCAGTAAGGCGCTTGCTTCCAGTGTAATAGGTCATGGGTTCTAAACCTGGGTATGACACTTGTAAAATAATTGTCAGAGAAATATTAAGCATTGTGAGTAACTGAGCAGATCTATGTAGTGTGTGGCTGCACACATAAATCTGCCTAGTTGCAATGGTTTTGAACTGACAATTCTAGCTTCATATAGTTAGAATCTGCAGACTTGCTATTATGCAGCAATTAGCTCAGTAAGGTGTCTGCCTTCAGTGTTTTTATCAGAACACTCCATATACACATACATATATTTTAGGAATGTAAATATTAGAGATGAGCGGGTTCGGTTTCTCTGAATCCGAACCCGCCAGAACTTCATGTTTTTTTTCACGGGTCCGAGCGACTCGGATCTTCCCGCCTTGCTCGGTTAACCCGAGCGCGCCCGAACGTCATCATGACACTGTCGGATTCTCGCGAGGCTCGGATTCTATCGCGAGACTCGGATTCTATATAAGGAGCCGCGCGTCGCCGCCATTTTCACACGTGCATTGAGATTGATAGGGAGAGGACGTGGCTGGCGTCCTCTCCGTTTAGAATTAGAATAGATTAGAGAGACACTTGATTTACTAATTTTGGGGAGCATTAGGAGTACTCAGTAGTGTACAGTGCAGAGTTTTGCTGATAGTGACCAGTGACCACCACTTTTATTTATAATCCGTTCTCTGCCTGAAAAAAGCGATACACAGCACACAGTGACTCAGTCACATACCATATCTGTGTGCACTGCTCAGGCTCAGGCCAGTGTGCTGCATCATCTATTATTATCTATATATAATATTATATATATCTGTCTGACTGCTCAGCTCACACAGCTTATAATTGTGGGGGAGACTGGGGAGCACTACTGCAGTGCCAGTTATAGGTTATAGCAGGAGCCAGGAGTACATAATATATTATATAGTGAGTGACCACCAGACACACAGTGCAGTTTATTTAATATATCCGTTCTCTGCCTGAAAAAAGCGATACACACAGTGACTCAGTCAGTCACATACCATATCTGTGTGCACTGCTCAGGCTCAGGCCAGTGTGCTGCATCATCTATATATATATTATATATCTGTCTGACTGCTCAGCTCACACAGCTTATAATTGTGGGGGAGACTGGGGAGCACTACTGCAGTGCCAGTTATAGGTTATAGCAGGAGCCAGGAGTACATAATATTATATTAAAATTAAACAGTGCACACTTTTGCTGCAGGAGTGCCACTGCCAGTGTGACTAGTGACCAGTGACCTGACCACCAGTATATAATATTAGTAGTATACTATCTCTTTATCAACCAGTCTATATTAGCAGCAGACACAGTACAGTGCGGTAGTTCACGGCTGTGGCTACCTCTGTGTCGGCACTCGGCAGCCCGTCCATAATTGTATATACCACCTAACCGTGGTTTTTTTTTCTTTCTTTATACATACATACTAGTTACGAGTATACTATCTCTTTATCAACCAGTCTATATATTAGCAGCAGACACAGTACAGTGCGGTAGTTCACGGCTGTGGCTACCTCTGTGTCGGCACTCGGCAGCCCGTCCATAATTGTATATACCACCTAACTGTGGTTTTTTTTTCTTTCTTTATACATACATACTAGTTACGAGTATACTATCTCTTTATCAACCAGTCTATATTAGCAGCAGACACAGTACAGTGCGGTAGTTCACGGCTGTGGCTACCTCTGTGTCGGCACTCGGCAGCCCGTCCATAATTGTATATACCACCTAACCGTGGTTTTTTTTTCTTTCTTTATACATACATACTAGTTACGAGTATACTATCTCTTTATCAACCAGTCTATATATTAGCAGCAGACACAGTACAGTGCGGTAGTTAACGGCTGTGGCTACCTTTGTGTCGGCACTCGGCAGCCCGTCACTAATTGTATATACCACCTAACCGTGGTTTTTTTTTCTTTCTTTATACATACATACTAGTTACGAGTATACTATCTCTTTATCAACCAGTCTATATATTAGCAGCAGACACAGTACAGTGCGGTAGTTCACGGCTGTGGCTACCTCTGTGTCGGCACTCGGCAGCCCGTCCATAATTGTATATACCACCTAACCGTGGTTTTTTTTTCTTTCTTTATACATACATACTAGTTACGAGTATACTATCTCTTTATCAACCAGTCTATATATTAGCAGCAGACACAGTACAGTGCGGTAGTTCACGGCTGTGGCTACCTCTGTGTCGGCACTCGGCAGCCCGTCCATAATTGTATACCACCTAACCTTTTTCTTTGCATCATGTGCTGATTGGGGAGGGTTTTTTGGAAGGGACATCCTGCGTGACACTGCAGTGCCACTCCTAAATGGGCCCGGTGTTTGTGTCGGCCACTAGGGTCGCTAATCTTACTCACACAGCTACCTCATTGCGCCTCTTTTTTTCTTTGCGTCATGTGCTGTTTGGGGAGGGTTTTTTGGAAGGGACATCCTGCGTGACACTGCAGTGCCACTCCTAGATGGGCCCGGTGTTTGTGTCGGCCACTAGGGTCGCTTATCTTACTCACACAGCGACCTCGGTGCAAATTTTAGGACTAAAAATAATATTGTGAGGTGTGAGGTATTCAGAATAGACTGAAAATGAGTGTAAATTATGGTTTTTGAGGTTAATAATACTTTGGGATCAAAATGACCCCCAAATTCTATGATTTAAGCTGTTTTTTAGTGTTTTTTGAAAAAAACACCCGAATCCAAAACACACCCGAATCCGACAAAAAAAATTCGGTGAGGTTTTGCCAAAACGCGGTCGAACCCAAAACACGGCCGCGGAACCGAACCCAAAACCAAAACACAAAACCCGAAAAATTTCAGGCGCTCATCTCTAGTAAATATATATATATATATATATATATATATATATTTATCTATATATAAAGGACGGGGTCACCAATAGTTATTTGGACTTCGGCCATCTGGGATGGACTTACACCACTGACTAGAGATGAGGGCTTCCCCCTGTCACTTTGCCAAGCCAGGCAGTGGCAGGACCTGACAGCAGTGGCCCGGACTGAGAGGAGGTAGTGGGAGTGTTAGGGAGTGTTGGCAACCCCCAAATCATGCCCACTGCCGCGCCACTCCTCTGTTAAGCAGGATGATATGCTAATGGGGTCCGGGCCACATGCAATCTGCAGCCCAACAGCCCATGCAGTTACTGTGAAATGAATATATGGATAACAATATCCTAAATGACAAGGGGTCCCCGTGCCTGGATGCCCCCCTCCTCAATCCACCCACTGCTCCCACAACATCAGTAATGATGACAATGTTAGAGGGAGGGATGAGCGACGGTGACCGGAGGGGAGAAATGATGTACTACAGCTTGGGTAGGGACACACATCTTCCGACTAATCACAGTCTTCTTGTTCTCAGCTGCCATGGTTTGCCTCTCACAGTTTCTGACCCCCCACCCCCTTCCCCCCACCCCCTTCCCCTAACAGGAAGGCCCAGAATTGGCATGCTACTAAAGAAAAAATAGGATTTTAATTACCTACCGGAAAATCCTTTTCTCTTAGTCCATAGATGATACTGGGGTCCACATTAGTACCATGGGGTATAGATGGGTCCACTAGGAGCCATGGGCACTTTAAGACTTTGATAGTGTGGGCTGGCTCCTCCCTCTATGCCCCTCCTACCAGACTCAGTCTAGGAAACTGTGCCCAAGGAGACGGACATACTCTTAGAGAAGGATATAAAGGATAGTGGTGAGATTCCGAACCAGCACACACAACTATAGGAAAGCCAAGCTAACCAAACTTTAAACCAGGAACAGCAACAGCTGAACCAACAATACTCAACCAAGTAACTGTGCAGGAATAAACAAAGCACTGGGCGGGCGCCCAGTATCCTCTATGGACTGCGAGAAAAGGATTTACCGGTAGGTAATTAAAATCCTATTTTCTCTTACATCCTAGAGGATACTGGGGTCCACATTAGTACCATGGAGATGTACCAAAGCTCCCAAACCGGGTGGGAGAGTGCTAAGGTTCCTGCAGAACAGATTTACCAAACTGAAAGTCCTCCGAGGCCAAAGTATCGAACTTGTAGAACTTAGCAAACATGTTCAAACCTAACCAAGTAGCTGCTAGGCAGAGCTGTAAAGCCAAGACACCCCAGACAGCCACCCAGGAAGAACCCACCAACCTAGTAGAGTGGGCCTGTTCAGATCTTTGAACCGGCAAGCCTGCTGTAGAATAAGCATGCTTGATAGTAAGCCTGATCATTTGTTCTCTATGGGATCATAGAGAACAAACAGCAAGTCAGATTTTCTTTGACAAGCTGTCCGCTTCACATAGATCTTCAAATCCCTCACAACATCCAAGGACTTTGAAGTAGCAGAGGGAACCACAATAAGTTGGTTGATATGAAACGCAGACACCACCTTAGGAGGAAATTGCTGATGAGTTCTGAGTTAAGCTCTATCTTCATGAAAAATCAAATAGGGGCTCTTATGAGACAATGCCCCCAGCTCCGACACACGTCTTGCTGAAGCCAAGGCCAACAGTGTGACGGTCTTACATGTAAAAAACTTTACGTCAACCTCCTGTAAAGGCTCAAACCATTCCGATTGCAGAAACTGCAACACCGCATTGAGATCCCAAGGTGCCGTAGGAGGCACAAAGGGCGGTTGGATGTGCAGAACACCCTTCAAAAATGTCTGAACCTCAGGAAGAGAAGCCAATTGTTTCTGGAAGAAAATGGATAAGGCCAAAATCTGTACTTTTAAGGAGCCCAAACGTAGGCCCACATCCACACCTGACTGTAGAAAAAGGAGGAAACGTCCCAGTTGAAAATTGAGAGAGTCAGTATTATGCTAAAGCAGCTTTCAGCCATTTTGTATAACAGTAGCCATTTATCTGTGTGTAAGAAGAAATGCTTTTTGCTAAGAATTTATAAGTAATGATGACATTCCATTTAATTTAGTTAGAGAATAGTTCCCGTGAGATTCAAGGTCAAGCTAATCTCCTGGAACATGTTGTGATGTTTTGAGACAGTGTCTACAGACTGATTCCCAAGGCTGATTCTCAAGGGACAGCAAGGCCAGGGAGCAATTGCTAGAAGTATATCTGTCTCCTGTCTTTCAAATTACTTAGAAATGACACTTATGTGACTTGTGATAAATTCCTGTATATGTCTTTATAACCCCTGGACAAATAAATGAGCTTTAGTCTCATTTTGCTGACATAACTCTGTGTCTTGTCTGCTTTCTGGGATTCCCAATGCATTGGCAAAGGTATCGAACAGACAACTGAAGGGAGTTGGTAGAGGAATCTTATCTCCAACAATATATGGGGGCATCGTGTCCGGGATCACTAAACCACTCCTGCCAGCAGATGACACCGCGGCTGATGTTCTTATACAACCACTGACAAAACCTGAGTGAGTAATCACAAGATTGAAATTTCAACTTCGTTACTCTCTCAGTGTTTGTATACTATCTACCAGTCCGCGGGAAATTTCCTGTGCTCACACCAAGAAATTTATTTTTTTCCAAATACGGTGGTAATGTTTAGACATTACCCCCTTTCTGGCTTGGATCATGGTTGGAATAACCCTATCCGGGATCTTTTTCCAGGCTAGAATTTGATGCTCAACCTCCATGCCGTCAAACGTAGCCATGGTAAGTCTTAATAGACGTACGGCCCCTGTTGTAGAAGATTCTCGCGAAGTGCTAGAGGCCACGGGTCCTCTAGGAGCATCTCCAGTAGATCCACGTACCAGGCCCTTCTTGGCCAGTCTGGAACAATGAGAATTGCTGGAACCTTTTCCCTTTTTATTCTTTTGAGAATTTTTGGGATCAATGGAAGTCGTGGAAACACGTACACCATCTGGTAGACCCAAGGAGTCACCAGAGCATCCACCGCCACTGCTTGTGGGTCTCTCTACCTGGAACAATACCACTTGAGCTTCTTGTTGAGATGAGATGCCATCATGTTTATTTGTGGCATTCCCCACCGATGTGTCAAGCACCCGAACACCTCCGGGTGAAGGCCCCGCTCTCTTGGGTGGAGGTCGTGTCTGCTGAGGAAGTCTGCTTCCCAATTGTTTACTCCCGGAATGAAGATTGCAGACAATGCCACAGCGTGCCTTTCCGCCCAGAGGAGAATCCTTGACACCTCTGCTCTGTTCTTCGTTCCTCCCTGTCGGTTTATGTACGTTACCGCCATCACATTGTCCAACTGAATCTGAATGGCGTGATCTTGAAGAAGATGTGATGCCTATAGAAGGGTGTTGTATATGGCCATTTGTTCCAGAATGTCGATTGGAAGGATGGTCTCCTGACTTGACCATTTTCCTTGGAATTGTTCCCCTTGGGTGACTGCTGCCCAACCTCTGAGGCTTATGTCTGTGGTTAGGAGAATCCAATTTTGAATACCGAACCTTCAGCCCTCGGTCAGGTTAGAAGTCTGAAGCCACACACAGAAGAGAAATCCAGGCTTTTGGCGACAGACAGATTCTCTGGTGCATGTGTGTCAGATCTGTGGTTATGTCTATCCCAGGAGGGGGCACTAGTGGGTCAGTAGTGGTGCGATGGAGAAACCGAGGAGGCTGTAAGATATTCCTGTGCATGTGCGCAATGATATTTATTATATGCTCACGAACATATACAGTGATTGAAGCAGATGATAACTTGGGATGGATGGTACATGGAATGCTGACAATGATAAATAAACAGTAACAGATATTTAGCTGGTTTGGGAACCAGTGCAGTAATTAGGCAATGAAATACAGCCAATGAACTAGTCTGGAAACTAGTATAGCAGTCAGATGGTGATCACTCCCAAAGTTGGTTTGGAAACCAGCAACGACACTCCACAGTCAGTTTGTAATGCAAAGTCCACAACCAAGTAAGGTTAAGCAGGAGACAACTTGAAACACATATGAAGTGGTTGTATTAAGTGCCAGATGCCATAGCACAATGCTGAATGCAAGTTAACCATACACAGGTGAGGACAATGAATAGCACCTGAAGAAAGTCTCTTACTGCAAAAGGTGGAGGCTGACTGTAGCAGAAGTTGGAGCTGAAGTAAATGCTAGGACCTGTAGTTCCACAGGATTACTGGAACCGGGAGATCACTTGGAGATGCCAGAAATAGGAGATCACTGGAAACAGGAAATTGAAGACTGGAGATTGGAACTGTAAACTGGAGATTGGAAACTGTAAACTGGAGATTGGAAACTGTAAACTGGAGATTGGAAAGTGGAGATTGGAAACTGGAACCAGGAGACGCTATGCAGCAATGCGACGCATTGTCCAAGGTCATGAGACTGAGCCGATGCTCTGGACTTATACCCCCTGGTCGGCAGTCATTGGATACTTGGATCATGTGAGCAATCACAGCGCCAGATTGGGTGCTCTCTGGTCAGCTGACCGCAAGTGTCATGGCGGTGCCCATGCTGTGCAGATGGCCGGTACACAGGAGGGCACCCGCAGAATGGACTTCAGGGGTTCACCACAATAGTGGGTACTGCTCTCCACAGACAGGATGCTCATACAGCCGCAGACTGGGGCCGTGACCTCCTCAGGCCTGCACACCAGCGCACTGGTAAGTGAGACATCACTGAATGCTGATTCCTGACAATGTGAAGATAAGATCTGGACCACTTGTCCACAGATTCAGCTGGAAGGGCCTTGCGTGAAACCTTCCATATTGTAGAGCTTCGTAAGAGGCTACCATCTTCCCCAGGAGGCGATTGCACAGATGCACCGATATCCGTGTTGGTTTTAGAACATCCCGTACCATCGACTGGATTACCAATGCCTTGTCTAAAGGAAGGAATACCTTCTGTACCTCTGTATCCAGTATCATTCCCAAGAACGGAAGCCTCCGTGTTGGTTGCAGATGAAATTTTGGAAGGTTCAGAATCCACCCGTGATCCTGGAGTAGTCGGATTGATAGGGCAATGTTGTCCTACAACCTCTCCCTGGATGGCGCTTTTATCAGCAGATCGTCCAGGTACGGTATTATGTTCACTCCTTGTTTGCAGGGGAGAAACATCATCTCTGCCATTACCTTGGTGAACACCCTTGGTGCCGTGGAGAGGCCAAATGGCAGGGCCTGGAACTGATAGTGACAGTCCTGTAATGCAAACCTTAGATAAGCCTGATGAGGCGGCCAAATCGGAATATGAAGGTACGCATCCTTGATATCCAGAAACACCAAGAATTCCCCCTCGTCCAGACCTGAGATCACCGCTCTCAGAGACTCCATCTTGAACTTGAACACCCGTAAGTATGGGTTCAATGACTTGAGGTTTAAAATGGGCCTTACTGAAAAGTCCGGATCGGTACCAGAAACAGGTTGGAAATTAACCCTGGTCTTGCAGTTGAAGTGGAACTGGAACAATGACCTGAGTCTGTACCAGTGTTTGGACTGCTCTCTGTAAAGTCATACTTGCTTCTTGAGAAGCTGGTAAGCCTGATCTGAAGAATCTGTGAGGTGGGAGTTCCTGAAACTCCAGTCTGTAGCCCTGGGCGATAAGATCTTTGACCCAGGGATCCTGGCATGATGTTGCCCATATGTGACTGAAATATCTTAATCGGGCTCCCACCTGCCTGTCTTCCAGGCAGCGTGGCCCACTGTCATGCTGAAGGCTTAGAGGAAGCAGAACCGGGGTTTCTGTTCCTGTGAACGTACAGTTGCTGGTTTTCTGGGTTTAGCCCTATTGCCTTTGAAGGCTGTAGAAGAACCTTTGGTTTTATTTTTACATTTTGCCGTCTAAAAGGACTACAGCGTTGGAGCAGAGTAGGTTTTCTTAGCTGGGGGGGTTGCGGAAGGACGGAATGTAGACTTACCCACCGTAGCCTTGGAAATCCACATATCTAGTTCAGCTCCAAACAGTGCCTCACCTGTAAAAGGTAGGTTTTCCACGCCTTTCCTGGAATCCGCATCTGCAGGCCCCTGCTTGCTGACACTGCCATGGCGGTGTTGCATGCATTGAGCAATCCTATTTCTTTTATGGTCTCTACCATAAAATTTGCAGAGTCCTGTATATGCTGTAGGAGTAAAACTATCTCCCCCCTGGATAAGAAATCGAACTCGTCAATTAGATTACCTGACCATTTTGCAATGGCCCTAGTGATCCATGCACAAGCAATAAAGGGTCTCTGGGCCATCCCAGCAGCTGTGTACAGAGATTTGAGAGTGTTCTCAATTTTGCGGTCAGCCGTGTTCTTTAAGAAGGCTGCCCCAGGGACAGGTAAGACTATCTTACGTAACAACCTAGATACCAATGCGTCAGTAATTGGTGGGTTTTCCCATTTTTTTCTATCATGCTGAGGGAAAGGGAAGGATGTGAGTAATCTCTTAGGGATCTGAAACTTTTTATCAGGATTAACCCAGGGTTCCTCAAACAGAGAATTCAACTCTTTTGATGCAGGAAAAGTAGCAGAGGATTTCTTTTTTACATTAAAATGAGACACCTCATCCTCCTCTGTCACCTTATCAGGAATTTGCAGAACGTCTCTAATAATGACTATCAGAGCCTGTACCCCCTGTGACAGAGCTGCATCCCCCCCCCCCCCCCCCACTTATTCCACCTCACCCTCCTCTGCATCTGACATGTCGTCATCAGTGTCAGTCTGCAGGATCTGGGCCAGTGTACGCTTTTGTGGACAAATGGTAGGGGTCTGAGATGCTGGAATGGGAACTGAATCTCTATCCATCAGGTCATCCACTGACTGTCTTAAGTATTACGCCTCTTTCTCATTCTGGGATAATTTATTCGAAATATTCGAGGACATCCCTTTCAGAGAATCCAACCATGCTGGTTCGGATCCACTAGCCTGAGAATGAGTACTATCCTGAGTACATTATAGTGATCCACCTGGTGAAAGAAAAACACTCTGCCGTGTATGAAACACACTCCTAAAACATTGTAATGTGAGGTACACACACACACACACGCGAGGAAAGGTTAAGCCCAGTTAACCCACACAGAGCCCTTCTAGGGAGACAGAGTAAGATGGAGCCAGCCACAAAGCGCCCTTCTTGCTAAAGCTTAAGCCTAGCTGGGTCGCAGACTAAGTACCCTTAATAGGGTATCAGTACTCTTATACTGCTCCCCACCTCGCTATGACCCCCTGGTACCGCTGAGGTAATCTGGAGTCCTTGTGAAGAAGAGCTGCAGAGGGAAAATGGCGCTGGTGAGCCACTGAATCCGCTCATAGTGAAGCCCCGCTCCCTTAATCGCGTGTGGCCTTCCCGGTATTTTATACTTATTATCTTCAACTGCACCAAATCCAGCAGTCTTCTGCCACCTGATACTTATTTCAGTGTCATCTGCTGATGTAGCTATGTTTATTTACAGTACCCTGTACTTGTCCTATATTGTCGTCAACTGTTTTCCTGTTTCATTATTTGTTTATGTACTCTGTAATTGGGCGCTGCGGAACCCTTGTGGCACCATATAAATAAAGGATAATAATAATACTGTCTGAAGTTTATAATGTGCTTTACAGTGGGCTGTAAGCTGCTGCCAGTGTGGGTACTTTGTATTTTAAGGCTTCAGCTCGCCCCTCACAGCGGAACACATATATTTTGCCCCTGAAACCTGGAGCCGCAGCCTGCCTATCAGCGCTGTTCTCCATACCCTTATGCCACCATTACCTCTGGTGACCAGCTAACCGGGACGCCGGCTTTCTACTGACCACTCTTCTCACTCCTGGCTCTGTTATGGGTGGAGGCGTGCTGCGAGAATGTATGGTCGCCATGGTACGGCTTGCAAATTGTTCCCTTAGGAGCTCAGTGTCCTGTCAGCGGTGAGCAGGACCATTAACCCTATGGGAGGTTGGGCCGTTCCCCCCTACCCCTAAGTCCCACGAAGCAGGCAGTCTGGTGCTAACCAGACCTGCCTGAAAATAAACAGAAAAATAAATGCAGAAAACTCTTCAGGAGCTTCCTTAAGTGTGACCGGCTCCTCCGGGCACATTTTTTAAACTGAGTCTGGTAGGTAGGAGGGGCATAGAGGGAGGAGCCAGCCCACACCATCAAAGGCCTAGTGCCCATGGCTCCTAGTGGACCCATCTATACCCCATGGTACTAATGTGGACCCCAGTATCCTCTAGGTCGTAAGAGAAAAATATATATATCAAAATGGTGCAGTGTAGTTGTTTGCTGAGCCCTCGGGCCCCCCCAAGCGTCCGGGCCCCATAGCAGTTGCATCCCCTGCACCCTCCATAGATACGCCACTAAATGTGATTCTTTTTGTGTTACATATTTATTAACACTTCAAGTCTAGGAGCTCCACATTTTTACATGCAATCCAAGACAGTTTCCAACCTCAGTATATAGTTTTGGTATGAAATACAAAAAGAAAGACACTGTGAAAACCAATGTGAATAGAACCAATAAACCATCTTCATATTCTGCTGTATTGCACACCTTCATAATATGCCAAATAAAAGTCATTTGCAACATTAGAACACATCTGGTCCAGTCTCGACAGTACCAAGAGAAAAGATGAAGGAAATAATGTTTTGCACAGGAAATAGTTTCAGTGCATTTACTATAATTCCAGTGTTAAACGAGCATTGTTTAATTTTAGTGCTAGACGGTCTGAGCGGCACCCACGGGTCCTGACACACTAGGCAGCTGCCTATTGGTAGCCATGACCCTGCCAAGAAACACTTTTTATTGCAATGAATTTATTTAAGCATGATGACAGAACACACAATGGCATCTTGATTCCATTACTAAAATCACACCTACAAGCTGTGAACAGTGAGGATGTAATGGTATAGCTATGTGCTGTGTCGTGGCCCAAGATTATTATTGAATTACGATAGGCCGGCTTCATTTCCAGAGCACATAATTGCAAACGTAAAAGGTGCATGAAGTACTTTCAGCTATAGTAGTATCACGTCTTTATAGTCCTTATTTAAATAGATTATTATTATTGCTTGAAAAAAACCTCAATGTTTTGTAGAAGTAGTTTAAATTAATTTGGTTAAATGTATTTTAGATGAGGTGAATTTGAGAAATCTTTTCTTGCAATGAGTTGCTAAGTGCAAATCTATTGGAAATATTAACATGACATAACATAAGATATGCTGGACCACATTTGGAGTTACAGTATGTCTAAATGTGAGGTGCAGAAATCTGGCTTGCCGTACTGTGCAGGTACAGTGAGCAGTGGGCCTGACACACACGTGTACACTATTCTGAGGCTTTCACAAGTGAGCCACTGTCAGTAAAATGTGGGTGGGTTGGGACCGTTATCGAGGTGTGTGTCAGCTGCTGACTGAGATCATAAACGCAGGAAGTAGGTCTCTGGCCTTCACAGTTGCAGCGGCCATTCTGAGTGACCCCATAGTTTTACTCACGAAGAGGATGTTTCCCGGATCTGTGTCAAAGCTGTAATGTGTACGCACTTGTGAGCAGCTAAGAAGGCTCCGGTGGGCGTCTCTATACAAATCCATATTCCCATAACTCAAATAACTGTGGGCGACAAAACTACTCTGCTAGATTACACTCCTCAATTGATGTGCAACATTTGTAATTTTGTATAGTATATCTCTGTTCTGTTGTGCTTCATCTACGACTTTGTACATTATGTTCTTAAACTTTGTAGTTAAAGTCACAGTCTAGTGTCTCTAGTACATATTGAGTGCTGTTTCGACGCATCTGCAATGCAAAAAAGTCACAAAATTTGGAGAAAACGATGGTACACTACACCCAGAGGCGGAACTACCGGCAGTGCAAGCAGTGCACTGCACTGGGGCCCGCCTCTGTCCAGGGGCCCAAGCATGTAATGAGTCAAACTGACTCATTACATGCCGCTGTGCGCTGCGGGCAACCGCTGCCCGCAGCGCACAGCCGCCCGGCGAGGAGAGGAGCAGCGGCACGGACGGGGGAAGGAGGAGGGAGGTGGAGGAGGGAGCCGCAGCAGCGCTTTGTTACTGGTGGAGGCGCTGCTGCTGCTGCTCCTCTGCTTCCCTATAGGCTGTCTTCCGAGAACAGCCTATAGGGAAGCAGAGGAGCAGCAACAGCAGCGCCTCCACCAGTAACAAAGCGCTGCTGCGGCTCCCTCCTCCACCTCCCTCCTCCTCATTCTCTACTGCCCGGGAATCGTCGTCTGACGCAGCTGCACCGAGGAGCCTGAGCCGGCGGAGAGGGTAAGTATAATTCTTCTTTCTTTCTTTTTCTCTTTTTCTTTCTTTATTTTTTTACTTTCTTTCTTTCTTGGGCCTGCCTGCTGCAATGTGTAAAAATGGGGGACTGCCTGCCGCTATGTATAAAAAGGGGGGAATGCCTGCCGCTATGTATGAAAAGGGGGAATCAGCCTGCCACAATGTGTAAAAATGGGGGACTGCCTGCCGCTATGTATAAAAAGGGGGGACTGCCTGACGTAATGTGTAAAAAGGGGGAATCAGCCTGCCGCAATGTGTAAAAAGGGGTAATCTGCCTGCTGCTATGTGTACAAAGGGGTAATCTGGCTGCCGCAATGTGTACAAAGGGGTAATCTGCCTGCCGCTATGTGTACAAAGGGGTAATCTGCCTGCCGCAATGTGTAAAAATGGGGAATCTGCCTGCCGTAATGTGTAAAAATGGGGACGCTGTCTGCCGCTATGTGTAACAAGGGCACGCGGTCTGCCGTTATGTGTAAAAAGTGTACGCTGTCTGCCGTTATGTGTAATAAGGGCACGCTGTCTGCCGTTATGTGTAAAAAGTGTACGCTGTCTGCCGTTATGTGTAACAAGGGCACGCTGTCTGCCGTTATGTGTAAAAAGTGTACGCTGTCTGCCGCTATGTGTAACAAGGGCACGCGGTCTGCCGTTATGTGTAAAAGGGCACGCTCTCTGCCGTTATGTGTAAAAAGGGCACGCTGTCTGCCGTTATGTGTAAAAAGTGCACTCTGTCTGCTGTAATGTGTAAAAAGAGGAATCTGTCCGCTGTAAGGTGTAAAAGGGTCTCTACCTGGTGTAGTGGTGCTACTGTGCGACGTAATTTGAATAATGGAGACTACTGTGTACCGTTTTATGAAATGGTATTATTTTGTGGCCACACCCCTTCCCCACGAAGCCACGCCACTATGTATTTTTGCGCGCCTACGGCGCGCACTGCCCCTGTTTTGCTTGCAGGGGTGGGGCTCCGATGCCGTTTCTTGCACACAGTGCTAAAATGTCTAGTTACGGCACTGTTGCTAGGTATCCATTTCTCTGGCCCTGAGCAGGTTTCCCTCACCAGATCCTCTCCAGGGGTGAGGGGGTGGACTTGGATGGGATGTGTGTGTGTGGGGATATGTGGGGGGGGCCCAAAGCATTTTGTCGCACCGGGGCCCACCGCTCGCTTGTTCCGCCACTGACTACACCACACAGAGCGGCACAGGCGCGGCGGGCATCTCATGCCGAATGAACACATTAGGGGCCAAATGTAATGACGCCGGGGTCCGGCGGCCATGCAGGATGCCAAACGAGCATTTAAAAAAATGCCTACATTTGGCCGGTATCCCGCACGACCGCCGAAATCGGGCATCAGTACATCCGGCCCTAGGTGTATGAGAAAACCTATAACGGAAATTTGTATCAAGAGCTTTATTATTAAAACATCACTTGCTCTATGTGCTTGCTTCTCTTTGTCATCCTGCCCTTTTCTTTCTGACAAGTATAAATAAGGCAAGAGAATCTGCTTATCTGACATCTCTATTTCTGGTGAAAACATAACAATGAATCATAGCCTTCAAGTTCGCTGCCTAGGTGCCTTCTTTGTCTCAGAACTGTCCTTTGCTTTCCACATATTGTACAGTCTGTTTCCAAATCCTGCTCGTTCTCTGGTATGATACGTTTCCGGAATACACAAGACACTGCAGACACTTTAATTCATGCAGTCATAATCGCCTCCATTCACTTTTGCAGTTCCCTTCTTATTGGTCTGCCACTAACCAGACCTTCATCCCTAAAGTCCAGTGCAGTGAAAAGACAAATTTTCTTCAACAAAAGTTCTACATGTTCTGCTTGGCTCTTCCTGTTCTATTATTGCTTGCCTATAATTTACAGAATCCAATATAAATATTTCTACTAGCAAGCATAGTCAATGCCATTAATAAGAACTGCACCAACATACATCTATTCATTTGTCTCCGATATCTCCCAACGTGTTCCTTCCTTTCTTAATATCTGCTCCTATGAATGTAGACAAAGCAGAGAGTGAGTTATACAAAGTAATTAACCAGGCACTGCTCAGACATTAATAATGATAAAAGAATGACATTCATTTTAGTCCCAGAATATCAGAGGTTACACACTTTTCCAATTATGAGAAAGCATAAAGCTTTTCAGGGTTTGCCTGTTCTAAATTACTCTTCTGGTTTATTCAAGAGCATGGTCTAGAAATACCGGAGGGCTATAGCCAAGTCTTAATTGCCATGGCAACACGTATACGTTTTTCAGACTGTTAGATCACATTCCGCAGGGAGCAATGCTAGCCAGGAAGACTACATTGGGATATTTACATTTAACATAAAGGCAAGTCAGACAAATGAAAGGTTCTGTTTGACAGGTCTATATATCTTTCAACCTCTCTGTATGAGGCAGTTAAAATAGTGTTCACTTATTCTAAGACTGGTAACTAGACAAATACATAACAAAATATCAACAATTGGAACTATCAACATGTTCAAAATCTCTACCCTGCACTTGCTTTAAAGCTGCTTATATAGTCACGCTATCATTTTGGCTGCAAGAAATATAAACAGACAGAAGAGAGTTAAAGGCCAGACTTCTAACAGGGTAAAAAGGGGGGATGCTGTGTAGCTCCCCCAGTCATCCTTGGATGTGCGGGACGGGGATGCTGTGTAGCTCCCTGTTACCCCTGTGTTGTGAGGGAAGGGGGGGGGGGTAAGGCTGCTGCTGAGTAGCCCCCAGTCACCCCAGTGTGTATTGGAGGAGTAGGGGGGCTCAGGGCAGCCATCAGGGGGACTGTGGGGACTGGTGGGGACCTTACAGAGAATGGGGCCTACCCCTGGCTCCTACTGTCAATACCTGTAGAGCTGCACCAGTCTGTGAATCAACATCAGTCTGATGCGCAAGGAGGGCTTCTTAAAACTAGAGATGAGCGCCTGAAATTTTTCGGGTTTTGTGTTTTGGTTTTGGGTTCGGTTCCGCGGCCGTGTTTTGGGTTCGAACGCGTTTTGGCAAAACCTCACCGAATTATTTTTGTCGGATTCGGGTGTGTTTTGGATTCGGGTGTTTTTTTCCAAAAACACTAAAAAACAGCTTAAATCATAGAATTTGGGGGTCATTTTGATCCCAAAGTATTATTAACCTCAAAAACCATAATTTACACTCATTTTCAGTCTATTCTGAATACCTCACACCTCACAATATTATTTTTAGTCCTAAAATTTGCACCGAGGTCGCTGTGTGAGTAAGATAAGCGACCCTAGTGGCCGACACAAACACCGGGCCCATCTAGGAGTGGCACTGCAGTGTCACGCAGGATGTCCCTTCCAAAAAACCCTCCCCAAACAGCACATGACGCAAAGAAAAAAAGAGGCGCAATGAGGTAGCTGTGTGAGTAAGATTAGCGACCCTAGTGGCCGACACAAACACCGGGCCCATCTAGGAGTGGCATTTTTGTTCTCCATATTTTAATAGGCACAACTAAAAGGCACCTCAGGTAAACAATGGAGATGGATGGATTGGATACTAGTATACAATTATGGACGGGCTGCCGAGTGCCGACACAGAGGTAGCCACAGCCGTGAACTACCGCACTGTACTGTGTCTGCTGCTAATATATAGACTGGTTGATAAAGAGATAGTATACTCGTAACTAGTATGTATGTATAAAGAAAGAAAAAAAAACCACGGTTAGGTGGTATATACAATTATGGACGGGCTGCCGAGTGCCGACACAGAGGTAGCCACAGCCGTGAACTACCGCACTGTACTGTGTCTGCTGCTAATATATAGACTGGTTGATAAAGAGATAGTATACTCGTAACTAGTATGTATGTATAAAGAAAGAAAAAAAAACCACGGTTAGGTGGTATATACAATTATGGACGGGCTGCCGAGTGCCGACACAGAGGTAGCCACAGCCGTGAACTACCGCACTGTACACTGGTTGATAAAGAGATAGTAGTATACTCGTAACAACTAGTATGACTGACTATGACGGTATAAAGAATGAAAAAAAAACCACGGTTAGGTGGTATATATTATAATACAATTATGGATGGACGGACTGCCTGCCGACTGCCGACACAGAGGTAGCCACAGCCGTGAACTACCGCACTGTACACTGGTTGATAAAGAGATAGTAGTATACTCGTAACAACTAGTATGACACTATGACGGTATAAAGAATGAAAAAAAAACCACGGTTAGGTGGTATATATTATAATACAATTATGGATGGACGGACTGCCTGCCGACTGCCGACACAGAGGTAGCCACAGCCGTGAACTACCGCACTGTACACTGGTTGATAAAGAGATAGTAGTATACTCGTAACAACTAGTATGACACTATGACGGTATAAAGAATGAAAAAAAAACCACGGTTAGGTGGTATATATTATAATAATACAATTATGGATGGACGGACTGCCTGCCGACTGCCGACACAGAGGTAGCCACAGCCGTGAACTACCGCACTGTACACTGGTTGATAAAGAGATAGTAGTATACTCGTAACAACTAGTATGACTATGACGACGGTATAAAGAAAGAAAAAAAAATACCACGGTTAGGTGGTATATAATTATACAATTATGGATGGACGGACTGCCTGCCGAGTGCCGACTGCCGACACAGAGGTAGCCACAGCCGTGAACTACCGCACTGTACTGTGTCTGCTGCTAATATAGACTGGTTGATAAAGAGATAGTATACAACAATATACTACTATACTGGTGGTCAGGCACTGGTCACCACTAGTCACACTGGCAGTGGCACTCCTGCAGCAAAAGTGTGCACTGTTTAATTTTAAATTAATATAATATTATGTACTCCTGGCTCCTGCTATAACAACCTGCAGTGCTCCCCAGTCTCCCCCACAATTATTATAAGCTTTTATACATTGATGTGCAGCACACTGGGCTGAGCTGAGTGCACACAGACTGAGTCACACTGTGTGACTGCTGTGTATCGTTTTTTTCAGGCAGAGAACGGATATAGCAGAGAACGGATATATTAAATAAAAGTTAACTTAACAACAACTGCACTGGTCACTGTGGTAAACTCTGTCTGCACAATCTCTCTCTCTCTCTCTCTCTTCTAATCTATTCTAATGGAGAGGACGCCAGCCACGTCCTCTCCCTATCAATCTCAATGCACGTGTGAAAATGGCGGCGACGCGCGGCTCCTTATATAGAATCCGAGTCTCGCGAGAATCCGACAGCGTCATGATGACGTTCGGGCGCGCTCGGGTTAACCGAGCAAGGCGGGAAGATCCGAGTCGCTCGGACCCGTGAAAAAAAAAGTGAAGTTCGTGCGGGTTCGGATTCAAAGAAACCGAACCCGCTCATCTCTACTTAAAACAAGCTTTATCTGAGCATCACCTCACTGTAAACCGTTCCTGTTGGTCCGCAACACTCCACCCATAAGTAACATCACAAATGTATGACATCACATAGTGGTGGAGCAGTACAGCAGAATATTTTTTTTTGGGGGGAGGGAGGATCCCTGTCTGTTTTGTCTTTCCCGGGCCACATAATTTCTGATGGCAGCCCTGGGGTGTGTGTGTGTGTGTGTGTGTGTGTGTGTGGGGGGGGGTGGGGGGTGAGGGGGGTATGGGGTGCATATATTATCAGTGTCTGGCATGTTGTGACTGTTTTGGGGGCATGTCAAAATGACTCTGTAATCTCAGGATGGGCCCTGTCTATTTTGTCAGCCCCGGGCTCCACAATTTCTAATGGCAGCCTGGGGAATTTAGTGATCATGAACGCTGCAGAGGGGAACAGGGTCCAGACGCAACATGCATGGTGCAGACTTACTTGGTACGATCTCCTAAATCTGCAGTGAAAAAAGAGTAGTGTGACTGGATAACCTAACATTGGTGGTCATTCCGAGTTGTTCGCTAGCTGTTTTCGTTCGCAGCACAGCGTTCAGGCAAAAAAGCGGCACTTCTGCGCATGCGTATGCCGCAAAATGCGCACGCGCGACGTACTTTGCCAGCAGCCTAAGTAGTTTCACACAGGCTCTAGCGAAGCTTTTCAGTTGCACTGCTGGCCGCAGAGTGATTGACATGAAGTGGGCGTTTCTGGGTGTAAACTGGCCGTTTTCAGGGAGTGATCGTAAAAACGCAGGCGTGCCTGGAAAAACGCAGGCGTGGCTGGGCGAACGCAGGGCGTGTTTGTGACGTCAAAACAGGAACTGAATGGTCTGAAGTAGTGATGAGCGGGTTCGGTTCCTCGGAATCCAAACCCCCCCGAACTTCACCCATTTTACACGGTTCCGAGGCAGACTCGGATCCTCCTGCCTTGCTCGGTTAACCCGAGCGCGCCCGAACGTCATCATCCCGCTGTCGTATTCTCGCGAAATTCGTATTCTATATAAGGAGCCGCGCGTCGCCGCCATTTTCACTCGTGCATTGGAGATGATAGGGAGAGGACGTGCAGCTTTCTCTCAGTTGTGTTCAGTGTGCTGCAAATATCTGTGCTCAGTGTGCTTGCAAATATCTGTGCTCAGTGTGCTGAAAATATCTACGTTCTCTGCCTGAAAAACGCTCCATATCTGTGCTGCATTGTAGAATATAGTAGGAGGACAGTGCAGAATTTTGCTGACCAGTGACCACCAGTATTATATCAGTACGGTACAGTAGTCCACTGCTCTACCTACCTCTGTGTCGTCAAGTATACTATCCATCCATACCTGTGGTGTATTTTAGTTGTGCGCAGTATATAGTAGGAGGACAGTGCAGAATTTTGCTGACCACCAGTATATATATAGCAGTACGGTACAGTAGTCCATTGCTCTACCTCTGTGTCATCAAGTATACTATCCATCCATACCTGTGCTGCATTTTAGTTGTGCGCAGTATATAGTAGGAGGACAGTGCAGATTTTTGCTGACCACCAGTATATATATAGCAGTACGGTACAGTAGTCCATTGCTCTACCTCTGTGTTGTCAAGTATACTATCCATCCATATCTGTGCTGCATTTTAGTTGTGCGCAGTATATAGAAGGAGGACAGTGCAGAATTTTGCTGACCACCAGTATATATATAGCAGTACGGCACAGTAGTCCATTTCTCTACCTCTGTGTCGTCAAGTATACTATCCATCCATACCTATGCTGCATTTTAGTTATGCGCAGTATATAGTAGGAGGACAGTGCAGAATTTTGCTGACCGCCAGTATATGTATAGCAGTACGGTACAGTAGTCCATTGCTCTACCTCTGTGTCGTCAAGTGTACTATCCATCCATACCTGTGCTGCATTTTAGTTGTGCGCAGTATATAGTAGGAGGACAGTGCAGTATTTTGCTGACCACCAGTATATATATAGCAGTACGGTACAGTAGTCCATTGCTATTGAAATATTACTGGCATATAATTCCACACATTAAAAAATGGAGAACAAAAATATGGAGGGTAAAATAGGGAAAGGTCAAGATCCACTTCCACCTCGTGCTGAAGCTGCTGCCACTAGTCATGGCCGAGACGATGAAATGCCATCAATGTCGTCTGCCAAGGCCGATGCCCAATGTGATAGTAGAGAGCATGTAAAATCCAAAAAACAAAAGTTCAGTAAAATTACCCAAAAATCAAAATTAAAAGCATAAACTTGCCAATATGCCATTTACGACACGGAGTGGCAAGGAATGGCTGAGGCCCTGGCCTGTGTTCATGGCTAGTGGTTCAGATTCACATGAGGATGGAAGCACTCATCCTCTCGCTGGAAAACTGCAGTGCCACTCCTAGGTGGGCCAGGTGTTTGTGTCGGCCACTTGGGTCGCTTAGCTTAGCCATCCAGCGACATTGGTGCACCTCTTTTTTTCTTTGCATCATGTGCTGTTTGGGGACTATTTTTTAAATCTGCCATCCTGTCTGACACTGCAGTGCCACTCCTAGATGGGCCAGGTGTTTGTGTTGGCTACTTGGGTCGCTTAGCTTAGTCATCCAGCGACCTCGGTGCAAATTTTAGGACTAAAAATAATATTGTGAGGTGTGAGGTGTTCAGAATAGACTGGAAATTAGTGTAAATTATGGTTATTGAGGTTAATAATACTATGGGATCAAAATGACCCCAAAATTCTATGATTTAAGCTGTTTTTGAGGGTTTTTTGTAAAAAAACACCCGAATCCAAAACACACCCGAATCCGACAACAAATTTTCAGGGAGGTTTTGCCAAAACGCGTCCGAATCCAAAACACGGCCGCGGAACCGAATCCAAAACCAAAACACAAAACCCGAAAAATGTCCGGTGCACATCAGTAGTCTGAAGCGATCGCAAGCGCTGAGTAGGTCTGAAGCTACTCTGAAACTGCACAAAATAATTTTGCAGCCGCTCTGCGATCCTTTCGTTCGCACTTCTGCTAAGCTAAGATACACTCCCAGAGGGCGGCGGCTTAGCGTTTGCACGGCTGCTAAAAGCAGCTAGCGAGCGAACAATTCGGAATGAGGGCCATTGTGTGGTTCATTTCTGAGTTACCCACACTTCTAACATTATCTAACACACACAGTATGTACTGTATATGCAAAATATACATTTAAATAACGCGATCACAAACGCATCTTTCTAATCAGCCATCTTTTTTTTCTACCATAATTTTACTACACACTTCTCTTCCTTGGTTTTGTCTTTTTTTATTAATTAAACAGACTGTTGTAAAGAATATGCTGTGTAATTTAAATTCCATTTTGTAGCCAATGTATATGGTGATGGGATACTTAGTACTTTGGAGCTAGACATTTTCAACACTAATTGCGTGATATTCTTTTTTTAACTGGCAAGTAACATTTCTGTTGACATTTTATTTTCTGTCTAGAAGATTATGTGTTTTATTTATTCTGAATTTATTGCATTCATCCAGTCCCCAAAGAAACCAAAGCTTAAAAGTCAGAGTATACTGAATAAGGGGGAACTGAACAAGAAGGGTATGAGCGATGTTGAAAGGGAAGTTTTATTTTGTATATATTACAGCCTTACAGATTGAAAACAAATAGGGTAATGTTAAAATTGCATTTACTACTAATGCTGTATATCTGTGCTATAATTGTGCAAAAGTATACACCAGGGGTGGCCAATCAGTCAGAGACAAAGAGCCAAAAAATTCTTGTTAGGTACGTCAAAGAGCCGACATTGTGCGTGCAAAAATGGTGTGTGGATTTGTGCCAGCTAGGCCACGCCCCTGGTATAAATCACATTGGAAAAGCTAGATCCAACATAAGATACATTTAAGAACCAGATCCATATAAAATATTTTGAAAAAGCCAGATTCACATAATACACTTCAGCTCCTCCTGTGCCACTTCAGCCAGCTCCCCAATGTGTCACTCCAGCCAGCACCCTCCTGTTTACTACAGTCAGCTCCCCATTGTGTCTCTCCTGCCAGAACACTCCTGTGTCACTCCAACCAGCCCCGACTTGTGTCACTCCAGCCCACACTCATATGTCACTACAGTCCCCCCAAAACGTGCCATTGCAGCCAGTGGCCAGTGCAATTTAATTGTTCCATGGCCACTTGACTGCAGATTCCCCGTGAAAAGCTGGGCCGCTTGCTTGAATTAGCCTCCCAGGCTGAGTGTTGCCAGTCAGACTCTGATTGCAGCAGCCACTTTATGTGTCCTCTATTTGCCAGTGGATGTCTCACCTATAGTATTTGGCTTCCTGAGTTTTCAGTCCCCATAGTGCTGCTGCGTGTCTGACTGGAGTGCAGTGGTTTCTGGATCTGTTGTGGTCACATGAGTGTTGGGAGCCATATTTGAGTAACGAAAGAGCCGCATGTGGCTCAAGAGCCACAGGTTGGCCACCGCTGGTATACACACTTGTTGTTTGGTATGTAAACCTGGCACATACCGTATATTACTCATGTACAACTGGATGCATTGTGAGATGCCTCCTACTGAACATGCTGTTTGCATGTAAATGTCCTTTTTCATGCAAGCAACCTTTTCTGCTTTTGTTCAGGGCCCAAATGTGTCAAACTCTACAAGGGCAATGTTACAGTCTTTTTATATAACACCTACTGTACATAATGTGTGTAAATCCCACCAAGGTAAGTATCATGTGCAGTTCAATTTACAGGTATGTATAATAGGTTCATCAGGTCTCTGTTCCCCCTTATTTCCCTTATCGGAGCCTGGAGATCAGATTACTTACAGAAACCGGTTGCCAAGAAGTCTTGTGGTGCAATTAAGGATACACTTATTTTTTAAAATACTTTTGTACAGATTTAATGACAAGATCTAAAGACTGGAATTTTATTCAGCTGGAACACTTCAGTGTAACTTCTTCCTTTACTGTGAAAACTAAAGGCCCATAGACACTTGGCGAGAAAATGAGCGACATCGGTCATTTTCCCACTTCCTGAGCGATGTTGCTCATTTTCTCAGCAAGTGTGTATGCCGCCAGTGTCGTTCGATATATCAGCCAGTGTGTACGGGCCTTTAGAGTTCTGTCTGTGAGAAATTTCAACAATGTTTCCTTGCATGCAGCTGCAGTAACTGTGGAGACTGCTGTATCTTTCTAATGACTTTGTGGGTAGTCTCAAAGCTCAATGTGTTACTAGCCAGCTGTAGTTGAAGCTACCAGTCCATACCACTGTGTTGTCAGCTAAAATATAACTGTTACAGATGAAATAGAATATTCTTAGTAAGGGTTGCTGGATCTGAAGGGTGCAATGGACTTAGTGTTTGCTCACCAGCTCCTATTCACTGTGTTCACTGAAGCACCATCCCCTTTCTCAGGCTGGGAGCTGCCTCCGGTCCACCCCTGTTGGGGTGGGGAGCTACATCACCACACTCCCCTGCAATAAAAACTCCAATTCAGCTCCACCCTATTCAGTGCATGTCAGCTGCGGTCACTGGAAGCTGTGGATATGCTGCGGGAGGCTCTCACTGCTCTCTGGTTGCCATTTCTCTAACTCCGGTCACTGGGGACAGTGGCTTTTACAGGTAACCTGCGCAGCACCTCTCACACCAGACCAGCCACCGTCCTCTCCCTAAGGTTGTGTCTATGTTACCTTTGTGCTCAGGACCTGTAAGTGACAAAACGAGAGGGCAGGAGAGAACTTCCGCCCCTACAGCTCCTAAATGTTTTCTTCATTCTCCGTTCGTTTGGGGTAAAAAAAAATTCTATGCAGTATTGGACCCTCGCGGGCTCGCTTCACTCGCCACGATTCGGGCTCGGTGTCTTGCTTCGCTCGCCACACTTTACTATTCCAAATAGATTGTGACATGGACCCAGGGGGTTATGGGAAAGGTCCTCTCCATGATGGTAAACTAGACGCTACCCTCTCCCTAAGATGGCTGCCCAACCACACCAACTGGCACAGCTGACACTGGTCATGTAAAAAAATAAAATAAAATTGGAGAGAACACTTAGCCAGCGCTGTATTCGTTTTCCTTTCTTTAAGGTTCTCCTTCAAATCTCACAGATAAGAGCGCATGTAAGATAATAGAAAGGATTGTATATAGTGAAGTATTGTTTAATACAAAACATTTGTACACAAATAAACATTAGACATAGGATCAGAATAAGACAAAATCCTCTAGGAGGCGTGTAGGATGGGTAATTACCAAGATCAGTGGGGACTGTGGTCAAACAGTCCCAGCAGCGTTTGTGTCCCAAATATGGGTGCTCCGGATCAGCCCACACTTCACACAGATGATAACTGCTGGATCACGGCAACGGCACACCACTCATTCAACGCCTCCACAGGAAAAAACCAACGCGTTTCCTCCCCTAGCTGGGGACTTTTTCAAGGTGCAGTCAAGATACTGATCCTCTCCTTCCAGCCCTTTATTTAAATGTCCCTGCTCCAATGAAATCGTTCTTTCACAGCCGTACATCGTTAAATTAATTACATCTCTTAGTCTTTTTGTTCCTCCTGACTCTCCGTCTACCGAGTGACTTCCGTATACATTGGTGTCCATGGTAACCAGGGTCTCCCCATTCTAAAGACCCTGCGTCGCCGTCTGACTGTAATTTCCGCAAATACGGGTATCCATAGTAACCGGGACTTCCTCACCCTTGCGTCGCGTCACTTCCGGTCTTTCGTCGGGATGAATTCAAAGTCAGTGTTAAACAGTAAAGTCCTCAATGGATATAAAAACTCTCTTGATAGTCAACTCAAACAATGATTCATTTTGGTGTGTATGATTTTTATATTAAAAACATAGTTAGCCGGAACGTCACTTCCGGTGACGTCATGAGCTTTATATAGAATTCTCTTTCTAAAATACAAGACAAGAATTAGAATATTTTCTACATACAAAGGATTTGACAATGTCTGAATAAATATTTAATTACCTAAAGTGCAGTATTGTTTAAAAATTCAGAATTTAAATAATTAAAACATAAACAAATGTGTGGAACCGATAAAAGAGTCATTAAAAGCTTATCTCTGATGGGTTACCCTTTTAACTCGTGGGTTACCTAAAAGCTCCTTTATAAAAACCATTTGACTTCAAAATCAGAGTTTAACCCCCTTGGCCTAAGTGTCCCTAGTTCGAAAATGGCCTTCATTTCCGCCTGTGCCAATTGGTTAGCTTTATCACAGCGTCTCCAATGTCCTTTTATGTGTCGTATTCCACAAAACATTTTTAACGCTCCTACATTACTCTGATGTTGTGTTCTAAAATGTTCAGACAATGAGTGGGTTGCCAGCCCATTTCTGATGTTTCGTAGGTGTTCGCCAATGCGAACTTTCAAAGGTCTAGATGTGCGTCCAATGTACCAGAGGCCACAACTACAACTTATTGCATATACTACATTGGAGCTATTGCAAGTAATAAAATCGTTTATTTTCCATTTGTTTTCATTAATGGAAATTTCAGTGATCTTGCTTGTCACTGTTTTAATACCCCTACAACCTAAGCACATGCCGCATCTAAAAAAACCTTTGGACTTTATAGTACCCATCGGTCTTTTGGGCGGTAATGCGCTGTTAACCAGAGTAGATTTAAGATTTGGGGCCTTCCTGAATATACATTTCGGTTTACCCGGTAGCAAATCTCCAATTATTGGGTCTTTTCGTAAAACTCCCCAATGCTTGTTGAGGGTTTGTTCGATGTTCTTGCGTTGACCGCTAAATGATGTAATGAATGCCCATTCAAATTTGCTATTGTCTTTCTTAATCATCCGTGGTTGTAGTAATGTTTCTCTTTCTATCTCCTCAACTCTATTGATAGCATCCTGTATTCTGCTTTCTTGATATCCTGAGGCTAGGAATTTTCCCTTCATTTCTTCCGCCTGTGATTTGAATATTTCAGGTTTAGAGCAGTTCCTTTTTAGTCGTCTAAGTTGTCCCTCTGGGATTGATCCTAACCAGTTGGGATGATGGCAGCTGGTTATACCTATGTATGCCCCTGAATCCGTTGGCTTCCTAAAATTCATGGTTTGGATTTGTTGATCTTCAATGTAAATTGTTACATCCAGAAAATTGATTTTCATCTTACTATATTCGAATGTTAACAAAATATTTAAAGTATTATTATTTAAATAATCCATAAAATCCTTTAAAAGTTCCTCTCCTCCTCTCCAAATAAAAAAGACATCATCTATATATCTTTTCCATGTCACCAGGTTCGCTCCGAATGGGCAGTGGTTCCAGATAGTATCTTTCTCCCACTGGCCCATGAAGATGTTGGCATAACTCGGAGCGAACCTGGTGCCCATGGCAGTGCCGACGTTCTGGAGATAAAAAGCGTTATTAAATGAAAAGTAATTATTTCGTAAAATAAATAAAACTCCCTTCTGTATAAAATCCTGTAAACCAATATCCAAATCACTCTCACTTAATGTCAGAGATAAAGCTCTGACTCCAGCAGCATGTTCAATGATGGTGTACAGGGAACGTACGTCCGCTGTCACCATGAGGAAATCTTCTTCCCATTTGATCCCCTTTACGGAGTTCAGGAAGTCCCTAGTGTCTTTCAGATGGGATGGGTTCTTCACCACAAGCGGTTGTAAAAAGAAGTCTATGAATTCCGAAAGGTTGGATGTCACAGACCCTATCCCCGACACAATTGGTCGTCCTGGAGGTTTAACCGGGTCTTTGTGAACCTTCGGTAACACATATATTACAGGGATAATTGGTTCCTCCGTGAAGATGAATTTCTTTTCCCTTTCTTCCAATATCCCTTTTTCACTGTATTCTTCTAACAGCTTTCCCAAATCTGATTTGATACGAGCAGTCGGGTCTGATTTCAATTTCTTATACGTATCTCCTTCACTTAATTGCTTCAAAATTTCGGCCTCATAATCCTCTCTAGTCATAATAACAACCCCCCCTCCCTTATCTGCCAGCTTAATGATGAGATCTTCATTCTCCTTTAAACTCTTGAGAGCCTTCCGTTCCTTAAAGGTTAAATTGTGTTTAGGGACTCTTGTTTGTATTTCCTGTATATCGTCCATCACCAATTTTAAAAAGGTTTCTAAAAAGTTTCCCCGTGTATGTGCCGGGTTAAAAATTGATTTTGGTTTAAAAGGGGTATTGTTTTTGTTAGGGATTTCTCTTTCAGTACTTGTTTCATTCATTAAAAAGAATTTCTTGATGCTCAATTTTCTGATAAATTTTTGTAAATCTACAAACGTATTGAATTTGTTTAAAGGAAGAGAAGGGGCATATTTCAGACCTTTTTCTAACAGTGTAATCTCTTCTTTTGCCAAGACATGGTTTGTTAAGTTAAAGATTTTCATCTTTCCCTCTGTAATTTCATCCTTTTCATTTCCTTTCTCTTCCGTATTTTCTTTGTTCTCATTTCTCTTTTGCTTCTTCTTCTTCTGTTTCCTACTCTTATTACCCTTACCTCCCCTCTTTCCTCTTTTTCTTATCCCTATCTTAACATTCTTAAGCTTCTCCGTCTGGACAAAAAATGAGATGTTTCAGATTGATCTTCCAGAGGTCTGAATCGGTTTGATACCCGTGTTTCCCTGGGGGTATCTCCTCTCCGGTTCCTCCATCTGTCCCTATTGGGTGATCTTCTATATCTTTCTCTTCTTTCATAATATTTATTTTGTTCCCACCTCTCCCTTTCCTCTCTATCGTTCCTTTGTCTATACCCGTCCTCAAATTTTAAGGGTCTTAGTTCCGGGTCTGTGTAGGTGTTGACGTAGGGAAGATTTCTTTTCCATTGTACTCTCGCATTGGGGGTTTCTTTTCTCCTCTCTTTATGTGGTGGGATCAACTTATAATTCCTTGTTTGTACCGGGGTAATAGCTTCCATTTCGTACTCCTCCTGTTCCTCTTCCTCTATCTCCCCCTCTACTAATTCTGGTTCTTCTTCCCTGATTGTGTTTGATTTTTTGTCTCTGTTGAACTTACGTACTTTTTTATCAATAAGGGCTTTCTCACTCTTCTTAAGGTTATTTTCTATTCTTTTTTCAAAATCTTTATATTCTTGGAGGTCTATAAAGGGATGAATCAGGGTCTTGTAATTGTTTATCTCACTCTCTAATTTATTCAATTCCCGCCTCCTATCTGCAATAATTAGCCCTATTAGGGACAAGGAGCATGTTTTTAGAATATTCGCCCATTCAGTTTTAAATCCCTCATCTGATGATGAAAAGGTGGCACATTTCTGAATACATAAGCCTTTAGGGATGATTTGGTGGGAAAGGTATCTCTCCATTGTTACCATTTCCCACCATATCCTGCTTTCCCTCAGTAAGACGTTTTCCAGTTTCCTCATTAAACTCTCTAAATTCTCATCTATGAGGGTGGAAGTATTTCCTTCCTCCCTAAACACATAATCAAACGTTGTTTTACGGTTTTCCCGTAGTTTGAACATAGTGCAGCACAGTAAATGTCCTATTGGAAGGATACAAACAATTCAATACACTTAAGATAATAGAAACACTTCAGTGCGCAATTCACAGCAGCTGAGAGCCAGAAATTCTCTCCTATGAGGTATCCTCCACCCCTCACCAAAAAGTGCATGTAAAAAAATATACTATAAAGTCCAAAGGTTTTTTTAGATGCGGCATGTGCTTAGGTTGTAGGGGTATTAAAACAGTGACAAGCAAGATCACTGAAATTTCCAATAATGAAAACAAATGGAAAATAAACGATTTTATTACTTGCAATAGCTCCAATGTAGTATATGCAATAAGTTGTAGTTGTGGCCTCTGGTACATTGGACGCACATCTAGACCTTTGAAAGTTCGCATTGGCGAACACCTACGAAACATCAGAAATGGGCTGGCAACCCA
This sequence comes from Pseudophryne corroboree, assembly GCF_028390025.1. NCBI lineage: Eukaryota > Metazoa > Chordata > Amphibia > Anura > Myobatrachidae > Pseudophryne > Pseudophryne corroboree. The sequence goes on from NC_086444.1 coordinate 335,294,915, forward strand.
CTCATTGTCTGAACATTTTAGAACACAACATCAGAGTAATGTAGGAGCGTTAAAAATGTTTTGTGGAATACGACACATAAAAGGACATTGGAGACGCTGTGATAAAGCTAACCAATTGGCACAGGCGGAAATGAAGGCCATTTTCGAACTAGGGACACTTAGGCCAAGGGGGTTAAACTCTGATTTTGAAGTCAAATGGTTTTTATAAAGGAGCTTTTAGGTAACCCACGAGTTAAAAGGGTAACCCATCAGAGATAAGCTTTTAATGACTCTTTTATCGGTTCCACACATTTGTTTATGTTTTAATTATTTAAATTCTGAATTTTTAAACAATACTGCACTTTAGGTAATTAAATATTTATTCAGACATTGTCAAATCCTTTGTATGTAGAAAATATTCTAATTCTTGTCTTGTATTTTAGAAAGAGAATTCTATATAAAGCTCATGACGTCACCGGAAGTGACGTTCCGGCTAACTATGTTTTTAATATAAAAATCATACACACCAAAATGAATCATTGTTTGAGTTGACTATCAAGAGAGTTTTTATATCCATTGAGGACTTTACTGTTTAACACTGACTTTAAATTCATCCCGACGAAAGACCGGAAGTGACGCGACGCAAGGGTGAGGAAGTCCCGGTTACTATGGATACCCGTATTTGCGGAAATTACAGTCAGACGGCGACGCAGGGTCTTTAGAATGGGGAGACCCTGGTTACCATGGACACCAATGTATACGGAAGTCACTCGGTAGACGGAGAGTCAGGAGGAACAAAAAGACTAAGAGATGTAATTAATTTAACGATGTACGGCTGTGAAAGAACGATTTCATTGGAGCAGGGACATTTAAATAAAGGGCTGGAAGGAGAGGATCAGTATCTTGACTGCACCTTGAAAAAGTCCCCAGCTAGGGGAGGAAACGCGTTGGTTTTTTCCTGTGGAGGCGTTGAATGAGTGGTGTGCCGTTGCCGTGATCCAGCAGTTATCATCTGTGTGAAGTGTGGGCTGATCCGGAGCACCCATATTTGGGACACAAACGCTGCTGGGACTGTTTGACCACAGTCCCCACTGATCTTGGTAATTACCCATCCTACACGCCTCCTAGAGGATTTTGTCTTATTCTGATCCTATGTCTAATGTTTATTTGTGTACAAATGTTTTGTATTAAACAATACTTCACTATATACAATCCTTTCTATTATCTTACATGCGCTCTTATCTGTGAGATTTGAAGGAGAACCTTAAAGAAAGGAAAACGAATACAGCGCTGGCTAAGTGTTCTCTCCAATTTTATTTTTTTACATGCACTTTTTGGTGAGGGGTGGAGGATACCTCATAGGAGAGAATTTCTGGCTCTCAGCTGCTGTGAATTGCGCACTGAAGTGTTTCTATTATCTTAAGTGTATTGAATTGTTTGTATCCTTCCAATAGGACATTTACTGTGCTGCACTATGTTCAAACTACGGGAAAACCGTAAAACAACGTTTGATTATGTGTTTAGGGAGGAAGGAAATACTTCCACCCTCATAGATGAGAATTTAGAGAGTTTAATGAGGAAACTGGAAAACGTCTTACTGAGGGAAAGCAGGATATGGTGGGAAATGGTAACAATGGAGAGATACCTTTCCCACCAAATCATCCCTAAAGGCTTATGTATTCAGAAATGTGCCACCTTTTCATCATCAGATGAGGGATTTAAAACTGAATGGGCGAATATTCTAAAAACATGCTCCTTGTCCCTAATAGGGCTAATTATTGCAGATAGGAGGCGGGAATTGAATAAATTAGAGAGTGAGATAAACAATTACAAGACCCTGATTCATCCCTTTATAGACCTCCAAGAATATAAAGATTTTGAAAAAAGAATAGAAAATAACCTTAAGAAGAGTGAGAAAGCCCTTATTGATAAAAAAGTACGTAAGTTCAACAGAGACAAAAAATCAAACACAATCAGGGAAGAAGAACCAGAATTAGTAGAGGGGGAGATAGAGGAAGAGGAACAGGAGGAGTACGAAATGGAAGCTATTACCCCGGTACAAACAAGGAATTATAAGTTGATCCCACCACATAAAGAGAGGAGAAAAGAAACCCCCAATGCGAGAGTACAATGGAAAAGAAATCTTCCCTACGTCAACACCTACACAGACCCGGAACTAAGACCCTTAAAATTTGAGGACGGGTATAGACAAAGGAACGATAGAGAGGAAAGGGAGAGGTGGGAACAAAATAAATATTATGAAAGAAGAGAAAGATATAGAAGATCACCCAATAGGGACAGATGGAGGAACCGGAGAGGAGATACCCCCAGGGAAACACGGGTATCAAACCGATTCAGACCTCTGGAAGATCAATCTGAAACATCTCATTTTTTGTCCAGACGGAGAAGCTTAAGAATGTTAAGATAGGGATAAGAAAAAGAGGAAAGAGGGGAGGTAAGGGTAATAAGAGTAGGAAACAGAAGAAGAAGAAGCAAAAGAGAAATGAGAACAAAGAAAATACGGAAGAGAAAGGAAATGAAAAGGATGAAATTACAGAGGGAAAGATGAAAATCTTTAACTTAACAAACCATGTCTTGGCAAAAGAAGAGATTACACTGTTAGAAAAAGGTCTGAAATATGCCCCTTCTCTTCCTTTAAACAAATTCAATACGTTTGTAGATTTACAAAATTTTATCAGAAAATTGAGCATCAAGAAATTCTTTTTAATGAATGAAACAAGTACTGAAAGAGAAATCCCTAACAAAAACAATACCCCTTTTAAACCAAAATCAATTTTTAACCCGGCACATACACGGGGAAACTTTTTAGAAACCTTTTTAAAATTGGTGATGGACGATATACAGGAAATACAAACAAGAGTCCCTAAACACAATTTAACCTTTAAGGAACGGAAGGCTCTCAAGAGTTTAAAGGAGAATGAAGATCTCATCATTAAGCCGGCAGATAAGGGAGGGGGGGTTGTTATTATGACTAGAGAGGATTATGAGGCCGAAATTTTGAAGCAATTAAGTGAAGGAGATACGTATAAGAAATTGAAATCAGACCCGACTGCTCGTATCAAATCAGATTTGGGAAAGCTGTTAGAAGAATACAGTGAAAAAGGGATATTGGAAGAAAGGGAAAAGAAATTCATCTTCACGGAGGAACCAATTATCCCTGTAATATATGTGTTACCGAAGGTTCACAAAGACCCGGTTAAACCTCCAGGACGACCAATTGTGTCGGGGATAGGGTCTGTGACATCCAACCTTTCGGAATTCATAGACTTCTTTTTACAACCGCTTGTGGTGAAGAACCCATCCCATCTGAAAGACACTAGGGACTTCCTGAACTCCGTAAAGGGGATCAAATGGGAAGAAGATTTCCTCATGGTGACAGCGGACGTACGTTCCCTGTACACCATCATTGAACATGCTGCTGGAGTCAGAGCTTTATCTCTGACATTAAGTGAGAGTGATTTGGATATTGGTTTACAGGATTTTATACAGAAGGGAGTTTTATTTATTTTACGAAATAATTACTTTTCATTTAATAACGCTTTTTATCTCCAGAACGTCGGCACTGCCATGGGCACCAGGTTCGCTCCGAGTTATGCCAACATCTTCATGGGCCAGTGGGAGAAAGATACTATCTGGAACCACTGCCCATTCGGAGCGAACCTGGTGACATGGAAAAGATATATAGATGATGTCTTTTTTATTTGGAGAGGAGGAGAGGAACTTTTAAAGGATTTTATGGATTATTTAAATAATAATACTTTAAATATTTTGTTAACATTCGAATATAGTAAGATGAAAATCAATTTTCTGGATGTAACAATTTACATTGAAGATCAACAAATCCAAACCATGAATTTTAGGAAGCCAACGGATTCAGGGGCATACATAGGTATAACCAGCTGCCATCATCCCAACTGGTTAGGATCAATCCCAGAGGGACAACTTAGACGACTAAAAAGGAACTGCTCTAAACCTGAAATATTCAAATCACAGGCGGAAGAAATGAAGGGAAAATTCCTAGCCTCAGGATATCAAGAAAGCAGAATACAGGATGCTATCAATAGAGTTGAGGAGATAGAAAGAGAAACATTACTACAACCACGGATGATTAAGAAAGACAATAGCAAATTTGAATGGGCATTCATTACATCATTTAGCGGTCAACGCAAGAACATCGAACAAACCCTCAACAAGCATTGGGGAGTTTTACGAAAAGACCCAATAATTGGAGATTTGCTACCGGGTAAACCGAAATGTATATTCAGGAAGGCCCCAAATCTTAAATCTACTCTGGTTAACAGCGCATTACCGCCCAAAAGACCGATGGGTACTATAAAGTCCAAAGGTTTTTTTAGATGCGGCATGTGCTTAGGTTGTAGGGGTATTAAAACAGTGACAAGCAAGATCACTGAAATTTCCATTAATGAAAACAAATGGAAAATAAACGATTTTATTACTTGCAATAGCTCCAATGTAGTATATGCAATAAGTTGTAGTTGTGGCCTCTGGTACATTGGACGCACATCTAGACCTTTGAAAGTTCGCATTGGCGAACACCTACGAAACATCAGAAATGGGCTGGCAACCCACTCATTGTCTGAACATTTTAGAACACAACATCAGAGTAATGTAGGAGCGTTAAAAATGTTTTGTGGAATACGACACATAAAAGGACATTGGAGACGCTGTGATAAAGCTAACCAATTGGCACAGGCGGAAATGAAGGCCATTTTCGAACTAGGGACACTTAGGCCAAGGGGGTTAAACTCTGATTTTGAAGTCAAATGGTTTTTATAAAGGAGCTTTTAGGTAACCCACGAGTTAAAAGGGTAACCCATCAGAGATAAGCTTTTAATGACTCTTTTATCGGTTCCACACATTTGTTTATGTTTTAATTATTTAAATTCTGAATTTTTAAACAATACTGCACTTTAGGTAATTAAATATTTATTCAGACATTGTCAAATCCTTTGTATGTTGAAAATATTCTAATTCTTGTCTTGTATTTTAGAAAGAGAATTCTATATAAAGCTCATGACGTCACCGGAAGTGACGTTCCGGCTAACTATGTTTTTAATATAAAAATCATACACACCAAAATGAATCATTGTTTGAGTTGACTATCAAGAGAGTTTTTATATCCATTGAGGACTTTACTGTTTAACACTGACTTTGAATTCATCCCGACGAAAGACCGGAAGTGACGCGACGCAAGGGTGAGGAAGTCCCGGTTACTATGGATACCCGTATTTGCGGAAATTACAGTCAGACGGCGACGCAGGGTCTTTAGAATGGGGAGACCCTGGTTACCATGGACACCAATGTATACGGAAGTCACTCGGTAGACGGAGAGTCAGGAGGAACAAAAAGACTAAGAGATGTAATTAATTTAACGATGTACGGCTGTGAAAGAACGATTTCATTGGAGCAGGGACATTTAAATAAAGGGCTGGAAGGAGAGGATCAGTATCTTGACTGCACCTTGAAAAAGTCCCCAGCTAGGGGAGGAAACGCGTTGGTTTTTTCCTGTGGAGGCGTTGAATGAGTGGTGTGCCGTTGCCGTGATCCAGCAGTTATCATCTGTGTGAAGTGTGGGCTGATCCGGAGCACCCATATTTGGGACACAAACGCTGCTGGGACTGTTTGACCACAGTCCCCACTGATCTTGGTAATTACCCATCCTACACGCCTCCTAGAGGATTTTGTCTTATTCTGATCCTATGTCTAATGTTTATTTGTGTACAAATGTTTTGTATTAAACAATACTTCACTATATACAATCCTTTCTATTATCTTACATGCGCTCTTATCTGTGAGATTTGAAGGAGAACCTTAAAGAAAGGAAAACGAATACAGCGCTGGCTAAGTGTTCTCTCCAATTTTATTTTTTTACATGCACTTTTTGGTGAGGGGTGGAGGATACCTCATAGGAGAGAATTTCTGGCTCTCAGCTGCTGTGAATTGCGCACTGAAGTGTTTCTATTATCTTAAGTGTATTGACACTGGTCATGTGACTACCTCCTGACCTCTTGAGCAGCTGCAGAGGCTGCTGGGAATTTTTTGCCTGTGAAATGACAGACATGCGCTGTAGTGCGCTGCACAGTGTCAGATATACAGTAATATCTTGCATAGCAGGGTACAACATATGCAGTGCTTTACAGAGAATATTTACAGACTTTAGTAAGGGTACCGGATGCCCTTCTTATGGGGAGAGTGGGGCCATGTGCAGAGTCTGAGTGACCTTCCCTCCCTCCCCCTTACCTGTGCATGTGTATGGTGCTTTCTGCCGCGGTGCCGGTCTACTGCACATGAGCATAACTCCAGGAAAATGGCACCATTTTCCTATTGAATTATCCATTACACTTATCTACAGAAAAATAGCGCCAGCACTATTTTCCTGGAGGTTTCTTATTAGATGGCCGCAGTCTCCACTATGGGTATATATACTGAATGGATGCAGGATGTTCCCATTATAGATACACCACTGGCACCCCATGGAATGCTGTTAAACACAGAGCACAGTGCATATGGATGCTAAAGAAGTTGCAATTTATTCTGCACATGAGCAGATAACAAATGTTATACAATTTACATACATGGTCATGGCATTAAATGAAGTTTGTGGAGTGTAAATTAAATTTTGTCTTCTGGTGAATGCTCTTCAGGCTGCCCAGCAAAATGTATGTGCAGTAAAGGATTTAGCAGTAAGTTACATGGTCACATTGCTGCAGTCATTTGGTAGTGACTTAAGAAATTCCTCTTAACACCACCTCGGAATGGCTAACTTACTAATAAGCTTCTTTAGCTAATCTATGCCACCACCACCAACATGTGATAAATTAGATCTGCCAAGGTCATGGCGCCCCCCAAGTGCTTGTGCCCAAGGCTTGTCTTAAGCCATTGATTTGTACCTTGGGAGATAGCGGTTAGGGTAGGAGGGGACCGTTAGGCTATGCGAGGGGTGGGTTAGGGTTAAAATACTCACCACCATCCGTCGCCATTCTGAGCGTCAGAATTCTGCTGTCAGGATTCTGACCGTAAATATTTCTATACCAACCCCCTTGCATGTATAATGTTAGTGCTACTGTAAGAGGAGGACTGTATGTACTATAAAAGCCACCTCATGAAATGCTTTAGAAACCATGACTCCAGAGGCAGCTTAGATTTGGCGTTATGAAACATATTTTTCTTTTATGTTTTTTGGCTTTTTATCTATCTATATTCCTCACTGAGGGGCCCATTTGTCAAATAATATTTTCAGTATATTACCAGAAAACACCCACAAATATTAAGTATCCCCAAATGTACCATAGAGAGACTGGGGTAGATATTGCTGAGATCTGATGCAGCCTCTCCATTTCTGACAGCAGCCACTGCCCCCATAGGTTTCTGTGGGGTTTGCGAAGCTGTCAGATTTACCAAGCTCTGGAATGCTTTGCTTTGCCCTGATAGGATAACACCATCTCCAGATGCCGTTACTATATAGTAGCCTGTGTGCCAATGGCTGCATATGTTCAGTGTGCACTGGGCGCAGTACCAGGAGGCAGTGTGATTCCATTACACTATTACACTGCTTCTAGCTCTTTACCAGGATGGGATCTTATCAGAAATAATCCATTTTCACTTTTTTGCAAATTTACACAAAACATATTTAGTATATCCACATTAAAAATGCGTATTCTGATAAATATCCCCCTTAAAGAGCTTGTGTTTTTTGAAGCAGTTTCCGAACATGTGTGAGGCACAATGACTAGTTTTTATAGAGCATTAAATCATAATATTCTGTTCTTCAGTCTTGTTGCATATATTAGGAACTCTTCTGTCTTAATGGCAACTGAAGAAATCAGTCACAAAGGGAGAGAACTGGCCAGTCCTCTGGTACATTCTATCCTTTCATATCTGGTACAGATCTGTGCAGTGTATGGGTTTCTGCCTGGCATATGGTAACTGCACACCATCTACTCAGAACATACTAATGGCTGCCAATACATAACTGAATAAACCAACGTTTATTTCAATCAGCTTTTTGCTCAGACCGTTCAAGTTTCAGAAATCTTTCCAAATAGTACTAAGTATCCCTAATAGTTGATCTGTATAGATTTTCAGACCACGTATAAAACAGCAGTACATGTATATGGAAAATATTAAGTAACTGTTTGCGTATAATGCAGCTGTCATCAAGAATTAGCTAATACTTTAGCACTGGTGTCTATTAACACTCCAAGTGCGCAAAATTTATCCTTAATTTGTTTTTTCTCAAATACTCATGAAGAATGTGACATGTGCATATTTAACTCTGCATAAGCAATGTGGAATGGTAAGTGTCCAAAGCTACTTTTACAAACCCATATAGTATTACAAAAAAATACATTGTATTAGTATATTCAATAAAATTATGGATGTGCATTAGAATGTAATCTGTTTACCCATCATAACATATGCGCATGTTTGACAACGTGCATATTTAAAAATATGAGTTTTATGTAAGTGAAGGGGCTCTTAGTGTCAGCTTTGTTGTAAATCTGCATATGTAATTGCTATATACTTAAGTATGATTACTGTGTTTGAGAACTGATTGATATAATGTTTTAAAATGTACTCCTTTGAAGTAAGACAGCCCCCTAAAAACATTAATCAAATAACTTTTCTCATCTTGTCATACATGAAATATTGAGCAATTTCCCTTTACAAACTTCTTCTTTTTTTATTGCTACAGCAATAAAACTTTGTGAGATCATTTTATCAATTTAAAATTCAAATAACATAATGCTCTACTTATGTGTTTTGTTTTTTTAGTATGCTATTAAAGTTGCATACATAAAAGCAATGAAGCATGTTACTAATAATACCAATGTTTCGTTAATCATGGGATAGAATCGGAGCTACACGGACTTGAAAAGATTTCTAAAAACGGTTATTTAGTAATACTTACGTAGCATTTTATAATTAGCCAAATGCTCTACTTTATAAAATCTAATTTATAGAAGTGGAGATGATGGCCATAGCAAGCAATCAGCTTGCACGTATTTATCTAGCACCCACTAGAAAATAATAGCTAGAATCTGATTGGTGCTATGGGCAAGATCTCTACCACTATAAACCCTCACTTTAGTAAATATACCCATCTGTGTGTTGAGTGGAAGGGGGGGGGTGGGGTGCAATAAGAAAACATAAGGATGGGAAAGAGGAATTCAGGACCAAAACATACACATTAGTTGCAAATATTTTCAACACGGTAACTAAGACATTTGAAAACCAGCACTTGGAATATCATTAAACAAATAAAATAACAGTAGTCCACTAAAAAGTTCATAAACAGATTCAATGTGGTGTATAAAATTCAAAGACAAAATAGGATGGAACCAGGGGCAGATCCATGGGAAGGAGGGATCATTCAGGGCAATCGCACCCCGCCCCCCCCTCCTTAACACTCCCCTGCCCACTATCACTGGTCGCTGTATACTAGCATAGTGGCACATTGGGCAGAAAGAGATCAGAAACTGCTTTTGTTCAACCCCCCTCTGTTGATCTGCCACTTAATGGAGCTGAATTTTACTGTTGAAGTTCGTCATTCAAGTCATACAAAGAAGAACACATTTCCTGAGTGTTCTGGATCCAATTAGAATGATCCACCAGTAGCACAACTACTGATGGATCAAACAAAGGATCATTCAACACACCAATCAATCATGTACAAACATTGAAAAGTGTGGATGAAGAAAGTTTAGAATTAGGGGTTAGGATTAGTATCTGCAGGAAGTCATCACATGACCGCCAGACCTGGAAGACAATGCTGGAGTAGCCAGAATTGCTTTACCAGGAAAGTCACCACTATGCCACCAGGGATGTTTTGTTTACATTCTAATCATGTTGACACTTCATCTGTCAACATTTCATCAGTGCCAACGTGGTCAATGCCGACATGCCAAGCATGTGACTTGCTTCAAAAGGACATTTTAGATTTTTTGTATTTTCACAAATGATAATATGTAAAAAAAATATTCAAGTTGTTTCCAAATGAAAGTATCTTCACTTGCCAATAGGTAATATTGATTTGAGATCTTAAGATGTTAGAATAAAAATACATCTTTCTTATTCAATGGATACCAAAGTTAATGCTAAAAAGTATTTAGATTGAAGTTTTGTCGGTCTTGTCGACATGTTTAAGTGATAGATTCAACTAATCCCAGGGGTTACCACATTGCTCTAGAACCAGGTTTAACAATGTTCAATTACATGACAATTTCTCCGAGCAGTATGCCCATCACATTAACCTATAGATTCAGGGTAAAGTGCTTGGAGCTGTGGAGTTACCCTATGCAGTAAGCACCAGATGGTGTACTGAACACATCCTCTGGGGCTTACCCTGCAGGGTAGCGGCAGTAATTGAACAGCTCCAGGCATAGTGCCATAAGTCCCAAGGTTAATTGAATCTACCCCTTGGTATTTTTTTCAAGTGTTTCCAAGATGTTGCGCCTTATGGGAATGTGACAGGCATGTTGATAAAAGTGGTTGTGTACAAAGACTCTCAACTGCTCACACAGGAGGCCATACTCAGAAAGGAACTGACTCTGCCATAGGGATGGTGCAAGTTTCACTAGTGCTACTGATGGCGCATGATAATGTCAATTATTATCTTTAAACATAAAGCTATACACTATTACCGTGGAGCCGCTATGGCCGCTAGACCACGTGCACATGCTACGCACTTTGTACGCTATTTGCGTACAGAGTCCCGCACGTGGTACGTACTTGGCGTACACACGCTGAGTGTACGGAATACACACAGCGGGCGCACACACAGTTGATAACCCTTAAACCTTGTTAATAAAACACAGTAAGAATATGCTTATACTCTAAACCTTAGTAGTCAAATACTGTAATGATGTAACGCTTAAAAACCTTAACAATGTGTATGCTGTTTGAGCGATTGAGACGCTAAGAGAGCCCTTTGCAGGAAAGTGAAAACACAACACCGGGTTTGGTTAAAACCACAGCAGCTCTAACACTGCCGTGGATTATTCAGAGAAAAAGGGGAAAACAGTACAAGTTATACACTACAAGCTAACACAGAAATCTAACAGAATAACAGAGAATAAGACGAACAATGGCTACAGAGAATATACATACGTGGGGAATCTTTCGCAAGCGCGACCTGGAATCCAGTCCTCAGCTATTCAGGTAGAAAGCCTTCAGAGACATCAGGCTGGCCAGGCAACAGTGGTCTTTATATACACAACATACATTCACAATACAATGGTACCTGTAATCTCATTGTTCATTGGACACAGGGATGTGTCTCTACATTACAGCAAAGGTTATAGGTGGATTTGAACAGGTGGGCTGTGTCTTTCCCCAACTGCTCTGGTGGGAGGTATCCTCAGGATTCCCGCCGCATGTGTAATTTACAGCAAATACAGTTAATGTTCATAATCTACTTCTGTACATAACTATACGCAGGAGCGAGTGATCCTTTCCTAACTAACACCGGAATGTTACCCTTAAAATACCCTACAGCTGGATACTAGACACCAACTTTCAACCTTTATCTGACCCTTCCTATCATGCAAAGAGGAATCCCTCCGTCCAGGAACTGTTTAAACTAATCTTTCTCGCTGACATGGTCTAGGGGAATATTATCTACAAAATGCACTATTTGGGTTAAATATGCTACGATTGAGTCGCACGATACACGCTTACAAACTCCGCCGTAAATACACATCTCATGCGCACGAGACGCTGGAGCGTCCCCTACGCAACTTGCGGGTATGTGTACGCACGGGGGAACAGGTGCACGAGCAGCGCGCGTGTGCATGAGGGGTTAGTACAAGGGGTATGCATCATGATATTTTTCGACTTTGACACGCATCTAAAGATGCACCATGGGGTATTTCAGCATCTACAGATACCGACAGTGGGCATCTCATTTCTTCCTCATTCGGATGCACAGATGTACACCAGGGAAGGGCTTTGTAGCAGTATTAGCATAAAATCACAGATGCAAGACCAGCAAAGACACATCCACTGATGCTGTAGCATCTGACTCAGAATCAGGCCCTTCTTTTCCACTGGAGGTATCTGTCCTCCCCGAGCTCACCTTATGTGTTTGTTACCTAACAGGACAGTTTTCAATTTGATCAATATCTCAACCTGGTTAGGAGCATATTTTCCTCTACTCCATAATACTCTCCGAGAATGCATATACATCATTTTATTGAACTTTTTAAACTTGTTTACATGGGGTTGGGTATGGCTTACCGGCGCTGGGGATCCCGGCGGTCAGCATACCGACTACCATGGGATCCCGGCCACAGAATTCCGCCGGGGGCGGGGGAGTGGGGGAGTGAGCGCAACCTTGTATGTGGCTTCTAATCCTGTTTAAGTTAATTGTTAAAAACAAGGAGGGGTTTTCACATGAGGATTATATGTATGCCCAGTAAGATATCTCTGTTTGTCAGCATGCACATCTCATTACATTTATATCTGGCGTCTAAAGGCATATTAAAATGACATGAAAGATTCCATGACTTTCAATCTATATAAACAGATACCACTACATACACAGATAATTAGGTCGACTTGGACAAAATGTCAACATGGACAAAAGGTCGACATGAACAAGGTCAACATGGAAAAAGGTCGACATGAGTTTTTCACATTTTTTCCTCTTCATTTTTTTAACTTTTTCATACTTTACGATCCACGTGGACTACGATTGGGAAGCGAGCCATGCGAGGGGACACGGTGCACTAATTGGGGTTCCCGGTCACTCTACGGAGAAAACAACACCCAAAAAAACATAAAAAGCTCATGTCGACCATTTCCATGTCGACCTTGTTCCTGTCGAACTTTTGTCCATGTCGACCTAAGGTGTGTCGAACAATTGGTGTCAACCTAAGGTGTGTCGACCTTTTTGGTGTCGACCTGGAGTCCCAGACCCATCATAGAGACATCAACACTGAACCTTGGATCTTAATACAGTACATGAGAGTAATGTGCATCTGCTATATATCATAATTATCCTGTTCTTACTTTGAGCTGCAGTTGTACATCTGCTTGAAAGTCCTGGTCACAATCGTGAATACTTTAGCCATAGCTTGTGAATTAGAGCTGTCTTTATATTTATTTTGTTGAATCAAGTGACCTGTATTTTAAATTCATTCAATACCAGTATTTAAACATTTGACTTAGATCTTGGTTTTAGCACTGGATAATTGGATCAGCTCAAATTTCAATTATAATGTAGGATTCTGAAGACTGAGAGCAATTTATGAAAATATTATGAATTATTCTAAAGAACACTGACTATTAATTCTTGTTTTTTTTCTGTATACACCCAATCCCCTGAGACATCGTACACTCGCAGCAAGGCTAAGGGACAATTAACTTTTTTAAAGATCGAAATTCTTCCATGTCTTCACCTCTGGCATGCTTAGCTATAGCATTGGAATGTTATGTAGACTTGCCATGCCGTCCTGGGTGGCCTTTTGTCACTTGGGAAGTGGTACTAAATAATGTAACAGCATTACCTTTAACAAATAATAAAAATGCATGAAAAACAAGAACCATGCCTTGGTAATGAATCAGCTACAAGAAGCAATTTATCAAGCTAGAAAACGTTGGAAACACTCTCAATTCCCTATGAGACGCAAGACTAACTTATTAAGGGAAGAAACCGCACATGGAAATAAATTAACTATTAGGAGAAAAATGTTGTGAATAGATTCTCTCTTAAACATTGTTTTCCATCAAAGTGTTTAAGGAGATGACAATCGAGACTACAAATATATAATACATTAACCTGTGTCTTGCCGTACATTGTATTTCATTGTATTAAACGCTCTCTTGACAGCAAATTGACTTGTTTATTGTTCAATATTACCTCTGTTGCAGTAGGGGTTTAATTTAATAGTGCCAACAAAATTATACTTTTTTTTCTCTTAATATGCTATCTTCCGCAGGTGTGAGATGTTTCTTCCTCAGCAATTGTGAGAAGTTACAGCTACTTTGTTTTATTCTAGTATCGTGTGATGCAAAATGGCAGGTACTGGAATGAGACCCTCAGACCTGCTAACCATGGGTTTTACCCAGGGCAGTTACGGATTTAGACTTTACTTTCAGGTTTGTTTTTTTAAGAATTATGAGTCCTCCCCTCTAATCATAGCTCCTCTCACTTAGTTATGCCCTACCATTTTCAATATTGAAGAAGATAAAAAAAATATATTATATATATTTATCAAAGGCTACCTATACAAGCTGTAAGTGCCCATAAAAGGCAAATAAAACAAATTTCCCAGGAGTGGGCATGGCGCACAATAGATCCAGTAGTAGTGACAGAGCGGCCTGGGACTCCCTCCTCAGATATGGCCGATGATGTTAATGAGAAGCTGCACCCAGTCAGCCAGCAGCACGGTCACCTCCCGGATCCCCGGCCTGTCTCTCCCACCCAGCAGGACATCACGGACACTCCCATAGCTTCCCAGCAGCAGCCCCCTTGCTGTCTGCCTGGCTTGTTACCGCTCCCTCTGGGGCTGCTGCAAACCTGCAACTGCTCTTTGGGCCTAATTCAGACCTGATCGCTAGGCTGCGTTTTTTTCATACAGCCTGCAATCAGGTCTAAACTGCGTATGCGTATGCACAGCAATGCGCAGGCAAGTAATGCACAGGCACGTCGCACAGGTACAAAGAGGATCGCGTCTCAAGGATGGGTTTGTGCGAAGAATCCATTTGCACGGGCGTTCGCAAGGAGATTGATGGGAAGAAGCCGTTTGTGAGTGTCAACTGACCCTTTTCTGGGAGTGGTTGTAAAAACTCAGACGTGTCCATGTGTTTGCAGGGATGGTTCCTGACATCAATTCTGGTCCTGGACAGGCTGATGTGATCGCAGCGGCTGAGCAAGTCCTGGGCTACTCAGAGATTGCACAAAATCTGTTTGTACAGCTCTGCTATACATGCGTTTGAACAATTGCAAAGCGAAAATACACTCCCCTATGGGCAGCGACTATGCGAACACAGGACTGCAAAAAAAAAAAACCCCTAGCAAGCAAGCAGGTCTGAATTAGGCCCTTTGATCGGGTCCATTACAGCAGGTTCAGGCATGAGCCGGGCGCAAAGCTCTCTGCTCTGCGTGTGAGCCGATCGCCTGTTGCAGCGGCGAACGGGAGCCAGTGGACAGGAGTCGGCGCGGCTGCACATGGGCACAGAGGAAAAGGGGGAGGAGAGGTATGGAGTTGTAGGGGGGTTCATGAATGCCCCCATTGCCCCCCCCCTCCAAATCCACCACTGACCAAGGGGTGTTTAAAAAAAAATAGTGGGAGGGGGTCCATGTGCTCTATCAGACCCCCACCCCCCTCTCCTCCTTCTGCACCTCTCCCATACCTTTTTCTGTTGGTACCATCTTTCTTTCTTTGGGGATGTTTTACTGAACAGCTTTTGGCAGCTTAGTTGGACAGTTTCCCCCCTTTCCCATAGTGCATGATTGGCTTACAGCTAAAGTACTAAGGTGCCCCCAGAAGTAAACACCATTGTAATAGGAGTTCATAACAATTCTGATGTAGATGCAAAGTATATTTAAGACTAAGTAATGAAAAGGAGGCACTATAGTGATACAGGTACCAAGGCAGCTCTCACCAACATATACAATTGCTGTCTGGTTTCTCTAGAGACAGAGAAGGATGAGAAACCTGGTGGCAGTACTGTACAAGCAGCGCAAGGTACAGGTTTCAATCCTAGAGGTCAATATCCAGGCAGCGATCAGAGACCAGGTAGAGGTCAATGTCCAAGCAGCAATCAGTAAATCAGTAAATAGAGGTCATATACCCGGCAGGGTCAATATCCCAGCAGAGGACAGTACAGACCCTATACAGACAGAGTCAGAATCAATTAAGCAGACAAACATGGCGGCAGGCTCGTAGGACACGACATGGCTACAACTATTTCCAGCACTGAGAGACTGGGATCCTTGTACTATAAGGAGCAGGGATTAAATCAGTTCCCCTGCCGAACTGTGGCCCTTTTATAATTATCAGTTGTGACTGCACCACTCTGATTGCCTGGCTGCTTGTGACTTGTTTAAGCAACCCATAAGAAGTCGAAGAGAGAGCCACGATCATTGTTGTGTCAACACAGGATTCCTAATACTATAGATATTTTCTTGCCCAACTGAGTTTACAATCAAAATTGTGTTTGTGAATGGGACATAGACTAAAGCTGGTACACAATAGGTGATATATCAGCCGTTCAAGCGAACGTGACGTATAACGTGATGTCATTCACAGACATATCGCGTAGGCTGTGTGTACGGACAATCCACCAACCACTCGTACACTTGCTGCAGTGGCTAACGTCATGGCTGGGCGGGCAAATTCATTTAGCTGCCCAGTTTGATGACAGGACGGACATATTGAATAGTAAGTGTATATGATTGCCTGGATCGGCAGCTCTATCAGAGCTTAGTTTAACCAGGGATTCAGTATGATATACCAGCGGCTGGGATGCTGGCCGTCAGTACACCAACAGCGGCATCCCGCCCACCAGTATGCCGGCAGCGGGGAAAGCACTAGAAAGCCCCTTGCTGGCTCGCCACGCTGCGGGCATGGTGGCTTGCTGCGCTCGCCACAGGTTATATTCTCGTGGACACCCACAGAGGGAGAATAGCCTGTGTCGCAGGTATTCCGGTGTCAGCATTTCAATGCTTGTTGGGATTCCGACGCCTGCAATGTAAACGCTGGGATCCCGACTGGGGGTATGCTAACCACATCCCCTACCCAGCTTAAGAATTATTTGCCTAAGCAGCTGTCACTGTATTCAATCTATATAGTCTGACTAGTGTCCTAGGGATCTATTTACTAAGCCTTGGACAGAGATAAAGTGGACGGAGATAAAGTACCAGCCAATCAGCTCTTACCTGCCATGTTACAGGATGGGTTTGAAAAATGGCAGTTAGGAGCCGATTGGCTGGTACTTTATCTCCTTCCACTTTATCTCCACCCAATGCTGAGTAAATAGACCCCTTAGCATCATTGATATCATCAGCTCCATTAACCATTGAGATACTCCTCTTTCTATTTATATTCAAATAAAATCTCTGGTCAAGTCAAGCCAGAGATACAGTAATGGAAGACAGACTTTTAATTCATATTATTATTAATGATAGTACATTAAACCCCAGCTGTTGTTCTCTCACTTGAAGTTTTTGAGTCAATCTCTTGCCACTATTTAATCCAAAAGCACTTGGCCTCAAGAATCCTGTATAATGGATCCACCTCAAATTTGGTGAACATTAGCAATGGCACTCAACAATGTTCATTATCCCTCCTGGTATTTTCCCTGGTGATTGTTTGGATTTCACTGAAGGTGCTCGATCTTGTGTTCACAATAGCATTGACTGTTATATGTAATGTTTTGTGGTACAGCTGAATTTTATTATAAATTCTTATTAATGCCTGCGAGTCTGAGTAGGTGCATTATCATGTGTATGACATACTTTCCTATGCTCCTGGATGGTCTGTGAGACTGCAGAATCTTGGGTGGTTCTCCCAGAAGCTCGGAAATTTAGGCAAGTCTCTTAGAGCCAAATGCAGCTGCCCAATGTTGCTCATTTCTCGAGTGAAGTTGTCAGTCCCCGCCAATTGATTAAGGTCACTAATTACGTCATTCTGTAGTTGGGATGGGCCCGTGACTGTTCAATCACCCTCCCTTCCCATACTGCTCACTTGGTCTCATAACGCCCCCTCATTTTCCAGGTCGGTATAAGTAGACACATCTTTTTTAAAATAAACCTTAGGTGACCTATAACCCTCTTGATCTTCTATTGCAGCATTCACTTTTGTTTCAAGAAACATGTAAAACTAAAATACCAGTTTAGTTTAAGTACAGTAACCGCTTCTTGTGCTCAGCGTATGTAAAAGACAACAAACAATTGAAAACACCAATAAAAGCCACTTAATAGGATGTTGGATCAAATGCAATGTACTGTACCAGTGTCCGGAACTGTCTTAGAGATGCAGCACCATCCTGCAACAAGAAAGTCACTTAACTGACACTAGGATTATTTTGGAAATTATGTCTCGGGCGTTGTTCCAGAATATCTCATAATTATTGATTGAGTTTAGGACTGGTGACTGAGAAGGCCATAACATTTGAATAACATCAGTGTCATGCTCATCAAACATTTGGCAATCACATATGCTCTGTGCATAGAATTATTGTTGCCCTGCAAGACAACCCTCCTAGCAGCATGAAAAGAAGATGATCATTCATAAACACAAGGGGTTTATTTACTAAGTGGCAGCTTGCAAAAGACTCCACTTCCTGGCGAAATGTGAAAGTACAATGGTTTAATAACAAAAAGTGATCATTAGTAAAGAGTACCAAATTTGAGCACCATGGATTGCAGCTAACAAAATTGTGGGCCTAATTCAGACCTGATCGCAGCAGCAAATTTGTTAGCTAATGGGCGAAACCATGTGCATTGCAGGGGGGGGGGGGGACAGATATAACATGTGCAGAGAGAGTTATGGGCCCTACACACATGCCGATATCACTGCACGATATGAACGATCTCGTTAATTAATGAACGAGATAACGTTCATATCGTGCAGTGTGGAGGCTCCAGCGATGAACGATGCGCGGCCCCGTGCTCGTTCATCGCTGGGGCCATGTCGGCTGTGCAGGCAGGCTAATATGGACGAGATCGTCCATATTTGCCTGCAAGTCTACGGAGCCGGGTGACGGGGGGAGTGAAGAAACTTCACTCCCCCCGTCACTGCCCCCCCCCCGCCGCCGGGTCGCCCGTCGCCCGTATCGGCGGTCGGGCAGCTCGGCGGCACATCGCCGAGTGTGTAGGGCCTATTAGATTTGGGTGGGTTATTTTGTTTCTATGCAGGATTTCAATTTGAACACACCCCACCCAAATCTAATGCTCTCTGCACATGTTATATCTTCATATCTGCTCCTCCCTGCAGTGCACATGGGGGGTCATTCCGACCCGATCGCACACTACAGTTTTTTGCAGCCATGTGATCGGATCACAATAGCGCATGCTTGCAGGGCGCAATGCGCAGGTGCGCCGCTGCCTGGCGATGGGCAGTGACGAGAAGTACGAAGAAAGCGTTCGCAGCGGTGAACGCAAGAAGATTGACAGGAAGAGGTTGGCCAGGAGTGTCAACTCACCGTTTTCTGGGAGTGTCAAAGAAAAAGCAGGGGTGGCCGGCCGTTTGAAGGGAGGGATCCTGATGTCAGCTCCAGGAAGGATCATCACAGTCGGTGAGTAAGTCTTGAGTTGTGCAGAGTCTGCACAAACTTTTTGCTTGTGCAGCTCTCTGCACAGCCAATCGCAGCCCTGCACAGCTCTAACCCCCTCCCCTGTAAGCGGCGATTGCCTGGTCGCAGCAGTGCAAAAAATAGCCTGCGTGCGTCCAGGTCGGAATGACCCCCATGGTTTTGCCCAACTGCTAACAGATTTGCTGCTCTAAGAGATCTGAATTAGGCCCTATATTCTGTTGTATTTCTTGCTACATATGTTCACTGATCCCTTAGTCATAAACGTGGTGATAGATGGATATCACTTTCCTCCTGTGCTCCTTGCACCACTGGTCTCATAGCATTGCATTGCCAGATATAATGAGTGGTTTATGCATTGCAACCCAACTGTGATATCCTACCCACTAGAGTTCTAATTAAATAATATTTGACTTTAACATAGACAGGTTGACACATTACAGTAAACTTTAGTGATTAAAATGCATTATTTATAAGTGAAGAGAACCTCTTGCAGTCTTCTTGGAAATGATGCAGCCATATTTCAAGATAAAGGCAATAACCCATGTAAATAACTAAATATGTGCTTGGTAATTTAATAAAATGATGGTAGACAGTTACATTAGCGCACAAACACAGAGTAGAATGAGCCCTTTGTGAAATATCACCTCTCGTTCTGTTAACAGTTCTTCACATCTTGTCTTAATACAGCAACTGCCTTAAGCAAAGGACTGTAGAGGAGAGGATGCTTATCTAATATTTTTGAGAGCTCTTTCTATTGTTTTGTTAATGTGTTGACTTCTCAGTACCCTTAGGCAAGAGATTTTCAGAAATCGGCTTTATCTCTAATTTTGTTACAAGATGTTCTAAGTGGAAGGCTCATATTGCCTTTTCCGGTGTATTTTGTCACATGTCCATACGCCAGTGTCTAGTTCGACATTTTCTTTCTTTTTTTAGCTTGCAAATCAACAGGACATTTGCATTTATCCTATGGTGGCACAGTATTGTTTAGAAGCCAGAGCGTAGTGTTTTGATTTGTTTGTAAATACATCTCAGTATGGGGCCCAAAAATGTGGGATTTTGAATTTTGGATAAGGGATACTCAACCTGTATAGGAAAATAAATTCACATTCGCCATGCATTTGCTATAAGCAGTTGGTTTGCTATTATATGTATTAAAAAGGTAAGACATTTTTTTCATTAAAGAATATGCTCTAAATTGCTACATTGATGGCACTGGTTACCATCACGGCAGTTGGAAGGCAGGCTGTCATGTGGCCGATGCCGGAATCCTGACAGCACCTGGAATCCCAGTGCCGGAACACTGATTGGCGACATCTCAAAGGTAAGCATCGGGATCACGGATAGGGTTAGGGCCTGCAGGGAGGTTAGAGTTAGGCACATAGCCATAGCCGCCACCCCCAAATCTTAGCCCCTTGCATCTCCCATGTGGTATAGGATAGGAGACGGGAGGGGTAAAATATCCCGTCCCCTGTGGGCATTCTCATTGTCGGGACCATCTATAAAATGTATCATACTTGCTTCAGACACCTGCTGGGAGTATTGTGATCAGAAAAGGTCTTTTCTGCATATCTGGTGGATATCTATTTCACATCTTGAAATAGATTTGCTATCTTACAGGCAGCCAGGGAGTAGAGAATGGGTGTTATGTGGCTGAAACCCACTCATGCCTTTTTCTACTTTAATGACAAATACTGCACTGCAGGTCTTGGTTTGTGTTTGTTTCTATAGATTACTATTACATGTGGAATCAGTATGGGATCCCGACGGTCGGGATCCCGGTGGTCATAATATCGACGTTGGAATCCCGACATGCGGGATCCCGATGGAGAGCGCTGTGTGTCCCCTTGAGGGCCCGCTGCACTCGCCACGCTTCGGGCACGGTGGCGACACCAATCAATGAATAATGTTTTTTTTTTTTTTAATAAGGTAAATGGTAATTTCTGAAGTCTACACAGTGACCTCTGCTTTACGGGCCCATTTTAAAAAAAAAACAAAAAACAGCACTAATCTCTGTTATCTAAACATGGAAAAAACACTAGATTAGGTTTGTTTTGCAATATCCAGAGCTAATACTGTACAGAAGAGTAGAAGAGTTTATGGTCATGTGAAACCAGAGTTGATTCTGAGTGGCATACAGTTCCAAACGTGGATGCAACCTACAGTATTTAAAGTGAACCTGAGTTGCGGAAGCCAGGTTACATTTAACTTGAGGCTGGATGGGTGTTCCTGGCAGGGCCATAACTAGGTGTGTGTGGAGTGTGCTACAGCACATAGCGCTGCAGGGTAGGGGGCGCTGTTTGCTGCACTTGTCAATTATTTGTTTTAATTACTTTCAATTGCAGCTTCCCCCCTTTTTGTAACCTAGTATCTCGTGACCGCCCGTTTCCTACCCTGACCCCTTCTGTCGCTAATACCTATACAACATTCATGAACTCAACGTGAGATTTCTTTGTTATTCAGTCACATTGTCCTTTATTACATTTCAAGATGCTAACATACCCAGGATTCAAATCCATTGCGTGTGGCATTGCAGTCAGACAATCTATTCATTGAGCTATCTGTCCTTGCATAGAAAGGTAAATAATTGTAAGCTAGAGAATTCCAACTATTTGAAGTTTACCTCTTACTTTGTGAAGGGGTGGTCAACATTGTGGCTGAGCAGAACTATGTAGTGTCTGGCTGCAAGGGATTGGATGTGTGGCTGCACACTACATAGATCTGTTCAACTGCAATGCTGATTTTTTTTTTTACAAAGTACCAGTATCTTCATATAGTGTTCATAGTTTTTATGTAGGATCAAATAGCTCAATGAGTAGGGCCAGGGGCATTTCTATAGAGGGGGAGTCTCTGTGTGTAGGCTCCTCAGCTCTCTCTGCAGCGATGCTGCTGCGCTGCGGGACTCCGGAGGGTAAGTATTAAAAATAATGGGTGCAGGGTGTGTAATGTGAGCCCCCCTGAACCCCCGGGGGCCTGTGTGTACTGCACACACTCCACCCATTATAAATATGCTGTTGAGTAGGGTGTTTGATTAAAATTCACAGGTTATAGGTTTGACTACTGGGTATGGCAGTATATTGAAATGTGTTATTTAATAAAGGGCATTGTAACTGAATAACAATGAGCTCTCAAGTTAAGTGCATGAATGTGGTATATAGAGGTTTTGTGTCCAAATTAATTTTCTTGCAGTGTTCTAGAAATGTGTGTGTATTATTTATATATAATATAATATAATATATTACGATATATTATATTTTATATTATAATATCTATATTATGCGCCTTATGTCACTATTGGAAAAATAGGGGGGGGGGGGCACCAATTCTATTTCTGGCACAGGGCACCTAAAAGTCTAGTTACAGCTCTGGTTCCTGGGTAGCAATGGGGCGGTAACGAGGTATTCGCATGTAGAATAACTGTGACGTGAGTTAGGTCCTATTCTGAGCTGTGCACGTGCAGAGATCTGTCAAATTTCAGACGTATTTTCTGCACCAAGGATGAAGCTGAGGATAGCGCTGACTGCTGAACTTGCAAGCGGAGGACTATGAGCCGCGTGATCACATAGATTCGTCCCACTCAGAATATCGGTGGATGTTCCCATGGGATTTCTGATCACAGATGTGCCTGGAATCACAATCGTATTACGTGCGACTCAGAGTCAAGCCCACAGTGTAATACCTGCAGGTTATTATACATGGCACAAGTTTGACAGATATGTATTTATTCTACAGTGGAATCTACTACAGAAGAACAAAGTATTCTAAGCATTCTATAGCCAGAAGTTTCTAAGCAGAAAAACTTGGAGAGCTTCTCAAACTTCCATTAAGTGCGCCAAATGCCTGAGATGTGGCAGGTGAACGCCAACTATAAATGGAGTGTGTAAAATATTTATTGCATCTGATAACCATGACTAATGTATCCATGTGAGATTTTAAACCTTATCCCTTCCCATACATCAGAAAAGGTTCAATGGACTAAAGCATGTTTTTTTTTTTAATAGCAAAAGCCCTTATATAAGGATTGCTGGCATGGATGTCATAAAATCAATGACAGAAGCATAATCAGAAGTAATTTACAGATGAACTTGCATGCTCAGTTAAACATATTATTTTAAACAAAAGCCAATTTGCTCCCTATGGAGCGTCCGAAGATGGCAGATCAATACTTTTAAATGGAAAATATTCTCCCTTGTTGTAGACAGGCTTCTATATTTAGCAGTACCACAATTCCTGTGATTACTTGTACAATACAAGATCATTGACTACTTTGTTTAGGACAAAAGAGAATTACACTGCTGCTAAAGTAACTATTTGGAAACACCACATTTTTTCCCTGTACATTATCACTTTGGTTAAAATGGCACTCATAGGCTGTATAACTTGCAAACCAAAGTGTATTGAAGCGATAAAGTTTTCGGGGACTTGCTCCCCTTCAGGGTCTGAAGAAGGGGAAAGGGGAGCACCTCCCCGGAACGTAACCGCTTCAACACACTTTGGTTTGCAAGTTATACAGCCCCTGAGTGCCGCCTCATTATTTGGATATATGTAATATATAAATATACGGTGTGTGTGTGTGTGTGTTTGTATATATATATATATATATATATACATATATACATCAGTGTATATATATATATATATATATATATATATACATTTTCAAGGTACTGCACCTGTGAAGAAAGTTAGTGCAGAGATGCAGAGATGTGATTGTATCCATGTGTTACCCATACACTTGTGCGATGCCCCACGACGCGACATCGCGGGGCATCACATCGGCAGTTCAGGAGTTCAGGTGTGATGAAATCGCACCTGAACTGTCAAAGTGATTACCATGTGATCATGCTATAGATCGCATGGTAATCACATGATGGGCACATCACCGCCGAGTGGGAGCGGCCTCTGGCCACTCCAGGCGGGTGCCCATCACACATCGCAGTGCGATATATTGCATGTGTTAAAAAAACACATGCGATCGCACTGCGATTCGATAAGTATTAAGTGCAGCACATACTATCTTAAGACGTGAGATTCGACCGGTGTGCCCGCACATCGTGTCGTAAGGTACCTTAAATGTGCATTCAATCCTTCGATTTCTCTCACAGATGCTGTCGAAATCGAAGGATAGCACCTAATATCTCACAAGTGTATGGGCACAATTACAGTGTGTACTTGTGCATGAAAACATCCTGCTGTTGCTCATTTAGTAACTGTACTGTCAGACATTGCCTGACCTGAAGAGATAAGGATCCAGACCGTTTCTTGCAGGTAAATCACATGACTGCTGTTAGTTATAGGTAAAACACTGTATGAAAAAAAGAATCTAGTATATTGTATACATAGCTAGGAACAGAAAAAGCACAAACAAAACTCTAAAATCTATGTGTGCAAATGCTAGGAGCTTAGGAAATAAAATCCCAGAACTAATTGCAATAATGACAAGGGATGATCTAGACAGTGTGGCAATTACAGAGTCATGGTACAATGAAAATCATGACTGGGACATAGCTATACCGGGATATGCTTTATTTAGGAAGGACAGAAATGGAAAAATCGGAGGAGGGGTAGCAATGTATGTAAAAAAAAGCATAAATACTACATTAATACAAAGTATTGAAGAAAAAACTGAGCCCTTTGGGTGACCATAGAAACAGGGGAAAAGTCGATTATTCGTATTGGCATGATATACAGGCCACCAGGTCAGGAAGAAGAACTTGACAAGAACCTATTGCAGGACATAACTAAAATAGCATTAAAAGGAGAGATAATAATCATGGGAGACTTTAATCTTCCTGATGTAAACTGGGAGGTGTCTGTAGTTCCACTAGAAGTAGGGAAATTTTAAATTCCCTTCAGGGAGCATCCCTCCACCAATTGGTGAGGGAGCCCACGTGGAAAGACGCAATATTAGACTTAATACTTACAAATGAAGACAGAATATCGGACGCAAAAGTTGGTGAAAACCTGGGATCCAGTGATCATCAAGCAGTATGGTTCAGCATAAAGACAGAGTCTGACTCATCCCATACAAAAACAAAGGTGTTGGATTTTAGGAATGCTGATTTTGTAGGGATGGGAAAATGTGTAAGTGATCCTTTGGCAGAGTGGACGAACTTGGAAGCAGTGCAGGAGAGGTGGGAAACATAAAATGTGCAATATTAAAGGCAACAGACCTTTGTATCAAAAGTGTTAGAAAAAACACAAGGAAAAGGAAGCCCGTGTGGTCTGCGAAAGAAGTAGCAAATATTGTGAAAGCAAAAAAAGATGGCTTTTAGGGAATATAAGCAGACACAAAATAATGAAGACAAAGAGATATATCTTGTTAGACAGAAGGAGACTAAGAATGTAATCAGATGTGCAAAGGCACAAGATAAGAAGAAAATGGCCCAGTCAGTGGGTAAAGGAGGCAAAACTTTTTTTTAGGTATATAAGCGAAAGGAGAAAAACAAAAGGCGTATAATACAACTAAAGAGACACTGGGAGTCTTGTTGAGGGAGACAATTTAATAGCAGATCATCTTAATAATTATTTTTGCTCAGCATTTACTACTGAAAGAGAGGGGAAGGGGCCACAGTTAAGTTGCAGGGATATTCAGGAAAATTAAACAAGTACATTTACAGAGGAGAAGGTCCTAACAGAACTCTCAAAGCTGAAAGTGGACAAATCTATGGGGCCAGATGGGATACATCCAAGGATACTAAAATAACTTAAAGAGGTGCTGGTAGCACCATTGACTGAATTATTCAACCAGTCATTAGCTACAGGAGTAATTCCAGAGGACTGGAAAAGAGCAAACGTAGTCCCACCGCACAAAAGTGGAAGCAAGGAAGAGGCAAACAACTACAGACCAGTGAGTCTTATATCAGTAGTAGGGAAATTGATGGAAACACTCTTAAAAGAAAGAGTTGTAGATTATCTCAAATCCAGCAATTTACAGTATCCCAAGCAGCATGGATTCACTGGGGGGAGATCATGTCAAACAAATCTTATTGACTTTTTTGACTGTGTGACTAAAGTGGTTGATAAAGGTGGAGCCGTGGATATAGCTTATCTAGACTTTAGTAAGGCTGTTGCCACTGTTCCACATCGCAGACTGCTAAATAAACTTGAAAGTTTGGGATTGGATATTAGGATTATTGAATGGATAAGATCTTGGTTGAAGGATAGAAAACAGAGAGTTGTGGTTAATGGAGTGCATTCACAGGAGGGAAATGTTACCAGTGGAGTACCCCAGGGATCTGTACTTGGACCAGTGCTTTTTAATATCTTTATTGGTGACATTGCAAATGGCATTAAAGGGAAAGTATGCCTTTTTGCAGATGAAACAAAGGTATGCAACAGGGTAGACACACCAGGTGGGGTGAAACAAATGATCGAGGATCTAGGTAAACTAGAGGAATGGTCAAGAGTGTGGCAATTACAGTTTAATGCCAAAAAATGCAAAATCATACATTTGGGTCTCAAAAATCCAAAGGCTAAATATAGTATTAATGACACTATACTGGAAACTACTGAGGAGGAAAGGGATCTAGGAGTCACTATTTCAGATGACTTAATGGCAGTTAAGCAATGTAACAAGGAAATGAGGAAGGCTAGTCAGATGCTTGGCTGCATTGGGAGAGGAATCAGCAGCAGGAAGAAAGAAGTAATAATGCCACTGTATAGGTCATTGGTACGGCCTCATCTAGAATACTGTGTTCAATTCTGGAGGCCATATCTTCAAAAGGATATTAATACATTAGAAACTGTACAAAGAAGGGCAACTAAAATGGTGCATGGCCTACATCTCAAAATATACCCAGAAAGACTAAGAAATCTCAATATGTATAGTTTGGAGCAGAGAAGGGAAAGGGGGGACATGACAGAAACTTTCAAATATATCAAGGATATATCAAAGTCAGAGAAGGGAAATATTCTCCAAATAAAGAGAAGCAATAGGACCTGAGGACAAGCATTGAGACTGGAGGGGGGGAGGTTCAGGGGGAATTTGCGGAAAAATTACTTCACAGAAAGGGTAGTGGACAAGTGGACTAGCCTCCCATCAGAGGTGGTAGAGGCTAAGACAGTAGAGCAATTTAAACATGCATGGGATAGACATAAGGATATCCTTACAAAGAAATAAGGATCAAATAAGGTTAGAGATAAAAATAATGTAAAAAGGGGGCAGACTAGATGGGCCAAGTGGGTCTTATCTCCCGACAAATTCTATGTTTCTGTTTCATGCTATACATAGATTCTTAAAAGTCTTCTTTATTGCTTTTAGACTGAGCAACTGACCATCAACAACAGTAACCAAGTTCACCTGTATTGTGCTTTTCTGGACTTCAGGTTAGTAACAGACACTTTATTTGGATAGTCGTACTATAATCATATCATGCAGAAAATAAGGAAATGAAGGTGCACACTATAAGCACTAAGTATACTGATAATAATATACTGATAATCTCCAATTAACATGGAGTATAAATAAGGATCTTATAACATGTTTGACCAAAAATACATGGCCACCTACCACATCAAGGTGAACCTCATCAAGTGGGTTATTAACATCCCTAGTTCTTACATGTTATTAAAATCACCCAAGGTCAGTGAGAGGGGAGCTGGCACACACAGAAGGAGTATCTGCCTTCAAGTGTACATGTACTGCAGACACAGTTACAGAATAAAGGGGGGGGGGGAGGTGAGCTGGAATGCACACCCTAATTTTAAACATAATAAAAGGTGCTAACATGCTGAGACTTGTAGTGCCATGAAGTACAAGAAAATGTGGGTGCACACTGTTAGTGTCAGTATTATTAGTGCTTAGAATGTGCATCTGCATTCTTTTGTAATCAAATCATGTTATAAAATCTTTTCAGCTTGAAAGTATTATTGAAATGTATTACATATAGCAATTATTTCATCCAATATTCTGCGTGCTGCCCTCGGTAAGAAGATAACATGGCATCTCTGTGGATAGCTTTATCATAAAATATGATTTAAGCTCACTGGTGTTTAGCAGCCCCATATTTCATGATCAATAGGGGAGGGTCAAGGGAAGGGGGGGGGGGGGAACGCATGGGAGATCCAGCATACACAATATCTTACTGGATACATCCCTAAAGATATAGGCGGTGGGAACCAGTCTCAGCAGCAAAGATCGTGTCTCATGTTGACTTCAGTAGCACTGAAGGATGGACTCTGGATTATTTGAATAACCCGTCCCAGCCAGATGACATGCCTAATGGCAGAAATACTGTGCGCGCTGGTGAGTTCGACATACACACAGAATGAAGCACCTATATATCGGCAGAGCATATGCAATATGTCTATGAATGAACTTGTTCACAGACATATTGTTTGTACACACCCACCGATCAGTTAATGATATATTGGCCAATCAGCCAATATATCTGCCAGTATGTACCCAGCATAATATATAATTAGCGTGCTGAACTGACTTACCAACACAAACCCGACACACGCTGGCCAAGGCACCCACAGGTGATGGCTCTCACTTGTCAGGCTCCAGCTGTAAGGGTCTCTCATTGTCAAGGTCTCGCACTGGCTGGGGCACCTGCTGATGGCTCACATTAGCAGGGGCTCCTGTGATGGCTCCATTAGGTCACTGCTCCCACTGACCGTGGCTCCTGCTGCTCACAGTCCGAAAGACTGAGCACATACTGTAGGGTCTTGACAGTAGTCAGAGCCTCAGTCGCAAATCACCCCAGAAAAGAAGTTTTGAGTTACTGCTAGATTTTGACAAAGATGCTGTACAACCTGCTGAAGATGAAGAGGCCGAGAATGGAGCCTGTATCATGCCAGAAAACTTCGCCAGGGTCCAGAGCCTTAACTAGGAATTTTGGTGCCCTAAGCCTGGAAAAGCATTGGCGCCTCCCCCATTTCTTTCAAACAGTGTGAGCCCTGGCGCCCAGTGAAAGCACTTGCTATGATGCCTTTTCCCACATGATAAATATATATATATATATTTATTTATATGCAGATGAAAGATCATTGCCACTCCAGGCGCAAATAAATGACAACACAGGTGTGCAGTAGTGGTCAACGTTTCAGGGACTATCCTCTTTTTTATCAAGACATGAAGACACACAAGAATACAGAACATTTATAAAGACTCACCATTTTATGTGAATGCTGCCACCATGCCATCCTGCAGGTGTCTGATGACAGCATCGGCACGACACTGTGCCGAAGGTCCGGCCCGGGTGGGTAGGCGCGGCTTGCTGCAGTGTATGCCCGTAACCTAGAACCCGTGTACAATATAAAATAGTAATGAAAACCAAGTCCTGACTTAAAAAAAAACAGTGGGGTTACATTGTAATCATACAGATCAAGGGAAAAAAGCTACTTGGAATCCCATAGGCTGCAGACCAGAACATGTATTCTTGACAAGAATCGCTCATAAATTCTTAATATTAGGACACAATAGTCTTAAAGCTATATGAATATTAATTTAGATCCCCTGTGGGTGACTGTGGGTTGGACTGGTTATACTGGACGTATATATACATCTACCATATAACATAACTGTAGACGTCCATAACCATTCGGTGTACATCTGTAGAAAATGTACACCCATATATCCATATAATCAAGTCAACCAATATGACTCAATGATAAATTAGACAAACATTACCAGTGAATGTACTAACTAGCACCCCAATTCTGCAAAATGTACAAAATACTTCCTGGATTCTAGGTCACTAAAATTCATGGGCCATACATCCTTGATTATACACCTGGGGCCTGCAAATTACAGAAAACAAGTTAGACTAAGAGTTTAATTTAATCCATTTGGTTGTACTGTTTGAAGCGTGTGAATCCATCTTGCTTCCCTTTGCAGAAGCATTCTTCCTCTATTTCCTCCCTGAATATTGGGAGGAATCTAGTCTATGATCTTTTATCTAATAGATGCCAGACTGTGTTGATGTTCCTAAAAGTGTCTTGCTATGGGCTGTTCAAAGCCCTTTCCTTCCAGTGCCACTTGAATACTTGAACGATGGAGGGCTAAGTGCTCCTTGAATTGTCGTATACTTTTTCCAACATACAGAAGTCCACAAGGACATTTAATATAATATACAATATGTGTAGTGGTACAGGTTACTGTATGTATGATGGAGAATGTTTTGCCTGATCTTGGATGTTGGAATTTGTTACCTTGTTCCAGGCAGCTGCAGGTGGTACACCCTAAGCACCGGAAGTTCCACTGTTTCCGAAATAAAAAATGTATCAGTTGGTTGCTATTAAATTGTGAGATATCATTATGGACAACTATGTCCTTATTATTTCTTCCGCATTTAAATGAGGTCAAGATAGAGATTGATTTCATAGTAGATAATTCCTGGCCAGATTTGTTTGGCTTGTTTATTCAAATATTTACTTGCTGTGTGAAACTCTTGTGTCCAAATGATATTGTCCTTTTTTGCTGAAGGGGGCGGGAGGGCTTGTTCTTGTGACAAAGTTAAAGCTTTTTGCATAGCCTCTCTCAATAAGTTAGGTTGGTACCCTCTTTGTAAAAATGTATGGAACATTAAGTCCATTTGTTTTTCTACTTCACTTGGATAGCTGCAGATTCTTACAAGCCTCAAAAATTGTGAATGTGTTAAACCCCATTTTGTAGACAATGGGTGATAAATGTTGGCTTCCAGGATCGTATTCCTGTCGGTGGGCTTGTAGTACATTGAGGTTACTAAATTCAGATATTCATCAATAGAGACCAATACATCAACGTAATGAATGGCGTGTAATTCACATTCAAATTTAAATTGAATTGCTTCGTCCTGTGCATTGATCCACTGCAAGGCCGCCTGGAATGAATCTACCGTTCCCTGCCATAGGATGAAGATATCGTCTATGTAGCGGAAATACATTTTAATGGAGTGACTGATGGTCTGTAAAAAATAAATCCTGTTCCACCTTGCACATGAAGATATTTGCAAAACTGGGTGTGGCACATGATCCCATCGCGCACCCAGTTAAGCTGATGGTAGATTTTTTATCAAACAAAAAGTAATTCCTTCATAGTGTAAGCCATAACAGGGACCTGAAAAAGTCAATATCCGGTCCAGCATAATAAGACTGAGAATGAAGGAATTGTTTCATCACATCCAGACCTCTCTCGTGGGGAATGCTGGTATACAGATTGATCACATCAAAGGTACATAACAGGTACTTATGGGTTAGAGGAGAGATTTCTTGTAAGTTTCTGATAAAGATTGTAGTGTCCTTCAAGAATCTAGGCTGATTTTAAATCAAAGGTTGTAGGTAATCATCTAAGTATTGGGAAACTACATAGAATAGTGAATCCCTTGCGGCTATGATAGGTCGTCCGGTTAGTGTTTTGGTGTCTTTATGTAGCTTAGGGATGGTGTAGAACCCTGGGGTCATTAGCCATTCCTGAATTAATGCAACTTTAATTGTGGATGGTATTATTTTATCCACAACCGCTGCATGTAAGATGCTATCCATCTCTTCTTTGTAACTAATGGTTGGATACTTTGAAAGCACCTCATAAGTATTGACATTCCCCAATTGTCTGTACACTTCTTCTTCGTACTGGATAAAGTCCTGTACTATGACCCCACCCCCCTTGTCCGCAGGCCGGATGATGATGTCCTGATATGAGCCCAGATCCCTCAAGGTCTTTGATTCTGCTTTGGACAGATTAAACTGTCCAGGATATGGTGATAATGAACTCTCCTCAATTATAGATTCTATACATCCTGAGAAGGACCTGATGCTGTTACTGGAAGAGAATGGGTCAAACTTGGACTTCTTGTATACCAGTAGAGTATTCTGTAAAGGTAGAGAGTCTCTGAAAAATCCCGTTAATTTGATGCACCTATTGAACTTGAATAGGTCCACCTTGATCTTAAAAGCATCTGGGGTGCGCGTGGGGACAAATGACAAACCTTTATTAAGGACTGTCACTTCATCTGTCGGTTTGAGAGATTGAAGACTACGTCTTTCTGTTTGCTGCTTTTCCTCACTTCCCTTGTGTTTTGGCTACCCCTTCTGGTTCTGACTTTTTTGCACTGTCATTTTTTTGATCTTGTCAGGACCCCAGTCTCTGGATTTCATACAGTTCCAGAGCTCGACGCATTGGCACATTCTGTGTCCGTGGAGGATCCTGTTGTGCTGGAATTGTCTGTCTCCAGGGAAAATCTTCCCACCCTTCTTTTGTGTCTAGGGACCCCTGATTATGAAGATCCTTTGTTGTATGCCCAGCTGTATAGTTGATGTCGATCGTAATCACATATTACAGTCATTAATTTATTTTTCTTAAAATTGATCAGATCTGTACTATATTTATTAATTTGTTCATTTAGTTTCACCATCCAGTCCTCCAGAGTCTCTGTTTCAATTCTGGTGAGGTGTTCTTTTTCAAAGGTGACATGTTTTCTTTAACCAGGTTAAGTTCCCTCTGTGATTCTTCTATAACCAATAGGATACGGTCAAGTGAGCATTTATTTAGCACAGCTGCCCACTTTCTGCAAAAATCCCGGTTATGCTTTCCTATGGTAGGAATTCTGAACCCCCGGGGTATCCGTTTATCCCTATAATAATCTGATAGGGAGACATAGTGTAAAAAGAAATACATTTAGCTCTGCTTAATTGCATAATAAGATGTTCTGAAGGTTCTGCTTATTGTGTATTCACAATCCTTTCAGTGAACAGAATAGATTCTGCTTCAGTATCTGTCAGGGATAGTAATTCACTGATAGGCAGGGTGAAATTGCTGAAACCTACGACCTCCTCCTGTGGTGTCACTTCAAGTTGGGATAGTGTAGCACACACTTCAATCCCCACACCGTATTATGTCTGTCCTAATGAGGTGCTGTGGTGCCTTGACTGGAGATGACCTTGCAGGTCCTCGACGTATAAAAAGTGCTGTCCAGCACTCGCAGAGACAAATAGTTACATCCAGTTGGGTGCCCCACTTCCCCCCTATGGGGTATAGTATGCAGATGGAATTTTATATATATATATATATATATATATATATATATAATATATAGAACACCTACAGTATACAATACAGAGCACTCACCAGAAAATGTATTTGAACACTAATCTTATACTGTTATGTATGCACCAAATTTGGGAGCTCTTTGTCATTTAGTTACATTATCCTTAATTTTACATCACACATTTCTTGGTAGTCATACCCAGGACTTTCAATCACATCCTCCTTTATTTAAGGCACACATTCAAAATACTGTCATAACCAAAAATCAAACCCATATTGCAGTCAGACACCGAACACATGGAGCTATTTGCTCCTGTATGGGAAGTATGAGAGTATTTTGAAATGTGTGCCTTAAATAAAGGAGTGTGTGACTAAAGGTGCTTAAGGACATGAGGGGAAAATATGCATGGCCAGCTGATCCCGGGGATTAATGAGGAGGAAATTGCAAGTGAGGCTGTTAAAAACAGAAAACTGACAGGTTATTATTATTATTATTATTATTATTATCATCATCATCTTTTATTTATAGGACAAGTACAAGGTATATACAGAAAGCCAGGGGTTAGGTGCTATCAAAGGGAATACTGAGTATAAGATAGT
The DNA here is from genome assembly GCF_028390025.1 of Pseudophryne corroboree. Taxonomy (NCBI): domain Eukaryota; kingdom Metazoa; phylum Chordata; class Amphibia; order Anura; family Myobatrachidae; genus Pseudophryne; species Pseudophryne corroboree. Next base: position 335,328,765 of record NC_086444.1, read on the forward strand.
GTAAGTAAGGGAAGGAAGGTACATGAGGGGAGAGCTTACAATCTAAAAGGTGAAGGGCTAACCGGGGTGACACAGAACGGGTAGATCATGAGTGTGGACAAGAGGGTTAGGAGGACAATTGGCTGGGTTGAGTGAAGAAGTACATCTTGAAACAGGTGCTGCAGAACTGCGCCCCCTGCCTTACGATGCCCTGTGTGGTGGCACATTGTGCCATCATAGTTGCAGCCTGCCAGAGGTGGGTGAGGTGAAATAAAATAAATTGAGAAAAAAAACCTATGTCATGTTTCACTCTGCATTCTCCACGGAACTTTGCATGTACAAGCAGCCATTTCACTTACAATTTATTTAAACATCAGTCAGTGGACTGTGTGCACAACCAGAAGTGTGTGTCCAGTGTGTGTCCATGATTATGCACACTTCATTAGTCCATACAGTCCAGAAAATATTTCCTTTTAGTTATTAAGTATTTAAAAATGTATTTTATGTTACTCTAGATGCACCGGAAATCTGAATTCTAGGAATTCCATAGAGTGGGAATAGAATCTTTGGCAAGTGCAGTGAACCTCCGAGCCAACTAGGAGACTCTTTGCGCTTGCCCTGCCGCCAGCATACTGGCGGCCGGGATGTCGTTGTTGGTATACTGATGGCCGGCATCCCCACCATTGGTACATCATACTGATCCCATAATAATGGCAACAATAAAATGACTATTTGCACAAAATAAAAGTTGAGTTGCTCTGACATGCTGCAATGTCAGGTGTTTAACAACTGGTGAAACAACTTGATCACATTAAGCATTCACCTACCCTTTTCCACACTGCCCAATCGGATTTGTTCTCTCTATGGAGGTGATTCAGACCTGATTGTAGATGCGCTAAATTTAGCACATCTACGATCAGCTTCCCTGACATGCGGGGGGACGCCCAGCACAGGGCTGGTCCACCCCGCATGTCTGGCCCTACCCAGTTGTACAAGTACAAAAGCATCGGACAGCGGCGATGCTTTTGTACTGTAGGAGTTGCTCTCACCCAGTGCAGCTCCTGTGCACTGGCATGGAGCTACAAGTCGCTGCCCAGGTCGCAGCGGCTGCGTGTGGCGTCACGCAGCTGCCGCGGCCTGCCCCAGCGGTCCAGGCACACCTGCGTTGGCCGGATCGCGCCCCGTAAACGGTGTCCAAATGCCGGCGGGCCGCCCCCTCCTGCCCCGTGCCTGTCAATCAGGCAGAGGCAATCGCAGGGATAAAACAGCCATCGGCTGTCTGCCATGCACTGGCGCACTGGGTCGCTGGTGCATGCGCACTTCAGACCTGATCGCTGCTGTGCGAACACTCACAGCAGCTATCTGGTCTGAATTAACCCTTATGTAAAGGTGTGTACACACAATGAGATCCCTGCTATGCCTGATTTTGATTATGCGATGTCCCTTGAACTCCCCCACAGCCCAGATAGTACAGATTTTGTCTATGTACGATTTTGACTAAGTGCATTTTTTTTTCTATACTTTGTACTAGATAGTACACTAGATAGTCAAGATTGACTTTCCTGCACAGTCTATCTAGCCTTGTGATACCGACCCCATGGGAGTGCGCATTGGGATCGAATCTGTATCGCAAGCTGCCTAAGAGATGTCATTGACATGTGAGATGAACTAGATAGTACACCGATCTAGCAAGGATTGACTTGCCTGCACAGTCTATCTTTTCTTGCGATGCCGACCTGGCGGGACCGCGCATCGGGATCCAATCGGGATCGCAAGGTGACTTTCACCTTGCGATCTGCACTAACTTTTCTTGAGATTTTGACTATATAGTCAAAATCGAAAGAAAATATCTCACCGTGTGTACACACCGGGATCCGGATTGAAAGTTGACAGTAACTAGGTCGACAATGTCTAGGTCGACCACTATTGGTCGACAGTAACTAGGTCGACAGGGTGTCTAGGTCGACATGTTCTAGGTCGACAGGTCAAAAGGTCGACATGAGTTTTTCACAATTTTTTTCTTTTTTTGAACCTTTTCATACTTAACGATCCACGTGGACTACGATTGGAACGGTAATCTGTGCCGAGCGAAGCGGTAGCGGAGGGAAGGCACCATGCCCGAAGCATGGCGAGCGAAGCGAGCCATGCGAGGGGACGCGGTGCACTAATTGGGGTTCCCGGTCACTCTACGAAGAAAACGACACCAAAATAACATTAAAAACTCATGTCGACCTTTTGACCTGTCGACCTAGAACATGTCGACCAAAAGACCCTGTCGACCTAGACACCCTGTCGACCTAGTTACTGTCGACCAATAGTGGTCGACCTAGACATTGTCGACCTAGTTACTGTCGACTTTCAATACCACACCCGTACACACCCTAACACCTTGAGATCTGCACTAACTTTCCTTAAGATTTTGACTATATAGTCCAAATCTTACAGATTTATTTTAAGAATAGTAAGTACTAGTAGTGTTCATACTATTTTGAAGATTGTTGCTTATTCTATAATTTACTGTACAACTGGCAATTGTCTAGACTTTCAAATATTGTACTACTGTGTCAATAAAGACTTAAAGGGGGCCGCACATCCCTGCTGTCCAAGATTTAATAAATAATTTGTGCACTTCTTCCCTTCCTTTGAAAATCCTATACAAACACTTACAGTATCACCCCTGTTTCCTCACTGCTACCTCCCCTAAAGAGATAAGACTTAACACTTATTTGGCAGAAGAATTTGAAAACGTCAGGAAAACTAACCGTAGCCATTGCCGTTTTTTCAGTGGGTGTGGATCAATAGATCTACACTAACAAGACCTACAGTCAATAGGTCGACCACTAATACTCAACATGCATTAGGTTGACAGGGTCAAAAGGTCGAGTTGGAATAGGTAGACAGTAGGAAAGGTCGACAGAGTCAAAAGGTTGACAGGGTCAAAATGTCGACAATTAAATGGTAGATACAAAAAAGGTAGATGCAATTTTTTGGGTTTTTTTGGGGTGTTTTGTAATTTTTCTGCCACAAACAAGTCACACTAGTGTAGCGCATTCGCTCGCCATGCTTCGGGCAAAGTTACTATTCCAAATCAGGGCCTGATTTAGACCTGATCGCTGTTGTGCGAATTCACACAGCGGCCGATTATTGAATGAGTGCGCATGCATCTGCACTGCAATGCGCAGGTGCATCGCCAAACAGCGACAGGATGGTGCGAAAATTTTGATCGCACTGGTGTTCCCAAGGTGATTGACAGGAAGAGGACATTTGTGGGTGGTAACTGGCCATTTTCAGGGACTGTCAAGAAAAATGCAGCCGTTCCCAAGTGTATTCAGGGCAGGTGTGTGACGTCAGCTCCCCGATCAGCCCCGATCAGCCTGTTTGTATCGCACTGTAGGAGTAAGTCCTGGGCTACGCACAGACTGGAAAAATCATTTGATGGTGAGTGAGTTGTGAACAGATTTGCAGTTGTCTGCTGTCTGGCGGAATTTTCACACTGCGTACACATGCATTTGCACACTTGCACGGGGCAGGTTTTCACTCTCCCTGGATGGCGACTATATTATCGCAGACCTCTGCAAATTTGCAGCACAGCGATCAGGTCTGAATTAGACCCATAGTCCATGTGGATGGTATAGTATGAAAAAGTTAAAAGAAATGAAAAAAACAACCATATGTGTTATTATTATTTTCATATTTACCTTTTGACCCTGTCGATCTTTTGAACCTGTTGACCTTTTGACTCTGTTGACCTTTTGACCCTGTCGGCCTAATGCATGTCTACCACTAGTAGTCGACCTATTGACTGTAGACCTGTTTAGTGTAGATCTACAGTATGGACCGGATACCATTTTTAGTATAGTTAAAAGCGAATCATTTGCCCACTTATTTACATCTTGACCTTATCAGCAAATCAAGAATCCAGTGAAGGAGGACAAAGTGGGTCTTGTTAGTACAGTTCTATGTGCGCCAGTGTCACTCTTAAAGCTAGTACTGTATGTTCAATGTAACACATTTCATTTTGCAGTTCTGGTTCTGGCATTTGGTCCAATGAGGGATGCATCCGCGTTGCAGGAGACTTGAATTATTCAGTTTGTCGCTGCAATCATCTCACCAACTTTGCCATTCTGATGCAGGTTGTTCCCTTAAAGGTAAGAACAAAGTAATATTGTTTCCACTTTCCACTATTGATGGGAATTTTCAGCTGAGATAAAAACATACGGAAGCTAGCAGCAAATGAATACGGGAAGCGGTTACTATACCGCTAGGCGGTATCCCAGACGTCACAATGCAGACACTGGGGCGGGAACCCGACTAGCACTGAAATATTGACACTGGAATCCGTCACCACAGGCTTTTCTCCCTCTATGGGTGTCCACGACACCCACAAAGGGAGAACAACTCCTGTGGCGAGCGTAGTGAGCCACTGTGCCCGCAGCGTGGCGAGTACAGTGAGTCAGCATACCGGTGGCTGGGATCCCACTCTCCGTATACTACTGACGGGATTACATACCGATCCCCTGGAAACCACTGACAGTAATATCATGATCTACTGTATGTTCCTCCCTTGCAGGGCCATAACTAGGTGTGCTCCGCACATAGTGCTGCAGGGTAGGGGGCGCTGTTAGCAGCATTTGTCACTTATCTAATTACTTTCACTTGCAGCTTCCCCCTTTTTGAAGCCCAGTATCTCCTGACCGCCCGTATCTCCTACCCCCACCCCTTTTGTCGCTAATACCTATACAGCATTTATGGACTTGACTTGAATAGCTCTTTGTTGTTCAGTCGCACTGTCCTTTATTACATTTTGGGGTGCTGATGTTGCCAGGATTCAGACTCGTTACATATGACATTGCAGTCATAAACTCTATTCATTGAGCTATCAATAGAAAGCTAGAAAAAGCTAGAGAATTCCAAGCTGGAGAGATTTAACTATTTGAAGCTTGTCTTGTACTTTGTGAAGAGGTGATCAGAGTTACACTTGGGCAAGATATATGTAGTGTGTGGCTGCAAGGGATTGGATGTGTTGCTGCACACTACATAGATCTGCTCGATTATGGTGCTGGTTATTTTTTTATGGGGTACAGGTAGCTTCATATATCTCATTGTTTTTATGCAGGATCAAGTGGCTAAGTGGGCGGGGTGTTTGTGGGTTTTTAAACCTGGGTGTGTCTGTATATTGAAATGTGTTATTTAATGAGGGGTATTGTGGCTTAATGGCGGCAAGCTCTCGGGTTGAGTGCATAAATGTGGTATCAAGAGGATTTGTCCTATTGGAAAAATATGGGGGGGCAGCCAAATCTCTTTCTGGCACAGAGCACTAAAAAGTCTAGTTACAGCTCTTCTCCCTTGGCATTCTATACAAAACACATTTAGCACTTGGCTCACATTTAAATATGGTATAGACTGCTCGGGGCTAAATGGACAATGGCCCCCGAGTCTGGGATATATCCGTTGTTTAAGAGCGTTCGCAATTTTTATCTAATGAAGTTATACTTTACACAGTGATAAACAGTTTTTCTTTTTGGAAAACCTTTAAACCGTGAACTAATAATCATAAAAGAAGAGAATAAAGTGGTTTATTATGAGTCAGACACAAAGTGGCAGTGTTTGCGTGATGCTATGGACGCCTAATTTATTGCCTTATGCCAATTGCTAGTGTCTGTTCCCAACCTGAAATGCTCCTTTCACAAATAGACATATCCGGCAAAGATCCAGATTCTGTAGTTACACAGAAATGCATAAATTCCCATCCATGCATGCACTGTATGCTGATACTCACTTGTTGCATCTGTGCAAAGAGACCATCTAACTTATAATCCATCCCAAAGGGTAGGAATGCAGTGTCTCCCTATTTGTCATATATGACCAATGGGCTATCTGTCTTACAAAGGTCTAATGTCCTACTCAGATTTCTTACCCTCAAAACATCAGCCTCAGGGGTAAATGTGATAGCCTGCGAATTGCAGGCATCAGCGTGTTCCTGGAGAATCTGCCCAATGATTTAAAGGGACAGTCATTTAAAAGGCAAAACCAGGTTGACTGATTGCCCCTGTGAAACATCGGCCAGGCTTGCCGGGAACTCCCTAATGCCTGTAATTCACAGGCTACTACATTTACCCCACAATTTCTATATCCTGATTTAGGTGGAATTCGAAAACTACCTTAGGCTGAAACGAGAGAAAATAGTTGAGTCAACATACAGTACGTAATATCATGACAAATAAATAGATATCCCAAAAGCTGTAATTGTAATTCCATATAATAATTATTACAACACATTATAAAAACAAAACTTGACTGCAGTCATATAATGCAAGTGTGACAAAAGTAATGATAGCTATAATAGTTATCTGTAACAATATATTGATATACAGTACTGTATCACATGGCTGTCCTGCTTGTAAGTTGATAGAAAGTTATTAGGCCAGTGGCACAAAACAGTGTATATTATAGATTGTAGCAGATCAACAGTTTAGAGATCAGAGGTCCCGATTCAGATGTAGTCACTAATGACTGCATCTCTTTACACTCTTTACACAGTGTTACTTTGTCTTTATGCTGATGCAGCAACTGATGGAATTCGTACAGAGACGCTCATTGGCTGCGGCGCTAATCTGCCACTTTGTGTGCAAAGTTGGGCCATCGGTTGCACATCCGTTGCACCATTGCACATTAGAGCAGCCCTATGGTTGCTCAGAATGTCCATTGGAACATTGCCACTGGTGCCAGTGCAACTGCCTCTTTGGATGCAGTCACTGGCCGCAACACACTCATGACTAGCCACCCCCCCTGTTGCCTCCTAGGAATGCCTGAAGAAATTGTCTTTCTCTGCGACTAAATTGACTTTGTGTCCCCTGGTGGCAGCCATTAGCACACATGTGCAGTGTGACTCAAGCACCTTCGCAAACTTAATTCATCAGCCTCTTCTATCTGAAATCAACACTGCATCCACCTCTTAATCAGGCCCAGTATCTTTAGGCTACTAGGTCAGGCCAATTGAAAGACAAACAAAAAACAGAATTTTTTTTAAAACACTACCTGCACCAAGAGATTTAATTCTTCCATACTCTGTGATAATTTTTAGCCAAACCTACGTCAATAATAGAGCTTTAGAGCCTGGTTGAGAGATGAATGCTGCTGCGGCCGCTCTTGCATCTGTTGCTGGAATTGCAGCTGCAATAATTTGAAAATGCTCGTTTCAACGAACTACAATGCAAAATTTTTACACCTCAAAGGCTGCACAAATTCTAGTTACCAGTGCAGTAATTGAAAACCAATTCACTGTGAAAAACGATGCTACGTTTGTTTTTATATTGTCATTCACCGTTGATGCTTGTTGGATTGTAATTTACTGCAAATCTGATGTTTAGTAATTAAAGCCCCAAAGACAGTGATGTAGAGCCACAGCTTCCCCCATGGCTGAATGGTGACATACTGTAGGTCATCATGATTGTACAGTCCCAAGGACAAAGGAACAACTGTTGATCTTATCAAATCTCAGCCACCTCAGTAGGAAGTGACATGCTATTGGAGAAAGTCTGATAAACTGCTTTGGTCCATTTAGAAATTAGCCAAATATAGAATTCCCTAGAGTGGAACTATGAAAATTGCACTGTCTCAAAGGTCAATACATCTTCTGTAAGACCTTTATGCAGAGCGAATAAGCATCTGTCTGAGAGCCAATAGAAATTAGACTGTATAGCAATAGGATATTTTCTGGCTGGTATTGAACAATATCCCAAAAATATAATTTGCAGGCAGGGCACTAGTTTGGATAGCGAATGATCCATACATGGGACTTTAAGGTCTGGACTATCAGCTACAATAGGTTCTGGAGAAGAAGTGGGGATCTTACCTTTAAGAAGATTAAGAGGTCAGTCCTGTGGATCTCAGAAGTACAGCCATAACCATAATGATTTTTTAAAATAACATCAGCATAGCAAAATTGATGATGATGAGACTGGACAGTGAATCTGTATGTGGTAGACATCAGGAAATTTCTTTCTGCCCGAATCTGGATTGACAGCTTTAATTTGGTTGTTGAAGACTAATGGTCTGGTGCTGCTTTTCATGGTTTGATCTGGGCCTCTTATGCATAGTACGGAACACGGTGGCCACTAAACTTGTATATATTGCAAAGTTTCCGGTGTATTAATGGAAAGTACCATAATTAAGGGGATAGTGTATGTAGAAGATACATCATAAAAAAAAACTATTTGAGACAAGTACCATCATTAGTACAATGTATGCTTTTAAAATAAATGTATGTTGTCTTTCAAAATGAAACTAATAGTTAGAATTTTACAATCACAAAACAGAAAAGGTGAAAAAATGGTGAGGCATTTGATATGTTGACGCCAGGATCCCGACAACCGGCATAATGACAACTATTCTCCTTCTTGGGGGTCCACGACACCCCTGGAGGGAGAATAAATAGCATGGCGCACAGAGCGCGCCACCGTGCCCTCAGCATAGCGAGTGCAGTGAGCCCGCAAGGGGCTCTTTTGCGCTTGCACCGCTGCCAGCATGCCGTCAGTTGGGATCCTGGCACCGGTATGCTGGGTGCCGGGACCCCGACAGCCGACATAACGTAGTACACCCGAAAAAATTACCACTGAATGAATGCACACAGCCAACAAAAGAACACACAACTTACACAAGTACAATGAATAAATAATATTACATTAATAACACATAATCAGCAGATCTTATTTGAGACTGCATGTACTAAATCTAAAGCCCCATACAGACTAGACGAGAAAGTGAAGGATCTCGCTCAGAAGGGCCGATCTGAGCGAGATCTTTCACAATCTTGTCCAGTGCGTACACTCAGTGTCATTAACGATGCGCGCTCCTGATCGGGTAGTGTGTATGGGGCATGAGATTGAATGCATTAAATCTGAAAATGATCATCCTCTGGTAGTGTGTATATACAGTACTAATAGTTTTCACCCTTCATTCACTATATGACCAGGTTGATAGGTAGTGTGGCCACCATATAGCATCATTCTCTCTTTGTTTCTAGAAGATCATCCCTCAGTGCTGTGCATTTTCAGCCTCATGTCCCTTCTGTGTCTATCCAGACTCATGTCCTCTTGGTGTCTCTAATACCACATGCCCCTGAGTCTCTCCAGTCTCATGTCCTCTGTCTCTCCAAATTCAGACTGTACATCTCTCCACCCCATGTGCCTCTCCAGCTTCAAGCCCGCATGTCTATCCAGCCTCATACCCTTTTGTGAATCTCCAGCCTCATGCCTCCCATGTGTCTCTTTCAACTCTCTCCCCCTCCATCTTTCTGTAATCATTGTCACCCTGTCTCTTTGATCTGTGTTCTTCTCCTCACCATCTCGCTCTCTCACTGATCTCTCTGGGTGGGGCGTGAGAGGTTTTACATTTTGGTGGGCTTGCGGAGGATTGCATGGTAGGGTGCTCAAGCTCCAAGTGTTGACAGGTGTTTTCACCCACCTTTCTATCACAGTCTCTCCTCTCACACACACCCTGTCTGGGTTTCTCTCCTTGTTGTCTGTCTGTCTCTTTCATCTCTGTCCTCCCATTCTGAGGAAGGGAGATCGTGAGCCAGGGCTAGCGGGAAAGGATTGCAGGTGCAGGGGGCATGGATGTGGTATGTAAGTGGAGCTGGATTGCTGTGGTAGGGGAGATAAAGCGACATAATGCCTAGCTTCACCCCTAAGCACAGCAGTTGTTATAAAATGTATTATTGTTTTATTCATAAGTGCCTCAAGAGTTCTGTGGTTTCGTACAAAGGGATAAAACTAACAACAGGATACATATACTCATCAGTCATTACATTAAAACCCTCTGTCAAATATTGTGCAAGTCTCCCTTGTGCCACCAGATAAGCTCTGGCCCATCAAGGCATGGACTCCACAAGACCGCTTTTGGCACCTAGTTGTTAGCAGCAGATGCTTTAAGTCCTGTAAGCTGCGCGGTGGGTCCTCCATGTCTATGACTTTTCTTTCCAGCACATCCCACAGATGCTCGATAGTATTGAGATCTGGGGAATTTGGAGACCAAATTAACACCTTTAACTATTTGTCATGTTCCTCAACCCATTCCTGAACAATTTTTGCAGAGTGCATTATCCTGCTGAAAGAGGCCACTGTCATCAATGAATACCTTTGCATGAAGTGGTGCACTTGGTCTGCAGCAATGTATAAGTAGGCGGTACATGTCAATGTGAAATCCACATGAATGCCAGGACCAAAGGTTTCCCAGCAGAACAGTGACCAGAGCATCACATTGTTTCCACAAGCTTAACTTCTTCCCATAGTACATCCTGGTACCATTTCTTCACCAGGTAAAAAATGCACATGCACCCATTCATCCACTTGATGTAAAAGAAAACGTGATTCATCAGACCAGGCCACTTTCTTCTGTTGCTCCATGCTCCAGTTCTGACCCTCATATGCCCATTGTAGGTGCTTTTGGTAGTTGACAGGAAATAGTATGGGCAGCATGACCGATCTGCAGCTACGCAGCCCCATATATAGCAAGCTGCAATGCACTGTGTGTTCTGGCACCTCTAGTATCTATCATAGCCAGCATGAACTTTTTCAGCAATTTGTGCTATAGTAGCACCAGTTCACCATTTGTCCTTGCCTGGGCAAGTTTTACTAAGTACTAACGACTACGTACCAGACCTGCTTTCTTGGAGATGCTCTGACCTAGTCTTCTAGCCATTACAAGCTGGCCCTTGTCAGGCGCTCAAATCCCTACTCTTGACATTTTTTTATGCTTCCAACACATCAACTTCAAGATCTGAGTGTTTAGTTGCTGCCTTTGTAACAGGTGCCTTTGTAACAAGATAATCTTTGTTATTCTCTTCACCTGTCAGTGGTTTTAATGTTATCTCTAATGGATGTATATACAGTATGTATATTTATGAGTTTATGTAGCAGAAGCCTTCTCCAGTGTGGTAAAGTGAAGCAGCCAACGATAAAGACGCAATTCTGACAGATTAATTTCAGTGTGCAATGAATGTAAATAAAGTAACAACAAAATTATTTTTAAGCCTCTCTAGCTCTAACTCCTAGTCAATGTTCTCTCTCCATGTGGGGGGTCCTAGTTTCCATAGGGTTGTTATATTTAAAAAATACAAATCCGGGAACCAGGACACATTATTTCAATGTATCGATACAGCAATATGTATGGATACATCAATATTAATCGAGCACAGCAAAAAAGTATATGGGATACGGTGGATTATAGCAGTAATTAAGGAGAGGTTTTAGAACCCATATGGGTGGTGCTTTCCTTTAGGAGTAATGTAACACTGTTGGCTCCATTGAAGGTGATGTAAGCACCTGTAGTTAGTGATAATAGTCACAGTCTAAGGCTGGGCTCTAACCTCAGCTGCTTCTTTGTCAGGCCACTATACATTGTGTTGCGTAAAGCGCTTGTACTCACAGTCCTGCTGCGGCTCCATCCTTAACTTCTAGGAGTCCTGATTTTCTTCTTGTACATTGGTTCTATTCTACTGCTTTATATTATGCTGGACGCCAGTGGCTGTGTGTCTATGGGAGAATGCAGGGTCTTCTGGTTCAGGCTGCTGCGGCCTCTTGACTGTGGATGTGTGATGGGGGTGTGTGCCTGGACACTGTGACTGGCTGCTGGGAAGCTCAAGACCATGCAGGAGCATCCTACATGGATAATGGGATATTTGGGCATCTGTTTTAAGGATGCCGGGGGAACAGACCACATGTATGGTATTATCCCGGGAAAATTAGGGCATATAGCAACCCTAGGTTTCCACCCCACACAAGATTTCAATTGCAACCAACACATCTATCTGATTTACAAAGTTTCTCTCTGAGGATTAGCTTCCCTGTTTTCTCTCCCCTAGCTTACTACTGCTTCTCTTGCATTGGGTGCTCATTTGGAGTTGGAGTAGGTGCAAAATATGTGACCCATTTACATGTGGACTTCAAGATACAAATGCATCCGATGGAGAATAATTAGCAATAGTGATGTGTTAGTAAGGCATAATTATGACAACTTAAGGCACTCTCCATTGCTTAGAAGTGACTGCCCATCTAGTTTCCTAGCCTACTTCCATCCAGGATGGAGTTCTGCAAGTGCCAGTATACTCTGGAAGTCATGGTTATGCTGGACTTGCAGTTCTAAAAGTGCCAGCATACTCTAGTAGGTTATGGGTGTCAGGGCTTGCTGGGACCAATATGTAATATCACAGAAAAAAAATCTGAAATTATTTTTACACTAGCAAGGTCCATGCTTATAATGATGATGATGATCATCATCATCGTTGTGGACTTTTGTCCACGGTATGTACCAGTGACACATTTACTTCCTGATATGTGTATGGTGGCTATCTCGACCGCCAAACACACCTTTACTTGACTACATTGTAGTTACCCTTCTCCATACAGCCTGTCCACATGCAAAGAGGCACATGCCAGGAATATGCACATTTGTTTGAAAGCACAGACTCATATTTTTCATGCACAGAATGACCACACTAATTCTAACCAGGTCCAAATAACTATATATTTTTTCCTTTCATGTAATAGCAAAGAACATGACTGAATACTTATTTTTGGGATCTATTTAGAGATGTTTTTCAGCCTAAACCTTTAGGAATACACAGAAAGGTAAAGAACAAAATCGGCCTTAAATCAAGCTTCTTCTGTTTTTTTTATTTTATTGTAGTTATCTTGACATATGGTCTTTTGTAAAGTTTTGTTGCTTTTGATTTTCAAGATTTTTCTCCAAAAGTCTAATAAGGGATTAACTTTTTTTTTTAAGTTGGGCAAAATTTCCAGTGGCTGGGCCTTCACTTCCACCTACCACCAGTATCTGGAAGACAGTCACCGTCTAAAAATATATTTCCCTGACCCTGTTGATGAAGATTGGCAGGTTTCTATGGATATGTCAGTCATTTAACGTACTTATCCTCCAGTATTTAGAATGTGCTCAGATATATTAAAAGTTTAATCTCTGAATGTACTATGGATATCCTCTCATAAAATAAAATGTCCCCACATTTTAACACTCCGAGGAATGTTAGTTTTTACAGAAGAGCAAAATCTTAAACAGGTTATTCATTGATCATTTAGCTTATGATATAAATATATAATGCATCTGAGATGCATTCAGTTTTCTATGCAAGATCCTTTTCCCAGAAAGGTCATTGGCTTCGGTAGATAATTTATTGCTGGAGATCTCATTTGTGTCAATATATAGTTCTACCTCTGGGGCAGAAGGCTGAGCATTTCCTGAACAGGAGAAAAAATAGATTCTTTTTTTCAATATCAGAACACCGTGGGAACTGGCATACATTAATTCCACTTTATCCCATCACACTCATGTAACAGTTTACAATCTAAATACAAGATAGCAACAAAGATGGAGATAACGGAAACGGTTACTGAGTTGTTACAAACACACACAGAAATCTGAGGATATACAGTAAGTTTAGCAGTTCACCTTACTGTCTTTCTTGAATTTCATTCACCTATATACATTTCTCTTAAGATAATGCATGAACGGGTTTGGGAATTGAAGGAACGGTCTGACGATTGTATAGGTGTGTACCCAGCTTAACATGCGTCATGTTCTAAAATAAAATGTACAGTAATATTATTTTCCATGGGCGTAAGTACATGCCGGATGCCTGGAGGCGAAATAGAAGGAAGTGCCCCCACATCCCAGTGGCTCTGGCTTGCATATGTGCCGACTTCCCAGCGACTTGGCAATGTCTGGGAGAATAAAGATTCCTTAGTGCCGCTAATTGTGGCGATAAGGAATCTATATTTTCGGGTTCTGCCAGCAAATGATAATAAATAGAGCTCTCGGGAGGGGTTTAATCAAGCTCAGAGAGATATACAATTGTGAGAAACAAAGAATCAGCTTCTGCCTAACATTGTAAAGGCTGTGTTTGAAAAATTACTGTACGGAGAGGATTGGTTGGTACTTTATGTCTATAATTTTATCTCTCTCCAAGCTTTGATAAATACACCCCATTAAATGTTTTATTATAATCAGTGCATTTTCTTTAATCCAACTTCTGATCTCCTTTTTTTCCTCATATAAGACCAGCAGCAGAGCTATTGCATATTGTATCTTACCTTGCATAATCCAGAAAGCAAAATCCTCCCCCTCAGCTGGCGCCATCTTCCCAGTGACGTTTGTAAAGATTGCTCATGTGCAATAGAGAACAAATACTCTGGCACAGTCTTTGCTTTCACTGTATGGCACCATCTTCCCAAAGTTGTCAGTGGGAAGATGGAGCTGCGGAGGAAGAAGAGAGATCCACTTCCCAGATCAAAATAAGTATGGTCAGGTGGGAAAGGGGGGGGGGCAGCGGACTCAGGCCTCCGTCAAGCCCCTCCAGCAAGCCCCCCTCTTGGTGCCAATCGTCACAATAGTGCTGCAGAAAAAGACAAATATTATAAATTAAAGCAAGCAACAAAATATTTGCTATGCATTATAGTGTGTGTGTGTATGTGTATGTATATATATATATATATATATATATATATATATATATATACACACGACCTTCATTTTTTTAATATAACACAATATGCAATTTATTTCGCTTGGCTTTTTATGCTAAACTTTTTGCTTCAATTACATGCCAAATACCCCTTATAAATCTGACATACATCATGCAATTCTAAGATGTAATTTCTACAATTTCTAATTAGTTTTACATTCTATAGAATATACTGTACCTTTTACAATTAAGGGAAGTTATGATATGATACAGCACAAAACAAATGAAACCAATTAAGAGTATGCAATTACTTTCTAAAATTATAGACCTGATATGGTGATTGTTCCAAGTTTATTGCATTTCTTTTATCCCATTATGGATTTTTTTTTTCTATTATGGATGAACTGTAGTTTTCCAGATTAATTAAATTTCATTAATCATGTAATCAAATAATCCTTAATGTATGTAACTACATCACTGCAGAATGTCTGAATGATATATTTGTGCCATTTCTTCTTCTGATAAAATGAAAGTACACATCTTTGGATAATCCAAATTGATCATTTTTGTGGCTTTCCTTATATGAACGAGATGATGGTAATTATTGCTAATTTAAACCAGTCTGTTCTCTGTGGTGGAATGTGCAGCCTTGGGAATACACAATGATTTTCTGGCTGTCCTTACCATAGATGGCAGACTCTAATTTAATCATGGGGATTATAGAGTTATTACCCTATGTTTTCACCTGCATGTTTAATGATGAGTTATTTGGGGAAGTTTGTCTACTTCCACATCTCCATAAAATTCACATTACTCCTGCCAAAGTCAACAGTGTTTCTCTCTCTCTGCTGTGGAATAAAAAGCAGAAGTGTCAGATTAGTTCATTTGTAAATCCACTATTGCCAACCGCAACACTGAAACTAATATAGGTGCATAATTAGTTGTTTCTATATTATTAATGATTTAGGTGGCATCTTTATGACGTCTTAATTCTAACCATGATTAAGCATGTTGGTCACTGTACGAGCAATATTGGCTAGCTACATTGCTGTGTGCACATAGGGAAACTTCCGTTCTCCTCCTGTTCCCCCATGAGGAATATTAACAATATAACAGACATTACAGATGTACAAATATTTCCCTAGTGAACACAGAACTGGCATCCTCTACTTTCATCTCTTTGCAGAAAAAAAAATATTTAGAAATCATAGTTACATGCAGTGGTATTGGAGAGACCTCCGTCAACTAATTATGTAATCACCCGTGAGAATTTCTTTCTGAACCAGAATTCACTTATTTGCTACTAAGACATTTGACTTATAAAATTGCATTTTCCCATGTGGAGCGGGACTTGTTGGTTATCAGCTAGTTGCAATGACAAATCCTGCTTTAATGTTATTTTTAAATGCACACTAAGACGCTGGTGCAGAGTGAGACGTGCCAGTTTGTGTAGCATAAAAAAACACCTTAAAATCACTCGCACATGCTCTGAAAACAGGGCACATGAATATGCTTCTTTGGTAACTTGGGTGGTTCTGTCATTTCCACACAGGGTAATGCTAAGGTAGGCAGCATAATTGACAGATCAAACTGGCACAGACATACACAACCCATCTAAACCATATTTTTTCCAAGGGTAAAGACAAATATGTAGGGCTGTAACT
This sequence comes from Pseudophryne corroboree, assembly GCF_028390025.1. Lineage (NCBI taxonomy): Eukaryota > Metazoa > Chordata > Amphibia > Anura > Myobatrachidae > Pseudophryne > Pseudophryne corroboree. Next base: position 335,344,884 of record NC_086444.1, read on the forward strand.
AGGGTGATACTACATTTATTATTTATTTATTATTACCAGTTATTATATATAGCGCACACATATTCCGCAGTTCTTTTACAGTGAATATTTGCCAATTCACATCAGTCTCTGCCCCAGTGGAGATTCCCTAGCACATGTGCACACAGACACATTCACTAGGGTTAATTTTGTTGGGAGCCAATTAACCTACCAGTATATTTTTGGAGTGTGGGAGGAATCCGGAGAACCCGGAGGAAACCCACGCAAGTATGGGGAGAATATACAAACTCCGCACAGTTACGGTGGGAATTGAACCCATGACCTCAGTGCTGTGAGGCAGTAATGCTAACCATTACACCATCCGTACTGCCCTACGTGCCACCACACAGTGCACTACAAGACAGAGTGCGCTATTCTACAACACATGTCAATTTTCTGTTTTACTCAATCTCACTTGCAACTTCCTCTTCTGTAATCACCGGCATCACCTGGTCGACTCCCATCTCCTCCTCAAAAACATAAGCACCTTCAGTCACACACTCCTTTATTTAAGGCACACATTTTAAAATACTCTCATACTTACCATACAGGAGTACATAGCTATATGAGTAAAGTGTCTATCTGCAATATGGAACGTCATGTGTTTGAATCCTGGGTATGACAGTATTTTGAAATGTGTGCTTTAAATAAAGGAGGATATGACTGAAGGTCCTGGGTATGACTGCTCAGACATGATTTAAAAGGATAATGTAAGGATAATGTAACTAAATGACAAAGAGTTCTCAAATTAAGCGCACAAATCCATTTTCTTGGAAGTGTTCTGTAAGTATAGGTGATCCATAAAAATGTGTGTGTGTGTGTGTGTGTATATATATATATATATATACATACACACATACAGTATTTATATATCATGGGGAAGAGGTCATCATATCGCTAGTGCTTTCACTGGGTGCACATTATTAATTATAATTACAAAACTATTTATGTGAAAATAGTTTTGTAATTGTAATGAATAATGTGTTGTAGCTTGGATAATATCAGAGTCAGATGGTGACATAGCCATGTAATGTAAGTCCACCACATTACATGTGTGCCTTTTTGAAGTGGTCAGCAGTGGCCGGTAGCTATTTGGAAATGTATAGATACAGTATGAACAGTTGGCAGGCAGGTGTGGAGATTACAATAGAAGCAGCAACTGTCTCCAATCATATGTTTTATAAAAACATTCACTGTACTTTTAAGTTGACATTGACAGATTTGTGCGGAATGTAAGACTTTTTAAGGAAACACTTAAGATTAGCTATGATCCAAAGATAGACCAAATCAGTCTATTCTTTGTGGTTTAGTCTGCAATTTCTTTTGTGATTTCAGTTCTTGGTCATGATAGGTTGTTTATGAAATCAGATTTCATATATTTGTAGTATGACCAGATTTCCTTCAGGCATTGCAGTCGGTCATCTAGGGTCTGGTGGTTCTAGGGGTCCTGTCTTTTCCACCCTTTAAACCTTGAGGGGGAGGGAGCATAACAAAGGCAGCTGCTTCAACTGCTACAGTATATGTACTCTGGCAGAGCATCTGGGCAGATCCCTCTTGCTGCTCTGTCACAGCAGAAAGTTGAGGCAATCCTATGAGGCTGTGCTTAACAACGTGATCAAGAAAGCTAAGCCACAGAGGTGAATTTACAACAAGGCAGTGGGGGCGCTTGCCAAGAGAACCCCAGACACTGCCCTTGGCCCCCCATTCATACAGTAGCTACAAGTACATAACCAGTATGGATCCACTGTGGCATATGCGAACTGGAGTTTCTGTGTGGCATAATTTAAACTGAGGCCAATATATTGATACTAGTGTTATACTTTAAAAGAACCTGATGTTTATGTGACAATATTGGCATGGCTTACATAAAAGTACATTTATCTAATCTATTTTTTTTTCTTTTTCAAATAACAACAAAGGTGCACAGATTAGTCGTATTCATGGTTGGATTAATTAACAATTCAGGCGTTTTAAGTTTAGTTTCATAAAATATAATACAATCAAAGGAACTTCATTCTGATATACTTGTTTGTGTGTACATGCGGTAGTAAAGGCAGAATATTTGTGACCCAAGGAGTGGCTTATCCAGTAGTGTGGTTTACTGAGAGATGTAGGTACAACCATTAGAACTGTGGTTACACTGGTTATGGCATGAAGCAGAGATAGGTTGTAGCAGATCACCAGCCAGTGACAATACACAAGGTGCAAGCAGTGCAGGGTGCTGGAGCATAAGTAATGCAGGTAAGACAGGCAGGTTTCTTGGAGCTATGGGTGAGACTTCCATCTCCAACTATGTCTTTCTGCAGAGTAACAAGACTGTGCCACGCATGCGCACTACTAAATCTAATGGCCATCTTGGTTAGGAAATGAAGCATCCCTGGAGGATCCATGTTGGAGTGTACGCAGTAGCTCTCTCCCATTGCAACAATACTAAGTAATGTCATAATTGATATCTTCTTGCTAATGTTTCATATTAGTACATATATGGATTAAGCATGATACAGATGAGCTCTGTCAAACAATTAATGAAATCACAGTAAAGTTTATGAAAAGGAACCAATAGCAACACAGTACTGTCACTATCTTTTTAAAACCTTAGCAAAGACACCTGTAGCCAGCTCCATAACATGAATATGTCAGTAACAATGGAAAAGGAATTAAGTAGCGCTACTATACAAATTCAAAACATTATGCATTCAAATTCATGAGTGGCAATTTAATATTAAAATAATTAGAATTCATACATATAAAAATCCTACACAGATAAATACATAAAAATGACTGTGTATATCATATTTCATAGAGCAGATGCCTCACCCACATAAGAGTTATTAATTATAAAAGTTTATATGGATCCTTTAAAAGGGGCCTGTTCCTGTCAACAACAGTAAGTCGATACGGATGCAGGTCAGCTTTTTTTGCAGCTCTTTTGCACGTGCTTCAGGAAACTCCCATTTCCTGCAACAGTTTAGACAAGGACTTCTGCGGAGAGGCCAGTAGTCTATTTTTCACTTCCCGCACCGCGTTGCTTTTGGCATTTTCAGATGGCCTCCTCTGTGGACATCAATGGTGAATTTTGTCTGTGGTTTCCGACCTCCAAACTTCTCAATAAATTGTCTTATTGACTTCCAGTACACCAGAGCAATAAATATACGCATTGTTCAACTGTGTATCGGTTCATATCAGCATGTAACACACACACACACACACACACACACACACACACACACACACACACACTAGACAACATCACTGTCAGAAGAAGGAACACCTACATACTAAGGTGGTCAACAGCTGGCCTTCACTTTGCGCATGCATGAACAGCTAGTTTGGATGCTAATGGCAAACACTTTCCATACTTGCTATGACTTCCTCATGTTTTTCATAGACCAAGCTATGTCTGTGTCAAATTTCACTAAATCACTTGTCACTTTTCACTAAATTACACCAATTACTGAAAGTTCTAAGAACAACTTTGGGGCCAATAGCAAGTGAAACATCTAAGGGGGGTATGCCATTTGTGCCATTTTTTTTGGCTACCTGGAAAAAAATGTAACTAAGTTGACCCACCCTAGTCAATTGTGGCCATTTTCACCCATTTTTTTATACTTTTTTGCCATGCCGCTTCACCTTTATTTTGGTCGAATTGGCATAGGGGAAATCGGACCTCAAAAACCGTGGAGAAACCCATTGTCAATTCGACAAAACACGTGGATCGCCAATCCACGTGTTTTTCACCAGTGCCAGCATTTTTGACAAGTCAAAAAAGCGGCACTGAAATTGAATAGTGCAAATCTAAATTCGCCCTAAAAACAGCAAAAAGTGCAGTTTTCAACTTGTTGAAAAAAATCGGCACTAATTGCATACCCCCTTTGTCTCTTACAGAGAATGTTTTTATCACTCATTATAAACTGTCAACACAAACAGCAGTATGCTTAACACCAAGGGGAAACGTTGCAAATACATGGAGACTGCCCCCGAACCGCCCCCTTGTTCCCCCAGTCAGCACCTATGCCTCCATCTAGTGCCTATCCCTAACCTCCACCCCCACAGCCTAACCCTAACCTCCCCCTAGTGGTTACTCCTAAATCTCCTGACTGCAGTCCAGATGTCGACATTCTGACAATGTCAACATTTTACTTGTCAGCTATTCAAATTTTAACAATATTCTGAAAAGACAGAATGTAATTTTAATAATGTTGACAATGTAACTGTCGACAACCCATTTTTGTCTTCTAAGAATCTTCCTTTGTAACTGACTTTTGAAATGTTTGTAAAACACATAGGGTGGTATAATTTATGGGGGACAGCCAGAATTTACCTTAATGTTATTTACTTAACTGACTACAGTAAAAAAACAAATTGTGTTTCTTATACTGTATATATTATAATATACAGTACATATTTTATAATATACAGTACATATTTTATAATATACAGTACATATTAGACATGCTTTCAGTTACTGCATACAAGATAGGTGCAAGATATATTGCAATTACTTGCAGTAAGGTTTTATTCTTTTAATACCCCTTTCACATCGCACAAATAACCCAGTATCGACCCGGCATATTGCCGGGTCAACACGGGTCAGTGTGTGGTGTGAAAGCGTCAAGTACAAATTCCCGGGTCGCCCGATCCATTAATTCAACCCAGGTTATAAGCAGTGTTATTCCCGGGTTGAATACCAGGCCAGTGGCTGCGTAAACGGATTCCTGGGTCGATGCGACCCTGGACCCGTAGACTAGATAGGGAGTGACGGCGCGGAGTTGAGCTCATCTCCCAGCGCCGCTTCCGCCCCCGCTGCCGGCTCCACCCCCCGCCACTATGGCAACCGCCCCGGCATATTCCCGGGTCAGACAGCCAGCCAAAAGGGGTAGGAGAGTCTCCAATGCCGGATTCCACCCAGGAAGGACCCGTTTCCAATTCCCGGATGGGATCCGGCATTGGAGATTTGAAAGGGGTATAGTAATATGAGAGTTCTGTCCAGGATACAAGTCTTAAGAAAAAAAGAGGATGCTAAATATATAGTATAATAATAATAATAATAACAACAAACAAACACATTAGTTAAAAGAATGTGTAATTATACCTATGCATGCGCAGTGCTTTTTTCTGCTTACAATCAGTAGCGCCGGAACTCACCTAAAGTTGCAAATTGTTACAAGATTTACAGTAGCTTTGGGTAAGTGATCAGATGTTTATGTTATTACAGTAGCTTTGGGTAAGTGATCAGATGCTTATGTTATTCATATCCTATCTGAAATTATTTTACTAATTTCTTCCTGTTTTTGGAACTAATTAGAATTTAGATTTAACAAAATGTGCCGGTACTGCTTAGAACCACCAGAAAGAAAGCACTGTGTTTATGTAATTTAATAAAATTTAATAAAACAAAAATGTTCTCAGAACAGAACAGAAAAATATATTTGGTACATTTAAAAAAATAATAATTACAGTACTGATTTATAATCAGTGCTTCCCCTGTAATACTGATGTGATTTATAGCTGGGGACTTACTGATGATGATAAAGTATTGGCACGATCACAGGTCAGAACAGCATGTTGTCTACAATTTATGCAGTTTTTGTTTGTACACTCTTAATTTAATGAACTAATAAACCTATCTTAAATTAGTAGGCAGCTGCTAGTAAGCAACAGCGGAAACATTCTAAGTTGTATGTGTTTCCTCTGTATTGCATTTCCACTATACTTTGCTGAGAAAGACCAGCATTATCATTGATGAAGTGGTCTGTAGAGCATTGTAAACCAATTATAAACTATAAATTAAATTATGAATTGTAAAGTTAATGTCCTATGCTGTTCTCACCTGTCCTTTCATGCGCTCAATGATCTCTTGTAGTAAATGAAATCTACATCTTCATAATCCGCTCTAATTTATCAGTTACTCTCTGGTACATCCGGCACGGCTTTTCACTGGCCCTTCTAAGCCTCAAGCAGCTCTGGGATATTACGCCGTATTTCCCACAACTGCATATACAATTTAAGCTCACTTAAGTCTTACTTTAATAATTGTGCTAGCTGCACACTGCAACTATGCATTAATGTGAATTCATATACTGTCTGCAATAGTCTGGACTTATAAATTCTCTCTCTCTCTCTCTCTCTCTCTCTCTCTTTCTCTCTCTCCCTCTCTCTCTCTCTCTCTCTCTCTCTATATATATATATATAAAACAATAAGGAGCAAGGCTTAGCATATATTCAAAGACATACAGGAGACTTCCTTTTCTCAACGTTTCAAATGTGAAATTTCCATCAGGAGTACAAACAAGAAATGATACATGCTTACCTTATAACCCTTTACCAAACACCACTGATGCACTCCTGCCGCTCATCCACAATGACAGGCGTACTACCTGCGCTCAGGGGACGTTAGTAGGACAGTATCAGGGCTGCCATCAGAAATTGTGGGGTCCAGAACTGACAAAAGAGACAGGGCACCTCTGCAGCACCGCTCCACCCTTATGTGATGTCATACATTGTGATATTACATACTGGTGGACTGTTGTGGACCTACAGGAATGGTTCACAGAGAGCTGAAGCACAGTTGAAGGTGATAATGTCGATATTATCTTAAACCATAAAGCTATACCTTTAAACACACTTTTATAATGGAGCCGCTGCGGCCGCTTCACTTGATACCCATGCTACGTACTTTGTACGCTATTTGCGTACAGAGTCCCTGTACAGCGTACGGACTTAGCGTACAAACGCTGCGCTGGGGGTACAAAGTACACACAGCGCGCGCACACACTCTTGATAAACTTTAAACCTTATTAGTAATGAAATGCAATGATGTTATTACACTCTAAACCGTATGCAGCAAAGCACTGCAATGATGTTACACCTTAAACCTTATGCAGCGCTGACGGAATAAAGAACCCACAGTGCGTACACACCTTATCAATACACTCTTAAACCTTATACAGTTAAATACGCTTTTAAACCCTAGCAGGGAAAAGAGGACACAACACCGATTTGTAGTTAAACACTGGGCTCCGAAACCTCAGCGTATATATCTGAAAGGGGATAACAATACAATTTATACACTACAAAATACAACAGAGTAAAATGGCTACAGTCAATGTACATAGATGAGAATATTCGCTTGCGCAACCTGGACCATTCCTCCGCTCATCAGGTAGATAGCGTTCAGAGTCTTCTGACCGGCCAGGCAGCAACAGGCTTTTTTATAAACAACTTCCATAAACAATACAGTGGTTACTGATATCCCTTTGATCATTGGACACAGAGATGCATCTTTACATTACAGGAGAGGTCATAGGTTGATTTGAAAAGGTGGGCGATGTCTTTCCCAACTGCTCTTGTGGGTGGTCTCCTCTGGATTCCCGCCGCATACATAATATACAGTAAATACAGTTTATATATATTTTCTACTTCTGCACATAACTATACGCAGGAACATGCGATCTTCCTCTAACCAACACCGGAATGTTACCCTTAAAATACCCTACAGCTGGATACTAGACATCACCTTATAACCTTAGTCTGTCCCTTCCTATCATGCAAAGGCGAATCCCTTAGTCCTGAAATCATTTAAACTGTTGATACTTGCTGATGTGGTGCAGGGGAGCTATGTGTACAATGTGCACTACTTGGGTTAAAAATGTAATGTTCTAATAACCCTCTAGCGCTCACAAACTCCGCCGTAAATACCCATACCACGCGCAGGACCGCGGGAGCGATCATACGCAAATTGTGGATATGTGCACGCACGGCGGAACAAGTGCACGCGCAGCAGGCATGTGTGTGTGGTTAGTACGTGCTGTGTGTGCTACAATATTTTTCGACTTTGACAGTCCACCCTTTGGCAGTCAACAATAACTGCCACTTTCTAAACACTAAACAGAAAAATATACAATACAATATCTACAGATGATTGGATGGTAGGAGGAGAGTTGTAGGTGGGAAATGTGTGACCTAGTGGGATAGTAAAAGCATGTATGTATGAATCCATGTCTGAGGGGCATGTATCATCGTGCCGTATATGTTCTAGATAAGCTTGGAGGTATTGCGAAGTATACATTAAATCCTTCTTATCCCGTATTAAGGGTCTGTAAGTGGGCCAACAAACACTACCGAGCTCTTTTCGGCTTCTTGTTCCAACAAATGGGGTGCACATTTAGTTGATGATACATGGAGGGGGAACATAACTGAGTGCTAGTATATGTGGATATCACCTGTCGACTATGTGTGTCACTAACTGAAGGTTGTAGAGATGAAGATAAGACACATATCTAAAATACATTCACATAACATTTTCGTAATCATTCTTGGGTGTAGTTGATGTCTTTTCCGGATCGATGTATCTGGGCAAAGGGGGAGACAAAGGAAAAATGGGTGAAAGAAACGGGCCATGGAATTAATTTGCAGTCCTTATCATAACATTGTCTCTATGGATGGGTCGTAAATCAAATCTGTTGCTGTAACAATGCCCCCGCTCCTTAAACTCATCAAATTTGTGCCGTGCTTGCGCCGCGTTAAAATTCGAACACACCTAAATATCAAGCCAATAATTATGACAACTCCCCGGATACAAAGGAGAAACTTTCCTACACTCATAATAACATTTTGAGCCCACTCTCCTAAACCTGAGAACCAATTTCGTGGGTTCAACCATGAGACCCAGCCGGTCAGTTCATTACTCACAGCAGTTAGGATAAGGTTGTGTCTCCTTCGGAACTCCCACTTCAACTGCAAGATATCGTCCATCTTTTGATCGATGATCTCGGTTGGGTCATCAGTGCTGTTTGTAATATACGTGCAGCACTTCACACCATATTGAGTTGCCAAAGTGACACAGTACCCACCCGTCACGGCTGTGATATAATTAAGGACCATCCTGCGCTGGATCAGTTCCGTTTTGTAAGCTTGCAACTCCCTTCCTGTATACCTGAAGGTGTCATCATACATCTCAGTGATATTATCTATCAAGTTCGCTAGAAAATGAATATACCTATAATTTATAATTCCTCTGGCAGTTTGGGTGATGTCTAATGCGAGAAGGAATTGAATCCCGGTGGATTCGTGGATCAAATCAGAGGCTACGTGCTCTGTCCTATCTATGAGGTGTCTCTTGACGATGTGTTCATAGTGAGTATGAGTATAAGGAGCCTGAGCACTGCGGTAAACGTCTTTCATCTTATCATGGGTTATGGTCATGACCTCTTGCAACACTCTTCCAATGTAACACAATCCCTCTGAGTTTGGGGCAAACCACTTATACGCCTTCCTCCCACATATGAAATAGGCATCATCGGGGAGAACATATGGGACAGAATATGACATTACCATATTACAAACTTTCCAAGTGAAAAACCCAATCCCTAGTTCTCTCATCTGTTCAGTACAAGTATCAGGTTGGATGATATGCGCACAGTACCCTGGTGATACTTCTCCAACCCGCATGGTCTTGCTTCTTTGAGTATACCAATACCGAAAATACCTTCCACTGTTGGCTATTTGGCGTATAAGTTCAGAGTCTACGGGTATCCTATCAGCTCTGTGCGAAAATGCCATGGTTTGATTATTCCATGTCACCTCCCAATTTCCTGGTTTTCGGGAATTGAAAATGTTGAAACAAACTAAGGATCTATCTACATGATACTGGTGGAGCTTCAAACTAGGGGGCCTAGAAATACTAAATTTCTTGTCCACCGGTCTCCCACCCCGTAATTCGAGTACCTCATCTATTGCTAAAGGGTACAGTACTAATCCTGACTTGCTCTGACCTTGAGGTACTTGTGAGCTTCTGTTTGGTTTAAAACCTTACCCACTAGTGAGTGGTAATCACTCAATGGATGACGGTCCATGTTGATATTAAGGCTGGACTGACATCTCTGGATGCACCCATCCTCAACTATATTCTCACAATTTTTACAAATGCAATTTTCCTCAGCCAATAACCCTTCACAGTGCCTCCTAGTTCCCTGACTACCAGATCGTTTTCTGATACTCGCCTTTGCTCGAGTGATATGTTGCTCTTGGAATTCTACAAATCCGTCCTCGCCATCAGAACCCATTCCAGATCCTTTCTCGACCTCTCTGGTACTCTCACCGAAACAGACTGCTCTGGTCAACAACAGGGTTAACAGGAAAACCCGGAACGCAATCTCTTAGGGTAAGTCCATCTTGTTAAGGGGAGAGAAAGGGAACAAGAAGGGGGAGGAAAGGAGGTTAATGGGAGATGGAGAAAATAAAAAAAGAAAAGAAAAAGAAAGCTGGTGCGACAACCGCCTCTGGTCTTGTTGTTCTCCGCGCTCAGGTGCCGTCTCAACAGTACTGCCTCTCAGCCTTCCCGGAACAGACACTCCAGTGATACGATGTTCTCTACACTCTGCTCTTTGTCACGGGTTCTCTCTGGGTCAGCGACCTTTCTGTAGGAAACATAAATCTGTTTAACTGTTGTGTATTATCAGTTGTGTGATCTTTGGGAAGTGAGAAGAGAGGGGAAATAATAAAAAGAAAATTTGTCAGATTTGCGTTCACCATCAGGCTGTCACACCATCATGTATATCAGTATCTATGCACAGTCTATCTTCACCAGTATTCCCATTCTCCACCCTTTGTGCATGACCAGGCACACTGATACTGGTGTCCCTATGCTAGTGAGATATACTGGATTTAGGCAGAGCTTTGACAGACCGAGTAGGCATGTGACGTTTGAACTGTAATCCTGTCAGTGAACGTAAGAGGATGAAGAGGACACTTTGAAGACAAATCACAGAGTTTAGTAATAGATAAGTTTGTAAATGCAAAGAAGATTTTACAAAGTTTGACATCTGGATTGGGCACTACGGGGAATGATTCCCTAATCGGTCTGTTCCCATTAAAAAATATTATTATTTTTTTATGTGTGTTATATCTCTACTGGGACTATCCCAGCCATCAATCCAGTGTCTTGTCCATTCTAAGTTTATAGGGAACCCGGTATCCTTGAGATAATTTCCTCTACCTGTGACGGACATGCTTCTAAAACAGTGAAATGCAATATTAGTCTTCTTGGGTATTTTAACATATTTTGTGCTTCCTGGGTGGGAGCGCTCTATATGTATACCATCTCTAACAAAACTCCTGTTAAATTACTTAGAGGTCACTTCTGCTAGAGAGAGAGAAGCAGAAGTTTAGAAGCCTCCTCCTAATCTCCGTAAATTCTGTCAAAAGGGTAAGGTTGCATTTATTCTGTTCTTCCCATTAACCGAATCTGTGTTTTTCTATACTGTATCGTGATTCCTTACTATATGTCCCTTGATCCCGTCTATGGGGTATATTTACTAAAATTCATATTTTTCCGAATGAGGTTAAAGTTCAATCACGAATGACATCGAAAGTGTAAAATTGCAACTTTTTGAATTTATTACGACTAATTTACTAAGCTGTCGTATTCTGCATTTTCGTATTTACCGATGTCGATGTCATTCGTATTTTTTGGCAGTGTTTTACGGGAGTGAATTGTAAAACACTGCCGACTTTAACACAATGAATCTCGGCCGGATCTGTGAGATCAGTGCTGGGCTTCATTGTACACCTTTCGTAAAAAATAAAACATTGTTAAAATTTAAATAAAAAAATGTGTGGGGTCCCCCCTCCTAAACAAAACCAGCCTCGGGCTCTTTGAGCCGGTCCTGGTTGAAAAAATATGGGTAAAAAAGTGACCGGGGTTCCCCCATATTTAATACACCAGCACCGGGCTCTGCACCTGGTCCTGGTTCCAAAAATACGGGGGACAAAAAGCGTAAGGGTCCCCCGTATTTCTGAAACCAGCACCGGGCTCCACTAGCCAGATACATAATGCCACCGCCGGGGACACTTTTATATTGGTCCCTGCGGCCCTGGCATTACATACCCAACTAGTCACCCATGGCCGGGGTACCCTGGAGGAGTGGGGACCCCTTCAATCAAGGGGTCCCCCCCTCCAGCCACCCAAGGGCCAGGGGTGAAGCCCGAGGCTGTCCCCCCCATCCAAGGGCGGCGGATGGGGGGCTGATAGCCTTTTTGACAAAATTTGAATATTGTTTTTAGTAGCAGTACTACAAGTCCCAGCAAGCCTCCCCTGCAAGCTGGTACTTGGAGAACCACAAGTACCAGCATGCGGTGGAAAACCGGGCCCGGTGGTACCTGTAGTAGTACTACTACTAAAAAAATACCCCAATAAAAACAGAAGACGCACACCTTGAAAGTAAAAGTTTAATTCATACATCCACACCTCCAAACATACATACTTACCTATGTTCACACGAGGGTCGGTCCTCTTCTCCATGTAGAATCCATGGGGTACCTGTTGGAAAAATTATACTCACATAATCCAGTGTAGATCGGTCCTCTTCTGTTCTATTTGTAATCCACGTACTTTGCAAAATAAAAAAACGGACACCCGACCACGCACTGAAAGGGGCCCCATGTTTTCACATGGGACCCCTTTCCCCAACTGCCAGGAACCCCCCCTGACTTCTGTCTAAGAGGGTTCCTTCAGCCAATCAGGGAGCGCCACGTCGTGGCATCCTCCTGATTGGCTGTGTGCTCCTGTAGTGTATGTCAGGCAGCACACGGCAGTGATACAATGTAGCGCCTATGCGCTCTATTGTAACCAATGGTGGGAACTTTGTGGTCAGCGGTTGACCGAAAGTAACCTCACCGCTGACCACAAAGTTCCCACCATTGGTAACAATGGAGCGCATAGGCTCATCTCTGGGCCACGGGCAATACATTGCATTATTCCTGGTGAGGACTACTTCCTGTCTATCGGTTCCCCCATTGGGAGTTACTATTCCCAAGACAGGGTGTAATCCTACCATTCCTTTCCTAATCTGTTTACTGTGTGGTGTTGTTGTTTCTGTGCAATGAACTGTCTCATACTTACCGGTAGCTGTGACCTCACCCATTCTTTCATTGGGGAATATTGTTACTGCACTACCTGGTTGGACAGGTCCCACCTGAGTTTCCTGCAACATGAATGCTTGGAGGAGAGCTGCGATTTGGCTGAATCCTTCATCTCCCTGTGACCTAAAACCTTGGAGAGACTTCAAAACAGGATACATTTTGCAAAAGTTAGGGTTAATACATTGCTCTTTCATATTACTATCATTTACGGATGTATCATTGACTGTAGCCTTCTGTTCCCCTTCGACCTGTGTCGACAATGGTGTGTTTGTGTTCTCATTTCCGCTAGGTTTGGAACCGGTTGCATATGTTAATTTCTCTTGCATGTATGTCTAATCCTTTTTTTTCTGGATTTTATTAGGCATATCCTACTCCTTAAATTCTGCAATACCTCTGGTTCAAAACTACCTATCCCAGGAAATGATGCTTTATCCCCCACAGTCATTCGTGTCCATTCATCACAAAAGGTCTCAGTGTGGGGACCATACTTCCCCCCCATTGCCAACCGAGCTGACCCCCTCGGTCTCATTTCTGCTGTCTGAACCCTGACTGAGGAACGTCCCTGTGTTGTGCACTTGGCTCCCATTGTGGACCTTTTTAACACGGGAAAACTTCCTAAAATGCTCCAAACACAGTAACGGTGGAAGTCTTTAAAGTTCTTCCACTAACTTCTTCTGCTCCGAGTACCACGGATCCGCCCCTTTTAGCAGACACGTGTAGCCAATACAGGCCCTACTTCGGCCTATATCCCCTGGGCCTTTAGGAGTAACTTACCGTACCCAGTGAATATCTGCCTAAAAGACAATTTTTACACAAATCACGCTTGCATGTGCTCTACACAACGCGTATGATGACGAGATTTACGCACAAATATGCAAAACTTCGTATCACGTTGCTCCACGTATTGCTCACACAACCGTGCGGTCCAATCGTACCGCTTATAGACACTTGCTATCTATAAGTTGAAGGATCACTGGAGTCTTCACACTGTGCTCCAAAACAGCCGGAGTGTAATACCAAGAAAACAACACCTTTAAAAAGCTTTATCACACTCCGTTGCACGTATTCACCTAGACCGTGCTCACCGAGTTCACCAAGTTTCACTGAGTTCACCAAGTTCACAGAGTTCACCAAGCGGGGTTCAATACATTCACACCTTTTTCAGCCCACACTAACACTCTATAGTTTTCTGATCAGAAAAATATCCTTTCCTGTTGACTCATAGCTTTCCCCAGAGGTAATACAGTAGAAAAGGTTTTATTTAAACTAAATTTTGGAAACCGTGCAATTTGTGCTATTGTCGCATGGCTACCGTCCCGCGCCTAAACTAGACAATGCTATTGTTTAATTTGTACTTTGCGGCCGTACCCTTACGCACTTTGCGTAAACACGCGACCGTGCATACGTCTTTACGTTGCGTACGCAGTCCCGTACTTTGTCCGAGACACGTGTACAAAGTCCGTACGTCCGCAGTAGCACAAATCCCACACTTCTATAAATGTAAGCGATATTACCTATAATCGTTTACTTAACATAACACAGTATTTTTCTGTATAAACCTGTTTAACTAGGCCAGACTGTATTTGTGTTTTAAGTTTACTTCCTTAATATTTATTCTATATTTTAACTAAATAGCAACAAATTTCTCAGTACAGGTCTAAATGAGTCTAGTAATCAGTATTTATGGCAACAATATCAGCAGGTATACAAATTCCAAAGTACAGGTGTATGCTTGTGTTGTGTGCGCTTTTGACGCCAAACATAAATTCACAGACTTTTAAAATAGCTTTGCGTATTTACCTTACGGATCCCACCAGCATCCCTACAAACCATGCAGAGCAGATGCCATCTTATCAGCAGTGAGATAGGGTTTACCAATGTATCCACCAACCAGGAGAAGGCTTACGTGGGATACCTGTCCGCCCTTTGCTGATAGATAAAGTCTGCTTTAACCTGCTAGGCTGCAGGTATGAGGAAAAACCGGACGATGTCTCCAATTGATAATGTCGATATTATCTTAAACCATAAAGCTATACCTTTAAACACACTTTTATAATGGAGCCGCTGCGGCCGCTTCACTTGATACCCATGCTACGTACTTTGTACGCTATTTGCATACAGAGTCCCGTACCGCGTACGGACTTAGCGTACAAACGCCGTGCTGGGGGTACAAAGTACACACAGCGCGTGCACACACTCTTGATAAACTTTAAACCTTATTAGTAATGAAATGCAATGATGTTATTACACTCTAAACCGTATGCAGCAAAGCACTGCAATGATGTTACACCTTAAACCTTATGCAGCGCTCACGGTATAAAGAACCCGCAGTGCGTACACACCTTATCAATACACTCTTAAACCTTATACAGTTAAATACACTTTTAAACCCTAGCAGGAAAAAGAGGACACAACACCGATTTGTAGTTAAACACTGGGCTCCGAAACCTCAGCGTATATATCTGAAAGGGGATAACAATACAATTTATACACTACAAAATACAACAGAGTAAAATGGCTACAGTCAATGTACATACGTGAGAATATTCGCTTGCGCGACCTGGACCAGTCCTCCGTTCATCAGGTAGATAGCGTCCAGGCAGCAACAGGCTTTTTTATACACAACTTCCATAAACAATACAATGGTTACTGTAATCCCTTTGTTCATTGGACACAGAGATGCATCTTTACATTACAGGAGAGGTCATAGGTTGATTTGAAAAGGTGGGCGATGTCTTTCCCAACTGCTCTTGTGGGTGGTCTCCTCTGGATTCCCGCCGCATACATAATATACAGTAAATACAGTTTATATCTATTTTCTACTTCTGCACATAACTATACGCTGGAACATGCGATCTTCCTCTAACCAACACCGGAATGTTACCCTTAAAATACCCTACAGCTGGATACTAGACATCACCTTATAACCTTAGTCTGTACCTTCCTATCATGCAAAGGCGAATCCCTTAGTCCTGGAATCATTTAAACTGTTGATACTTGCTGATGTGGTGCAGGGGAGCTATGTGTACAATGTGCACTACTTGGGTTAAATATGTAATGTTTTGATAACCCTCTATGCGCTCACAAACTCCGCCGTAAATACCCGTACCACGCACAGGACCGCGGGAGCGTTCATATGCAAATTGCGGATATGTGCACGCACGGCAGAACAAGTGCACGCGCAGTGGGCATGTGTGTGTGGTTAGTACGTGCTGTGTGTGCTACAATATTTTTCGACTTTGACAAAGGCTTGTTTTAAGATGTCCTCCCGGTGCATCAGACCTCTGTTGTTTCACAGCCTGGTGAAGCTAGGAGTCAGGGATGGGCCCCCTCTCTGTAAGGGCCCGGTACACCAGTCCCCACAGTGTCCCCCACCCCACGATGGCTGCCCTGGAAGGAACAGCGGTTGCTAAGTGACAAACTTAAACAAAAACAGTACTAATAGCAGAACGTTTGATAAAGGAGTGGAGAGTGTTGAATCCCTAGGATTGATTTTTATATATATAATATGTGTGTTGTATCAGAGAGAGCATAATATGGAGGATTAGGAATTCCAATATAACAAAATTATTTTGATAACTTAAGACAGGGATAGCAGTGATACAGAACCCCAATCTGAATGGCACAGAGAAGTACAGGATACCTGGAAGGTGTCTTGAGAGGGCATCCCAACAAGTCTTAACAGCCATGGAGAGCAATGACGGGTTGGGTGATGGGGGTGTGGCCATGCCTAGTTAGAAAATAAATAATGAATACTACTACGTGGTGGTGTGCACCAAGGATGGGGGTATTCTTCCTCTTGTACAGCTGGCCCGTGCCAATGATTAGATTTGTTAGTGACAAAAAGTGACTACTTTAAATCAAATCTCTAGTCACTATCTGGGGAAGAAAAAAATACTGAACAGCAAAATAAAAAGTTTACAGTACTTAAAAAAGTACTCCTATTTTGGCACATTATAGATACAGATGTGTCCTTATACACTGTTGCTGAAGTCGTGGCAAATAGCTCCTCTCTTTCTTGCTCAAAATGTGCATCTTATTTGTTTCCTTTATGTTCTCCGGATTCCTCCCACACTCCAAAAAACACACAGGAAAGTTAATTGGATTTGGACAAAAAAAATTAACTCGTGTGTATATGTGGTAGGGGAATATAGCTTGTTCGCTCCAGTGGGGCAGGGAGTGATGTCAGTGACTAAAATATTCTCTGTAAAGTGCTGTGGAATACTGTATGTTCTGTATAAATAACTTAATGAATAAATAATTTTTTGTCTAATTGTGAAAATGGATCTGTATATGTAGGCGTAAACCACCTTCAGTCACAAAACAGGCATGAAACATGTCAATCCTGGTCAGCCTGTTTATTAGTTTATGTATTTTATAGCCCCTTGCGCTAAATACAGCTTTCAATCTGCAAGAGAAACAACTGAAATTTATGAAAAGGCAGCAGCTCAGAACCAATCAGAATTTTATTTACCTGGAATGGTTAATGCTTCACATTTAACAGACATGAATATCAGACCCCTGTTTTATACTGAAATGAAAATAAATATATCCTAGGCTACCAGATTTTTATTGGAACACGGTGTCAATTGATATGTTCCTTATATACTGTAGGTTAATATGATCTTAAAATAGTTTCTGAAGAATCTTGCTGTTCAAATACGTCTTATACAATTTCTCAGTTTGAACCATTTGCTTGACTGCAGTCTAGGGTTCTCATAGTACAATAGTTTCCTTTGCTCCCAGCTATGTGAAGAACCACTTTCAAACTTCTATGGTACTGACGTTTGAAGACTAAATAATTGATGTGCCGAATAAGATGTAACCTTGCAAAATATATTTTGAAACATACTTTATAGCAGGGGTGGAGAACCTCAGGCCCGAGGGCCGCATAAAGCCCTCAAAGCCACTTGATCCGGCCCGGCCAGGCTCACCTAAACGAGAGGAGATGCCGAGCGCCCGCTGAGATTTTACCACCAGCGGGCGCACGGCTCCTCAGCAGCAGCCGGAGGCAGGAGCTCACTCCTGAGCTCCAGCTTCTGGCTCAGGCAGTGTACATGTGTGGCTGTGCGGCACTATGGGAGAGACGTCATGACATCTCTCCCATAGTTTCGTGGAGAGGGAGGGCAGGAGCAGGGCTGGTGAGTATTGTGTTTTTTTTTCTTTCTTTTAATGTGTGTGTGTAAGCGGCACTACTAGGGGGCATATTTAATAGGGCATAACTACAGGGGGCATATTTGATGGGCCAAAACAACTGACAGTGGGTATATCTAATGGGGCATAACAACTGACTGGGGGCAAATCTAATCGGGCATAACAAGTGACTGGGGGCATAACTACTGACTGGGGTCAGGCTAATTTTTAAGTTGATAATTTTTGTATGGCCCCCGAAGGATTTTATAAATATCCAAATGGCCCTTGGTAGAAAAAAGGTTCCCCACCCCTGCTTTATAGGCATATCTGTCTCTATTGTACTCACACAATGACTATACTGTACCTGCATATAAAGTACACTGATACTACTTCTAAGCCACACTAACAAGTAAATTAGAAGTTTATAAAAAGTGACAGCAAAATACACAGAACAAGAAAAATGTCTTGCACAATTCAGTCATTTCATGGTAGTTAAGCCTAATTGCATGGAATACTAAATATCAAATTCCATGGATATTTATATATTTTATAATAAACAGTACATATTAGACAGGCTTTAATTTAGTGCATTATATTTCACGTATGATTACAGCACAATATATTTTACAGGAATTCAAAATGTACATGTTTTTCAATTATAACAAAAGTATAGCAAATTGGCTATGTGTTTGGAAGCATATTTTTAATTTACATGCAGTAAGGTTTTATTCAGTTAAGTATTATGAGAATTCTGTTCAGGATACAAGAAGTCTTAAGAGAAAACAGGATACAAAATATGTAGTATAATAATAACAATCAAACACATTAGTTAAAAGATTGTTTAATAGTACCTATGCATGCGCAGTGCTTTTTTTCTGCTCTCAATCAATAGCGCCGGTATGCACCTACAGTTACAAATTGTTACAAAATTGACAGTAGGTCTGGGTAAGTGATCAGATGCTTATGTTATTCTTATCTGAAATGATTTCACCAATTTCTTCCTGTTTTTGGAACTAATTCTAAGAATTAAAAATTAGACTAAAACAATGTGCCAGTACTGCGTGACGTTGAGAACCATCGGTAAGAAAGCACTGTGTCTATGTCATTTGACCGCTTCAGTGGTATGCACGGAAATCTTCTGGGCTAGCCAGCACTGACAGCGCTGGCTACCCCGGAATATTTCCGTGCATACTACGTCCTGAATCCCTGGGGACAGCCATGCAGCATGCACGGCACCCGGGAATCAGCATACTCCATTATTGAGTTAAGCCCACCCCCTGGACTCCTATTGGCCTGGGGGCGGAATTAACTGTATATTGGCTTATGCTGATTCCCGGGCGCCAGAAGGCATCCGGAAATCAGCGCTGGGGCTGGCGATCCCCGCGGCGATCGCCAGGCGATAACATTGCCCTGCCCCGTCACTCGCCCCCCCCCCGCACCTTCCTCCCCTCCGCTCCCGTGCCAATTTAAAAACACCCCCCAGGAACTGGTCTCTACGGCTTGTTCTGCTGCCTTGGGCCCACCTGGCCCAGCAGCAGAAGGGCCCCAGGACCTACAGTAAAATGTGTGTGTCTAGTAGCCTCTTTCGTGTGTCTGCACGTGGATTTACTCACTTAATAATCAGATTTGACAGCAACTGAGAATATAAGGAATATGCGTATAGTTCAGGCACCAACACAGCATCATGTAACCAAGGAATAAATAAGCAATTCAGAACCTGCTGACAGGTCAACTTAAATACACTATTTTCACTGCCACACATGCTTATAACAGGCTGTAGGCACTTTCTGATGGTAATAATGTGCCTTGCTTAAGGTCAGGGCTGGTGCTAGGGTGTTCAGCACCTCCCTGGAAACTATACATTTGCGCCCTCCCATACTTTACAAAGGGAAAGAAAGGGGTGTGGTCTCATAAGGAAGGGCATGGCCACACATTAGTACCCCCATTTGATATTATGCCACACAATCCTATTATACCACACATAGTGCGCTAGACTCATATTACATAATATAGTAGTGCCGCTTATTCATGTTACAATACACAGTAGTACCCCTGCACATAATGCCCACAGTAGTAATTTGCTTATGCACATAATGCCCCCAGTAATAGTGCCGCTTACACACATAATGCTCACAGTAGTAGCGCCCCTTATACACATAATGCCCACAGTAGTAGCGCCTCTTATATATAATGTAACAGTAGTAGTGCTGTTTACTACTGTTAGCATTATGTGTATAAACAGCACTACTACTGTTACATTATATATAAGAGGTGCTACTACTGTGGGCATTATGTGTATATGGGGCGCTACTACTGTGGGCATTATGTGCATAGTGTCACTTATGCACATAATGCCCACCATAGTATTGCCCCTACAACTAACGCTCACAGCAGTAGTGCTCCTTACACATAACATGTCCACAGGATGGGAGAGAGGGGGGAGTGCAATACTTACATGGGAAGAGCAGCCGCTTCAAGCAGCCACTGTGCTGTCACAGTAAAAACTGGGAGGAGGGGGAAAAAAGAAAGAGGGAGCTGTAAGGACCTGACAAGCGGAGCTGCACTACACACTGCTGAAATGATAGAATTTCTCACACTCATTCACACTAGGGTTAATTTTGTTGGAAGTCAATTAACCTACCAGTATATATTTTGGAGTACCCGGAGGAATGATACGCAAGCACGGGGAGAATATACAAACTCCACACAGTTAGGGCCATGGCGGGAGTTGAACCCATGACCTCAGTGCTGTGAAGTAGTAATGCTAACCATTACATGATCCGTTCTGCCTAATAATAATAATTATTATTTTATTTTTAGAGCGCTCTTTCAAACAACAGGAAAGACATAAAAAAACAATGCACATAATACAGAGTATTTAAGTGATACAGCAATCTGCAAACTGCACTGACATAAGAAAGAAAATCGAGAGGTAAATTTACTAAGGTTGTAGTTTTTTTAGAACTGGTAATGTTGCTCATAGCAACCAATCAGATTCTACTTAACATTTATCTAGCTGCTTCTAGAAGATAATATATAGAATCTGATTGGTTGCTATGAGCAACATCACCAGTTTTTAAAAACTCCCACCTTAGTAGATTTACCCCCTAGAGCTCAAACCTTCATCACAATAGTTAAACCAAAACATAGAAGCAGCTCTGAGCAATCTTATGAGTGCCGCCGCCCGTTCTATGTATGTGGTTTCCTGCCTAGGATGACCTAACAGAGGGCACCAGCTACTATTTATCTTTACATGCAGCGCTTCCATTACCATCTCATATATATATATATATATATATATATAATGTGTGTGTTTGTGTGTATATATATATATATATATATATATATATATATACTTGTTGCGAGATGTGTGTATTGGAAAGGCAATCTCTCAGAGTTCTAATTCCCCACTGCCAGTTCCCTGTTCTGTCCACCAGAGTCTGTCAGGAGCCAGCTGAAGAAAATGGTGTCTAGAGATTCTGCATTCCTAATTATCATACAAGCAAGTCTGTCATGAGTGTTCAATGGCATTTTGTGCCAAAATTTGGAGAGACTAGTCTAGCGGTAAGTCAATTCAGAAGTAGTATTCACAATTTTAAGACATGGCCTGCATTTGCAAGTGAAAATCGACTAGGTATCTATCAGTAGGGAAGGAAGCAGTGAAGTGTGTCCAAGCAAGTTTTGCAAGGAGCCCTCAGAAATCTACCTACTGAGCAGGCCGATAATTCCATATCTGGAAGGAAACTGTATAGTGGGTTCTGCAAGAACGTTTGCAAATAAGAGCCTGCCAGCTGCAGATGCTGCAAGTTCTGACTTAGGCCAACGAGTGTCTTTCTGTGACAATCTGCTCAGGCTAATTGATGGTTTCCCTGAAAAGTTGTTTTTTGTGATGAAGCAGCATCCCACATTCCAGGGAAAGTGAACAAACATAACACGAGAACGGGTACTGAAAATCGCCACAAATTCTTGCAACATGAACGTCATTCCTCAAAAATCAATGTCTTCTGTGCCATTTCTAATGAAAAGATTAATGGCCCATTTTTTTGCTGAAGCCACTGTGGCTGGATGACTGGAGCTGCCTATCTTGTCATGCTGGTACTATGGCTCTTCCCGTAGCTGAATGACAAGACGACAGTGCTGACTTCATCTTTCAATGGATGGTGCCCCTCAGTGCTGTTTGTGCACACAAAAAGTGGGTGTGGCCACATGGAAATAGGGGCGTGATACACATATGGGGGTGGAGGGGGGCAGATGCACATATGACCCCAATAGCGAAGTGCCAGATACACATATGCAACCAATAGTGCCAGATACACATATGCCCCCAATAGTGGAGTGCCAGATACACATATGCCCCCAATAGTGGAGTGCCAGATACACATATGCCCCCAATAGTGGAGTGCCAGATACACATATGCCCCCACTGTTCCAGATATGCCCCCACAGTGGCAGATACACATATGCCCACAGTGCCAGATAAAAATATTCCACCATAGTGCCAGAAACACATATGCCCCCACAATACCAGATACACATATGCCCCCAGGGCCAGATATGCCCCCCATAGTGCCAAATTTGCCAACACAGTGCCAGATACACATATGCCCCCAGTGCCATATACATATATGCCCCCAGTGGCACATATACCCCCCAGTGCCAGATAAACATATGCCCCCAATGACACATATGTCCCCCCAGTGCCAGATACACACATGCCCCCAGTGCCAGGTACACATGCTCCTCCCCACCCCGCTCACTGCTGCTGTGCTGTGTCGGGAAGGAGAGCGCAGCTCGTGCCTCTCCTGTGTCCCTTCTGTGTCTCTGGAGGTGGCGGCGTGTCTCTCAAAGGAAGCGCCAGTTCGTGAGCCAATCAGAGCTTGCGGACCGGCAGCTAATCAGGAGCTGCAGCAACCGGTCCGCGAGCTCTGTTTGGCTTGCGAACCGGTGCCTCCTTTGAGAGACGTGCTGCCGCCTCCAGAGTCTCAGGACGGAGGGACACAGGAGAGGCGCGAGCTGCGTTCTCCTTCTCAGCACAGCAGCGGGCAGCAAGCATGGTGGTCAGCCCGGTGGTACTGCGTACCGGCTGGCTATTTCTTACTGGTATGCAGTAATGCCCCATACCACCATCCTTGCAACACCGGTGCCCCTTCTCATTACCATAATGGAGTTCGGGGCCACCTCAATTACCGGTTACCACAGATGGTTTGGCAGCTGCGGTGGGTCAACTGCTGTATTGTCCACTATGTTCCCCAAATCTCACCCTGTATAATTTCTTCTTGTGGGGTTTCATCAAGGATCGTGTGTTTGTACAACCATTTGCAATGATGCTGGTTGACCTGCGCATGGCATCAGAGCAGCCATCATAGAAATTGACCCCCATATGCTACAAAGGGATTAGAAGGAACTTTATTATTATTATTAATTATGGGGTACAAAATGAAATATTTTCTTTGCCATGATGTGAAGCATAAGTCATATTAACAGATAATGTATTAAATGATTGAGTGCTTTAATCTCATTGTATAAGTGAATGACTGTACACAGACACCACTGGGACACTCTGATAAGTGAAAACATAAAACATCTGTGGCTGGTGTCCTCCTTTGCTTCAGAAAATCCAAATTACTTTGATAAGAAATACGTCTTGTAAAAAGTATTTACAATTACAAAACTGTTCTGCTTCATATGATAAGACTGAAGCTTAACATCTGCGTGGTCTAAGTTATTCGTTTAAAAATGGTAACACATTCTGAGATACTCTATTTTTTGTATTTTATTCACAAGTTTGAACATGATGAAACAAGGTTGCAGAAAAGATACATACACATATACACAGTACAAACATATCTTAAATTATGTAGAAGGTAGAGAGAAAATGACAGATTGGATGTACACCCTATAAGATTGTATATTTTCGATCCACCTATGAACGCTATATTTGACAATACATTGTATAGTGTGTAACCATTTTAAGGGATTAGTAGGCTCTGAGAAAGGAGATATTAAATTTGTTTTCTCAATACTAGAGCCTCATGCTGAACTATCGAGTACAACTAAAAACTGTCCCATAATATATATTAATATTATTGTATTAATGAATGTCGCTATAACTAACTATTGTCACAACTGAGGGCTGGTGTTGGTGTGAGGCTACCTCAGTTGTAGGGGCTGGTGTGAAGGTGAATCTGGGTGGCTGAATAGGACTCCTAGACATAGAGGACTTCTACCACCAACGCCCGAAGATGTGACCACGACAACAGAGATAAAATAAAGTCTTATTTATTCAAACACAGTTCTGATGATACACCGGCAGTTGTATAGTATGGTATGAGAAATTATTAAAAACAGTACATAGTTCCACAACAGTAGTAGCTGTAACTTTCCCCTAGGTGTGGTATCCGCACAAGACTAGCTTGGGAAATAGGGAGATGGTCAGTCCTTACCAACACCTGGGCGCTGTAGAAGAGATGAGAGCTGGAACTGGTCAGCAGATGGAATACAGAGGCTGAACGTACTACAGAATAAATGGAATTTGTAAACTGCTGGTTTTGCCGGATAAGACGGATGTTTAAAGAACTGTGAAGAAATGCAGATCCGGATGTAATGGACAATGAAGTTGAATAGTACTGTATGCTAGAGATCGAAGACTTGAGAAATAGATGACTTGATACTGTAAATGTCCTGAACACCGATGTTGGATCACCGATGATAATAGATAGCTTAACACCACTGGAAGCCCAATGCTGGAAGCTGGTGTTAAATGAAGCACTGCCGACTGCAGAATACACTAGGGTTGCTATGAAGTCAGGCTGGCACCGCAGGGCGATGATTGGTGCAGGTCTCTATAGAACTGGAGACTTCAGGAGCTGGAATACCTGGAACACAGTTAGAAACTCAGAGAGCAGAGACAGGATACACTTGATGATGACAACCAAAGCACTGATGATTTCCTGGTCTAGGATCAGTCTCTTTATACCCTCAGCAGTGCAAGGATTGGATCAGCAATCAGGCTGAGCTCAGCAGGACTATGGATTGGTAGAAACAGTATCACATGATTAGAACCAACATGGCTGCGCCCATACTAATTCTTGGAGGGAAACCCGGCTTGAAGATCTATATGGAACTTTCACAGTAATGGCGGCAGCGGTCTCAGAACCCAGAGAATGTCACAACTGCACAGCATGCTCCCGGCGCCAGCAGCAACAGCCACAGCAGGTGAGAGGCACCTCACAGAGCCGTAGCACATAACATTGTGATCGCGGCAAGCGGCTGACAGGAGATGCCAGGAGATCCATCTTCACACTGGGAGTGCAGCAAAGGCGGCAGGGGCCGCAACCGCCAGCGAATGCTATGCAGAGCCGTCCCAATGCTGAGAGTCCGGCAAAGGCGGCGGAGGTTGCTATGAGCCTGAAGCGCCACTCCATATATGAGTTCCCTGCAACGGCACCTACATATTAATAAATAGAAAATATGAAATAAGGACATAAATGACATGACTGATACCCGGCCCTGGAACACTGAGCCAGCCTCAGAAGACACCTGAAAGGTAAGAAATAATGTCCAGTAGTCCAGATCGTGACAGCACCCCCTCCTTTAGGAGTGGCCCCAGGACACTTCTTTGGCTTCAGAGGAAATTTAGAATGGAAATTCCGAACCAATGTAGGAGCATGGATGTCAGAAGCATTGGTCCAGGAACGCTCCTCAGGGCCATAGCCCTTCCAATCAGATATTGAAGTTGACCATAATGAAAACGTGAATCCAGAATCTTGGCGACTTCATACTCAACACCCCGTTGAGTCTGGACCTTGGGAGTCGAAGGAATTGCTGTATGGAACCAATTCAGGATCAGCGATTTCAGAAGGGAAACATGAAACGTCCTGACAATTTTTAGAAATGGAGGAAGTTGAAGCTTGAAGGCTACTGGATTGATGACTTGTTCAATTCGGAAAGGACCGATATATCGAGTAGCAAATTTCATGCTTGGGACTCAACCTCAGATTCTTCGTAGATAGCCAAACACGATCACCCACTTTAAGGGCAGGAATTGCACTACGCTTACTATCTGCAAACTTCTTATATCTAAAAGATGCCTTGAGGAGAGCCGCTCGAACGTTCTTTCAGTTATTCGAAAACTGACATCAGCTGCTGGTACTGAAGTTGCTGGAAGCAGTTGGAATTCTGGAACTTTAGGGTGAAATCCATAATTAGTGAAGAATGGCGTGGAAGAGGATGATGAGTGATATTGGTTGTTATGACAGAACTCGGCCTAGGGAAGAAGTTGAACCCAGTCATCTTGAGATGAAGATAC
This sequence comes from Pseudophryne corroboree, assembly GCF_028390025.1. NCBI lineage: Eukaryota > Metazoa > Chordata > Amphibia > Anura > Myobatrachidae > Pseudophryne > Pseudophryne corroboree. The sequence continues at coordinate 335,371,264 of NC_086444.1, forward strand.
ATAAATTCGGAGGAAGGCCTCCAAGTCCTGATTCACCCTCTCAGTTTGACCATTAGTTTGGGGGTGATACGCTGTAGAGAATTTTAATTTGACTTGAAGAGCCAGACATAGACTCCGCCAAAATTTGGCTACGAACTGTACTACCCTGTCAGAAATTATCTCCTCAGGGAGGCCATGTAGTCTGAAAATCTCTTGAATAAACACTTGAGCCAACTTGGAAGCTGACGGGAGACCGGTGAGGGGAATGAAATCAGCCATCTTGGTGAACCGGTCAACTACCACCCAGATGGTATTAAACTTGTTACACATAGGAAGATCTGTAATGAAGTCCATCGACAGATGGGTCCATGGACGATGAGGAACAGCTAGAAGAACCAGTTGCCCAGTGGGTGATTGGCGAGGTACTTTGTATTGGGCACATTTTGGACAGGAGGCAATAAACTCTGTAACATCTTTTTTCAGAGTCGGCCACCAGTATGATCTCGAGATGAATTCAAGGGTTTTCTGGATGCCCGCATGTCCGGAAAAACGAGAAGCATGTGCCCAATGCATGAGCTTCTTCCTTAGAGCCTGCTTAATAAAACTTTTCCCTGATGGAGGCATAGAGTCCATCCTTACCGTGGAGAATGCAACTGGACTAATAATAGGATGCTTGTCCGTATACTCAGACTCATTTTCTTGCTCCCAGGAGCGGGAAAGGGCATCAGCCTTGTAATTCTGTGACCCTGGACAGAACTGGAGCTTAAAGTCGAACCTAGAAAAAAAAGTGCCCATCTAGCTTGACAAGGGTTGAGACATTGTGCACCCTTCAAACACAGAAGATTTTTGTGATCTGTAAGAATCGTAATGGTATGGGAAGCGCCTTCTAGCAAATACCTCCACTCTTCCAGAGCAAGCTTGATAGCCAACAGTTCTTGATCGCCAATGGCGTAATTGCGCTCAGCGGGAGAAAACTTCAGAGAGAAGAAGCCACAAGGATGCAGATGGCCATCTTCGGCTCTTTGAGACAGGACTTGCCCTACTCCCACGGAGGAGGCATCCACCTCAAGGGTGAATGGCAAGTACCGGTATCTGGCTGTTTCAATACCGGAGCAGAGGTAAATCTTTGCTTCAACAGATGGAAGGCTTGCACGGCTTCTTTAGACCACTTGGAGGGATTGGCACCCTTCTTGGTAAAGGCGGTAATAGGCGCCACAATGGTGGAAAAGTCTAGAATAAATTTTCTGTAATAGTTGGCAAAACCTAAAAATCTCTGGACGCCCTTGAGAGTGGTAGGTATTGGCCAATCCTGAATAGCTTGAAGTTTCTCAGGATCCATCTCTAGTCCGGAACCGGACACAATGTAGCCTAGAAACGGAATGGATTTGACTTCAAAGACGCATTTTTCCAACTTTCAATAAAGATTATTGACACGAAGATGGGACAGGACTTCCTTCACCCAAAAACAATGTTCCTCCAGATCATTGGCAAAGATGAGAATATCATCGAGGTATACCACGACATGACGATAGAGTATATCTCTGAAGATCTCGTTCACGAAATGCTGGAACACAGCTGAAGCATTTCTAAGTCCGAAAGGCATGACGAGGTACTCATAATGTCCGTCACGGGTGTTAAATGCGGTCTTCCACTCGTCACACTTCCGGATCCGAATGAGGTTATAGGCACCCCTCAAATCTGATTTCGTGAAGATGGTTGCTCCACTAACCCAGTCAAAGAGTTCGGTAATCAGAGGCAGAGGATACCGGTTCTTTACTGTGATGTCGTTCAAACCTCTATAGTCGATGCATGGCCGCAGGCCACCATCTTTCTTCTTAACGAAGAAGAAACCTGCACCAGCTGGAGAAGAAGAAGGTCGAATAAAACCCATTGCCAAATTTTCTTTAATGTACTCCTCCATGTAATGAGTCTCTGGTACAGACAATGGATATGTTCGACCTCGAGGTGGAACCTTCCCTGGGATGAGGTCGATAGGACAATCCACTCCCTATGTGGGGGCAGGACATCAGCAGAAGCTTTACTGAACACATCTGTATAGTCTTGATACTGAGGAGGTGAAACATCAGAAGACTTGGAAGAGGAGCATACAGGAAGTACTTTAGAAAGACAAGTCCCGGAACAGGACGTACCCCATGCCAGGATATGGGTCGTCTTCCAGTCAATCAGAGGGTTATGTAAATGAAGCCATGGAAGGCCCAGAACCACCGGATGGGTGGCTTTTGGAATCACCAAAAAGGAAATTAATTCTGAATGAAGAACTCCTACTTTCAGATGAACTGGTAGAGTCCTAAAAGAAATGACTGCATCAGAAATCTTGCTGCCATCCACGGCAGTCAAAGATATGGAAGACGAAAGTCTCTCGGTGGGTAGAGACCACCGCTTGACGTATTCCTCAGTCATGAAATTCCCATCTGCTCCTGAATCTAACTGAGCAATAATGTTCCTAGTACGCTGAGCCACTTGGAGCGAGACTGGAGGTTACAATCTCTTGGAGGTGGAGAGGAATGCATTACTCTTAGCCGACCCTCTACTTGGTGGGCTAGGACTTGGAGTTTCCCGGACGCTTGGGACAGGCATTAACAATGTGAGATGGTGCAGCACAATAAAGACAGAGATGCTCAGAGAGACGTCTCCTACGCTATGCCGGATATAGATGAGAATGACCTATCTGCATGGGTTCGTCCTTGGATGGAGATGGCTGACGGAGAGGAGGAATAGACTTGGAGATTGATGATCTTCCTTGCTCGATTGCACTTTCTCGAAACCGTAGATCAACTTTGGTACACAGAGATATAAGTTCATCCAACTTTGAAGGCAAATCCCTGGTAGCCAATTCATCATTGATACGCTCAGATAGGCCATGCCAGAAAGCTGCACGTAGAGCATCATCGTTCCATGCCAGTTCTGAAGCTAATATCTGAAACTGTATTAGATACTGTCCAACAGTTCGTGTCCCCTGGCGGATACGGAGAATCTCAGAAGAAGCTGAAGTTACTCGACCTGGCTTGTCGAAGGTACGCCTGAATGTTGCCACAAAATCTGTATATGAAGACAGCAGAGTATCAGATCTCTCCCACAACGGTGATGCCCAATCTAGAGCGGAGCCACTAAGGAGGGAAATAATGTAGGCAACCTTTGTGCGATCAGTTGGAAAACTGCCAGGCTGTAACTCGAAATGAATTTCGCACTGATTGAGGAATCCCCTGCAGGCTTTTGGGGACACGTCAAATTTTGCTGGAGTAGGTAAATGAAGACGTGGAGTAGAAGTGGGTATGGTGGGTGGGGTTACCACTGCATGTACTGCCATCGATACACCAGATGCCACAGAACCATGAAGAGTCATTTGGATACCATCCAGCCGAGTAGAGAGATCCTGAAGACAGCGGATAACATGACCTTGTGCAGCCTCCTGATGTTCTAGTCGGGCTGCCAGTTCTTGCATTGGCCTGGCCGCTTGGTCTTGGTCTCCGGCCGGATTCATTGGGTCAGTGCTTACTGTCACAACTGAGGGCTGGTGCTAGTGTGAGGCTACCTCAGTTTTAGGGGCTGGTGTGAAGGTGAATCTGGGTGGCTGAATAGGACTCCTAGACATAGAGGACTTCTACCACCAAGGCCCGAAGATGTGCCCACGACAACAGAGATAAAATAAAGTCTTATTTATTCAAACACAGTTCTGATGATACACCGGCAGTTGTATAGTATGGTATGAGAAATTATTAAAAACAGTACATAGTTCCACAACAGTAGTAGCTGTAACTTTCCCCTAGGTGTGGTATCCGCACAAGACTGAAATAAGCTACCAACACCTGGGCGCTGTAGAAGAGATGAGAGCTTGAACTGGTCAGCAGATGGAATACAGAGGCTGAACGTACTACAGAATAAATGGAATTTGTAAACTGCTGGTTTTGCCGGATGAGACGGATGTTTGAAGAACTGTGAAGAAATGCAGATCCGGATGTAACGGACAATGAAGTTGAATAGTACTGTAGATGCTTGAGATTGAAGACTTGAGAAATAGATGACTTGATACTGTAAATGTCCTGAACACCGATGATGGAGCACCAATGATAATAGGTAGCAGAACACCACTGGAAGCCCAATGCTGGAAGCTGGTGTTAAATGAAGCACTGCCGACTGCAGAATACACTAGGGTTGCTATGAAGTCAGGCTGGCACCGCTGGGTGATGATTGGTGCAGGTCTCTATAGAACTGGAGACTTCAGGACCTGGAATACCTGGAACACAGTTAGAAACTCAGAGAGCAGAGACAGGATACACTTGATGATGACAACCAAAGCACTGATGATTTCCTGGTCTAGGATCAGTCTCTTCATACCCTCAGCAGTGCAGGGATTGGATCAGCAATCAAGCTGAGCTCAGCAGGACTATGGATTGGTAGAAACAGTATCACATGATCAGAACCAACATGGCTGCGCCCATACTGATTCTTGGAGGGAAACCCGGCTTGCAGATCTATATGGAACTTTCACAGTAACGGCGGCAGCGGCCGCAGAACCCAGAGAATGTCACAACTGCACAGCATGCTCCCGGCGCCAGCGGCAACAGCCACAGCAGGTGAGAGGCGCAGCACAGAGCCACAGCACCCAACATCGTGATCGCGGCAAGCGGCCGCGGCTGACAGGAGATGCCAGGAGATCCGTCCTCACACTGGGAGCGCAGCAAAGGTGGCAGGGGCCGCAACCGTCAGCAAATGCTATGCAAAGCCGTCCCAATGCTGAGAGTCCGGCAATGGCGATGAAAAAAGGACATTAATGACATGACTGAGACATGGCCCTGGAACACTGAGCCAGCCTCAGAAGACACCTGAGAAGGTAAGAAATAATGTTCAGTAGTCCGGATCGTGACAACTATCTCATAGTAAGTAGAGGGAACAGCTATCTAAAAACTAGAGATGTGCGGCTGGCACTTTTCGTGTTTTTTGTTTTGGTTCTAATTCTACTTTCGTGTTTTGGTTTTGTCTTGGTTTTGCCAAAACCACTCTTTTTTGTTATGGTTTTGGTTTTGGAGCTGGATGATTTTTGAAAAAAACATAAAAACAGCTAAAATCACAGAATGTGGGGGTAATTTTGCTCCTATGGTATTATTAACCTCAATAACATTCATTTACACTCATTTCCAGTCTATTCTGAACTCCTCACACCTCACAATATTGTTTTTAGGCCTAAAAATTGTACCGAGGTGCCTGTCTGACTAAGCTAAGCGACACAAGTGTGCGGCACAAACACCTAGCCCATCTAGGAGTGGCACTGCAGTTACAGACAGGATGGCACTTAAAAAAACTAGTTCCCAAACAACACATGATGCAAAGAAGAAAAAGAGGTGCAAGATGGAATTGTCCTTGGGCCCTCCCACCCACCCTTATGTTGTATAAAAAGGACATGCACACTTTAACAAACCCATCATTTCAGCAACAGGGTCTGCCACACGACTGTGGCTGAAATGACTGGTTGGTTTGGGCACCCACCAAAAAAAGGAACAATCAATCTCTCCTTACACAAACTGTCTCTTCAGAGGCAGGATGTCGACCACATCCTCATCCTCCAATTCCTCACTCCTTTCACTGTGTACATCCTCCTCCTCACAGAGTATTAATTCGTCCCCACTGGAATCCACCATCACAGGTCCCTGTGTACTTTCTGGAGGCAATTGCTGGTAAAGGTCTTCCCGGAGGAATTTATAATTCATTTTGATGAACATCATCTTCTCCACATTTAGTGGAAGTAACCTCCTACGCCGATCGCTGACAAGGTTACCGACTGCACTAAACACTCTTTCGGAGTACACACTGGAGGGGGAGGGGCAACTTAGGTAAAATAAAGTCAGTTTGTGCAAGGGAATCCAAATTGCCTCTTTTCCCTGCCAGTATACATACGGATTGTCTGACATGCCTACTTGGATGCTGTCACTCATATCCTCCACCATTCTTTCAATGGTGACAGAATCATATGCAGTGACAGTAGACATGTCAGTAATCGTTGGCAGGTCCTTCAGTCCGGACCAGATGTCAGCTTTCGCTCCTGACTGCCCTGCATCACCACCAGCGGATGGGCTAGGAAATCTTATCCTTTTCCTTGCAGCCCCAGTGACGGGAGAAATTGAAGGAGGAGCTGTTGACAGGTCACGTTCCGCTTGAGTTGACAATTTACTAACCAACAGGTCTTCGCACCTCTGCTCACTTGTGTCTGCTGGAAAGAGAGATACAACGTAGGCTGTAAACCTAGGATCCAGCACGGTGGCAAAAATGTAGTGCTCTGATTTCAACAGATTGACCACCCTTGAATCCTGGCAAAGCAAATGAAGGGCTCCATCCACAAGTCCCACATATTTTGCGGAATCGCTCGGTATTAGCTCCTCCTTCAATTTCTCCAGCTGCTTCTGCAAAAGCCTGATGAGGGGAATGACCAGACTCAAGCTGGCAGTGTCTGAACTGACTTCACATGTGTCAAGTTCGAAGGGTTGGAGAACCTTGCACAAGACAGAAATCATTCTCCACTGTGCTTGAGTAAGGTGCATTACCCCTCCTTTACCTATATCGTAGGTGGATGTATAGGCTTGAATGGCCTTTTGCTGCTCCTCCATCCTCTGAAGCATATAGAGTGTTGAATTCCACCTTGTTACCACCTCTTGCTTCAGTTGATGGCATGGCAGGTTCAGGAGTGTTTGCTGGAGCTCCAGTTTTCGGCACGCAGTGGCAGAATGCCGAAAGTGGCCCGCAATTTTTCGGGCCACCGACAGCATCTCCTGCACACCCCTGTCATTTTTCAAAAAATTCTGCACCACCAAATTAATTGTATGTGCAAAACATGGGACATGCTGGAATTTGCCCAGATGTAATGCACGCACAATATTGGTGGCATTGTCCGATATCACAAATCCCCAGGAGAGTCCAATTGGGGTAATCCATTCTGCAATGATGTTCCTCAGTTTCCGTAAGAGGTTGTCAGCTGTGTGCCTCTTACAGAAAGCGGTGATACATAGCGTAGCCTGCCTAGGAGCGAGTTGGCGTTTGCGAGATGCTGCTACTGGTGCCGCTGCTGTTGTTGTTGTACATCTACCCAGTGGGCTGTTACAGTCATACAGTCCTTAGTCTGCCCTGTTCCACATGTCCGTGGTTAAGTGGACACTGGATACAACCACATTTTGTAGGACACTGGTGACTCTTTTTCTGATGTCTGTGTACATTCTCGGTATCGCCTGCCTAGAGAAGTGGAACCTAGATGGGATTTGATATCGGGGACACAGTACCTCAAATTATTCTCTAAGTCCCACTAAACTAATGGCGGATACCGGATGCACGTTTAACACCAACATAGCTGTCAAGGCCTCCATTATTCGCTTTGCAAAAGGATGACTGCTGTCATATTTCATCTTCCTCACAAAGGACTATTGGACAGTCAGTTGCTTACTGGAAGTAGTACAAGTGGTCTTCCGACTTCCCCTCTGCAATGACGATTGCCTCCCAGCAGCAACAACAGCAGCGGCAGCAACAGCAGGCGTACCACTCAAGGATCCTCCGGAGGAATCCCGGTTAGGAGAGGACTCCTCAGTCTTGACGGTGACATGGCCTGCAAGACTACTGATGTTCCTGACTGAGGAGGAAGTTGACGTTGAGGGAGTTTGTGGTGTGGCTTGCAGGAGCTTGGGTACAGGAGGAAAAAGGGATTTAGGTGTCAGTGGACTGCTTACGCTCTTACTCAAAGTTTCACAACTTGACACTGACTTATGATGAATGCGCTGCAGGTAATGTATAAGGAGGATGTTCCTAGGTGATTAACATCCTTACCCCTACTTATTACAGATTGACAGAGGCCACAGATGGCTTGACACCTGTTGTCCAGATTTGTGAAGAAATAATTCCACCCCGAAGAGGTGGCTTTTTTGGTAGTTTGCACAGGCATCACAATGGGCTTCTTCATCCCATGGACAACAGGTGTCTCCCCCGGGTCCTGACTTAAACAAACCACATCACCATCAGAATCCTCATCGTTACCTTCCTCCTTAGCGGCAAAAACACCCATATCCTCATCCTGGTGTACTTCAACAGTGACATCTTCAATTTGAATATCAGGAACTGGACTGTGGGTGCTCCTTCCAGCACTTGCAGGGGACGTGCAAATGGTGAAAGGAGCCACCTCTTCCCGTCCAGTGTTGGGAAGGTCAAGCATTGCAGCCGCCAACACATTTGGACTCTCCTTGGGGATTTGTGATACCATATCAGAACGCACAGTTCTTTTCTGTGCTTTTTCCAGCTTAACTCTTTTAATTTTTCTAGCGAGAGGATGAGGATGAGGGCTTCCATCGTCATGTGAAGCTGAACCACTAGCCATGAACATAGGCCAGGGCCTCATCCGTTCCCTGCCACTCCATGTCGTAAATGGCATATTGGCAAAATTACGTTTCTCCTCAGACGATTTAAATTTATTTTTTGGGCCTCTTTACTGAACTTTGGCTTTTTGGATTTTACATGCCCTCTACTATCACATTGGGCATCGGCCTTGGCAGACGACGTTGATGGCATTTCATCGTTTATGTCATGGCTAGTGGCAGCAGCTTCAGCACTAGGAGGAAGTGGTTCTTGATCTTTCCCTATTTTATCCTCCAAATTTTTGTTCTCCATTATTTTTTGGGAGTTATATAAGACAATATGCGGCACAGAATTGACTGGAATGACTGATGGCCAGGACACTACTACTGGTCTGATTAAGAGAGGGTAACTGCTCCCATAAGTAATGGGTGAAATCATTAGCTACGGTTCTTTCCTTCCCAAGGCTCTTTAATGGACAGGTTTAGCCATGTTTTCTACATCTAAGCACATTGAAATGTGAGCTTTTATGCTGCTATGAATCATATGGTTGTGCGGGACATACGGGACAGATCGATCGCTCTGGCAGTCTGTAGTATTATCCTTTGTACCACTTTACTGGGAATAAAATCTGTTCTCTGAAGGATCTGTTACTGAGATTACCTAATTAGATTAGAAAGCCCTTTTAAATACTAATAATGTTTAGCAAAATCCTTTTAGATGTTGGTATAATCAGGTTTAATGTGTTTTTAGATGTTTTGTTGCATACTGGACATAGGTGTTTCTATCATGGGTGCAATGTGTGTGGTGCACATGGGCCTCTGGGTCCAGGAGGCCCACACTGCACCCTTTGCACCCATATTGTTTTAATACTCACCTCTCCGGAGTCCCGCGATAGGAACTGCAGCCGCTGCAAAAAAATCACACAAAAAAATGTCCACCGCGGATGCGCAGTAGATAAGTCTCAGGACCATGGCTGGCGCAATGTTTCTGGAGACCTGCGTATGCGCAGTAGACTCCAGCACAGTACCGGAGCCTGCGGCACTGTGGAGAGGAGGGGACCCACCCGGAATCTGCACACGGGCCCCCTCCTCTCTTAAAACGCCCCTAATACTGAAAACTAGGAAATTAGTTGCATTATGTGTGGTCACCTTGGAAAATACACAATTATAGCTTTACTGATCAAGAATCATCTTGGTGTGTTGTTACACATACTACTAGGGTATGCTTCTAACAGTGGCGTAACTAGACATTTTAGCGCTGTGTGCAAGAAACGGCATCACCCCCCCCCCCCCATTCATAATAGGGACAGTGCGCTGCGAAGGCACGCACCACAAAATAATACCAATTCATATTACGGTGCACAGTAGTCTCCATTATTCAAATTACGCTGCACAGTAGTGCCACTACACCAGGTAGATCCCCTTTTACACATTACTGCAGTTAGAGCCCTCTTTTTACACATTACGGAAGGCAGAGTCTCCCTTTTACACATTACAACAGGCATATGCATTGTGTCAGTGCCGTAACTAGACATTTTGGTGCCCTGTGCCAATCAAGAATTGATGCCCCCTCTCCCCCCATATTTAAAATAGGAATGGCATGTGCCCAAATTATAGGGGTGTGGCTTTATGGGGAAATAGTGGGGCAACAGAATAGTACCAATTCACATTACACGGCACAGTAGTGTTTGTTAGTCACATGACACCACATAGTAGTGTCTGTTTGTCCCATTATAATGCACAGTAGCATCCGTTAGTAACATTATACCGCACAGTCCGTTAGTCACATTACACCACACAGTAGCATCCATTAGTTACAGCACAGTAGCATCTGTTAGTCCCATTATACCACACAGTAGCATCCATAAGTCCCATTACAACACACAATAGCGTCCGCTAGTCACATCACACCGCATAGTAGCATTGGTTAGTCCCATTACACCACCACGTAGCATCCATTTGTCCCATTATACCACACAGTAGCATCCGCTAGTCCCATTACACCGTATAGTAGCATCCGTTAGTCACGTTACATCACACAGTAGCATCTGTCAGTCCCTTTACACAGCACAGTAGCATCCATCAATCCCATTCCACCGCATAGTAGCGTCTGTTAGTCACATTACACCGCACAGTAGCGTCCGTTACTCACAGTACACCGCACAGTAGTACCCCTTATACACAATACATCACAGTAGATTCCCTTATACATATTACACCACAGTAGAGCCCCTTATAAATTTTATGCCACAGTAGAGCAGGGTTCTGGTGAGATGCCCTCTGCACTAATGGGAAGGTGGAAGTAGGTGTCAGAGGCAAAAGAGACATGGGGAAAGACACACATGGGGAAAGAAAGACAGACAGACAGACACATGAGGAAAGAGAGACACACACGAGACAGAGGGGTCTATTTACTAAGCCTAGTATGGAGATGGGGTCTATTTACTAAGCCTTGGATGGAGATGAAGTCGCTAGAGACAAAGTACCAGCCAATCGGCTCCTAACCGCTATGCCACAGGTCAGTAGCAGATCTTGACACGGACAAGCAGGACTTTTGCACGGGGCGCCGCCTTCCGGAGGGCGCCGGCGCCATCCAGAGGGCGCCGCACCATGGCAAGATCCGCTACTGCTGTGCCCCCCACTGCCCGCTGTGTCCCCCGCTGGTCCTGCTGGTTCGCCGCTGTGAAGGGAACTAGACGGTACGCGTCAATTTTCCCTTCGTGGAGAGGACCTTTGCTGTGCGGTGCGCGATCACGTCATCGCGCACCGCACAGCATTGTGGGACTGACAGACGCTAGGGGTCATAATTGACCTCTAGTGTCTGTCTATGCCAGATCCGAGGAGAGGAGCGGCGTCGGCGGAGGTCTGCAGCGGTCGGGAGCGGGGATAGTAAGTATTCATTTTTTTTTCTTTTTCAGCGGCGCTACTCTACTGTACAGGGGGCGTAACTGACCACGCCCCCTGTATGAAGCCATGCCCCTATTTCCCGCCCGGGGCGCCAAAAGGGCAAGAACCGGCCCTGCCACAGGCAGTGGCGTAACTAGAAATATTTCTCCCCCAAGCCAAAATATTATCTGGCGCCCCCCTCCCCCCCCCCCCCCCCATATTTGGCACTAGCCAAAGTGATGAATCTGCACGTGCTGTAAAAAAGGGGGCATAGCCGTGCTGAAATGGGTGTGACTTTGCATAAAGGGGTGTGGCATTGCAGGAAAAGACTACCTTATACCCCAGTTTTGCAACCAGCACATCCAGACGTTAGCCACTACAGGAAAAAAATAATCCTGATTCATACCCCTTACATTATTTGTCATTTTTCCTCCTTATAGTAATGCCCAGTATGCATTATGCCACATACTGCAATGGCCCTTAGACATTATGCCACACACAATAATGCCAATTACACAATATGCCACACATCGTGATGCCCCTGACACATTATGTCAAACACTGTATTGCCTGTGACACATTATGCCACGCATCGCAATGCCCATTATACATTATACTACACACTGCAATGCCCCTGAGACATTATAGCACATACAATGCCTGTGATACAGTACACCACACACCGTCATGCCTGTGACACATTATGACACACACCGCAATGCCCGGGATACATTATGCCACACACTGCAATACCCCTGAGACATTATACCACAATGCCCGTGATACAGTATACCACACACCGTAATGCCTGTGACACATACCGCAATGCCCGTTATACCTTATGCTACACACCGCAATGCCCGTTATACATTATGCCACACACTGCAATGCCCCATAGACATTATACCACATACCACAATGCCCGTGATATAGTATACCACACACCGTAATGCTTGTGACACATTATGACACACACCGCAATGTCCGTGATACATTATGCCACACACCAAAATGTCCGTGATACATTATGCCACAAACCGCAATGTCCGTGATACATTATGCCACACACCGCAGTGTCTGTGATACATTATGCCACACACCGCAATGTCTGTGATACATTATGCCACACACTGCAATGCCCCTGAGACATGATAGCACATACAATGCCTGTGATACAGTACACCACACACCGTCATGCCTGTGACACATTATGACACACACCGCAATGCCCGGGATACATTATGCCACACACTGCAATACCCCTGAGACATTATACCACAATGCCCGTGATATAGTATACCACACACCGTAATGCCTGTGACACATACCGCAATGCCCATTATACCTTATGCTACACACCGCAATGCCCGTTATACATTATGCCACACACTGCAATGCCCCTGAGACATTATACCACATACCACAAAGCCCGTGATATAGTATACCACACACCGTAATGCTTGTGACACATTGACACACACCGCAATGTCCGTGATACATTATGCCACACACCGAAATGTCCGTGATACATTATGCCACAAACCGCAATGTCCGTGATACATTATGCCACACACCGCAATGTCTGTGATACATTATGCCACACACCGCAATGTCCGTGATACATTATGCCACACACAGCAATGCCCATTACACATTAAGCCCTACAGTAATGCTTCTAATTACTTTTAAATTACCTGCTCATTGCCAGGGGTTTCATGCTCTTGGTTTCATGCACGGTGCCAGGTGGTAATATTCATTGCCAGGAGTTTCATGCACTGGGTATCATGCGCGTTGCTAGGGGGTAATGCTTGTTGCCAGGGATTTCATGAGATGGGTGTTGTGCTTGTCACCAGGGGGTAATGCTTGTTGCTAGGGTTGTGCTCCTAGTGCCACATATGCCCCCAGTGCCAGATATTCCGCCACAGTGCCAGAAAAAATATGCCCCCATAGTGCCAGAAACACATATGCCAGGGGTTTCATGTGCTAGGTGTTATGCTTCTTGCCAGGAGTATCTGGGGTGTCAAGCTTGTTGCCAGGGGGTAATATTCTTTGCCAGGGTTTTCATGCACTGGGTGTCATGCTCGTTGCTAGGGATTTCATGAGCTGAGTGTTGTGCTTGTTACCAGGGGGTAATGCTTGTTGCCAGGGCTGTGCTCCCAGTGCCACATATGCCCCCAGTGCCACATATTCCCCCATAGTGCCATATAAAAATATGCCCCCATAGTGCCAGAAACACATATGCCCCCAGTTACACATATGGCCAAACAGTACCAGATACACATATGCCCCCGTGCCAAATATGCCCCCCAGTGCCAGACACACATATGCCCCCAGTGCCCCATATGCCCCCCCCAGTGCCATCTATACCTATGCCTCCAGCGCCATGTACACACCCACCCCCCACTGCTGTGCTGTCTGGGAATGAGGGTAGTCTCTGAGTCTAGGTAGGAGCTGGAGGGCACAGCGCGCGCCTCTCCTATGTCTCCAGCGACGTGTCTGTCAAATGAAGTGCCAGTTCGTGAGCCAATCAGAGCTTGCGGCAGCTGCGGCTCCTGATTGGCTGCTGGTCCGCGAGCTCTGATTGGCTCATGAACCGGCACTTCATTTGACTGACACATCGCTGCCGGAGACCCAGGAGGGACACAGGAGAGGCGTGCGCTGTGCCTTCCCAAACTCACAGCAGCAATCAGTGCCGGCGCCCCCGTAGCCCTGCGCCTCCACACTGGCTGCGGTGGTGGGAGTTACGCCACTGGCCACAGGCTAGGTTTGAAAAATTATAGGAGGTAATTCTGAGTTGATCGCAGCAGCAAGTTTGTTAGCAGTTGGGCAAAACCATGTGCACTGCAGGGGGGGGGGGGCAGATATAACATTTGCAGAGAGAGTTAGATTTGGGTGGGTTATTTTGTTTCTGTGCAGGGTAAATACTGGCTGCTTTATTTTTACACTGCAATTTAGATTTCAGTTTGAATACACCCCACCCAAATCTAACTCTCTCTGCACATGTTATATCTGCCTCCCCTGCAGTGCACATGGTTTTGCCCAACTGCTAACAAAATTCCTGCTGCAATCAACTCAGAATTACCCCCATGGTTAGGAGCCGATTGTCTGGTACTTTATCTCCGTCAACTTTATCTCCATCCAAGGCTTAGTAAATGGACCCCATGAGAGAGACTGGAGAGAGAGACAGGAGAGACACGTACACACAGGAGAGAGAAAGCAGAGACAGAAGCACGCACAGGAGACAAAAGAGACATGGGGAAAGAGTGAGAGAGACATGGGAAAAGAGTGAGAGAGACACGGGGGAGGAGAGACACGGGGGAGGAGAGAGAGAGGGACATGGAAAGAGAGAGACATGGGGGAGAGGGAGAGAGACATGGGGAAAGAGGGCGGGATGCACTCGGAAGGCGAAATACATTCCACCACACACCGCATCCGTATCACTGTGATACTAATCACATATATACTTACATATGCAATTAGTACCGCAAATGACAGCTCTTCCAAAAGGCGCTGCCCTTTGTGATGAGCGCCGGTTACTGGACTTCTGGGTATCGCCGTGGGAGTCCATCTGCATACGCGCAGAGTGACACAGCAGATGCGAGGGATTCTGGGAGGGATACGATCGGATTCATCTCACAGCACAGTGCGGAAAGAATCCCATAAGCTTATATAGGGTTATGCCAGCTTTCGCTGACATTACTCTCCGGACCGAAGCCTGGGGATAGAGGGCCTTAGTGTATATGGAACCGCCTCAGAAAATGGAGCTTTTACTGCATTTTTCCTTTAGTGCATCGTACCCAGAGAGAGAAAGACATGTGGCAAGAGACACACACAGACACTCATGAGCAGTGTCGGACTGGGGTATGAAGGGCCCACCGGGGAATGCAGTGATAGGGGCCCATACATAGGGGTGTAGCCAGTCTACAAAGGGGGTGTGGCCAGCCTCCACAGAGGCTTGAAATAGACAGTTATCTTGTGCAGTGTAATGCAACATATCTACCATGTATAATACAAGTGCACAGTCTGGAACCTGATCCCTAGAGGAGGTGGGGGCCCCAGGCAGTGGGGCTCACCGGTGGTTTCCCCTGTACCCCTGTGGGCCAGTCCGACCCTGCTCATGAGACACCGGAGAGAGACAGGAGAGGGACAGGAAGGAGAGAGAGCGAGAGAGAGAGACAGGAGACACACACACACAGGACAGAGAGGCAGAGGCAGGAGAGAGACAGAGGCACACACAAGAGACGAGAGAGAGAGACAGAGGCAGTAGAGAGACACACATAGGAGACGAGAGAGAGAGAGAGAGAGAGAGAGAGAGACAGATGAGAATGAATATATATATATATATATATATATATATATAAAAATATACAGTATATATGTTTAGACCCGGCACTCACCCTTTATATAATTGTGTATATTCTCTGGTGCCCTCCCACGGTATGGTGGCAGTTCATATAGAAGAAAATTGAGGCGGCACTTATGAGACTTGCTGCAAACTTTAGGATTTAATACATCCTACAAATATTTCAGGCACATGCCCGTCGTCAGGGGATCCCTGACAACGGGCACATGCTCGAAACACATGTAGGATGTATTAAATCCTACAGCAAGTCTCACGAGTGGCGTCTAAACTTTCATATATACTGTGTATATATATATATATATATATATATTAGAGATGAGCGGGTTCGGTTTCTCTGAATCCGAACCCGCCCGAACTTCATGTTTTTTTTCACGGGTCCGAGCGACTCGGATCTTCCCGCCTTGCTCGGTTAACCCGAGCGCGCCCGAACGTCATCATGACGCTGTCGGATTCTCGCGAGGCTTGGATTCTATCGCGAGACTCGGATTCTATATAAGGAGCCGCGCGTCGCCGCCATTTTCACACGTGCATTGAGATTGATAGGGAGAGGACGTGGCTGGTGTCCTCTCCATTTAGATTATAAGAGAGAGAGATTTACTGGAGTTTAGGACTAGGAGGAGTACTGTAGAAGTGTAGAGAGTGCAGAGAGTTTACTAGTGAGTGACCACCAGACAGTGCAGTTTATTTAATATATCCGTTCTCTGCCTGAAAAAAGCGATACACACAGTGACTCAGTCACATACCATATCTGTGTGCACTGCTCAGGCTCAGCCCAGTGTGCTGCATCATCTATATATATTATATATCTGTCTGACTGCTCAGCTCACACAGCTTATAATTGTGGGGGAGACTGGGGAGCACTGCAGTGCCAGTTATAGGTTATAGCAGGAGCCAGGAGTACATAATATTATATAGTGAGTGACCACCAGACAGTGCAGTTTATTTAATATATCCGTTCTCTGCCTGAAAAAAGCGATACACACAGTGACTCAGTCACATACCATATCTGTGTGCACTGCTCAGGCTCAGCCCAGTGTGCTGCATCATCTATATATATTATATATCTGTCTGACTGCTCAGCTCACACAGCTTATAATTGTGGGGGAGACTGGGGAGCACTGCAGTGCCAGTTATAGGTTATAGCAGGAGCCAGGAGTACATAATATTATATAGTGAGTGACCACCAGACAGTGCAGTTTATTTAATATATCCGTTCTCTGCCTGAAAAAAGCGATACACACAGTGACTCAGTCACATACCATATCTGTGTGCACTGCTCAGGCTCAGCCCAGTGTGCTGCATCATCTATATATATTATATATCTGTCTGACTGCTCAGCTCACACAGCTTATAATTGTGGGGTAGACTGGGGAGCACAGCAGTGCCAGTTATAGGTTATAGCAGGAGCCAGGAGTACATAATATTATATTAAAATTAAACAGTGCACACTTTTGCTGCAGGAGTGCCACTGCCAGTGTGACTGACCAGTGACCTGACCACACTGACCACCAGTATAGTTAGTTGTATACTTATATTGTGATTGCCTGAAAAAGTTAAACACTCGTCGTGTGACTTCACTTGTGTGTTGTTGTTTTTTTTATTCTATAAAAATAAAACTCATTCTGCTGACAGACAGTGTCCAGCAGGTCCGTCATTATATAATATATAATATATACCTGTCCGGCTGCAGTAGTGATATATATATATTTTTTATATCATTTATCATCCAGTCGCAGCAGACACAGTACGGTAGTTCACGGCTGTGGCTACCTCTGTGTCTGCACTCGGCAGGCAGTCCGTCCATAATTGTATACCACCTAACCGTGGTTTTTTTTTCTTTCTTCTTTATACATACATAGTTACATAGACATCTCTTTATCAACCAGTCTATATTAGCAGCAGACACAGTACAGTACGGTAGTTCACGGCTGTGGCTACCTCTGTGTCTGCACTCGGCAGGCAGTCCGTCCATAATTGTATACCACCTAACCGTGGTTTTTTTTTCTTTCTTCTTTATACATACATAGTTACATAGACATCTCTTTATCAACCAGTCTATATTAGCAGCAGACACAGTACAGTACGGTAGTTCACGGCTGTGGCTACCTCTGTGTCTGCACTCGGCAGGCAGTCCGTCCATAATTGTATACCACCTAACCGTGGTTTTTTTTTCTTTCTTCTTTATACATACATAGTTACATAGACATCTCTTTATCAACCAGTCTATATTAGCAGCAGACACAGTACAGTACGGTAGTTCACGGCTGTGGCTACCTCTGTGTCTGCACTCGGCAGGCAGTCCGTCCATAATTGTATACCACCTAACCGTGGTTTTTTTTTCTTTCTTCTTTATACATACATAGTTACATAGACATCTCTTTATCAACCAGTCTATATTAGCAGCAGACACAGTACAGTACGGTAGTTCACGGCTGTGGCTACCTCTGTGTCTGCACTCGGCAGGCAGTCCGTCCATAATTGTATACCACCTAACCGTGGTTTTTTTTTCTTTCTTCTTTATACATACATAGTTACATAGACATCTCTTTATCAACCAGTCTATATTAGCAGCAGACACAGTACAGTACGGTAGTTCACGGCTGTGGCTACCTCTGTGTCTGCACTCGGCAGGCAGTCCGTCCATAATTGTATACCACCTAACCGTGGTTTTTTTTTTCTTTCTTCTTTATACATACATACTACTACGACATCTCTTTATCAACCAGTCTATATTATTAGCAGCAGACACAGTACAGTACGGTAGTTCACGGCTGTGGCTACCTCTGTGTCTGCACTCGGCAGGCAGTCCGTCCATAATTGTACACCACCTAACCGTGGTTTTTTTTTCTTTCTTCTTTATACATACATAGTTACATAGACATCTCTTTATCAACCAGTCTATATTAGCAGCAGACACAGTACAGTACGGTAGTTCACGGCTGTGGCTACCTCTGTGTCTGCACTCGGCAGGCAGTCCATAATTGTATACTAGTATCCATCTCCATTGTTTACCTGAGGTGCCTTTTAGTTGTGCCTATTAAAATATGGAGAACAAAAATGTTGAGGTTCCAAAATTAGGGAAAGATCAAGATCCACTTCCACCTCGTGCTGAAGCTGCTGCCACTAGTCATGGCCGAGACGATGAAATGCCAGCAACGTCGTCTGCCAAGGCCGATGCCCAATGTCATAGTACAGAGCATGTCAAATCCAAAACACCAAATATCAGTAAAAAAAGGACTCCAAAACCTAAAATAAAATTGTCGGAGGAGAAGCGTAAACTTGCCAATATGCCATTTACCACACGGAGTGGCAAGGAACGGCTGAGGCCCTGGCCTATGTTCATGGCTAGTGGTTCAGCTTCACATGAGGATGGAAGCACTCAGCCTCTCGCTAGAAAACTGAAAAGACTCAAGCTGGCAAAAGCACCGCAAAGAACTGTGCGTTCTTCGAAATCCCAAATCCACAAGGAGAGTCCAATTGTGTCGGTTGCGATGCCTGACCTTCCCAACACTGGACGTGAAGAGCATGCGCCTTCCACCATTTGCACGCCCCCTGCAAGTGCTGGAAGGAGCACCCGCAGTCCAGTTCCTGATAGTCAGATTGAAGATGAAGATGTTGAAGTACACCAGGATGAGGAGGATATGGGTGTTGCTGGCGCTGGGGAGGAAATTGACCAGGAGGATTCTGATGGTGAGGTGGTTTGTTTAAGTCAGGCACCCGGGGAGACACCTGTTGTCCGTGGGAGGAATATGGCCGTTGACATGCCTGGTGAAAATACCAAAAAAATCAGCTCTTCAGTGTGGAGGTATTTCAACAGAAAAGCGGACAACAGGTGTCAAGCCGTGTGTTGCCTTTGTCAAGCTGTAATAAGTAGGGGTAAGGACGTTAACCACCTCGGAACATCCTCCCTTATACGTCACCTGCAGCGCATTCATAATAAGTCAGTGACAAGTTCAAAAACTTTGGGCGACAGCGGAAGCAGTCCACTGACCAGTAAATCCCTTCCTCTTGTAACCAAGCTCACGCAAACCACCCCACCAACTCCCTCAGTGTCAATTTCCTCCTTCCCCAGGAATGCCAATAGTCCTGCAGGCCATGTCACTGGCAATTCTGACGAGTCCTCTCATGCCTGGGATTCCTCCAATGCATCCTTGCGTGTAACGCCTACTGCTGCTGGCGCTGCTGTTGTTGCTGCTGGGAGTCGATGGTCATCCCAGAGGGGAAGTCGTAAGCCCACTTGTACTACTTCCAGTAAGCAATTGACTGTCCAACAGTCCTTTGCGAGGAAGATGAAATATCACAGCAGTCATCCTGCTGCAAAGCGGATAACTGAGGCCTTGACAACTATGTTGGTGTTAGACGTGCGTCCGGTATCCGCCGTTAGTTCACAGGGAACTAGACAATTTATTGAGGCAGTGTGCCCCCGTTACCAAATACCATCTAGGTTCCACTTCTGTAGGCAGGCGATACCGAGAATGTACACGGACGTCAGAAAAAGACTCACCAGTGTCCTAAAAAATGCAGTTGTACCCAATGTCCACTTAACCACGGACATGTGGACAAGTGGAGCAGGGCAGGGTCAGGACTATATGACTGTGACAGCCCACTGGGTAGATGTATGGACTCCCGCCGCAAGAACAGCAGCGGCGGCACCAGTAGCAGCATCTCGCAAACGCCAACTCTTTCCTAGGCAGGCTACGCTTTGTATCACCGCTTTCCAGAATACGCACACAGCTGAAAACCTCTTACGGCAACTGAGGAAGATCATCGCGGAATGGCTTACCCCAATTGGACTCTCCTGTGGATTTGTGGCATCGGACAACGCCAGCAATATTGTGTGTGCATTAAATATGGGCAAATTCCAGCACGTCCCATGTTTTGCACATACCTTGAATTTGGTGGTGCAGAATTTTTTAAAAAACGACAGGGGCGTGCAAGAGATGCTGTCGGTGGCCAGAAGAATTGCGGGACACTTTCGGCGTACAGGCACCACGTACAGAAGACTGGAGCACCACCAAAAACTACTGAACCTGCCCTGCCATCATCTGAAGCAAGAAGTGGTAACGAGGTGGAATTCAACCCTCTATATGCTTCAGAGGTTGGTGGAGCAGCAAAAGGCCATTCAAGCCTATACAATTGAGCACGATATAGTAGGTGGAATGCACCTGTCTCAAGCGCAGTGGAGAATGATTTCAACGTTGTGCAAGGTTCTGATGCCCTTTGAACTTGCCACACGTGAAGTCAGTTCAGACACTGCCAGCCTGAGTCAGGTCATTCCCCTCATCAGGCTTTTGCAGAAGAAGCTGGAGACATTGAAGGAGGAGCTAACATGGAGCGATTCCGCTAGGCATGTGGGACTTGTGGATGGAGCCCTTAATTCGCTTAACAAGGATTCACGGGTGGTCAATCTGTTGAAATCAGAGCACTACATTTTGGCCACCGTGCTCGATCCTAGATTTAAAGCCTACCTTGGATCTCTCTTTCCGGCAGACACAAGTCTGCTGGGGTTGAAAGACCTGCTGGTGACAAAATTGTCAAGTCAAGCGGAACGCGACCTGTCAACATCTCCTCCTTCACATTCTCCCGCAACTGGGGGTGCGAGGAAAAGGCTCAGAATTCCGAGCCCACCCGCTGGCGGTGATGCAGGGCAGTCTGGAGCGACTGCTGATGCTGACATCTGGTCCGGACTGAAGGACCTGACAACGATTACGGACATGTCGTCTACTGTCACTGCATATGATTCTCTCAACATTGATAGAATGGTGGAGGATTATATGAGTGACCGCATCCAAGTAGGCACGTCACACAGTCCGTACTTATACTGGCAGGAAAAAGAGGCAATTTGGAGGCCCTTGCACAAACTGGCTTTATTCTACCTAAGTTGCCCTCCCACAAGTGTGTACTCCGAAAGAGTGTTTAGTGCCGCCGCTCACCTTGTCAGCAATCGGCGTACGAGGTTACATCCAGAAAATGTGGAGAAGATGATGTTCATTAAAATGAATTATAATCAATTCCTCCGCGGAGATATTGACCAGCAGCAATTGCCTCCACAAAGTACACAGGGAGCTGAGATGGTGGATTCCAGTGGGGACGAATTGATAATCTGTGAGGAGGGGGATGTACACGGTGATATATCGGAGGGTGATGATGAGGTGGACATCTTGCCTCTGTAGAGCCAGTTTGTGCAAGGAGAGATTAATTGCTTCTTTTTTGGGGGGGGTCCAAACCAACCCGTCATATCAGTCACAGTCGTGTGGCAGACCCTGTCACTGAAATGATGGGTTGGTTAAAGTGTGCATGTCCTGTTTTGTTTATACAACATAAGGGTGGGTGGGAGGGCCCAAGGACAATTCCATCTTGCACCTCTTTTTTCTTTTCTTTTTCTTTGCATCATGTGCTGATTGGGGAGGGTTTTTTGGAAGGGACATCCTGCGTGACACTGCAGTGCCACTCCTAAATGGGCCCGGTGTTTGTGTCGGCCACTAGGGTCGCTAATCTTACTCACACAGTCAGCTACCTCATTGCGCCTCTTTTTTTCTTTGTGTCATGTGCTGTTTGGGGAGGGTTTTTTGGAAGGGACATCCTGCGTGACACTGCAGTGCCACTCCTAGATGGGCCCGGTGTTTGTGTCGGCCACTAGGGTCGCTAATCTTACTCACACAGCTACCTCATTGCGCCTCTTTTTTTCTTTGCGTCATGTGCTGTTTGGGGAGGGTTTTTTGGAAGGGCCATCCTGCGTGACACTGCAGTGCCACTCCTAGATGGGCCCGGTGTTTGTGTCGGCCACTAGGGTCGCTAATCTTACTCACACAGCTACCTCATTGCGCCTCTTTTTGTTCTTTGCGTCATGTGCTGTTTGGGGAGGGTTTTTTGGAAGGGCCATCCTGCGTGACACTGCAGTGCCACTCCTAGATGGGCCCGGTGTTTGTGTCGGCCACTAGGGTCGCTTATCTTACTCACACAGCGACCTCGGTGCAAATTTTAGGACTAAAAATAATATTGTGAGGTGTGAGGTATTCAGAATAGACTGAAAATGAGTGGAAATTATGGTTATTGAGGTTAATAATACTATGGGATCAAAATGACCCCCAAATTCTATGATTTAAGCTGTTTTTTAGGGTTTTTTGAAAAAAACACCCGAATCCAAAACACACCCGAATCCGACAAAAAAAATTCGGTGAGGTTTTGCCAAAACGCGTTCGAACCCAAAACACGGCCGCGGAACCGAACCCAAAACCAAAACACAAAACCCGAAAAATTTCAGGCGCTCATCTCTAATATATATATATATCCAATTGAAAAAGCAGGAGCACTCACCAGTCTTCAAGAAGGTATAGTAATTTTATTTAAATCATTATATATATATTTCTTGTTCACACCTTGACAAAGGGGCTATGGACCCTAAAACGTTGGCTTTGATATGTAATTGAAGTGTCGGATGTGTGTATATATATATGTAATATGTAATCCTGTTTTGCTATATGGATTAAAAAGCACTTGCACTTTATTCTTGGCTCCTGCAGTCTCTGAGTGCCGCTGATTGCTCTAGTCTGAAAGCATATGTATATATATATATATATATATATATAAACAAAGACAAAAGAGGCGGCACTCAGAGTCTTGAAAACAGTGTCAAACTTGTATTAAGTGCGATCTACGTTTCGGGGACCATCTCCCCTTCGTCAGGATAACTGCACAAGTGAACAAAACAGTCTTAAATAACAGTGAACTTACCCCCTTGTCAGATTCCCCACGCCCGTTCTCCCCTGGCCACGCCACTCAGGCGTCCCGTCCGGCGTCACTGCTCACTCCGGCGAAACCGGAAGTGACGTCGCGGCTCCCTCCTGTGTGACCATGGAGACGCTAAACAACAACAAAAGCAAGTGTAAAAACCATCGTGTCTAGCAGTACGACTGTAGCATTAGCTGCAATACAGATAAAGTGCATCTAGATAATAACATGACAATTCATTAATCGTGCTAACCAATCTAAAAATATCTGATCAAAGTGACCTTTACAGTTGTTTAAAAGAACAGTGTCACAATTTCCATGTAAACACCTTCATGTGCACAGTAAATTAAAACTCAGCAAATGTAAGTGATGGCGTCACGGTACGCCTAGATCACTGGATATAAATACTCAATGCCACTTAGGAACTTCCATATAATTAATTAATTAGTTAAATAACATCCTGCACTAACACCTACAAGGGCTTCCTGGTAAATCTAGCCCTCAAGGGGCAAGAAGTATCCTGCTGCCTCATGGAGGACATCTTATGAATCTGAACAATTATAACAGGTTGTGAAGGGTTAAAAAGTTATAAGCACTTCTGGACAGTTATAACAGATTCTAAACAGTGGTAAAAAATTATAGAAAATTAATGAGGCCCAAACTCTCATTGAGCCCACCTGGTTTGAGTGTGTTGAGCCTATGTATCCACATAGACTCAAGCTGCAGCAATTTTTTGCCCCTGTTGCCCCCTCGAGGGGACTCAGGGACATGGTCAATGATACGATGTTTAAACGTGGCCATGCTGTGCCTATGTTCCAGAAAATGCTTGGCTACTGGCTGCTCACCATCCCCAGATGCCAGCGCGTTTCTAATGGCAAGCCTGTGTTGCGCCATCCTCACCTTAAATTGGCATTCCGTTTTGCCAATATAGTAACGCCCGCATGGGCAGATAATGGCATAAACCACATATTTCGAAGTACACGTGAGGGGCCATCTGATATTAAATCTCTTACCCGAAAAGGGATGTGAGATGCTGTCTCCAGGAGACATGTGGGTACACGTAGTGCAACCTGAGCACTTAAAGCAGCCATTTTTACGAGATAAGAAATGCCTGGGGGGAGGTAACTTGAACCTTGTCATATCAGTTTTAACTAGCCAGTCTCTGATGTTTCTGCCTCGTGTATAGCTAGGCATCACCCTCTTGTCTCGAAAGGTTTTTAAGTCTGGGTCTGTGGCCACCAAAGGCCACAGTTGACGCAGCTTCTTGGCACTTTGCTCGCTCTGTGTACTAAATTCAGTGATCCATGGAATGACTTTAGTCATATCCCGTGCCTGTATGGGTGATAGTAACTCCTCCCTATTTTTAGCTGCAGCCTTTTGTTTGGCTGTTCGGAGGAGGTCGCGTGGATAACCTCTTTCAGCGAACCTCTGCTCCATTTCCTCCAGTTGTGTCTCTCTCACCTTAGTGTTACTATTAACCCTGCAGACCCTGAGGAACTGGGAATACGGCAAGCCCTGTAGCGTAGATTTAGGGTGAAAGCTGTCGTATCTCAAAAGCGTATTCCGATCTGACGGTTTTTTATACAGGCTCGTTTCCAATCTCCCATCTCCCAGTGTCAGCTGGATGTCCAAGAAACATATCTCGGTTTTATTGTGGCTCATGGTCAATTTCACGGGACTATCTGTGGAATTATGCGCTGTTACAAGATCACAGAGATCCTGTGCTTCACCTCTCCAAAACACTAACAGATCATCTATATATCTGTAGTAAATGAACAATCTGTGAGCAATGTCGGGATTGGTGAAAAATAATGCCCGCTCCACCTCCCACATATAGGCTTGCCGTATTCCCAGTTCCTCAGGGTCTGCAGGGTTAATAGTAACACTAAGGTGAGAGAGACACAACTGGAGGAAATGGAGCAGAGGTTCGCTGAAAGAGGTTATCCACGCGACCTCCTCCGAACAGCCAAACAAAAGGCTGCAGCTAAAAATAGGGAGGAGTTACTATCACCCATACAGGCACGGGATATGACTAAAGTCATTCCATGGATCACTGAATTTAGTACACAGAGCGAGCAAAGTGCCAAGAAGCTGCGTCAACTGTGGCCTTTGGTGGCCACAGACCCAGACTTAAAAACCTTTCGAGACAAGAGGGTGATGCCTAGCTATACACGAGGCAGAAACATCAGAGACTGGCTAGTTAAAACTGATATGACAAGGTTCAAGTTACCTCCCCCCAGGCATTTCTTATCTCGTAAAAATGGCTGCTTTAAGTGCTCAGGTTGCACTACGTGTACCCACATGTCTCCTGGAGACAGCATCTCACATCCCTTTTCGGGTAAGAGATTTAATATCAGATGGCCCCTCACGTGTACTTCGAAATATGTGGTTTATGCCATTATCTGCCCATGCGGGCGTTACTATATTGGCAAAACGGAATGCCAATTTAAGGTGAGGATGGCGCAACACAGGCTTGCCATTAGAAACGCGCTGGCATCTGGGGATGGTGAGCAGCCAGTAGCCAAGCATTTTCTGGAACATAGGCACAGCATGGCCACGTTTAAACATCGTATCATTGACCATGTCCCTGAGTCCCCTCGAGGGGGCAACAGGGGCAAAAAATTGCTGCAGCTTGAGTCTATGTGGATACATAGGCTCAACACACTCAAACCAGGTGGGCTCAATGAGAGTTTGGGCCTCATTAATTTTCTATAATTTTTTACCACTGTTCAGAATCTGTTATAACTGTCCAGAAGTGCTTATAACTTTTTAACCCTTCACAACCTGTTATAATTGTTCAGATTCATAAGATGTCCTCCATGAGGCAGCAGGATACTTCTTGCCCCTTGAGGGCTAGATTTACCAGGAAGCCCTTGTAGGTGTTAGTGCAGGATGTTATTTAACTAATTAATTAATTATATGGAAGTTCCTAAGTGGCATTGAGTATTTATATCCAGTGATCTAGGCGTACCGTGACGCCATCACTTACATTTGCTGAGTTTTAATTTACTGTGCACATGAAGGTGTTTACATGGAAATTGTGACACTGTTCTTTTAAACAACTGTAAAGGTCACTTTGATCAGATATTTTTAGATTGGTTAGCACGATTAATGAATTGTCATGTTATTATCTAGATGCACTTTATCTGTATTGCAGCTAATGCTACAGTCGTACTGCTAGACACGATGGTTTTTACACTTGCTTTTGTTGTTGTTTAGCGTCTCCATGGTCACACAGGAGGGAGCCGCGACGTCACTTCCGGTTTCGCCGGAGTGAGCAGTGACGCCGGACGGGACGCCTGAGTGGCGTGGCCAGGGGAGAACGGGCGTGGGGAATCTGACAAGGGGGTAAGTTCACTGTTATTTAAGACTGTTTTGTTCACTTGTGCAGTTATCCTGACGAAGGGGAGATGGTCCCCGAAACGTAGATCGCACTTAATACAAGTTTGACACTGTTTTCAAGACTCTGAGTGCCGCCTCTTTTGTCTTTGTTTGTGTCCTGGGGTGACCCCCCAGGGGAGGGCACCTGAGCAAGTCGGTCCTGCGGGATTTCTGGAGTGCCGGAGCATTTTGGTTGTTATATATATATATATATATATAAAATACATTTGCAGGTGGATATATATATATATATAATACATTTGTAGGTGGCTACAGTGTAGGTGGAGGGGATAAAATAGAGATGCACACAGCCCCCTCCTCAATGACATCATCAGCAGGTAATCACACACCAATGGTCATAAATCCCCTCTTCTTCCTCCCCAATACTCATAAGAAGCGGCAGGCACCCTCCCGACACTCATCAGGGTGCGGAGTGCTCTCCCCAAACTCAGTACACACCCCACCTTCCACCAGTGCATAGCAGACATCTGACACCCCGCGCCCCCTGTGCTGCTCTCCGCAGCACATATATAGTAGCAGCATCTCCTCCGTGGCAGATCATAACCGCGACTGTGTCACCCTACCAGCTCCCACAACGCAACACACCTCCCACCAGCCGCAGCCAGTAAGACAGTTCTGTGATTCTTACCTGCAGCCTCCTTCGGCTGTCCCACCAGTCATACAGAGCCGGAGAAACGTGGGCGGAAAACACTGCTGTGAGGGAGTCCAGCGCGGGGAGAGATGCATCCGCCGGGCCGGCGGATGTGGCAGGAAGCCCCCTTCTCACGCAACAGAAGAGGACAGGGAAGAGGGGCGGAGCACACTGGGGGGACACTCTCGTCACTATATGCCCAGCGCAGCAGCTGTCTGTTACAGTATATGCAGCGGACAAATAACACCGGCGGCCAATCAGTGTCATTGCGGACAGTGTGCCCCCACAGCAAATGCGCTGTGTGCGAGGCACCGTCTGCACAGCCCTTGTTACGGCCCTGGCTTCTATGCTACATACAGTACTATATAAAATCAGTGGTTCTGTGTTACTTCTCTAAAGTACTTCCTTAATAAAGGCTTGTTCAAATCTAAATGATGTTACTGCCATTTAAAATGATTGTTTCTTATGGGCATGTTCCCATCACAGCATTATAGTGGTGCAACATATTTCTCATGCATTAAAAAAGAAATGCAGGATTTCTGGAGGAGGGTTTCCAAATGTTTGATTTTAGAGCGATTGTCTCCTGCCCATGAAGCAGGGCCATAACTAGGTGTTTGCGGAGTGTGCCACTGCACAAAGCACTGCAGGGTAGAGGGCGTTCTTGGTGGCACTTGTCAATTATCTGTTTGAATTATTGTCACTTGCAGCTCCCCCCCTTTTTTAAGCCCGGCAGCTCCCGCCCCTATCTCCTACCCCCTACCCCCACCCCTTCTGTCACTAATACCTACTGTATACAACATTCATGAAGTTAAGTTGATAGCTCTTTGTTATTCAGTGACACTGGGCCTAAATCAGGGGGTCATTCTGACCCGTTCGCACGCAGCGGTTTTTCGCTGCGGTGCAAACGAGTCGGAACTGCACATGCGCGGCGCCCAAAATGCGCACGCGCGTCGTTGCCCAGTGACAGTCGTCGCCGGGCAACGACCAGAAGAGAGAGATAAAGTGATCACTAGCGCGATTGCAAGAAGATTGACAGCGGGGAGGCGTTCCGGGGCAGATACTCACCGTTTTCCGGGTGTGGAAATCTGAACGCAGGCGTATCCAAGCGTTTGGAGGGCGGATGTCTGATGTCAATCCCGGGACCTTCGCTGCTGGATCCGTCGCGCAGGGTAAGTAATAGAGATGAGCGGGTTCGGTTTCTCTGAAACCGAACCCGCACGAACTTCATGTTTTTTTCACGGGTCCGAGCAGACTCGGATCCTCCCGCCTTGCTCGGTTAACCCGAGCGCGCCCGAACGTCATCATGACGCTGTCGGATTCTCGCGAGACTCGGATTCTATATAAGGAGCCGCGCGTCGCCGCCATTTTCACACGTGCATTGAGATTGATAGGGAGAGGACGTGGCTGGCGTCCTCTCCATTAGAAATTAGATTAGAAGAGAGAGAGAGATTGTGCAGAGTCAGACAGAGTTTACCACAGTGACCAGTGCAGTTGTTGTTAGTTAACTTTTATTTATTTTAATATATATCCGTTCTCTGCTATATCCGTTCTCTGCCTGAAAAAAAACGATACACAGCAGCAGCCAGTCACACGGTGTGACTCAGTCTGTGTGCACTCAGCTCAGCCCAGTGTGCTGCACATCAATGTATAAAAGGCAAAGCTTATAATAATTGTGGGGGAGACTGGGGAGCACTGCAGGTTGTTATAGCAGGAGCCCCCAGGAGTACATAATATTATATTAATTTAAAATTAAACAGTGCACACTTTTGCTGCAGGAGTGCTACTGCCAGTGTGACTAGTGGTGACCAGTGCCTGACCACCAGTATAGTAGTATATTCATTGTTGTATGTATTGTATACTATCTCTTTATCAACCAGTCTATATTAGCAGCAGACACAGTACAGTGCGGTAGTTCACGGCTGTGGCTACCTCTGTGTCGGCAGTCGGAACTCGGCAGGCAGTCCGTCCATCCATAATTGTATTACAATATATACCACCTAACCGTGGTATTTTTTTTTCTTTCTTTATACCGTCGTCATAGTGTCATACTAGTTGTTACGAGTATACTACTATCTCTTTATCAACCAGTGTACAGTGCGGTAGTTCACGGCTGTGGCTACCTCTGTGTCGGCAGTCGGCAGGCAGTCCGTCCATCCATAATTGTATTATTATTATAATATATACCACCTAACCGTGGTTTTTTTTCCATTCTTTATACCGTCGTCATAGTGTCATACTAGTTGTTACGAGTATACTACTATCTCTTTATCAACCAGTGTACAGTGCGGTAGTTCACGGCTGTGGCTACCTCTGTGTCGGCAGTCGGCAGGCAGTCCGTCCATCCATAATTGTATTATTATTATAATATATACCACCTAACCGTGGTTTTTTTTCCATTCTTTATACCGTCGTCATAGTGTCATACTAGTTGTTACGAGTATACTACTATCTCTTTATCAACCAGTGTACAGTGCGGTAGTTCACGGCTGTGGCTACCTCTGTGTCGGCAGTCGGCAGGCAGTCCGTCCATCCATAATTGTATTATTATTATAATATATACCACCTAACCGTGGTTTTTTTTCCATTCTTTATACCGTCGTCATAGTGTCATACTAGTTGTTACGAGTATACTACTATCTCTTTATCAACCAGTGTACAGTGCGGTAGTTCACGGCTGTGGCTACCTCTGTGTCGGCAGTCGGCAGGCAGTCCGTCCATCCATAATTGTATTATTATTATAATATATACCACCTAACCGTGGTTTTTTTTCCATTCTTTATACCGTCGTCATAGTGTCATACTAGTTGTTACGAGTATACTACTATCTCTTTATCAACCAGTGTACAGTGCGGTAGTTCACGGCTGTGGCTACCTCTGTGTCGGCAGTCGGCAGGCAGTCCGTCCATCCATAATTGTATTATTATTATAATATATACCACCTAACCGTGGTTTTTTTTCCATTCTTTATACCGTCGTCATAGTGTCATACTAGTTGTTACGAGTATACTACTATCTCTTTATCAACCAGTGTACAGTGCGGTAGTTCACGGCTGTGGCTACCTCTGTGTCGGCAGTCGGCAGGCAGTCCGTCCATCCATAATTGTATTATTATTATAATATATACCACCTAACCGTGGTTTTTTTTCCATTCTTTATACCGTCGTCATAGTGTCATACTAGTTGTTACGAGTATACTACTATCTCTTTATCAACCAGTGTACAGTGCGGTAGTTCACGGCTGTGGCTACCTCTGTGTCGGCAGTCGGCAGGCAGTCCGTCCATCCATAATTGTATTATTATTATAATATATACCACCTAACCGTGGTTTTTTTTCCATTCTTTATACCGTCGTCATAGTGTCATACTAGTTGTTACGAGTATACTACTATCTCTTTATCAACCAGTGTACAGTGCGGTAGTTCACGGCTGTGGCTACCTCTGTGTCGGCAGTCGGCAGGCAGTCCGTCCATCCATAATTGTATTATTATTATAATATATACCACCTAACCGTGGTTTTTTTATACCACCTAACCGTGGCAGTCCGTCCATAATTGTATACTAGTAAACTATCCAATCCATCCATCTCCATTGTTTACCTGAGGTGCCTTTTAGTTCTGCCTATAAAATATGGAGAACAAAAAAGTTGAGGTTCCAAAATTAGGGAAAGATCAAGATCCACTTCCACCTCGTGCTGAAGCTGCTGCCACTAGTCATGGCCGAGACGATGAAATGCCAGCAACGTCGTCTGCCAAGGCCGATGCCCAATGTCATAGTACAGAGCATGTCAAATCCAAAACACCAAATATCAGAAAAAAAAGGACTCCAAAACCTAAAATAAAATTGTCGGAGGAGAAGCGTAAACTTGCCAATATGCCATTTACCACACGGAGTGGCAAGGAACGGCTGAGGCCCTGGCCTATGTTCATGGCTAGTGGTTCAGCTTCACATGAGGATGGAAGCACTCAGCCTCTCGCTAGAAAACTGAAAAGACTCAAGCTGGCAAAAGCACCGCAAAGAACTGTGCGTTCTTTGAAATCCCAAATCCACAAGGAGAGTCCAATTGTGTCGTTTGCGATGCCTGACCTTCCCAACACTGGACGTGAAGAGCATGCGCCTTCCACTATTTGCATGCCCCCTGCAAGTGCTGGAAGGAGCACCCGCAGTCCAGTTCCTGATAGTCAGATTGAAGATGTCAGTGTTGAAGTACACCAGGATGAGGAGGATATGGGTGTTGCTGGCGCTGGGGAGGAAATTGACCAGGAGGATTCTGATGGTGAGGTGGTTTGTTTAAGTCAGGCACCCGGGGAGACACCTGTTGTCCGTGGGAGGAATATGGCCGTTGACATGCCAGGTGAAAATACCAAAAAAATCAGCTCTTCGGTGTGGAGGTATTTCACCAGAAATGCGGACAACAGGTGTCAAGCCGTGTGTTCCCTTTGTCAAGCTGTAATAAGTAGGGGTAAGGACGTTAACCACCTCGGAACATCCTCCCTTATACGTCACCTGCAGCGCATTCATAATAAGTCAGTGACAAGTTCAAAAACTTTGGGTGACAGCGGAAGCAGTCCACTGACCAGTAAATCCCTTCCTCTTGTAACCAAGCTCACGCAAACCACCCCACCAACTCCCTCAGTGTCAATTTCCTCCTTCCCCAGGAATGCCAATAGTCCTGCAGGCCATGTCACTGGCAAGTCTGACGAGTCCTTTCCTGCCTGGGATTCCTCCGATGCATCCTTGCGTGTAACGCCTACTGCTGCTGGCGCTGCTGTTGTTGCCGCTGGGAGTCGATGGTCATCCCAGAGGGGAAGTCGTAAGCCCACTTGTACTACTTCCAGTAAGCAATTGACTGTTCAACAGTCCTTTGCGAGGAAGATGAAATATCACAGCAGTCATCCTACTGCAAAGCGGATAACTGAGTCCTTGACAACTATGTTGGTGTTAGACGTGCGTCCGGTATCCGCCGTTAGTTCACAGGGAACTAGACAATTTATTGAGGCAGTGTGCCCCCGTTACCAAATACCATCTAGGTTCCACTTCTCTAGGCAGGCGATACCGAGAATGTACACGGACGTCAGAAAAAGACTCACCAGTGTCCTAAAAAATGCAGTTGTACCCAATGTCCACTTAACCACGGACATGTGGACAAGTGGAGCAGGGCAGGGTCAGGACTATATGACTGTGACAGCCCACTGGGTAGATGTATGGACTCCCGCCGCAAGAACAGCAGCGGCGGCACCAGTAGCAGCATCTCGCAAACGCCAACTCTTTCCTAGGCAGGCTACGCTTTGTATCACCGCTTTCCAGAATACGCACACAGCTGAAAACCTCTTACGGCAACTGAGGAAGATCATCGCGGAATGGCTTACCCCAATTGGACTCTCCTGTGGATTTGTGGCATCGGACAACGCCAGCAATATTGTGTGTGCATTAAATATGGGCAAATTCCAGCACGTCCCATGTTTTGCACATACCTTGAATTTGGTGGTGCAGAATTTTTTAAAAAACGACAGGGGCGTGCAAGAGATGCTGTCGGTGGCCAGAAAAATTGCGGGACACTTTCGGCGTACAGGCACCACGTACAGAAGACTGGAGCACCACCAAAAACTACTGAACCTGCCCTGCCATCATCTGAAGCAAGAAGTGGTAACGAGGTGGAATTCAACCCTCTATATGCTTCAGAGGTTGGAGGAGCAGCAAAAGGCCATTCAAGCCTATACAATTGAGCACGATATAGGAGATGGAATGCACCTGTCTCAAGTGCAGTGGAGAATGATTTCAACGTTGTGCAAGGTTCTGATGCCCTTTGAACTTGCCACACGTGAAGTCAGTTCAGACACTGCCAGCCTGAGTCAGGTCATTCCCCTCATCAGGCTTTTGCAGAAGAAGCTGGAGGCATTGAAGAAGGAGCTAACACGGAGCGATTCCGCTAGGCATGTGGGACTTGTGGATGCAGCCCTTAATTCGCTTAACAAGGATTCACGGGTGGTCAATCTGTTGAAATCAGAGCACTACATTTTGGCCACCGTGCTCGATCCTAGATTTAAAGCCTACCTTGGATCTCTCTTTCCGGCAGACACAGGTCTGCTGGGGTTGAAAGACCTGCTGGTGACAAAATTGTCAAGTCAAGCGGAACGCGACCTGTCAACATCTCCTCCTTCACATTCTCCCGCAACTGGGGGTGCGAGGAAAAGGCTCAGAATTCCGAGCCCACCCGCTGGCGGTGATGCAGGGCAGTCTGGAGCGACTGCTGATGCTGACATCTGGTCCGGACTGAAGGACCTGACAACGATTACGGACATGTCGTCTACTGTCACTGCATATGATTCTCTCAACATTGATAGAATGGTGGAGGATTATATGAGTGACCGCATCCAAGTAGGCACGTCACACAGTCCGTACTTATACTGGCAGGAAAAAGAGGCAATTTGGAGGCCCTTGCACAAACTGGCTTTATTCTACCTAAGTTGCCCTCCCACAAGTGTGTACTCCGAAAGAGTGTTTAGTGCCGCCGCTCACCTTGTCAGCAATCGGCGTACGAGGTTACATCCAGAAAATGTGGAGAAGATGATGTTCATTAAAATGAATTATAATCAATTCCTCCGCGGAGACATTGACCAGCAGCAATTGCCTCCACAAAGTACACAGGGAGCTGAGATGGTGGATTCCAGTGGGGACGAATTGATAATCTGTGAGGAGGGGGATGTACACGGTGATATATCGGAGGGTGAAGATGAGGTGGACATCTTGCCTCTGTAGAGCCAGTTTGTGCAAGGAGAGATTAATTGCTTCTTTTTTGGGGGGGGTCCAAACCAACCCGTCATATCAGTCACAGTCGTGTGGCAGACCCTGTCACTGAAATGATGGGTTGGTTAAAGTGTGCATGTCCTGTTTTGTTTATACAACATAAGGGTGGGTGGGAGGGCCCAAGGATAATTCCATCTTGCACCTCTTTTTTCTTTTCTTTTTCTTTGCATCATGTGCTGATTGGGGAGGGTTTTTTGGAAGGGACATCCTGCGTGACACTGCAGTGCCACTCCTAGATGGGCCCGGTGTTTGTGTCGGCCACTAGGGTCGCTAATCTTACTCACACAGCTACCTCATTGCGCCTCTTTTTTTCTTTGCGTCATGTGCTGTTTGGGGAGGGTTTTTTGGAAGGGACATCCTGCGTGACACTGCAGTGCCACTCCTAGATGTGCCCGGTGTTTGTGTCGGCCACTAGGGTCGCTAATCTTACTCACACAGTCAGCTACCTCATTGCGCCTCTTTTTTTCTTTGCGTCATGTGCTGTTTGGGGAGGGTTTTTTGGAAGGGCCATCCTGCGTGACACTGCAGTGCCACTCCTAGATGGGCCCGGTGTTTGTGTCGGCCACTAGGGTCGCTAATCTTACTCACACAGCTACCTCATTGCGCCTCTTTTTTTCTTTGCGTCATGTGCTGTTTGGGGAGGGTTTTTTGGAAGGGCCATCCTGCGTGACACTGCAGTGCCACTCCTAGATGGGCCCGGTGTTTGTGTCGGCCACTAGGGTCGCTAATCTTACTCACACAGCTACCTCATTGCGCCTCTTTTTTTCTTTGCGTCATGTGCTGTTTGGGGAGGGTTTTTTGGAAGGGACATCCTGCGTGACACTGCAGTGCCACTCCTAGATGGGCCCGGTGTTTGTGTCGGCCACTAGGGTCGCTTATCTTACTCACACAGCGACCTCGGTGCAAATTTTAGGACTAAAAATAATATTGTGAGGTGTGATGTGTTCAGAATAGGCTGAAAATGAGTGTAAATTATGTTTTTTGAGGTTAATAATACTTTGGGATCAAAATTACCCCCAAATTCTATGATTTAAGCTGTTTTTTAGGGTTTTTTGAAAAAAACACCCGAATCCAAAACACACCCGAATCCGACAAAAATAATTCGGTGAGGTTTTGCCAAAACGCGTTCGAACCCAAAACACGGCCGCGGAACCGAACCCAAAACCAAAACACAAAACCCGAAAAATTTCAGGCGCTCATCTCTAGTAAGTAAGTCTGACCCTGGTCTTGTTTTGCAGGAAACTTTTTTAGCATAGCAGGGCTGCACAAGCGATCGCAGCCCTGCTATGCTAAAATACACTACCCCATAGGCGGCTTCAAGTTGATCGCACGAGCAGCAAAAAGTTGCTACGCGCAATCAACTCGGAATGAGGGCCTCAGACTTGATCACAGCAGCAAAATTGTTAGCTAATGGACAAAACCA
Organism: Pseudophryne corroboree; assembly: GCF_028390025.1. Lineage (NCBI taxonomy): Eukaryota > Metazoa > Chordata > Amphibia > Anura > Myobatrachidae > Pseudophryne > Pseudophryne corroboree. Next base: position 335,406,828 of record NC_086444.1, read on the forward strand.
GATATGACATTTGCAAAGAGAGTTAGATTTGGGTGGGATATATTGTTTCTGTGCAGGGTAAACACTGGCTGCTTTATTTTAACACTGCAATTTAGATTTCAGTTTGAACACAAATCTAACTCTCTCTGCACATGTTATATCTGTCCCCCCCCCCCTCCTGCAGTGCACATGGTTTTGCCCTTTAGCTAAGAAATCTGCTGCTGCGATCAGGTCTGAATTAGGACCATTGTCCTTTAATACATTTCAAGATGCTGACATACTGGAATTCAAACCCATTGCATATGGCATTGCAGTCTTAGCTTTCATCAAGCTATCTGCCCTTTCATACAAAGCTAGAGAATTCTAAGCTTGAGATTTCTAACTATTAGCTTATCTTGTACTTTGTGAAAACAATATCAGCAGAGCAGATCTATGTAGTGTGTGGCTGCAAGAGACTGGATGTGTGGCTGCACACTACATAGATCTGCTCAATTGTGATGATGATTATGTTTTCTTTTACAAAGTACAGTACAAGTAACTTCATATTGTTATAAATCTTGTATCGATTATGCAGGATCAAGTAGGAAATTTGACTGGAATGCAACAGGTTATAGGTTTTAATCCTGGGTATGGCAGTATAGTAAAATGTATAATTTGATAAAAGGTATTATAACTGAATAACAGCGAGCTCTCAAGTTAAATGCTTGAATGTGGTACAAAGAGAATTTGTGTCCAAATATATATATATATGATGTGCTTTCTCTGGAATCAATGTTGTCGCACCCCTTCCCCGCTAATATCCCTGTTGGAAAAACGTGTTTGTTTTTGTGTGTGCGTGTTGGGGGGAGGCGGGGGGCGGTTGGGCAATTCTCTCTCTGGCACAGGGCACCAAAAAGTCTAGTTACAGCTCTGCCATGAAGAATAATGGCATGTAACAAGCTATAGTCTGCCCCAAACACAGCACAGTTTATGTAAAACAGTATTTCAGACATAGAGTATGCCATCCCAATGATCATGGTAGGCCACTTATCAGATTTTGCTGCTGTGATCCACACACAGCAGACTTGGTATGAACATCTTCTGCCACTGGGCATGTGCAGCAGCTCCATACTGCCCTTTATACAGCATGTAGTGGCCGCAGCCCGGCTGTGGGGAAGGGGGCTTTCTGGCCAACTGGAAATCCCTCCTGAGTTTGCCTATAAATTAATAATGCTACTAGTACATTAGATTGTATTGGTAAAAGCAGAAACACTGGTGTATTTATAATGGGTGCAGTGTGTGCGGGTCCCAGAAGGCCCACACCACACACCCTGCATTCATATTTTTCAATACTTACCCTTGAGAGTCCTGTGTTGGCAGCACCAGCACTGCAGAAATCACCAGGAAAACAGCGCGGCGGCCATTTTACTTGCATTTTGCACATGCATACCTCCCAACTGTTCCGATTTTGGCGGGACAGTCCCGTTTTTCGTGGTCTGTTCCGGTGTTCGAACCGCGGGTTGCAGTGTCCCGTGGGTGGAGGGGCAGTTGTGAGATCCCAGTGGCGCACCCAGGGGGGGTTTCCGAGTACCCAGAAACCCCCCTCCACTAAAAAAAAAAAAATATATATATATATTTTTTTTTAATTAGCTGCATGAGTATTATTAATGACTGTCTAGCGTCCTCTGCAGCCTGCTGTCTTCCTGGTGGCACTTGCAAGTGCAATAAAAGTTTACTTTATTTTAATTATAGTACATATATATTCATGTGCCTACATATATACACATGTATATACATACATACATACATACATATAAACACACACACACACACACACACACACACACACACATATGATATATATATATATATATATATATACATGTGTATATATATATGTGTACTGTATGTGTGTGTATATATATATATATATATATATATGTATGCATGTTTAATATGCTATGTATATGTGTATATGGGTTCACTACGATCTCCCGGCGGCCGGCCTCCCGGCGACCAGCATACCGGCGCCGGGAGGCCGGCCGCCGGCTTACCAACAGTGTGGCGAGAGCAAATGAGCCCCTTGCGGGCTCGCTGCGCTCGCCACGCTACGCGCGCCACACTATTCTATTCTCCCTCCAGGGGGGTCGTGGACCCCCACGAGGGAGAATAAGTGTCGGTATGCTGGCGGTCAGGCTCCCGGCGCCGGTATGCTGGTTGCCGGGAGCCCGACCACCGGCATACTGAAGACCACCCGTGTATATGTATGTGTGTGTGTATGTATATATATATATATATATATATATATGTGTGTGTAGATATATATATATATATGTAGAAGAGTCAGAACAAACAAATGTCCAAGACAGGACATGGCACTCCAGGACTTTAGTATAAATTATTTTAATGCATCCACTTAATCAACGACCTGCATCACTCCAACAGCCAGTGGTGCAGTGTAAACTGTGGCATAATGGCACAAGCATATATATGTGTAGAGATATATATATATATATATATACACACACACACACAGACACACTAGTTTTACGGACCCAGCATATACTGGGTCACCTCAGTCCCCACCCCCGTGATTGGCTCCGCCCAGTTCTGGAAACCCCCCCATGCAAATCCTGCGTTTGCCACTGGATCCCCCCCTGTCACTCGATGCTCTGATTAGAGCAGCGGTGAATAGATACTGTGCACATGCGCACAGCGTCTATTCCCCGACCCAGGAGGACAGAGGGCATGGCCAGCAGATCGCTGAGCACTGTCCATGCCCCCACAGTGACAAAAATGGGGGTGTGGTTTGCGTTCACGGCATTTGTCGTGAGGCCATGCCTTCTTACAGTGAAGCCAAGCCCCCTTACCACAAAGCCACACCCCCAAATTCGGCTGCGCGCCGTCGGCGCACGTTACTGTCTCTCCTCAGCTAGCTCATAAGTTGGGAGGTATGCACATGCGCAGTAAGAATATCACTAGGAAAAAAATGTCCACCGCACCATTTTCTTAGAGACCTGCGCATGCACACTAGACTCTGGCACAGCAATAGGGTATGGCAGAAGTTTGGGTGGAACATTGTGTGATTTGGACAAATCCATTGTGCAGCCGTATTTTCCAAGCTGGGTCCGAAACGTCGACTATATGTATTCCTGCATTGTATGCTGTGAATTTACTGCATTAAAAAATTATTAATCTTCTATTTGTGGTGGTGAGTGCCTAAAAAACTATTTGGATATACAGTACTATGAGGCAGATTTATTAAGCCTGGTGAAGTGATAAAGCACCAGCCAATCAGCTCCTAACTTCCATGTTACAGGCTGGGGGGTAGATGTATTAACCTGGAGAAGGCATAAGGAAGTGATAAACCAGTGATATGTGCAAGGTGATAAAGGCACCAGCCAATCAGATTCTAACTGTTAATTTACATATTGGAACTGATTGGCTGGTGCCTTTATCACAGAAAAACACTGTAGCGCTAATTGGTCATAAATGAGAATGGAAGGTCATAAAAACAACACTAATTTAATTAAAAGAGCAAAAATTAATATACAACATAATGTGCACTTGATAAAATGAATAATATCCTGTAAATATAGATGAACGTGACTCCCACTAGGTATACTGGTATTAGATATAGGATGATTCAGATAACCTGTTCCATTAGAATTAGTCCCAATAAAGTTCCATAGGAGGGTAGTACAACACAGTTTGAAGATGTATATTTACCACCGATAATTGGCAAGGTATTAAGCAAAAACAGCGTCCGCAAAGGTAGTTCCTTGTTAGGTGGCAGCTTGTGTTGGTTAACAGTATAAACAGTCCTCCATCCGATGGATTCCAGGCTTGGTAGCAAAGTGGGACTTGGTTCAGGTAGAAGTCTTCCAATCGCTCAGTGGGAGTAAACAAACAGCAGCGGGTCTCACCGACGCGTTTCGTTGCGTTCACGCAACATTTTTAAGGTACTCCTGACCTTGCTGTAAGGGGTTTTTATACACCTTTCAATATGGTAGCTCATTTGCATATGTGATGTCACATGACCTTCTCAAACCCATTTAAATGACCAAATAATGACAGACTTAATCAAATATCAAATCTTATGATTGTAAAAGTTTAAATATATAAATAAAACTCAAAAAACCATACTATATCATAAAGGACAGCCTGTAAATTCCGGTCACATGACCAATAGTATTTGTATATAAATATATCAAACTGAAAACAAGGAGTGGATCTCGAAAATAGAACTCTACTGGATGTTTAAATTGAATACTATCTACCCATTGGGGTTAAATGAAGCAGTAGAACTTAATACAATCCTGTGATTGATGGAGTCCTAGTTCCCCCTTCGCTTCCTCCCCTGGAGTCCTGGTCCCCCTCTCTCTCTTCTTCCTTTTTTTTTTCTTTTTTTATTAATATATTCTTTACATAAATTTTTCTATACTGTCCATCCTTGTATATGGATGAGGAGGAGATAGTTAGATGATTATACACCTAAATGAGCAATATGGAATGAATAACATACGATTAAATTAATTAATTATTATATAGATCACTAATAAAAACAATGAATGTTCTTTTATCTATAGGGGTGTGAATTGCAGCTCCTCAATGTGTTTGGATTAGCAAAATACGATTTTAGACTTTGGAACATATGAGAATAACTATATGCTTCATACTCTATTACTGTTTTTTATTGCTTAAATATTGTTATATTAGTTTCCACAACAATATCATTGAGCCAGTGCTATTGTTATTCTTTTTTGTATCCATGACAGCGTGCGTTGCCGCACGTTGCCATGGTGACGGTTCGGTGTGATGAGACGCATGGGCGCGCCGCCAAACCATGGCTACAGAGCTAGTATCATGTAGTGTCTCCATGGCGACGCACGTCACTGTACGTTGCTATGGTGATGGGTTGTTGGGGGGAGACGTATTGACGCACCGCGTCATCATACGCGTGCACAGATGGGGCTACGTATTATGCACAGGCCCAGACGCGACGACGTGATGCGGTGCTTATGTACTTTGCCGCGTCACTGGTCGTGTGTCCGGATGTGACGTGGCGTCCGGATATGACGTGGCGGGACTTATCCTGTGGTTTGCCAGCTGTTCTCATATTGATTAGGCAACAGACAGCTTTTACGTTCATTAAAGTAAGATCTAAAACACGGTTCAAGTCCGTCCTGTTATTTCTTAAACTACTGTTCTATTTTCGAGATCCACTCCTTGTTTTCAGTTTGATATATTTATATACAAATACTATTGGTCATGTGACCGGAATTTACAAGCTGTCCTTTATGATATAGTATGGTTTTTTGAGTTTTATTTATATATTTAAACTTTTACAATCATAAGATTTGATATTTGATTAAGTCTGTCATTATTTGGTCATTTAAATGGGTTTGAGAAGGTCATGTGACATCACATATGCAAATGAGCTACCATATTGAAAGGTGTATAAAAACCCCTTACAGCAAGGTCAGGAGTACCTTGAAAAAGTTGCGTGAACGCAACGAAACGCGTCGGTGAGACCCGCTGCTGTTTGTTTACTCCCGCTGAGCGATTGGAAGACTTCTACCTGAACCAAGTCCCACTTTGCTACCAACACAAGCTGCCACCTAACAAGGAACTGCCTTTGCGGACGCTGTTTTCGCTTAATACCTTGCCAATTATCGGTAGTAAATATACATCTTCAAACTGTGTTGTACTACCCTCCTATGGAACTTTATTGGGACTAATTCTAATGGAACAGGTTATCTGAATCTTCCTATATCTAATACCAGTATACCTAGTGGGAGTCACGTTCATCTATATTTACAGGATATTATTCATTTTATCAAGTGCACATTATGTTGTATATTAATTTTTGCTCTTTTAATTAAATTAGTGTTGTTTTTATGACCTTCCATTCTCATTTATGACCAATTAGCGCTACAGTGTTTTTCTGTGTATTTATCTTTGGGGTCTGACCAACCCCTTGTTGTTTAGCAGCTGTGGTGAACCCCCTCATCTAGCGCCAGGTAGACCACCTTGGTGGTGTTCTTTCCTTGGTGCCTTTATCACCTTGCACATATCACTGGTTTATCACTTCCTTATGCCTTCTCCAAGTTAATACATCTGGGTTTGAAAAATGACAGTTAGGAGCTGACTGGCTGGTGCGTTATCACCTTCCACTTTATCACTTCACCAGGCTTAATAAATCTGCCCCTATGGGCTTTTTGTCTTTACTGGAGCACCCCATACAGCACTCCATTGTTGATACTGATAGTGTTGCTGTCACCTGCATAGCAGGAAGAGTCCCAGGAAATTAAAGTTCAAGTGACTGAAATATGAATTATTCATAGTTTCATATGAGCTTTGTGATGTTGTGGGATTTCTTTACCCAAATATACAAACAGATAAAAGAGGTTAACAAAAGTAAACACAATTTCTCTTACGTCCTAGAGGATGCTGGGGACTCTGTAAGGACCATGGGGTATAGAAGGGCTCCGCAGGAGACATGGGCACTCTAAAGACTTTAGATGGGTGTGCACTGGCTCCTCCCTCTATGCCCCTCCTCCAGACCTCAGTTAGATCATGTGCCCAGAGGAGACTGAATGCACTGCAGGGGAGCTCTACTGAGTTTCTCTGAAAAGACTTTTGTTAGGTTTTTTATTTTCAGGGAGCACTGCTGGCAACATGCTCCCTGCATCGTGGGACTGAGGGGAGAGAAGCAGACCTACTTAACTGATAGGCTCTGCTTCTTAGGCTACTGGACACCATTAGCTCCAGAGGGTCGGAACACAGGTCTCTTCCTCGCTGTTCGACCCGGAGCCGCGCCGCCGTCCTCCTCACAGATCCGGAAGATAGAAGCCGGGTGAGTATAAGAAGAAAGAAGACATCTCAGGCGGCAGAAGACTTCAGATCTTCACTGAGGTACCGCGCAGCGGTAACGATGCGCGCCATTGCTCCAACATTCACACACACTGATGGCACTGTAAGGGTGCAGGGCGCAGGGGGGGCGCCCTGGGCAGCAAGAATAACCTCAAGGGACACTGGCTGACATATTATATACTGCGGAGGCAGTATATTAAAAAAAAAACGCCAGTATAAAGAATTTGAGCGGGACCGAAGCCCGCCATTGAGGGGCGGAGCTTGATCCTCCAGCACTAACCAGCGCCATACAAAAGCTGTGTCAACAACAAGTGATTATCAAGGTTCCCCTGATGCAACAGGGGAAAGGGTACTATTCAACCCTATTTGTGGTCCCGAAGCCGGATGGCTCGGTCAGACCCATTCTGAATCTAAAATCCCTGAACCTGTATTTAAAAAGGTTCAAATTCAAGGTGGAATCTCTCCGGGCAGTGATCTCCAGCCTAGAAGGGGGGGATTTTATGGTATCACTAGACATAAAGGATGCATACCTTCATGTCCCCATTTATCCCCCTCATCAGGCGTACCTGAGATTCGCTGTACAGGACTGTCATTACCAGTTTCAGACGTTGCCGTTTGGGCTTTCCACGGCCCCGAGGATTTTCACCAAGGTAATGGCGGAAATGATGGTGCTCCTGCGCAGGCAAGGAGTCACAATTATCCCATACCTGGACGATCTCCTGATAAAAGCGAGATCGAGAGATCAATTGCTGAAAAGCGTGTCGCTCTCCCTGAGAGTGCTGCAGCAACACGGCTGGATTCTAAATCTGCCAAAGTCGCAGTTGATTCCAACGACTTGGCTATCATTTTTAGGCATGATTCTGGACACGGAAAGGAAGAGGGTTTTTCTCCCAACGGAAAAAACCCAGGAACTCCAGAACATGGTCAGAGACCGGCTAAAACCAAAAAGAGTGTCAGTTCATCAATGCACTCGTGTACTGAGAAAAATGGTGGCGGCCTACGAGGCCATCCCCTTCGGCAGTTTCCATGCGAGGACGGTTCAGTGGGACCTTCTGGACAAGTGGTTGGGGTCCCATCTACAAATGCATCAGAAAATAAGCCTGTCCCCCAGGGCCAGGGTGTCTCTCTCCTGTGGTGGCTGCAGAGTGCTCAACTTCTAGAGGGTCGCAGGTTCGGCATTCAAGACTGGGTTCTAGTGACCACAGACGCGAGCCTCCGAGGATGGGGAGCAGTCACACAAGGAAGAAATTTTCAGGGACTATGGTCAAGCCAGGAGGCTTGTCTACACATCAGTGTGCTGGAATTAAGGGCCATATACAACGGCCTACGACAAGCGGAGAATCTAATTCGCGACTTACCCGTTCTGATTCAATCAGACAACGTCACAGCCGTGGCTCATGTAAACCGCCAGGGAGGAACAAGGAGCAGAGTGGCAATGGCGGAAGCCACCAGGATTCTTCGCTGGGCGGAAAATCACGTAAGCGCTCTGTCAGCAGTCTTCATTCCGGGAGTGGACAACTGGGAAGCAGACTTCCTCAGCAGACACGATCTCCATCCGGGAGAGTGGGGTCTTCATCAAGAAGTTTTTGCAGAGATAACAAGTCGTTGGAGACTTCCTCAAATAGACATGATGGCATCACGCCTCAACAAGAAGCTTCGGATGTATTGTTCCAGCTCAAGGGATCCTCAGGCAGTAGCGGTGGACGCCCTGGTGACACCATGGGTGTTTCAGTCGGTCTATGTGTTCCCTCCTTTGCCGCTCATCTCAAAAATATAGAATCAGAAGATGAAAAAGAGTCCAGACAATACTAACTGTTCTGGATTGGCCTTGAAGGGCCTGGTATTCAGATCTTCAGGAAATGCTCACAGAAGATCCGTGGCCTCTTCCTCCCAGGGAGGACCTGTTGCAGCAGGGGCCCTGCGTGTTCCAAGACTTACCGAGGTTACGATTGACGGCATGGCGGTTGAACACCAAATCCTAGCTAGGAAAGGTATTCCGGGGAAAGTCATCCCTACTTTAAGCAAAGCTAGGAAGGAGGTAACGGCGAAACATTATCACTGTATCTGGAGGAAATATGTATCTTGGTGTGAAGCCAAGAATGCTCCTACGGAAGATTTCCACCTGGGCCGTTTTCTCCACTTTCTACAGACAGGAGTGGATATGGGCCTAAAGTTAGGCTTCATTAAGGTGCAGATTTCGGCCCTATCAATATTCTTTCAGAAGGAATTGGCTTCTCTCCCAGAAGTCCAGACTTTTGTGAAGGGAGTGCTGCACATCCAGCCTCCTTTTGTGCCCCCAGTGGCACCATGGGACCTTAACGTGGTGTTACAGTTCCTTAAATCACACTGGTTTGAACCTCTTCAGATGGTTGAATTAAAGTTTCTCACTTGGAAAGTAGTCATGTTGCTGGCCTTGGCATCTGCAAGGCGGGTGTCCGAATTGGCGGCTTTGTCTCACAAGAGCCCCTATCTGAGTTTCCATGTGGATCGAGCGGAGTTGAGAACTCGTCCTTAATTTCTGCCTAAGGTGGTTTCGTCGTTTCATATGAACCAACCTATTGTGGTACCGGTGGCTACGGGGGACTTGGAGGATTCCAAGTCCCTTGATGTAGTCAGGGCCTTAAAAATTTATGTAGCCAGGACGGCTCGAGTTCGAAAAACAGAGGCACTGTTTGTCCTGTATGCGGCCAACAAAGTTGGCGCTCCTGCTTCTAAGCAGACCATTGCTCGCTGGATCTGTAACACAATTCAGCAGGCTCATTCTACGGCTGGATTGCCGTTACCTAATTCGGTAAAGGCCCATTCCACTAGGAAGGTGGGCTCTTCTTGGGCGGCTGCCCGAGGCGTCTCAGCTTTACAGCTTTGCCGAGCAGCTACTTGGTCGGGTTCAAACACTTTTGCAAAATTCTACAAGTTTTATACCCTGGCTGATGAGGACCTCATGTTTGCTCAATCGGTGCTGCAGAGTCATCCGCACTCTCCCGCCCGGTCTGGAGCTTTGGTATAATCCCCATGGTCCTTACGGAGTCCCCAGCATCCTCTAGGACGTAAGAGAAAATACGATTTTAAACCTACCGGTAAATCTTTTTCTCCTAGTCCGTAGAGGATGCTGGGCGCCCGTCCCAGTGCGGACTAAATTTCTGCAAGGCTTGTATATAGTTGTTGCTTACATAAGGGTTATGTTACAGCTTAGATCATTCTTTGGCTGATGCTGTTTTGTTCATACTGTTAACTGGTTCGTATATTCCATGTTGTACGGTGTGGATGGTGTGGGCTGGTATGTATCTCGCCCTTAGATTAACAAAAATCCTTTCCTCGTACTGTCTGTCTCCTCTGGGCACAGTTCTTTAACTGAGGTCTGGAGGAGGGGCATAGAGGGAGGAGCCAGTGCATATCCCATCTAAAGTCTTTAGAGTGCCCATGTCTCCTGCGGAGCCCGTCTATACCCCATGGTCCTTACAGAGTCCCCAGCATCCTCTACGGACTAGGAGAAAAAGATTTACCGGTAGGTTTAAAATCTTGTTTTAATGACAATCATTTCTATTTAGGAATATATGCATTGTATTTACATGGATAAATAACAATTTATACCAAGGCATTCTGCTAAAGTTGAAAACTAAATAAATCCATCATCATTGTGTCTACCAGAAACTAGAGATGAGCGCCTGAAATTTTTCGGGTTTTGTGTTTTGGTTTTGGGTTCGGTTCCGCGGCCGTGTTTTGGGTTCGACCGCGTTTTGGCAAAACCTCACCGAATTTTTTTTGTCGGATACGGGTGTGTTTTGGATTCGGGTGTTTTTTTCAAAAAACCCTAAAAAACAGCTTAAATCATAGAATTTGGGGGTCATTTTGATCCCATATTATTATTAACCTCAAAAACCATAATTTCCACTCATTTTCAGTCTATTCTGAATACCTCACACCTCACAATATTATTTTTAGTCCTAAAATTTGCACCGAGGTCGCTGGATGACTAAGCTAAGCGACCCTAGTGGCCGACACAAACACCTGGCCCATCTAGGAGTGGCACTGCAGTGTCACGCAGGATGTCCCTTCCAAAAAACCATCCCCAATCAGCACATGACGCAAAGAAAAAAAGAGGCGCAATGAGGTAGCTGTGTGAGTAAGATTAGCGACCCTAGTGGCCGACACAAACACCGGGCCCATTTAGGAGTGTCACTGCAGTGTCACGCAGGATGTCCCTTCCAAAAAACCCTCCCCAATCAGCACATGACGCAAAGAAAAAAAGAGGCGCAATGAGGTAGCTGTGTGAGTAAGATTAGCGACCCTAGTGGCCGACACAAACACCGGGCCCATTTAGGAGTGGCACTGCAGTGTCACGCAGGATGTCCCTTCCAAAAAACCCTCCCCAATCAGCACATATAGACATATAGCTAATATAGACTGGTTGATAAAGAGATGTCGTAGTATGTATGTATAAAGAAGAAAGAAAAAAAAACCACGGTTAGGTGGTATACAATTATGGACGGACTGCCGAGTGCCGACACAGAGGTAGCCACAGCCGTGAACTACCGTACTGTACTGTGTCTGCTGCTAATATAGACTGGTTGATAAAGAGATGTCGTAGTATGTATGTATAAAGAAGAAAGAAAAAAAAACCACTGGTAGGTGGTATACAATTATGGACGGACTGCCGACACAGAGGTAGCCACAGCCGTGAACTACCGTACTGTACTGTGTCTGCTGCTAATATAGACTGGTTGATAAAGAGATGTCGTAGTATGTACGTATAAAGAAGAAAGAAAAAAAAACCACGGTTAGGTGGTATACAATTATGGACGGACTGCCGAGTGCCGACACAGAGGTAGCCACTGCCATGAACTACCGTACTGTACTGTGTCTGCTGCTAATATAGACTGGTTGATAAAGAGATGTCGTAGTATGTACATATAAAGAAGAAAGAAAAAAAAACCACGGTTAGGTGGTATACAATTATGGACGGACTGCCGAGTGCCGACACAGAGGTAGCCACAGCCGTGAACTACCGTACTGTACTGTGTCTGCTGCTAATATAGACTGGTTGATAAAGAGATGTCGTAGTATGTATGTATAAAGAAGAAAGAAAAAAAAACCACGGTTAGGTGGTATACAATTGTGGACGGACTGCCGAGTGCCGACACAGAGGTAGCTACAGCCGTGAACTACCGTACTGTGTCTGCTGCGACTGGATGATAAATAATGATATAAAAAATATATATATATCACTACTGCAGCCGGACAGGTATATATATTATATAATGACGGACCTGCTGGACACTGTCTGTCAGCAGAATGAGTTTTTTATAGAATAAAAAAAAAAAACACCACACAAGTGAAGTCACACGACGAGTGTTTAACTTTTTCAGGCAATCACAATATAGTATACTACTAACTATACTGGTGGTCAGTGTGGTCAGGTCACTGGTCAGTCACACTGGCAGTGGCACTCCTGCAGCAAAAGTGTGCACTGTTTAATTAATTTTAATATAATATGTACTCCTGGCTCCTGCTATAACCTATAACTGGCACTGCAGTGCTCCCCAGTCTCCCCCACAATTATAAGCTGTGTGAGCTGAGCACAGTCAGATATATAATATATACATAGATGATGCAGCACACTGGGCTGAGCAGTGTACACAGATATGGTATGTGACTGTCTTGTACTCCTGGCTCCTGCTATAACCTATAACTGGCACTGCAGTGCTCCCCAGTCTCCCCCACAATTATAAGCTGTGTGAGCTGAGCACAGTCAGATATATAATATATACATAGATGATGCAGCACACTGGGCTGAGCAGTGCACACAGATATGGTATGTGACTGAGTCACTGTGTGTATCGTTTTTTTCAGGCAGAGAACGGATATATTAAATAAAACTGCACTGTCTGGTGGTCACTGTGGTCAGTCACTAGTAAACTCTGCACTCTCTTCTACAGTACTCCTAAGCTCCAGTAAATCAGGTCAATCTCTCTCTCTCTCTCTCTCCTAATCTAAATCACTGTACTCCCTAACAGCTGCTCCCCGTCCCCAATCCTCCCCACAATTATAAGTAAGTCACTCAGTCTTTACTCTTTTCTACTATAACGGAGAGGACGCCAGCCACGTCCTCTCCCTATCAATCTCAATGCACGTGTGAAAATGGCGGCGACGCGCGGCTCCTTATATAGAATCCGAGTCTCGCGAGAATCCGACAGCGTCATGATGACGTTCGGGCGCGCTCGGGTTAACCGAGCAAGGCGGGAAGATCCGAGTCGCTCGGACCCGTGAAAAAAAACATGAAGTTCGTGCGGGTTCGGATTCAGAGAAACCGAACCCGCTCATCTCTACCAGAAACCAAATTATATATTTTTCTTGTCACATGTTTGGTTTATATTCTAATGAGCTTGTCTATTATACACTCATATGGATTGTTTGAAGGATCTTCATTTCTTAGAAAATGCTACACTAGATTTTCCCCCATGCTCTTGATAGGTACAGTAGGAGAGGCTGCTATCTTTTAAAGCTGCAGTTAGCGAAATCTTATTTATTCTGCCTGTGACACTGTTGTTTATTGGTGCAACAGCATCTAGTACAAAGGATTCCTATTGGAGCTCTGTCAAAATGAAAAGACACAGGAAGCTGTGTGAGTGCTTTAAAGTTTTGATAATAATAGAAACATAAATGTTTAATTGCATGTAATTTCTAGGGCTACAAGTTAAAACAACATTAATGCTAAAACCTAGTCTTTAATGGGTTTTATAATGCAAAATCAGTGATCTCGATAGTAATGTGTTTTTATATGGTTTTCTTATTCAATATAGAACAGAGGGCCTTATTCAGGTATGTTAGAAAATCAAAAAAGCATACTAATGGAAATATTGCACTGCAGGTGGAGCAGATGTAACATGTGCCGGGAGATTTAGATTTGGGTGGGGTGGGTTCAAACTGAAATCTAAACTGCGATGTAAAAATTAAGCAGGCAGTATTTACCCTGCACTGAAACAATATAACCAACTCAAATCTAAATCTCTCTGCACATGTTATATCTGCCGCATCCGCAGTGCACATGGGGGGTAATTCTGAGTTGATCGCAGCAGCAAGTTTGTTAGCAATTGGGCAAAACCATGTGCACTGCAGGGGGGGGGGGGGCAGATATAACATTTGCAGAGAGAGTTAGATTTGGGTGGGTTATATTGTTTCTGTGCAGGGTAAATACTGGCTGCTTTATTTTTACACTGCAATTTAGATTTCAGTTTGAACACACCACACCCAAATCTAACTCTTTCTGCACATGTTATATCTGTCCCCCCTGCAGAGCACATGGTTTTGCCCAATTGCTATAAAAAATCCTGCTGCGATCAACTTGGAATTACCCCCATGGTTTTGCCCATTAGTGTGCTCTTTTGGTTTGCTAACAAACCTGAATAACCCCCAATATTTGTTACTGTTTGGTGCTGGTCTTTGCTAGTCAAGTATTTATAGTGCTCATGATCTGGGGTTTAGTTAAATTGTGGCTTTTGATAGGGTATTTTATTTTTGTTTTGACACAACAACTAATTTGGCTACTCTGATTTATGTTAATTCATACCTCCCAACATTTAGTAAAGTAGAAGAGGGACACTTGCGCGGCAAAGCCGCGCCCGATTCAGAAAAGGAGGCAAGACTTTTGCGAAAGGGTCATGGCTTCATGGGAGTGCTGCGATCGCCACCCCCCCCCCCCATTTTTGTCACTGAGGGGGCATGCCCAGCGCCCTGTGAGCTGCTGGCATGTACCTTCTCCTTCTGTCTGCACTGAATAGACGCTGTGTGCATGCGCACAGCGTCTATTCTCCTCTGATCTGAGCAGAGCAGCAAGTGCAGGAGCCTTCCAGCTGCCCCGCCCTCCCCCCCCCCCCCCCCCTTCCACCTCAGGACACTGAGGCTCGTGGGTGGGACAGCGGGACAGTCCCAAAAAAATTGTACTGTCCTGCGAAAATCGGGACAGTTGGGAAGTAAGTTAATTCATTGTCTATTTCTATTTAATTAAGGTTCTTTTATGTGTACCCTATGATATTATCTAAAAAATGAACATGATTAGAAGGATATATTTTCTTTTTGAATTGACCGTGCTACACAAAGTACGTTTGTTTTCACAAGCCTTAAGCAAAGGAAATGGTGATAATACACTATTTGATCCAAATTTACAGCAAGCCATGTCAACCAGAAACATATTTATTTTCAACAGTCTCCTGGACTACTGGACTGATCAAAGCTACTTCACAACATGTTAAGAGATTATTTCTAGTGTTATTCATAGCAAAATATGGGGGTCTTTTTTAGAAAAATAAAACTTCTATAGATAAAAAAAAACAAAAAAAAAACCTAATGGTAAATATAATATAAAAGTCATCCTTCCCCCAAGAAAGTAAATAACCAAGTTGGAACAAAAAAACATTCATTTCACAGCTTGAAAAAAAAAAAAATAGTTATTGTAGCAATAAATATATTTTTTGCTTAGTTTCTCTATTAATGCAGTGGGTAATGCTGCTGGGGGAAACAAGATATTGGGCCTTATTCAGCAGCGAACGCCAGGCTGCACAGGTAGGGGAGCATCCGTAGTTCAACGATATGATCGAAATTAAATTACCATTGCATCACTGGCGGGCATTTTGCATGCTAGGCAGCCTTGCCCTGTGCTGAGCGGCCCCCAGCATGCGATCGCAAGCAGTTTTGCTAAATTAGCAAAACTGCAACTGATGCTGAATAGGGTCCATAATATACCGCAAAGCAAAAACAGCACTGCAGGCAATGAACAGTCCCATTTTTGGTTATAATAGGGCCTTTTTACCAGATGATATATGGAACCCCTAATTACATATGAGCTGAATACATGGTCGATGACCTGCCCCCTATGGTCCTGCTTTATACAAAAGAGTAGGGGCCATTTTGTGGGCTCCATTACATACTGATATCCTAAGTAACTTGAGCACATCTTTCTCTGCCTAATAAGGTGTCTGGCGACTGGTACTAGATTACGCAGGAACCTAGCACTGGGACATAACCAGATACTGTATGTCGTCCTTATATTCTAACACTCTCAGAGATTACTTCCAAGCCATATCTCTTCCTGTGTTAATCCCTTGAGGAATAACAATGCTGAATACATTTGGCTGTGTTTTTGCTACACATTTACATGAATCCATGATGTGAGACTTTATTTCATTTAGCCACTATCCTGGCCTGCCAGTATATAAACTGCTAATGGGCCATTGGTTTCTATTAGAAGTATTGTCAGCATTGCCACTCTCCTCTAATTTGTGTGTCATAATGAAACATATCATTAATTTTCTCACATTTATGTTGGCACTAAGCTTTGTCTTGGCTTATACATTGAGTCATAATAGCCTGGCATTGTTTCCACTGCTGTAATAACTCAAGTTGTAACTAACCAATATACATACAAATAAACAATTCGCTTTTTTACTGTTCTCCGCAAATTAGAACACACACTTTAATATTACACAGGGCAAAAATGCCACATTATGAGAAATGACATAAAAGGTGAATAAAAAGGCTCTAGCCAGTCTGCCATATGTTGTAAATTGAGAGTCATAGCTTCTGTATACAATTACACTAGATATAAGGCTGTGTGTTTAGCATTTTATTATTAAATAGGTAATTTAATCTGTATTTAAAGTAGTCTTGTGATTTCAATAGTATTAAAGATGAACACCGAATAGATCTTTCTTCTGTTCCAGAATGTCAAACTCTAATAACAGAAGCACCAGGAACTACTGGAAACCTTAAATTTTAGGGCACACACACACACACACACACACACACACACACACACACACACACACACTTTCCACATTCCCACCCCTGTACTGTGTATGCCCAGCATTATCCATTTTTTTTATTATGCCCTGTGGTGCCTTACACTATTGCGCCGGCTACTGATATGGAAAAGCAGAAAATAACAGCTTCTTACGTGCAGCGATGCGGTCAACTTGCGTGCATGTTTGAAACAGCCCCATAAAATGTAAAACATGGGCAACCTTTATAAGACAAACAAAAAAGAAAACATCACTTGAGCTCTATTTTTTCTCTTCATCTTTGGTCCATTATGTCATGTTTATATTATTAAAACAAATGCTGTACAATTGTTGTTTCTATCATCTAACTCTTTACTTGACCTTTTATAGTTTGAGTTTCAATTTATATATTCTACAGAAAATGCTCCAACTATACAAGTCTTTTCACTTGTCTAATGCATTTTCAACTGCAGACCGCAAACTGTTTTGTGATAGTATGTACTTTCATTAGATGGTAAGCTCACAGGAGCAGGAATCGCTTTCAATCTGTCTTCATGTTTGTGTTCCAATATTGCAAAGCTGTATGTCCAATGCTTTGGTGTCATCTTTGATTTTGCTTTTCTGTTTTGTTTTCAAAATTCCACTGATTATATCTTAGTATATATTGGCAGAATACACTCCTTTATTTTCCAAGCTGTCTCTAAAAATGTAAATCAACTTCTAGATGTCTCCTGTCTGATACGAGGCAACCTTTTCCATCTTGGCCCCCCGTGTAATCATCTGTCTCCTATCTAGTAATTGTAAAATGCTACTGCCAGGCTTTTCTATCTCACCAACCATTCTTTCCATGCATTTATTTGTACTGGTTCCCTTTACCACGTAAAATTCCATTTAATAGTCATTTTACCCTATTTTTAAACAAACAATACTTTAAATACTAGCTCAAGATCTGTATATTAGAAAAGTTTACTATTTGTTACTTTTTATTCAGTTACCTGAGAATCTGCTTTACAATAATAATGATAATAATAATAATAATATTTTGGAGGCTAACAGCACAGAAAACCTGCGGATCTGTGATTAATGTAGCCTATTATCTCAATAAGGAAAATTCTCTGAAACGCTATACAGGGTTTATTAGTCATTGTCTGAACATCTGACTTACACATGGATTTCCTTCCCATTTAATACATTTTCTCACTACAAAACTATGGTTGGTTATAGTTAAACTATGTTTTCTGTGTTCATGAGCGATTCCGAATTTACATAATCTTCTGCTGATGTCTGCTTCATATACGTTTGTGTATAAAGATGCAAATCCTGCTACTGTATATACTTACAGTTATCAATAATATGCACAAAATCCAAAATGATATGTTGTAATGGGTTCAGTATGATTTGCCGATGGACGGGATGCCGGCTGTCAGTATTCCGACAGCGGCATCCCGTCCATCATAATCCCGACAAACCTTCATTAATCCCCCTAACCATCACCTTTTCCCTATCCTAAACCTAACCCTCCCTGCTAGATGCCTAACCCTAACCCTCCCCGCTAGATGCCTAACCCTAACCCTCCCCGCTAGATGCCTTACCCTAACCCTCCCCGCTAGATGCCTTACCCTAACCCTCCCCGCTAGATGCCTAACCCTAACCCTCCCCGCTAGATGCCTTACCCTAACCCTCCCCGCTAGATGCCTAACCCTAACCCTCCCCGCTAGATGCCTAACTCTAACCTCACCTTATAAGTGCCTAAACCTAACTCTACCTCCCCAGTCCCTAACCTTAAGCTTCCCGTCCCTGCTCCATAACACCCCCCCTTTCCCCTGCCTAAACCTAACCCCCCCCCCCCCCCCCCCCCATGCATGTGCGTGGCAGGATGCCAGCGCATCCCGCTGTAAGGGATGATTGGGATGCTGGCTGGCGGTAATGTGATGCCGGCATTCTGAGCGGTGTCGGTATGTAGATGTTGGCATTGCGTCCTCCCTCAGGATCCAGGCATCGGGAAGATAACTGCTTCCTGTTGTAATAATGATATCTGTTGCTTCTTCTTTCATTCCTAGACCACTTGTGAACAATAGTGTCTGTACAAGATATTAAACAAAAAGAGAGCTTATGATGGTGTTCTACAGATGGAGCCATGCTAATCATGGCTCCGTCTGCGACTAAGTGCACCTGACGAGGTGCACCGGCGGAAACTAATGGGACACGCATGCTTCGTAGATGCGCACGCGCCCCATTCAAAGTGGATGGGTGCGTCTCTGTATGCTCGACTGTATGCACGCCACAGTAGGCACGCCGCGCGCCCCCGCCTGCGATGCAGCCATGCTCAATGAGCGTGGCTCCATCTGTATGTTAATACAACTATATTGGAAATCAGAAATAAATCTGTGCACATTGAGGGGGGAATTCAATTAAGAACGGGAAATAGAAATAACCCATATTGAAATCAGAAATAAATCTGTGCACATTGAGGGGGGAAATCAATTAAGAGTGGGAAATAGAAAAAACCCTGCAGCCATGGTGTTTTCCTGTTCAGTTAAAGGAGAGAAAATGAGACACGGTGCTTTCTATAGAACTTACTGCTTCTTTTTCAACGCACCTCCAGAGCAAGTCTTATCTAAAATCGTTACTTTTAGGAAAAATCACTGGGATTTGCTCTAGCACACTTGCGGCACCTCCGCCCCCCCTCCCCAAGGACTAATTAAGCGATTGGAAGTTTCCAGTTAGCTTAAGTAGTATTTCCTCACCTTCGGAAGTGGTGTATTCCCCTCCAGCACTAGGATCCGGACTCCTGCAGCAGCGGTGAGTGTAATGATACTGTATGTGTGTGAGTGTGTGTAAGTGTGTGCGTGCATGAGTGTATGTGAGTGTGTGTCTGGCCCCCAGTGTGTGTGTGAACCGCCCCTCCCCATGTGTGTGACACCCCCCTACCCAGGAGGCAGCAGCTGGGAGAACTACATCTCCTAGCAGCCCAATCACCTCCTAGCGGCCCCCTCCCCAGTGCAAAGATGGAGGGGAGATCACTGGGTGCCAGGGGAACCACCGGAACAGTATCTTTTCTTTTTCACGCACTACAGGGTTTCCAGCTTTGCATTTTTTAAAGTTGGATACCGTGGGTATCGGAATTGCACATATCCGCAGTAATCCAAATTTGTGCGCAGAGCCAGCCAGCTGAACCTTGCACCCAATTGAATTCCCCCCTGAATATCTGATAGTAATTTTCTGCATGGTGTTTCACACTTGGATCCGCCTTTTATTAAAATTGATATAAAGAAAACTTCCTATAAAAAGAAAGAAGGGCAAACAACCTGCGTAAAAACTGGAGGTGACTTTAATGAAGACAAAAACATGCTTTTATTATCATGTATAAAATATATCAGCTTGTCTGCAAAATCCCGTCGGCTGTTTTCCTTCTGGACCAAAAGCAAGTGATTTCACCGTTGTTTTAGTTGTATTGTGGGTAAGAGAATGCAACAAAAATGAGGCGGTCCAACGTGTTTTTGTTTTTGTACCTTCAACACACACACTAGTAAATGTATGCTGGGTAACCACTATCTGCCCCCTGCTCCACCCAAGGTCCATATAGTCCCCTCCTAGCCTCATCCAGCCCTTGATCCCTACTGCTCCTCCACCCTTGTTCTGTCCTATCCCAGCCCCTCCAACTGCTGCTCCACTTCATCCCACCCCTGCTCTGTACTACTAAGCTCTCTCCCTGAACAAATATTTACACATACAGTACTTGTATTGGAATGTCAATTTGTTCACTAATGTGTACAAAACATAATTTTTTTTAATGTGCTTATATATTTATATACATTACAGCAAAGGTTCCCAAACTCGGTCCTCAGGACCCCACACAGTGCATGTTTTGCAGGTAACCCAGCAGGTGTAAAGGTGTATTCATTACTCACTGACTCATTTTAAAAGATCCACAGGTGGAGCTAATTATTTGAATTGTCCACAGGTGGAGCTAATTATTTCAATTGTCCACAGGTGGAGCTAATTATTTCAATTGCAATTCTGTGAGGAGACGTGCAAAACATGCACTGTGTGGGGTCCTGAGGACCGAGTTTGAGAACCTGTGCATTTACAGTATATAATTTTAAGAACAAGTTTCTAGTATAAAGAAATGAATGAATTAGTTAATGAACACCTGATGCTTGTAGCTCACTTTGATCCCACAGGTGCAATGTAATTGATTAGATACTCCTATAAGAGACAGGCTCCTGCATATGCTCCACATCTGCTACTGACACATTAAGCTAATGAGAGTATGACAGCTTCAGTTCCCACGGCACACAGTAACCTACTGTATATAAACCAACTGAATGATCTATGACTGTATGCCGCAGTATACTGCCAAGACCTCAATACCAGGCTGCCATGACACCTGTTTATGTCTACTGCCAGTGTGCCACTTACAGCTTCAACAGAGTCTCAGATCCATCGAATGAGGTCACGTTCCCCAGTGCAGCTGTGCCCACTAAATAAGCTACTCTACTAGACAGCTGCTATTTTGCGTTGCTGGCATTTCCAGCATGACATGTATTACCTCCATAGATGTATTCAGCCCACTGGGAGAGGCATTGGGACTCATTCAGAGTGGTAGCACTGCAGGTAATTCCAGACAGTCCAACATCAGTGCACCATTGTGTGCAGAATCTATACTTGCATGTGTTTATGGCAGAGCATGGCCTCTATGGATGCGGCTATGCGTCTGTAAATGCAGACGGCCTCCACTGACATGCTTACAATGCTCCTATAACATGCCCAGGAGATGGAATTGTATACATTCTCTTTAGGCCACCTCCCAGATACCTCTTGAGTTCTGATACCAGCTCTCCTGTACACATCCATATCTATCTATCTATCTATCTATCTATCTATTGATAATGCTGATTTAGATTACCTTATAACTTTACAATAATGGGTAAGAGACACAGTACGCAATTGGCGTATGGGGTACCGTAAGGGTACGTATTTAGCGTAGCATACGCTAGGCCGTGATTGAGACGCACATGCGGCACGCTCGCTCACAGCTTAATGCGTGGTGTCAAGCACGCTATAGGCGAGCGACAACCGTAATGCTACGCTATCAGCGTAGCGGACGCTCGAGACCACGAGGAGATCACGAGCGGCGCGGACGCTCACAAGATGACAATCAGTAAACCTTGACTGTAACACACAGAAAGGATATTCTTATACTGTAAACCTTGTACTGAAACACTGTAGCGATATAACGCTGCTTAACCTTGTTAACACTAAAGCTGTTTGAGCGATCGAGACGCTCCTATTACTGTCTGCAATGTAATGAACACACAATACCGTGCTAAGGATCCAACACCTTTACTAACAAGCTTTTAGTTATAACGAAAAGGGGTAAAACAGTTACAAGTCATACACTACATACTAACATATAATTCTAACAGAATATCTAGACAGAAATATACAATAACGTTACAATCTTAAACTAAACAGAGAGAGAGAGAGAGAGAATGTGGCCAATACAAATAAAGAGCGAGATAATCACAGAGAATTACTTACACACACACTGGGAACGATCGCAGCGCAGCCTGGTACCAGCTCCGAGTTTGTCAATATGAAAACCGTTTGTGGAGAGAGTGGGGGAGCTGTTCAGGCTGGCTGATCTTATATACACTGGGTACAGTATACTACAAAGGGACCTACAATCTCATTGTTCATTGGACACAGGAATGTCTCCTCGCATCATATCAAAAGGTCATAGGTTAGTTTGAACAGGTGGGCTGTGACTATTTTAAACAGCTCAGGTGGGTGGGAATCTCCGGATTCCCGCCGCATGGATAATGAACTGCAAATATAGAATATGTCCAGAAACTACTAATGGCCATAACTACACGCAGGAGCGATTAATCTTTACCTAACCAACACCGGATTGTTGCTATTAAAATACTCTTCAGTTAGGTACCAGACACAGCTGTTCAACCTTAATCAGACCCTTTGTACCACGCAAGGAGGGATTCCCAAGTCCGTGAACAAGTCACATTAAACAAACTTACAGTTATTACTAAAGGGAACATTACCTATAAAACATGCTATATGGATTTATTATCTAGCGATTGTGTCGCTCGCTAGACGCACACAAACTCTACCGTAAATGCACATACCACGCGCTCGAGCGCATGGCCGAGGCGCCATCACGCGGCTGCGTGTATCCGCACGCACGGGAGAGAATGTGCACGTGCAGCAGGCACGCGCATGAGGTGAATATATGGCAACGTGCAGCGTGATATTTATCTGACTTTGACAGTCCACCCTTTGTCAGTCACCAATAACTGCCACTTCCTAAAACAGTTCAAAAGGAGAAAAATATATGTCATGTATAATACATTTCTATGATTGGGTAAGGGAGAAGAGAAGAAGGTGGGAAAAAGGTATGACCTAGTGAGATAGTAGAAGCATGTATGTATGAGTCCATGTTTGAGGGGTCATGTATCATCATGCCGTACGTGTTTTAAATCAAGCTTCGAGGTATTGCGAAGTATACATTTGAATTCCTTCTTATCCCGTAGTACGGGTCTGTGGATGGGCTGTCAAACTTTACTGAGCTCTTTTCGGCTTTTGGTTGCAACAAAATGGGGGAGCACATTTTAGTTGATAATACGTGAATGGGGGGGGGGATATGTGAGTGCTGATATCTGTGCCTATATTCCCTATCGACTATGTGTGTCATTACCTGAAGGTTGTAGAGGTGAAGATAAGAAGCAATTATGGTAAATGCAGTCGTAAACTTTGTGAGTTTAATGTACATTTGTTGCTTGAGGTCTTGTCTTGTGTCTTGTCTCGATGTACATGTTGACTGTAGTCTCCCGATGCATTTGCTATAATTGCTTGAGCAAAAAGCTTTCTCAATGTCCATAGACTTACAATCTTTGAAGTGTTGGGCTATCGTAAAATTTTAGAGTCACTAGGGAAAATGGGGGTCTATGGCATTGTCCATCAATGGTCTGTGTAAAAGGTTGTCAAATTCTTCTTCCAAGCGGATGTTTTTGTACCTTAGAGGAAAACAAAGGAGAAACGGGTGAAAGAAACGGACCGTGGAATCACATTTTCATCACAACATTATCTCTATTGTTGGGTCATACATCAAATTAATCGTTGTTAATACAGTGTCCTCGCTTCTTAAACTCATCACTCGGGCACTACGTTTACACTTCGTTAAAACCCGAACGCATCTAAATATCAGACCGACCAATATGATGACACCCAGAATACACAAAAGAAATTTCCCTACATCCATGATAATACCTTGGGCCCATTCTCCTAAGCCAGAGAACCAATTTCGTGGGTTCAACCATGACACCCAACTGGTCAGCTCATTACCCACAGCAGCCATGGTGAGATTGTGTTTCCTTCGGAACTCCCATTTTAATTGTAAAATGTCATCCATATTTTGGTCTATGACCTCGGCTGGGTCCTCCGTGCTGTTTGTAATTTACGTGCAGCACTTGATTCCATACTGAGTTGCCAGGGTAACACAATACCCGCCTGTCACAGCTGTGAGGTAATTGAGAATCATCCTATGCTGAGCCAGTTCTGTTTTGTAGGCTTGTAACTCTTTCCCAGTGTACCTGAATGTGTCGTCATACATTTCGGTGATATTGTCTAATAAATTTGCAAGCGCAGATATATATTTATAATTTATCACTCCTCTAGCGGTACGAGTGATATCTAACGCGAGTAGGAATTGAATCCCGGTGGATTCATGGATCAGGTCAGAGGCTGAATGCTCTGTTCTTTCTATCAAGTGTCGTTTAACGATGTGCTCGTAATGAGTGTGAGTATAAGGAGCTTGGGCACCACGGTGAATATCTTTCATTTTAGGGTGGGATACAGTCATTACCTCAGGCAGTACTTTTCCAATATAACATAACCCTTCTGAATTTGGGGCAAGCCACTTATACGCCTTCCTCCCGCATATGAAGTATGCATCATCAGGGAGAACATATGGGACGGAGTGTGACATAACCATATTACAAATTTTCCATGTGAACTCTCCTAGCCCTAATTCTTCCATCTGTTTAGTACACGTATCAGTTTGTACGATCTGTGCACAGTATCCTGGTGATACTTCTCCAACTCGCATGATCCTACTTCCTAAGGTGTACCTATACCGAAAGAATTTCCTATGGTCGGCTATCTGGCGTATAAGTTCTGTGTCTATGGGCAATCTGTCGGCTCTATGTGAGAATGTCATGGTTTGATTACTCCATGACACTTCCCAATTTCCCGGCTTTCGGGGATTGGAAATGTTAAAGCACACTAAGGACCTATCCACATGATATTGGTGGAGCTTCAAACTAGGAGGACTAGAGATATTAAACCTCTTGTCCACCGGCCTCCCACCACTTAGCTCAAGTACCTCTCCTACCGTTAAAGGGAATGGTACTAGTCCTGATTTGCTATGGCCTTGAGGTACTTGAGAGCATACCCAACAGTCTGTCTGATTTAACACTTTACCCACTAAGGAGTGATAGTCACTCAATGGATGCCGGTCCATGTGGACATTAAAACTGGACTGACATTTCTTTATGCACCCATCCTCAACTATATTGTCACAATGCCTACAGATGCAGTTCTCTTCAGCTAACAATCCTTCACAATTCCTTCTATTGTCAATGCTACCAGATCGTTTTCTGATACTCGCCTTTACTCGGAGATTATGTTGTTCTTGGAAATCTACGCCTGCATCCTGGTCATCAGAACCCATTCCTGATCCTTTCTCGACCTCCATGGTACTCTCACCGAAACAGACTGCTCTGGTCAACATCATGGTCAACAGGAAAATCCGGATCACAGTCTCTTGGGGCAAGTCCATCTTTGAGGAGTAAAAAGGGAAAAATAAGAAGGGGGAAAGGAAATAGGAGGGAGGTGGGAACTGGAGAAAATAACACATGGGAAAAAGAAATCTGGCTCGACAAGCTTCCGGTCTTGTTATTCTCAGCGCTCAGGTGTCGTCTCAATCCTCCCTGAACAGACACTCTAGTGATGCAACCTCTACCGTCTGTTCTTTATCACGGGACCTCTCTGGGTCAGTGACCTTTTTACAATGAGACGAATGGACCCAAGTCTCTCTCTCGGCAACCTTCAAAGCAGTTGTGCTGGTCAATAAGACTTGATATGGTCCTTCCCATCTGTCAATAAGGCAACCTGAGCATAGAAAATTCCGTATCATTACATAATCCCCAGGTTCAATGTCATGACAATTACTGTCTGGCAAATCAGGAATCACCAACTTTAGATTATCATTCTGATTCCTCAATTGCTTACTCATCTTAACCAAGTACTTTACGGTTACTTCATTGTTACATTTCAAATCATCCTGGGGGTTAATCATAACATGGGGTTGTCGACCAAACAGAATTTCAAAAGGAGACAGATTAAGAGGGGACCTGGGAGTGGTTCTGATGCTGTATAATACGATTGGCAAAGCTTCAGGCCATAACAGTCCTGTTTCAGTCATTACCTTGCTCAATTTATTTTTAATAGTGCTGTTTACTCTTTCCACCTTCGCGCTCGCCTGGGGGCGGTACGGAGTATGCAGCTTACTATTAATTCCCATCAACTTACACATTGTTTGAAAGACTTCACCTGTGAAATGGGTACCCCTATCACTTTCAATTAATCTAGGGATACCGTATCTACACACAAATTCCTGCACAGTTTTCTTTGCAGTAAATACAGCGGTATTTGTGGCCGCAGGAAATGCTTCAACCCAATTTGAGAATACATCAATACAGACCAAAACATACTTTAAATTTCTACAAGGTGGCAATTGTATGAAATCAATTTGTATCACCTGGAAAGGGCCATCTGTTGGAGGGATATGAGATGGCTCTGTCGGTATTGCCTTTCCGATATTCTTCCTCAAGCAGGTAAGGCATGTCATCGCTCTTTTACCCGCATGGGAAGAAAATCCTGGGGCGCACCAATAAGCTCTTACTAGCTTACACATCCCTTCTTTGCCTAGATGAGTCAGCCCATGTGCTGCTTCCGCTAGACTTGGAAGGTATGCTCTGGGTGCCACTGGTTTACCATGTCCATCTGTCCAGAGTCCTGAGGACTCCTGGTCATATCCTTTTGACTTCCAAACTGCCTTTTCCTGTGGAGAACACAAATTTTGCATTTCACACAATTTCTGTGTGTTTACAGTATTAAATACCATCAATCGTGTACTATCTGTTTGTATGGGGTTACTAGCTGCTGATTTAGCAGCTTCGTCTGCTCGGCTGTTACCAAGTGATACCGGGTCTTGGCTATATGTGTGAGCTTTACACTTGATAACAGCCACTCTGTCGGGTTCCTGTATCGCTGTTAAAAGTCTTTTGATGTGGGCTGCATGCGCTACGGGTGTGCCAGCTGCCGTCATAAAATTTCTGAGGCGCCATAGGGCTCCGAAATCATGGACTACTCCGAATGCGTACCTAGAATCTGTGTAGATATTGGCTGACTTGCCCTTAGCCAATTCACATGCTCTGGTCAGGGCAACCAGTTCAGCAACTTGTGCTGAGTGAGGTGGGCCTAGCGGTACTGCTTCTATGGTACCTTGGTCATCTACGACTGCGTATCCAGTACACAAGTCTCCCGAGTCCGTCTGTCTGTGACAACTACCGTCAGTATAGAAAGTAAAATCTACATCTTGCAGTGGTTTGTCACTGATGTCAGGCCTTGCCGTGAAATTTTGGGTCAAATATTCCATACAATCATGTGTGTCATCCTCTGTATTAAATCCTCCTTCACCATTATTCTCATCCTCCACCCTTTGTGCCTGTCCAGGCACACCTGGGAGATACGTTGCAGGATTTAATGCGCTGCATCTCCTTATGGTAATGTTTACGGGGGCCATCAATGCCAATTCCCATCTTGTAAACCGCGCTGATGAGATGTGTCTGGTTTGGGCAGAATTTAGTAAGGCTGACACTGCATGTGGTGTATGGATTGTGAGGTTGTGTCCTAGCACTACATCTTCGCTTTTTGTAACTAGCAATGCTATCGCTGCAACGCTTCGCAAGCATGTGGGGAGGGATCGCGCTACCGTATCTAGCTGAGCGCTGTAGTAGGCTACCGGCCTGCTGGCATCACCATGCTTCTGGGTTAGGACACCTGCTGCGCAACCAGCACTCTCTGTTCCGTACAGCTCAAAGGGTTTCCCATAGTCAGGCATACCTAATGCCGGTGCCTGCGTTAGGCACTGTTTAAGTCTCTCAAATGCCATCTCGGATTCGTCTGTGTGCGAGATCCGATCAGGTTTACTTGATGAGACCATCTCCTGCAAAGGTAGGGCTAGTATGGAAAAACCTGGGATCCAGTTACGGCAATACCCACACATTCCTAAAAACGTTCTAATCTGTTGCTGGGTTTGTGGCAGGGTCATGTCACGAATTGCTTGAATTCTATCAGCGGTAAGGTGTCTCAGTCCTTGTGTTAGACAGTGTCCCAAATACCTCACACGAGTCTGGCATAATTGTAACTTGTCTTTGGAAACCTTGTGTCCTGTGTCTGAAAGATGAGACAGGAGCTGTTTCGTATCTCTCAGGGACGCTTCCAATGAATCTGAACACAGTAGTAAATCGTCCACGTACTGTATCAATACTGATCCACTCACTGGTTGGAAAGACTGTAAACAATCATGCAGGGCTTGTGAGAAAATACTTGGACTGTCTATGAAACCTTGGGGTAAGCGAGTCCATGTATATTGAACTCCTCTGTATGTAAATGCAAATAAGTATTGACTGTCAGTGTGTAGAGGTACCGAGAAGAAAGCGGAGCAGAGGTCAATCACAGTGAAAAATTTGGCAGTGGGAGGGATTTGCATTAGGATGACAGCTGGATTTGGCACTACGGGGAATTGACTCTCAACTATTTTGTTGATCCCTCTTAGATCCTGCACTAATCGGTAGCCCCTCCCCCCACTCTTTGTAACAGGGAAGATGGGACTATTTGCAGTGCTGGACGTCCTTACCAGAATGCCCTGTTGTAGCAAGCGCTCTATTACAGGGTAAACTCCTAACTCCACCTCTGGCTTCAGAGGATATTGTGGGATTTTTGGAGCTATCCTACCATCTTTTACTTGCACAACTACTGGGGCTACATTTGCCATCAATCCAGTGTCTTGTCCATCTTTGGTCCAAAGTGACTCCGGTATCTGGGAAATCATTTCTTCTACCTTGGACGGACACCTATTTACAATAACAGTGTGTGACATTAATCTTGTTGGGGAGTCTAGCATATCTTGCGCTTCCTGAGCGTGGTTTTCGGGTATGTCCAAGAACACACCTTCAGGAGTACAGTATATGACGCATCCCATTTTGCACAGTAAATCTCTCCCTAAGAGATTAGTCAGAGCCGATGCAGCCAGCAGGAAAGAATGCTTGGTATGCAAAGGCCCTATCTTAATCTCTGCGGGTTTGCTTAAAGGGTAGTGCTGTACTACTCCTGTTACTCCCATGGCTGGAATTGTTTTACCAGTGGTTCTCATGCCCACGGTCGAATTTATCACTGACTTGGCCGCCCCCGTATCTACAAGGAAATTTAGAGATTTACCAGCTACATCAATTGTGACCTCGGGTTCACTTCCAAGGTTCGCAATTAATTTCACTGGCTGTAGATTACAGGTGTGGCCTCGCCCCTATGGTGCGTGGTGGCCTCCCTGTATTGCGCTGGCAGCTATTACCTGTGAAGGGGGTAAATGGGATCTATCAGTGACTTGCCAGTCTCTTTTTGGGGGATACCTTTTTGTTTCCCCTGCGTGTGGCTCATAACTCCGTCTCTGCGGTCCTTGCTCCCAATTTCGTGTGTCATGTCGTTGTCTAGGGGGTTGGTATGATCTTTGTGCATTCTTTGATTTACAGTCTCGTGCAAAATGTCCCTCTTTATGACAGTAATAACAAGTTACCACATTTGACTTACCCACAGGGGTCGGAGATTTATACAGAGATGGCCTTGTGGTCAGGGCCTGTATACTTACGGCCATTAACTTATCACTTTGTGACTCCCTGTGTCTGGTGATATTCCGTTCATGATCAACAGCGGCCTCTCTCAAAGTAGCCACCGACAGACCTCGCCAACATGGTTGGGTGGTCTGTACCCTTGTCTTTAATACTTCTTTTAAACCTTCCATTAACACAGATACTGCTACTGCTCTATGATTTACATTTGTCGAAATATCTTCTATGCCTGTATACTTAGCCATTTCCTGTAGTGCCCGATGAAAATAATCAGCAGCTGTTTCTCCCTCTTTTTGTTTGATGGTAAAAATTTTATTCCATTTGGCAACAGCTGGAAAATACTCTTTTAACTGTAAATTTATTCTCTTTACATTATCTTGGTTGTACACATCCGTAAGGGGTACATCTTCATCTAATTTACAGTCAGCTAAAAATCTTGCTGAGTCGACATTGGAGGGTAAACATGCCCTCAGCAATATCTGCCAGTCTTTGTTATTGGGCTCCACAGTATTTCCTAGATCTCTAATGTATTTCTGACTAGCAGCTAGATCTTTCCTAGGATCAGGGAATTCAGACACCATTGTTCTTAATTCCATTCGGGAAAAGGGGCAGTGCATGGCGATGTTTCTGACAGGAGTGATTCCTGAAGTGTCAGTTTTCCCATTTGGCACTGCTATTACCCTAACGGGATTAAGTCCAATAACATCTTTCTGAGTAGATTCTACAATATGTGGTGAAATGGTTTCAGCATAGTGTATGGTGCCGTACTTACCAGATGATACGACCTCACCTGTCCCTCCGCTAGGGGGCTTTGACGCTAATCTTACGGGTTGGGCCGTGCCCACGGTTGTTTCTGCTATGTTGGCTGCTAGAGAGAGTGCCGATATTGTTGTTGGCTCATCCTCTTGATCACACTCCTGGGGAAAGTTTAAAACAGGGTACAGCTTGCACGGGTTAGTATTTGCATCGATAATCTTAGTCACATTATTCTTAACATTTATACAGTTACTAAGTGCATGTTTATCATTCACCAGTGTGCCATTCTCTGTGACCACCTGCTCTCCTGTTATGTATGGTGGCGGTGGCGCCGTGGCTATCAGTTTCTTGATAGGGTTAGATCCAGCCGCCTGAGCCAATCCTCTCTGTATTTCACCCTCCTGCTGCCATAACTGTAAATAGTCATAATGTTTGATTTGTCTCTTTGCAGATTTAATGAGACATATCCTTCTCCTTAGATTTTGCAACACATCTGGGCTAAAACTGCCTACCCGTGGGAACTTTTCCCCATCGTGCACAGTCATTCTTTCCCATTCATCGCATAAAACCTCTGTGTGTGATCCGTATTTCTCACACATTACATACCTTGCCGACCCGATTGGTCGGTTTATTAAGTCAACCCGAACCGAGGTTGTCAACCCGAACCGAGGTTGATCGCCCCCTACCTGAACAACTGGCCCCCATCCTTGCAGGTGTTGCTTTCACTACCTCTGACCTTCAAATCAGGGTCTTCAGCGAACCCTTACAAAACCAAGATGTCCTGGGCAGGCCGGCGGCGAAGTTTACCGAGTACTCCACTCACTCGCCCACGTCGACCAATACGCCCACACACTGCCTTAGCGCTGGCGTACTCAACCTAGGGCCCCTGCGACCTGAACCTCTATTTACTGGAACATGTGGGTGTGATCCGAAGAGCACTTAACCCTTTCCAATAACTATTGGTTGTTGGATAGTTCCCAAGTGACTAGCGATCTTCCCTTAAAATAAAAAAATATTACACAAATCACGTTAGAATGTACAAATAGCGTTTATGACCCCTCTAGCGTACGCAAATGGTACTGGGTCAAGTTACTAACTAATGCACACAATTACGTGCGGTACAATCGTTCTGCACATAAGCAACTAATCTTATGTGCGGAGCGACCAGTGGAATCGAAAATTATGGCTGCGAATTCCTTCAGCCTGAGCTTAATGGCCTATATGGGTTCCGCACCAACCCTTACTGGTGTTGTGCTACTCTTTATCTATAGCGGACTTCTTAGTCTGCTGTACCTGGACCTCCTGGTCTGTGCTATAGTAGACCTCCTGGTCTGCTATACTCTAATGCTCTTTTTTAATGTTTAACAAGGGATGCCTACCAAGCCACCATGCAGTCACTTACACGTATGTACCTTCACGAGAACTCGATTTCCTTTGGTTCAACCCAAAAAATTAGAAACTTATATATATATATATGTATACACACTCTTTCACCTCATATACACTTTACTTTCGTTTCTGCGCAGAAATCCCTTTCATTCAGTAACACAGTCTAGTCCAGATGGGTTGCAAATTAGAGAAGGATCTATTAGCTTAAAATTTTAGACACTGAAATTGACTTGCGCTATTATCGCGTTGCCTCCTTTTCGCCTATTTAAAATAATACTATCGTGTGATTTGTATTATGTGGGCGTACCCAGACGCTCCGTTGCGTAATATACGCTCCGTGCGTCGACCCTTGCGTCGCGTACACTCGTTCTGCCCCTTGTTAGAGACACGTGTACGCAAGCCAGGTATGTCCACAGTAACACAGCTAACACGTTTATCAATGTAAGTGACCTTTAATTGTAATCATCTACTGAACACCACACAGAACTTCCTTGTATTTTTAGGCAAGCCGTGTGCGTGTTTTACAAATTACTTCCTTACGTATTAATATTAACTTTTAACTACCAATAGCAACAAATCTTTCTCAGCACGTTATCAATTGTGAAATGGCAAACAGGAAGGTGATATTGTGAAAATACACAAATGAAAAGAGATACAGTTGTGTGTGTGCGTGCGTGTGTACGCAAAACAGAAATAAACAGTTTAAAAAAAAACAATAGCATATTGTTCTTACCTCCGGTTCCGGATCCCACCAGCACTCCTTCAATCTAGCGAAACAGACGCTTATCTAGTCAGCACTCCTGTATCCCGATACGAAGGGATACTGCCTTCCCGCCCTTGCTGACGGATAACGTTTGTTTTCGCTAGTGCGGATATGTGGAGGACGGACGAGCCGCCAATTGATAATGCTGATTTAGATTACCTTATAACTTTACAATAATGAGTAAGAGACACAGTACGCAATTGGCGTATGGGATACCGTAAGGGTACGTATTTAGCGTAGCATACGCTAGGCCGTGATCGAGACGCACATGCGGCACGCTCGCTCACAGCTTAATGCGTGGTGTCGAGCACGCTATAGGCGAGCGACAACCGTAATGCTACGCTATCAGCGTAGCGGACGCTCGAGACCACGAGGAGATCACGAGCGGCGCGGACGCTCACAAGATGACAATCAGTAAACCTTGAATGTAACACACAGAAAGGATATTTTTATACTGTAAACCTTGTACTGAAACACTGTAGCGATATAACGCTGCTTAACCTTGTTAACACTAAAGCTGTTTGAGCGATCGAGACGCTCCTATTACTGTCTGCAATGTAATGAACACACGATACCGTGCTAAGGATCCAACACCTTTACTAACAAGCTTTTAGTTATATCGAAAAGGGGTAAAACAGTTACAAGTCATACACTACATACTAACATATAATTCTAACAGAATATCTAGACAGAAATATACAATAACGTTACAATCTTAAACTAAACAGAGAGAGAGAGAATGTGGCCAATACAAATAAAGAGCGAGATAATCACAGAGAATTACTTACACACACACTGGGAACGATCGCAGCGCAGCCTGGTACCAGCCCCGAGTTTGTCAATATGAAAACCGTTTGTGGAGAGAGTGGGGGAGCTGTTCAGGCTGGCTGATCTTATATACACTGGGTACAGTATACTACAAAGGGACCTACAATCTCATTGTTCATTGGACACAGGAATGTCTCCTCGCATCATATCAAAAGGTCATAGGTTAGTTTGAACAGGTGGGCTGTGACTATTTTAAACAGCTCAGGTGGGTGGGAATCTCCGGATTCCCGCCGCATGGATAATAAACTGCAAATATAGAATATGTCCAGAAACTACTAATGGCCATAACTACACGCAGGAGCGATTAATCTTTACCTAACCAACACCGGATTGTTGCTATTAAAATACTCTTCAGTTAGGTACCAGACACAGCTGTTCAACCTTAATCAGACCCTTTGTACCACGCAAAGAGGGATTCCCAAGTCCGTGAACAAGTCACATTAAACAAACTTACAGTTATTACTAAAGGGAACATTACCTATAAAACATGCTATATGGATTTATTATCTAGCGATTGTGTCGCTCGCTAGACACACACAAACTCTACCGTAATTGCACATACCACGCGCTCGAGCGCATGGCCGAGGCGCCATCACACGGCTGCGTGTATCCGCACGCACGGGAGAGAATGTGCACGTGCAGCAGGCACGCGCATGAGGTGAATATATGGCAACGTGCAGCGTGATATTTTTCTGACTTTGACACTATCTATCTATCTATCTATCTATCTATCTATCTATCTATCTATCTATCTATCTATTTTTTAAGTCTTTTGTACAGTCCTTCCTGAGGGAAGAGGCACCTAAACCCAATGAGTAAGACAATCCATTTTTTTAGTAGACTCTCTGCCCACTCCTCCGTACTCTCCCACAGCTTTGTCTGCTCGCTCCAGCCCAGCTTCTGCCTCCTCCCACAGCTGCATACTTCCCTTAGATAGATAGATAGATAGATAGATAGATAGATAGATAGATAGATAGATAGATAGACACCATCCAGACATAAACTGCATCTTTAAAGGTTCTGGGCTGTTTGGCTACAGTCACACAGAAACATACAGACATTTTTTTAGTAGACTCTCTGCCCACTCCTCCGTCCTCTCCTACAGCATTGTCTGCTCGCTCCACCCCAGCTCCTGCCTCCTCCCACAGCTGCATACTTCCCTTAGAAAGATAGATAGAAAGATAGAAAGATAGATAGATAGATAGATAGATAGACACCATCCAGGCATAAACTGCATCTTTAAAGGTTCTGGGCTGCTTGGCTACAGTCACACAGAAACATACAGACATTGGAGCAGAGGTGGGATCGCTCTGGTCTCTCTGTATTCTGAATCTCCACTATAAGCTGAAACCAAAAGTCGATGCACAACTTTCACATTGGTTTTCTGGTAAGCTAGTGATGTGTGTGTGGAGGTAGGAAGGAGGACTTCAAAATATTTTACAGTACTTGTAGACAGTGCTGGTGCAAGGTCTCTCTGGCCCCTAGGCAAAGCTTCAGCCTAGGGCCTCCTAACCTGCAAACCCCCACCACCACCACTGTCACCACCACCTCTCAGAGGGGAGATGCAGGTGGCCACTAGGTGGATAGGGTTGAATTGTATCATTATACATATACAGAGAAAAAGGACAACACGAAGGGACTTTTAAAGTAAAAAAGGTCACAAAAGTTTGTCACATTGTTCACAATAAACTTTCACTTTCAAATCCTTAAGTGATGATCCTTCTTTCTGCCTATTTATAAATGCCAGCCGTTATGTTTGGAATTGCATAGAACACTGAGGCCAATTTCACATTTTTGCTGAGAGCAAAATAAAAAATAAAAATTATTTTGCGAGATTCATATATCGTTCATCCATCCTGTCCACCATGGAGGAGTTGTTAAGGGCCCTAACTAATGTGGCAGCGGGGCAACAATCCCAGATGCAGCTTCTCCAAACACAAGTACAGGCTCAGCAGGAAACCCTGTGCCTGATTCATGATGAAGTGGGTCTCCTGCGACAGCATCATCAGGAGCCTAGGCCGTTGCAAAAGATGTGTTCCTCAGATGATGTGGAAGCCTACCTGGGGACCTTTGAGCATGCGGCCACATGCCTGGGATGGCCAAGCTGGGCAAATAAGCTTGCCCCAGTTTTGACGGGGGATCTCCAGAAAACGTACCATGACCTCCCGGCAGACCAGGCATCCACCTATTCGCAGCTTAAAGCTGCCATACTGGGTCGCATCGGCATAACCAAGGTCTGAAAATCTAAGCGGTTCCAGGACTGGGGTCGGACCTCGACAGAGAATTCTCAAATCCAGCTGGCTGAACTTCTAAAAATGGTGAGGTCTTGGCTTCAGCCGGAAAGGAATACTGCTGCCCAAGTGGTGGAGACCTTAGCCATAGACCACTGTGTGTGGGTCTTAGACAGAGGCATGCAGAGGTGGGTTCTCCAGGCTGATCCTCAAAATATGGAGGACCTAGCTGCCGAAATGGAGAGAAATGCTGTGCTGGGGAAAATGGCTAAGCCCTCAGACCGAGAGTCGACCAGTCCCAAGACCCTGGACCTGTCAACCTTCAGAAACGGGGGCCCAGACCAATCCGGTCATCTGATATCAGGGCCACATCCAAAAGGACTGTACCAAACAACCTGAGCCTATGGAGTGCAGAGCAGGGAAATCAGGTCAACCAGCCTACAGCTATGTCAGAAGCAAGGGTTCATCTGTGCCCTCCCGGCTCCAGGTGACCCTCCAGATTGCAGCATGGACAATCCAGGCACTTGTCGATACCAGGAGTGAGTTGTCAATTATCCCAGCGGGGTCGGTCCCTGAAGGCACTGACCAGATCTTACCTGCGGTTGAGGTGCTTTGCATCCATGGTGCCACTCGCAATTACCCCAGAGTGCATTTTCGAGTGCAACATTGGGGACGGACAATCCAGCTCGCGGCAGCCATCGGCCCACGCTCGCCATATCCGAACCTCGTGAATGCTTTCCAGAACATTTGTACTTATAATGGGAAAAAGTATTCGCCCTTACCCGGAGGGGGGGGGGGGGCAGCCCTTATTTCATAGTAGAGAAGGAATTACTATATTGGGTTGTCGAGGAATGGGGCAAGAAAGTTGAGAAGTATATAGTACCACGGGTCCATTAGCCTCTGGTCCTGGAAGCTCCCATTCACAGTTGTGAGGAGGGCATTTGGGGGAGGAGAAAACTCTGCAGAGGATACAGCAGCTGTTTTTCTGGCCAGGAATCCGAGCGTCGGTAGCAAAGTACTGTCAGGAGTGTCCCATCTGCCAGCGTACCGCACCAAAGCCACAGTACAGAGCTCCCCTCATCCCTCTTCTAGTAATTTCCATTCCCTTTGAAAGGATTGGGTTGGATATTGAGGGTCCAGTAGAAAAATCAGCAAGGGGACATCAGTATATCTTGGTCCTCCTTGATTATGCCACACGATACCCTGAAGCCATCCCTCGAAGAAATATGAATACAGCAACCATTGCCAAAGTACTATTGCTGATCTTCTCCCACCTGGGCATACCCAAGGAGGTCCTCACTGACCAGGGGACCCCCTTTATGTCCCGGCTAATGAGTGATTTATATCGGCTGCTGGGGGTTAAGAAGATTCGCACCTCAGTGTATCATCCCCAGACTGATGGCTTGGTGGAGCGTTTTAACCGCACACTCAAGCAGATGCTCAGGACGGTGGTCACCCAGGACTAAAGGGATTGAAACCAGCTCCTACCTTTTCTGATGTTCGCCATCCGAGAGGTTCCCTAGTCCTCTACGGGCTTCAGCCCCTTTAAGTTGTTGAACGGCAGACAGCTCCGGGGATTCCTGGACCTCCTAAAGGAGGGATGGGAACAACAGATGTCCCCGGAGCCAAATGTAGTACAGTTCGTTCACCAGCTCTATGGGCGGTTCCAGCAGATAGCTCTATTGGTCAGGGACCATATGACTCAGGCACAGTCTAGACAGAAACATCATTATGATGTCCCGGATGTGAAACAGAGTTTTAACACTGGATACAAGGTCTTGGTCATGGCACCCACAGTGGAGGGCAAGCTTTATTCCCATTGGCAAGGGCCATATACAGTTTTCAAGGCTGTGGGACCAGTGACTTATCTTGCGAGCCAACTGGGAAAGCGAATGCTTACACAGGTCTATCATATAAATCTGCTGAAGCCTTGGAAGGAAAGCTCAGAGACAGCAACTGCAAGAGTGGCCAAGATCTCAGCATGCGCGGTCCCAATTGATAGATTTCTCGATGAGGTCAAGACGCGTCAAACTCAAGACATGGTCAGGAGAAATTTAGATGTCTTTTCGGTGATTCCAGGGAGGACTAAGATCATCGAGCACGATATTGTTACTCCTCCGAGGAAGTGGTCAATCTGCGGCTGTACCGGATACCCGAGGCAAAGAGGGACACAGTACGTAAGGAAGTGGAGGAAATGTTATGCCTGGGGGTTATTGAAGAGTCCACCAGCGGGTGGAATAACCCCATAGTGCTGGTTCCCAAGCCATCTGCAGCACTGCAGTGCTGCAACGACTTCCGCAAGTTGAACCAAGTATCTAAATTTGATGCCTACCCCATGCCACGCGTTGATGAGATGATCGAGCAATTGGCCCAAATCAAATACTTGACCACTCTTGACCTTACTAAAGGCTATTGGCAGATTCCCCTCACCGAGGCTGCCAAGGCAAAAACGTCTTTTTCCACCCCAGATGGCCTGTTTCAGTATCGAGTCTTGCCATTTGGTCTTCACGAGACCCTGGCCACATTCCAGCAGGCTTTGAATAAGCTCCGTCAGCCCCACCGAAAGTGCGCAGCCGCGTACCTAGATGACATCGTAATCTTCAGCGACGACTGGGAGTCTCATCTGGCCAAAGTAGAAGCTGTATTAAAGACTCTGCGCTTCCACGGCTTCACAGCCAACCCAGAAAAGTGTGCGATAGGTATGTTGGAGGCTAAGTACTTGGGGTGCATGGTGGACTGGGGCCAAATCAAACTTCAGGTCAATAAGGTGGAGGCGGTTGCTGCCTGGCCAAGGCCTGAGAGGAAAACCCAACTCAGGGCCTTTTTAGGCCTGGTGGGATATTACCGCAAGTTTATCCCGAACTTTGCCACCAGAGCAGCCCCACTCACTGACTGCTTGAAAAAGCAAAGTCCGGACAAGCTTGTGTGGATGCTCCAGGAACATGAGGCCTGGAAGAACTTAAAAAGTGCCCTGTGTATAGCACCAGTGTTGATAGCCCCGGACTTCGGTAAAAGGTTCATCCTGCAGATGGATGTTTCAGGAACAGGCTACGGTGCAGTGTTGTCTCAGGAGGTAGGCAGGGAAGAGAAACCAGTCCTCTACCTCAGCAAGAAACTACTGCCTAGGGAACAGTGATATGCCACGGTAGAGTAGGAATGCCTGGCTATCTCCTGGGATGGGAGTTCACCTTAATCATTGATCACGCTCCGCTCCAATAAATGTGCCTAAATAAGGAGACCAACACCTGGGTAACATTGTGGTTCCTTGCCCTCCAGTCATACCGCTTTAAGGTCCAGCACAGAGCAGGAGGATTACAGGGCAACACGGATGCCCTTTCAAGGAAGTTCCTCTCCTCAAAAGATGCAGAGCTCTGTGGGGTGAAGCTAAAGGGGGGTAGGAGACTTGGAGAGAGACCGACCCAAAAAGGGTACACCTGCTGAGATTGGTGAGCAGGTATGTGCACCAAACAAGGACTCTGCTTCACCCATAGGCTCAAAGCTTAGGGGGAGGATATGTGGCAGTCCAGTCCGGATGCCACCCCGGGTATTGGCAGGTCAGGGCACAACAGTTCGGGTGCCCCGGGCTAAGGCGGCCCTGGGTTTAGGGCTGGACCAAGAGGAAGCCCAGGGAGGTGTTGGGACACAGCAGGTTGTCTCTTTAATGTTGTGTCAAAGATTATCTGGCAGTTGGAAATTATATTATTGTATTGCTGTTGATACACAGAAATACCCTGCAATTTCATACATGAGATCCCATCCATGCAGGTCCGGTCCAGGTATTGGAGCAAGCACTCCCAGCAATCAGGCACACCTGTGCCACACTTTTATAAAGCTCGTTAGGGCAAGGGCTCAGGGCTCCTGATGCCAACAAATGGCCAGGCGATAGAGGGCAAGCCAGTGTGTTAGAAATAGGGAGCCTGAGACTGTGTACATGCTGTTTGTGAACCGGTGCCTAAGTAAGGTACCCATTGAAACTTGTTGTGAAAGTCTGCTTACTATGCTGTGGAAGTAAACGGTGTGCATATATATATATATATATATATATATACATACATACATACATACATACACACACTGCATCTCTTTATGGGGGTTTGCTGGGGATATTTAACATCGTTATGCCAATAATTTTGCCCAACAGCAGACAACCTCATTGATCTTTCTCACGTTTACAAGTTTACATTTGCCATCCAGCCTGGGTGTAAACGTTGATGCCACAACCACATAGCGATGCAATGTAGGACTTTGGAGAGCAATTATCACATCAAACAAACAAGAACGGTGGGATGTAATGGAGTCTGAGATCGCCAGAGATGCTGGATGCCGGCTGATTTCGGATGTTTTTTTCAAAGGGGCAATCTCTTACAATGCATGGTTTTGCCTTGTAAGTCTTTGCCCCTTTGAAAAAATGTATGAGATCGGCCTGCATCCCGCACTGGATTGCAGGTTTAACAAGTAAATCCAGGCAAATTCAATAGGGCATAGGTACATAAAAAATTCCCTATTTAGGCAAACATATAATAAACACAAAATATATACCGTACATGTATATAACTTTAGCAACATTAAATCTATTAAGAGGAGCTTGGCAGGTGTTAGTGGATGTGTGATGGATTTGACTCCACACAAAGATGTACATAGCATGTATATACAGATGCTTCCAGGAGTATATGCAGGGCGAATAGGTACAGTATATGCAGTAAAGTATATAGAGGTATACTGTCCAGCGGTAGTATCACATCAGTGCTTATATATCAGGGCATTCTCTGTTACAAGAGACAGTAAATGGAACGTCTCTGTGCAGGATGGAGGAAAAGAGCGCACAGGTCTCAGTGACGCAGCAGCAACATTATTGAGCCAGAGGTAAACGGAGACAGTGCACACCCAACAACCTCCCCACTCAATGCTGTCTCTGGTTACAGACCACGTCAGCACTCAAACACGTTCTAATGCACAGTTCTTAATAAACACATTTGAAACAGGTGACAAATTATGATATACAGTTTACTGTAGTGCACCCTGTTCATATTGTGTCTCATTACTGTGACCCGGTTCATATTATATAATATTAAGAAATGCCCTCCAGTTCATTTTATACCACACTACAATAAGCAAGTCCAGGGGCATACCTAGATATATTGCAGCAGACCCCAAGGAAAAAGACTGAAAGGACCCCTATGTACCACCCAATGGTGAAAAATGTATATAACACATGTAACTTTGACAGGGAAG
The DNA here is from genome assembly GCF_028390025.1 of Pseudophryne corroboree. Lineage (NCBI taxonomy): Eukaryota > Metazoa > Chordata > Amphibia > Anura > Myobatrachidae > Pseudophryne > Pseudophryne corroboree. The sequence goes on from NC_086444.1 coordinate 335,447,620, forward strand.
GTGGGCCCCTCTCAGCTCTGGGCCCCATAGCAGCTGCACTCCTGCACCTATGGTAGCTACGTCCTTGCCTTCATATCTCTCCATGCACTCAACTAAGTGTATACCCAGATTTATCCTCCTCATTAGATCCTTGCAAGGCTATCCATATTCCATGTGCTGTCACTTTCCAGCGGATGATGGAATATATGTGCTGTTCCAAAGCTAAGCCTGATTTCCCTATTGCTCTTCCTCATCATCTCATAGCTGATGGTGACCTTCCACAACTTTTCCCACTTAAGCTGCATTTCCATATCGCATTTCCATGTTGCATAATTTTCTGGTCCCTTTAATTTGGCAAAACTCATACAAGCACCTGAACTGGACATGGTTACCTTAATTCGAATAAAGGACTTTTCTGTACTCATAGCTACCTTTTATTCCATGTGGATGTTCTCTTTGTCTAGTATTCTTTGCACACAGGGTGCTGGTATAATCTATTAGCAGGAGTTTCTCAGTTATCACCAGATGTGTGATGAATGAGAGTTAGCACAAAGATGCACTAAACAAAGATCAGTTAATTAAGGTACAAGAACAGGATGCAGGACACACAGAGTTATTGCAGGTGCAGTAGATGTACAGTGCAAGTATACCCAATGCTGCCAGGAACATATGCAAGGTGAATAGGTGTATGCAGTATAGCCAGGTATACTGCCCAGCAGTGGTGGCACAATAGTTCTTATATATCAAGGCACTCTCCGTTATAGGAGAGGCACAAAGGGGCATGGAGGAGAAGATGCAGTGCATGCGCATTAGCACATTTTCCTGGGAGGTTAGAGGTCATGTTAGCAGTGACTCAGGGGTAACTGTAAGAACACTTGTTATGGTGGAGAAGCGGTATCAGTGCACGTTATGTGCGCTGATGCCACTTCTCCCCCATGTGTGATGGAGGAGAAGTGTGCTCAGTGACAGGGGTTAAGAGCGCCCCTGTCATTATTGGAGCTGCTATCTAAAAGATAGCTGGCCAATATGCAGTGCAATGCGTTGCACTGACCAGTCCGACACCTGCAGCTATCGATTTTGACAGTTGCAAGTGTCGTTACCCATACACTACAGCTCTGTCCCTGGCTGTGGCAGGTGCCGACTCCGGGTAATAAAGTGAAGCAGGAAGTGTTATAGCGACATGATCTGTGTCATTATAATACATCTCCCCATCAATTCCAACAGCACAGACCTGGAGGCAAACGGAGACAGCACGCAGGAATCACTCCCAACAGAAACAACATTTTATAAGAGTGCAGCTTTAAATTCCTATCTATGGAGTTTGCTATTAATTCTTTTCCCTAAATTACTCCGCTCGTTTTTTCCACTGTTTTGCTACATTGCTTCCTATCTTTAAGTCTTGTAAAGAAATGTCTCCCATGCTGCCATATTCTGTACTACTTCATTATAGAGCCTCCTGTACTATATGTTGCCATTTGATTTTGTGACTCTGGAGTACCATTATACACTCTGGCATTACTTTGTACTTGCCACTATTATTGTTCAATTCAGCCAACACATCACCTTCATCTCCCCAATGTATATGTTTATCCTAGTGATGTAGTTTCTTATGTGCTCTGTATGCCTGAGATCTAGGAAGGAGAGGGATCGCCCGGTTCTGGTATGAATGGTCGACCATGTTATGGTCGACAGTCAGTAGGTCAACCATTTTTGGTCGACATTGACATGGTCGACATGGACAAATGGTCGACACATGAAAATTTCGACATTCATTTAAAAAAAAAATGGTGTAGTTTTCTGCGTAAAGTGACGGGGAACCCCAATTAGTGTACCATGTCCCCTCGCATGGCTCGCTTCGCTCGCCATGCTTCGGGCAAGGTTACCGTTCCCAATCGTAGTCCACGTGGATCGTAAAATATGGAAATGTTCCACACAAGATTTAAAAAAAAAAAAAACTCATGACGACCTTTTCACGTGTCGACCTTTCATGCGTCGACCATTTACAGGTGTCGACCATGTCAATGTCGACTAATAGTGGTCGACCTAATGACTGTCGACCATAACATGGTTGACCATCCAAATGGATACCGGATGGCCCTAGGGCTCCCACCTCTCAGATAAATGGAGCTGATTGTCCGGTAAGTAATCCACAGTGTACCCGATGCAACTGCCTCTGCTTCCCATGAGTAGGACAAGGTTTAGAAATCATAACATTAAAATCCTAAAAGAGTTTTTAACAAGATGAGTGTGCAGATCCTGGGACATGCGGGAGATTTCTGTCTGTCTGTTAACCTTTCCAGTGTCCAGCGCACTGTGTGTATCTTTCTCCCCACACCAGCAAAGGCTTTATTGTTTCTCCTCTTTGCCACTGACCCACTCTGTATAGTATGGGAGTATGGCTTTTTGTGAGATTTAACCCCATTTGCTGCTGGTTTTCCTACCCCTGTGCTGAGGCCATTTTTTCTACATTTGGGCTTATCACAGTCCAGCATCAATATAGCTAATTTGTTTATGCAGTACTCACATAAATTAAACATCATTTTTTTCAGAAGTATTTGCATTTTCAGAAAATACCATTAGTCTTTTGCTCATTCTAAACATTAGATAAATAACCAAAATTGGCAAAAATGTGTTTTATGTTTACATTGAAATTTCAAAGTGATTAATATGTAAACATTATTTAGGTGTTTTTTTTTTACATATCACAAAGAAATATGTTGTTCATACTTTGGCATTAATTGTTAATCTGTTTGTACAAGCTTGATTATGTAGCAAAGTTTCTATACAAACCAACGGATGCCTTGAGACAATGAGCAGCCTTGGTATTTAACCAGAGGAGTGGTTTTATTGAAGGTAACGTAGTTACAGTTCTACTCACTGTTATACACACTAGTAGGTGGAGCAGAGCTTAAGCTGTGCGGGGTGCCATACAGGTCACCAGTGTATGTAGGTCACGGCTACCTGGAAAGCGTTTAGGTTGTGGATATTCGCAAGCCTCTTTGGAGATAACTGAAAGACTACTGTCTACCACTGTGGTGCTTTAACACAGTGACAAGATGACGCAGCGCATTCGCACTACTTAGGTAATTGGCCATCTTTGTACAGGGAATGAAGGCTCTCTAGAGGAACAACATAAAGTCTGTGCAGTTGAGCACTCGACCTTCAACATGAATTACTCTTTCCAATGTTGTAGGAAGCAGTATTTTAGGTCTAGGATTCCAAAGAAAACATTGTTTTTTTAAGGTTTTTTTTTTTTTTGGGGGGGGGGGGTAAGTTTTGCCTTTTAGGGGTATATTTAATGAAAGTCGGATCTATTCCAACATGCATTTGTCGGAATGGATCCGAAAAGCACTATTCAATGAGCGGCCAAATCCGACTGTCGGATTTGGCCGTTCCCGGTGTCCCGTTCGTGCTGCTGCTGTCAGTAGCTCCCTGTGTGTGAGATCACAAAGAGCTGCTGGTGGGAGCCACACTCAGCCACACTTAGCCGCGTAGCCCAGTGCCGGCCGGGAAGCGCTGCCAGAAGAGAGGCCCTGCTGCCCTTATAGTCCGCCGCCCTGCTCCCCCATCTCATTTCCTCAATCAGACTTCTTTTAAAGTCAGATTGAGATTGTCAGAAACGGGGCCAAAAACTGTTGAATTTGGCTCTGTTTCTGTTAGAAGCACGCGGATCGGCGGCGGGAAATTCGAATTGTCGGAAAAATGAGGTGGGGTTTGAATTGGTTGAAACCCCTTCTGACCTTAAAAAGTCTAAACCTTCTGTCTTTCAGACAAGATGGCAGTTTCAACAGTAATTGAATATACCCCTTATATTTAAACGCTTACAATGTCTTGAAATAATATGGTATCCAAGAAGACTTACCATTTCTTACACTAGAAATCCAACACATTAAATGAGGAGACACCATTTTTTCAAGATGGAGAAGATCTGGGATAAGGATTCCCCATCTGTGGAATAAATAAAAATTCTGGGCAGTTTGGCCAGATAATTGCATAGTGTATGTCCAGCTTAAGAATCAAGATAGTTATGTTACTTAAAAGATATGTATGGCATATCAGATTGGCCAAATAATTGTACAGTGTATGCTCAGCAGGCCATAACTAGGGTGGCAAAGACATTGCTTGGCACACAGTGCATTTTGAAACAAATGAGGTTGAACACACAGTGCTGAGCTCTGCAATGAAACTGTGCAGCCTTATTATTCAAAAGTATAAAAATATATTACAATCTCCACAGTTTCAGGAATGATTGGCATCAAGTGGTTCCTAACAGATGGAAGTCTTTTTTCTTTTCTTATAGAATGACACTTACTTGTCGCATTCATCAAAAGGTATCTTTTAATCCTCCCGATCCCTCAGTCACAATTTCAGAACAGGGACCCGGCTCACCATACCAGCGGTAACATGCACATCAGGCAGATAGGGAAGAAGTTTAAAAAATTCCCACCAGGGAGTTTAATAACATAGTATAAATATCAACAAACATCAATTCTTTTTTTTAATGCAATTAAAAATATTGTGGACAGTGTGGTTTGTACCCCCTTCTGGGTGAGGCTGTGCACTCCAGCTGAGAGTTTCCGGAGAATCTCAGCACGCTGTTCTGGCAACAGCCTCAGACATGTAAGCTGGCAGCATTCTCTCCGCGTCCTGTCCAAGTCCTACAACGTCAACGCGTTTCGGAGATCTGTTGTAGGTTATTCAGTCTTCCATATAAGTACCCATTCCCAATTTCTGATTGGTGGAATGCATGTCTAATTACGATCCACAGGTGTTTCTCCCTATTCACATTCAACCATTCAGATACAATATCTATGTACAGTATATGGCTAAACACAGGGATATATTTCAATTAACCCCGCAATACCTCTAGAATTCGGGATGATTAATAATACTTGATTTACAAATACATATAACAATACAAATAACATGTCAATGCTAAAATGCACGTAATAGCAGAAATTCCTAACAATCCATAGCCTGTTCTTAAAGAGACAGTCATACAATGTTTTATATAAGAACTACAACTAATGTTATACATATGGTATAAAAATAGCCATTCATTCATTTATTCAGCCATCATACAAAAGAGCCAAAAAACAAACAAACCGGGAATATAAGAAAAACAGGTTTTAGATTCCATTCTTAAAACTTCTTTTAGAAACCATTTGGTTTTGAAATCTTTGTTTAACCCATCTGGCATTAATGTTTTAATTTCAAAGATGGTTCTCATCTCAAGTCTAGCAAGTCTCTCTGCCCTATCATTAGTTCTCGAATTGGGGTCGACTTTTTTAATACCAGCAACAAATTTGATAAATTTGGGGTCACAATTATGCATATTCTTAAAATGCATTAAAACATTGTGGTTTTCATAGCACCATTTGATGTTTCTAACGTGTTTTGCTAATCTTTATTTTAGAGAACGTATGGTACATCCAATATATTGCTTACCACACTGACATTCCAATATATATACACTATATTCTTACTATGACGTGATACATTCCTTAAAGAACATTTTCTTTCCTGTATTATTAGTAGAGATGTGCACCGGAAATTTTTCGGGTTTTGGATTCAGTTCCACAGCCGTGTTTTGGATTCGGACGCGTTTTGGCAAAACCTCCCTTAAAATTTTTTGTCGGATTCGGGTGTTTTTTTTCAAAAGCCCCTCAAAAACAGCTTAAATCATAGAATTTGGAGGTCATTTTGATCCTATAGTATTATTAACCTCAACAACCATAATTTACACTCATTTCCAGTCTATTCTGAACACCTCACAATATTATTTTTAGTCCTAAAATTTGCACTGAGGTCGCTGGATGACTAAGCTAAGCGACCCAAGTGGGCGGCACAATTACCTGGCCCATCTAGGAGTGGCACTGCAGTGTCAGACATGATGGCACTTAAAAAAATTGGCCCCAAACATCACATTATGCAAAGATAAATAAAAAAAGAGGTGCAAGATGGAATTGTCCTTGGGCCCTCCCACCCACCCTTATGTTGTATAAACATGACATGCACACTTTAACAAACCCATCATTTCAGCGACAGGGTCTGCCACACGACTGTGGCTGAAATGACTGGTTGGTTTGGGCCCCCACCAAAAAAAGAAGCAATCAATCTCTCCTTGCTCAAACTGGCTCTACAGAGGCAAGATGTCGACCTCATCATCATCCTCCGATTCCTCACCCCTTTCACTGTGTACATCCCCCTCCTCACAGAGTATTAATTCGTCCCCACTGGAATCCACCATCACAGGTCCCTGTGTACTTTCTGGAGGCAATTGCTGGAAAATGTCTCCATGGAGGAATTGATTATAATTCATTTTGATAAACATCATCTTCTCCACATTTTGTGGAAGTAACCTCGTACGCCAATCGCTGACAAGGTGACCGGCTGCACTAAACACTCTTTCGGAGTACACACTGGAGGGGGGCCAACTTAGGTAAAATAAAGCCAGTTTGTACAAATTGCCTCTTTTTCCTGCCTGTATATGTACGAACTGTCTGACGTGTCTACTTGGATGCTGTCAATCATATAATCCCCCTCCATTCTTTCAATGGTGACAGAATCATATGCAGTGACAGTAGACGACATGTCAGTAATCATTGGCAGGTCCTTCAGTCCGGACCAGATGTCAGTTTTCGCTCCTGGCTGCCCTGCATCACCGCCAGTGGGTGGTTTTGGAAATCTGATCCTTTTCCTGGCAGCTCCAGTGGTGGTAGAAAATGAAGGAGGAGCTGTTTGCGGGTCACGTTCCACTTGACTTGACAAGTGTCTCACCAGCAGGTCTTTGAACATCTGCAGACTTGTGTCTGCTGGAAAGAGAGATACAACGTAGGCTTTAAACCTAGGATCGAGCACGGTGGCCAAAATGTAATGCTCTGATTTCAACAGATTGACCACCAGTGAATCCTGGTTAAGCGAATTAAGGGCTCCATCCACAAGTCCCACATGCCTAGCAGAATCGCTTTGTTTTAGCTCCTCCTTCAATCTCTCCAGCTGCTTCAGCAAAAGCGTGATGAGGGGAATGACCTGACTCAGGCTGGCAGTGTCTGAACTAACTTCACGTGTTGCAAGTTCAAAGGGTTGCAGAACCTTGCACAACATTGAAATCATTCTCCACTGCGCTTGAGACAGGTGCATCCCCCCTCCTTTGCCTATATCATAGGCAGATGTATAGGCTTGAATAGCCTTTTGCTGCTCCTCCATCCTCTGAAGCATATAGAGGGTTGAATTCCACCTCGTTACCACCTCTTGCTTCAGCTGATGGCGGTTAATGTTCAGGAGTGTTTGCTGGTGCTCCAGTCTTCGGCACGCGGTGGCTGAATGCCGAAAGTGGCCCGCAATTCTTCGGGCCACCGACAGCATCTCTTGCACAACCCCTGTCGTTTTTTATAAAATTCTGCACCACCAAATTAATTGTATGTGCAAAACATGGGACATGCTGGAATTTGTCCACATGTAATGCACGCACAATATTGGTGGCATTTTTCTGATGTCACAAGTCCCCAGGAGAGTCCAATTGGGGTAAGTCAATCTGCGATGATGTTCCTCAGTTTCCGTAAGAGGTTGTCAGCTGTGTGCCTCTTATGGAAAGCGGTGATACAAAGTGTAGCCTGCCTAGGAACGAGTTGGCCTTTGCGAGATGCTACTACTGGTACTGTCGCTGCTGTTGTTGCTGCGGGAGGCAATACATCTACCCAGTGTGCTGTCACAGTCATATAGTCCTTAGTCTGCCCTGCTCCACTTGTCCACATGTCCGTGGTTAAGTGGACATTGGGTACAACTGCATTTTTTAGGACACTGGTGACTCTTTTTCTGATGTCTGTGTACATTCTCGGTATCGCCTGCTTAGAGAAGTGGAACCTAGATGGCATTTGGTACCGGGGACACACTACCTCAAGAAATTCTCTAAGTCCCAGATACTGGATGCACGTCTAACACCAACACAGCTGCCATGGCCTGAGTTATCCGCTTTGCAACAGGATGACTGCTGTGATATTTCATCTTCCTCGCAAAGGACTGTTGGACAGTCAATTGCTTACTGGAAGTAGTACAAGTGGTCTTCCGACTTCCCCTCTGGGATGATGATCGGCTCCCAGCAGCAACAACAGCAGAGCCAGGAGCAGTAGGCGTTACACTCAAGGATCCATCCGAGGAATCCCAGTCAGGAGAGGACTCGTCAGACTTTCCAGTGACATGGCCTGCAGGACTATTGGCGTTCCTGTCTAAGGAGGAAATTGACACTGAGGGAGTTGGTGGTGTGGTCTGCAGGAGCTTGGGTACAAGAGGAAGAAGGGATTTAGTTACATCTTGACAAAGGCAACACACGGCTTGACACCAGTTGTCCGCATTTCTGTTGAAATAATTCCACACCGAAGAGGTGATTTTTTTGGTATTTTGACCAGGCATGTCAATGGCCTTATTCATCCCACGGACAACAGGTGTCTCCCCGGGTGCCTGACTTAAACAAACCACCTCTCCATCAGATTCCTCCTTGTCAATTTCCTCCTCAGCACCAGCAACACCCATATCCTCATCCTGGTGTACTTCAACAGTGACATCTTCAATTTGACTATCAGGAACTGTACTGTGGGTGCGCCTTCCAGCACTTGCGTGCAAATGGTGGAAGGAGCCACTTCTTCCCGTCCAGTGTTGGGAAGGTCAGGCATCGCAACCGACACAATTGGACTCTCCTTGGGGATTTGTGATTTAGAAGAACGCACAGTTCTTTGCTGTGCTTTTGCCAGCTTAACTCTTTTAATTTTTCTAGCGGGAGGATGAGTGCTTCCATCCTCATGTGAAGCTGAACCACTAGCCATGAACATAGGCTAGGGCCTCAGCCGTTTCTTGCCACTCCGTGTTGTAAATGGCATATTGGCAAGTTTACGCTTCTCCTCAGACACTTTTAATTTACATTTTTGGGTCATTTTACTGAACTTTTGTTTTTTAGATTTTACATGCTCTCTACTATGACATTGGGCAACGGCCTTGGCAGACGACGTTGATGGCATTGAATTGTCTATGCCTTGACTAGTGGCAGCAGCTTCAGCACTAGGTGGAAGTGGATCTTGACCTTTCCCTGTTTTACCCTCCACATTTTTGTTCTCCATTTTTTAATGTGTGGAATTATATGCCAGTAATATATCAATAGCAATGGCCTACTGTACTATACTACTATATACTGGTGGTCACCACAGTGCTGCACTGTACTACTATATACTGGTCACAACAATGCAGCAGATATTGAGCACTGATCAGGATACTAGAAGTGACACAGAGCAGCAAGAAACAGCAATGGCCTACTGTACTGTACTACTATATACTGGTGATCACCACAATGCTGCACTGTACTACTATATACTGGTCACAACAATGCAGCACAGATATGGATACTAGAAGTGACAGACCTGCAAGAAACAGCAATGGCCTACTGTACTACTATATACTGGTGGTCACCACAATTCAGCACTGTACTACTATATACTAATCACAACAATGCAGCACTGATCAGGATACTAGAAGTGACACAGAGCAGCAAGAAACAGCAATGGCCTACTGTACTGTACTGTACTACTATATACTGGTGGCCACCACAATGCTGCACTGTAGTACTATATACTAGTCACAACAATGCAGCACATATATGGATACTAGAAGTGACACAGAGCTGCAAGATACAGCAATGGCTTCTGTACTATTCTACTATATACTGGTCACCACAATGCTGCACTGCACTACTATATACTTGTCACAACAATGCAGCACAGAAAAGGATACTAAAAGTGACACAGCTGCAAGATACAGCAATGGCCTACTGTACTGTACTACTGTATACTGGTGGTCACCACAATGCTGCACTGTACTGCTATATACTGGTCACAACAATGCTGCACTGATCAGGATACTAGAAGGGACACAGAGCAGCAAGAAACAGCAATGGCCTACTGTACTGTACTACTATATACTGGTGGTCACCACAATGCAGCACTGTACTACTATATACTGGTCACAAGAATGCAGCAGATATTGAGCACTGATCAGGATACTAGAACTGAGTCTGACACGCAGCTGCAAGATACAGCAATGGCCTACTGTACTGTACTACTATAATATACTGGTGGTCACCACAATGCAGCACACTGAGCACAGATGTTGAGCTATTCAGGCAGCGAACGTAGCCACATCCTCTCCGCTCAACCTACAATGCATGAGTGAAAATGGCGGCGACACGCGGTTCTTTATATGGAATACGAATCTCACGAGAATCCGACAGCGGGATAATGATGTTCGGCCTCGTTTGTGTTAACCGAGCAAGGCGGGAAGATCTGAGGCTGCCTTGCACCCGTGTAAAACACGTGAAGTTCGGGGGGGTACGGACCTTGACGAACCAAACCCGCTCATCTCTAATTATTACACACAATTTCTGTAATCTTTCTATCTGTTCTACACATCCTGCACATGGGGCATTCCCCACATCTTTGGAACCCCTGTGCTGAGCTGCGGATATCCTTTTTAGGTTTAGATGTAACACTACTTACTAGGAGGGCTTTAAAATTGCCAGCTCTTCTATACACAAAACAAGTGGATTCAGAAATAAACTCTTTCAAGTGGGGATCGGCATACACTACACCCCAATACCTCTTAATAATACGTTCCAAATCTTTATATTGGTTAGTATATTGAGTAATAAAGGGAATTCCACATTTTCTTTTAGTGAAAGGTACTTCTTTCACCTTAAGTGCACTACACCTTTCCATTTTTCTACATTTGTTAATTGTTTTATCCACTAAATGTTTATTATACCCCTTATCTATAAATTGTTGCTGCATCTCTACTGCTTGGGTGTCATAAACGTCTATATCTATACAGATGCGGCGTAACCTTTAAAATTGACTGTTAGGTATGCTTGAGATCCAATTGGTATGATCACTGCTATCGAAATCGATATAGGAGTTACAGTCAGTTGGTTTATTAAAATTTTTAGGACAGAGGCAACCTTTATCCACATATATAGTCAGATCTAAAAAATGTATGCTGACATCACTAATCTGAAAGGTGTCACGTCTGAGGATTCTTGTGGATCCGGATTTGGGGAAGATGATTCTGGTGCACTTGGATCTCTGAATAACAAACGAGTGGGACGGATGAAGGTCTTGCGCATTTATTACTTGGAGTAGTTTAACAGAGTTCGCCAAAGACAGTTGAATAGAAATACTACTGTAGGTTAGCGGGTGGCTGAGAATACCGGAACCGTGACCCAGTACTTTAAAGGAGGAATTCCGTAGGCTGGTTACTGCGGCGTCCAGAACAGGTAGCTGGGTAGGACACAGGAACAGAGTCGGCAGTCTGCGTACGGCTATATCAGGAGGCTTGGGTAATTTGCTGTAACAAGAACCTGACACAGGAGACGCTGCGGGAGCGCAGAGAACTAGCTTCACAAATACTGTGAAAGACGTTGCACTGGCAATTTCCCTCCTCCAGGCCTTCCTGTCTTATAGCAGCTGCTCAGAGCTAATTGACCACAGGAAAGTGATAAATTGGTGAAGTGTGGGCAAGACAGGCTTTTTGCCCACATCCAAGATGGCCACCGGGAACACAGCCCAGCCTGTACACAGTAGCCCTGGCTCCACAGCAGCACTGCTAACCCCTGCCTGAGGAACATGCTGCCAGTCTGCTGAGCTGCCAAACAGTGCCCCTGCCTGTCCTCCCAGCACACCCTGCCCGGCGCCAGCAGCCCGCACCTCCGCCAGCTGGACCTCTCCAAAGGGACCGGACAGGTAAGAGCCGGCTCCCCTGCACAGTCTCCCGCCGGACCGTGACAAAAGCTGAGTTGTATATTACAATTATTATTATTTAATAATTTGCAAAATAAATCTAAAGAAGGTCGGTCCCCCTTTCAGATGAATATAATATCGTCTATATATCGGCTGTATAGCACCAGGCTGGCCCCTGCCTGTTGGTCCTCCCACACTACAGACTCCTCCCAGTGCACCATAAATAAATTGGCATAGCTAGGTACCAGCCTGGTGCCCATTGTAACTAAAAGTCGCCGCTATACCAGAAAAAGTTGTTTTTTAAAATCATTGAAATGCGATCAAGTATAAATTGTTTATGTGGAGCAGTATAGTCACTCTTATCCAAATAGAAGTTTGTACCATCTAAACCATGATCGTGTTGAATGTTGGTATATAGGGCCTAATTCAGACCTGATTGCAGCAGCAAATTTGTTAGATAATGGACAAAACCATGTGCACTGCAGGGTGGGGCAGCTATAACGTGCAGAGAGAGTTAGATTTAGGTGGGGTGTGTTCAATCTGAAATCTAAATTGCAGTGTAAAAATAAAGCAGCCAGTATTTACCCTGCACAGAAACAATATCACCCACCCAAATCTAAAACTCTCTCTGCAAATGTTATATCTGCCCCACCTGCAGTGCAAAATGGTTTTGCCCAATTAGCTAACAAATTTGCTACCGTGATCCGGTCTGAATTAGGCCCATAGTGCTGCTACATAGGCTGTTACTAATAGTCTGATTCCCAATTTATATTGGACAACTTATTAATGATGGATATAGTGTCCTTTAAGTAAGACCTAGTTCCTATAACTAGGGGTTGTAATTGGTGATTTAAATAACATGATAGGTTAGAGGTAATGGAATTGACCTCTGCCACAATGGGGCATCCTGGGGGTTTGCTCAAACTTTTGTGCATCTTAGGTAGTACATACAATACCGGTATAGAAGGGTTGTCTATTTTTATATAAGATACTATATCTTCAGTGATAACATTATTGGTGGTATACACATTTAAGAGAACCTCCAATTTCTTTGATATACTCTCACTGAGATAGCCTTTTAATTTCTTGTATGTACTAAGATCCGCTAGCTGATTCATTATTTTTGTATGGTAGTCATCTCTGTTCAAGATGATCCCCCCTTCCTTGTCAGCTGGTGTAACAACTATTTGATCATTATTTTTAAGTGTTTTAATTGGCTCTCTCTGTTTACCTAGGTGTGCAGAAACTCAACCATCCCTGCACACCTAGGTATTACAGAGGTAAGGCCACACACGATACGGGGAATATGAGTCCACATCTATCTGTTAATAGAGAGAACACCAATTTGAGAGGGGACAATGTTAGATCTGACACCCCAAGACCCAATACTAGAAGAGGTTTAATAAGAAATCGTGATGAGAGAGGGCATTTTTTATGGAACTAGTGGATGACCAACCAAAAGGCTCCTTGAACACCAAAAAAGGGGAAAAAGGGGGGCATCCACTTAAAACTATCCAGTAAAAATGTGTTAAATTAAGAAAAAATAAGGAGGTTACGACAACGAAAACCAATATGGAAGAAAAAAAAGAACAGGAAAGGAAAAAAGGTGAAATTAAAGTGGGTAAAACCATGATATATAACCCTAGTAATTATACCCTGTCAGAAGATGAAAGAGACATCTTAGAAAGGGGTTTAACATTTGTACCTTCCAATAAAGTGAATAATTTTGAGACTTTTGTTGACCTTCACAAATTTATTAGAAAGTTGACCTTAAAAAATTATTCTCGGAGCAACAAATGGAGGGGAATGATACCTATGACCTCTCAGTTAAAGTGTTTAAAAAGAAATCAACATTTTTTTCCCCATTATAAGAAAGGGTTCTTTATAGACTCTTTTGAGAAACTAGTAAAGGAGGATCTTTAAAGGACAATGTTAAAACCTTGTAAAAATGTGAACCTGAGTAAGAAACAGAGAGAGCCAATTAAAACGCTTAGAAATAATGATCAATTCGTTTTTAAACCAGCTGACAAGGGGGAGGGGGGGGGGGGAGTCATCTTGAATAGAGATGACTACCATACAGAAATAATGAATCAACTATCGGCTCTTAGTACATACAAGAGATTATGAGGCAATCCCAGTTAGAGTGTATCAGAGAAATTGGAGGTTCTCTTAAATATGTATACCACCAATAATGTTATCACTGAATATATAGTATCTTATATAAAACTAGACAACCCTTCTTTACCGGTATTGTATGTACTACCTAAGGTGCACAAAAGTTTGATCAAACCGCAGGATGCCCCATTGTGGTGGGTTAATTCCATCACCTCTAACCTATCATGTTATTTAGATCACCAATTACAACCCCTAGTTATAGGAACTAGGTCTTACTTAAAGGACACTATATCCATCATTAATAAGTTGTCCAATATAAATTGGGAATCGGACTATCTCTTAGTAACAGACGATGTAGCGGCACTATATACCAACATTCAACACGATCATGGTTTAGATGGTACGAACTTCTATTTGAATGCTCCACATAAACAATTTATACTTGATGGCATTTCAATGATTTTAAAAAACAACTTTTTCTGGTATAGCGGTGACTTTTATTTACAATGTAACGGCACAGCGATGGGCACCAGGCTGGCATCTAGCTATGCCAATTTACTTATGGTGCACTGGGAGGAGTCTGCAGTGTGGGAGGACCAACAGGCAGGGTGCTATACAGCCAATATATATATAGACGATATTATATTCATCTGGAAGGGGGACAGACCTTCTTTAGATTTATTTTGCAAACGATTAGTAATAATTGTAATACACAACTCACCTTTCAGATTAGTGATGTCAGCATACATTTTTTAGCTCTGACTATATATGTGGATAAAGGTCGCCTCTGTCCTAAAAATTATAATAAACCAACTGACTGTAACTCTTATATCGGTTTCAATAGCAATCATCATACTAGTTGGATCTCAAGTATACCTAACAGTCAGTTTCAAAGGTTATGGCGCAACTGTACAGATGTAGAAGGTTATGACACCAAAGCAATAGAGATGCAGCAACAATTTATAGATAAGGGGTATAATAAACATTTAGTTGATAATATGATTAACAAATGAAAAATGGATAGGTATAGTACACTTAAGGTGAAAGAAGTACCTGTTACTGAAAGAAAACGTGGAATTCCCTTTATTACTCAATATACTAACCAATATAAAGACTTGGAACGTATTATTAAGAGGCATTGGGGAGTCCTGTATGCCGATCCCCACTTGAAGGAGTTTACTTCCGAATCCCCTTGTTTTGTGTATAGAAGAGCTGACAATTTAAAAGACCTCCTAGTAAGTAGTGTTACATCTAAACCTAAAAAGGATATCCGCACCTCAGCACAGGGGTTCCAAAGATGTGGGGAATGCCCCATGTGCAGGATGTGTAGAACAGATAGAAAGATTACAGAAATTGTGTCTACTAATACAGGAAAGAACACGTTAATTAAGAAATGTATCACATCATAGTAAGTATATAGTGTATATATTGGAATGCCAGTGTGGTAAGCAATATTTTGGGTGTACCACACGTTCTCTAAAATAAAGATTAGCAAAACACATCAGATATATCAAACAGGGCTATGAAAACCACAATGTTTCAATGCATTTTAAGAATATGCATAATTAAGACCCCAAATTTATCTAATTTTTTGCTGGTATTAAAAAAGTCGACCCCAATTGGAGAACTAATGATAGGGCAGAGAGACTTGCTAGACTTGAGAAGAGAACCATCTTTGAAATGAAAACATTAATGCAAGATGGGTTAAACAAAGATTTCAAAACCAAATGGTTTCTATAAGAAGTTTTAAGAATGGAATCTAAAACCTATTTTTCTTCTTTTCCCGTTTTTTTTTTTCTTGACTCTTTTGTATGATGGCTGAATAAATGAATGAATGGCTATTTTTATACTATATGTATAACATTAGTTGTAGTTCTTATATAAAACATTGTATGACTCTCTCTTTAAGAACAGGCTATGGATTGTTAGGAATTTCTGCATTATGTCACTCTGTGTAATTATGTGCATTTTAGCATTGACATGTTATTTGTATTGTTATATGTATTTGTAAATCAAGTATTATTAATTATCCCGAATTCTAGAGGTATCGCGGGGTTAATTGAAATATATCCATGTGTTTAGCCATATACTGTACATAGATATTTTATCTGAATGGTTGAATGTGAATAGGGAGAAACACCTGTGGAGTGTAATTAGACATGCATTCCACCAATCAGAAATTGGGAATGGGTACTTATATGGAAGACTGAATAACCTACAACAGATCTTGAGAAAGGAGGCGGAACTCCGAAACGCGTTGATGTTGTAGGACTTGGACAGGACACGGTGAGAATGCTGCCAGCTTACATGTCTGAGGCTGTTGCCAGAACAGCGTGCTGAGAGTCTCCAAAAACTCTCAGCTGGAGTGCACAGCCTCACCCAGAAGGGGGTACAAACCACACTGTCCACAATATTTTTAATTGCTTTTTAAAAAATAATTAATGTTTGTTGATATTAATACTATGTTATTAAACTCCCTGGTGGGAATTTTTTAAACTTCTACTCTATCTGCATGATGTGCATGTTACCGCTGGTATGGTGAGCCGGGTCCCTGTTCTGAAATTGTGACTGAGCGATCGGGAGGATTAAAAGATACCTTTTGATGAACGTGACCAGTAAGTGTAATTTTATAAGAAAAAAAACAACACTTCCATCTGTTAGGAACCACTTGATGCCAATCATTCCTGACATTGTGGGGACTGTAATATATTTTATACTTTTGAATAATAAGGCTGCACAGTTTTATTGCAGAGCTTAGTGGTGTGTGCTCAACCTCATTTGTTTCAGTCTGTGTGATTAATTGGTGCAGGTGTACACCAGAAGGGAGAGACAGGCTGCTAGCTCAAGGGTGCTGAGAAAAGGGATATTTCTTTGTGTTTCACACAGCGCATTTGCCATGTGGGCACAACACTGTCTGCATCCACCCATGATCCTGTGACACTGCCAGCTGCTGTGTCCCGTTAGACACCCGGCTCCTTCTCATCAAGCATGGTGCTGCCCTTACACATTAAAGTGGGCAGCACTGCAGCTGCCTGCATGTTTGCTGCGCTACCTCCCCATCTCCTGCAGTGTCAGCAAGGCTCAGATGTATAGTGAGAGGCAAGCTGCCTGCAGAGATCAAGGGGCTGAGCGGTGGTAAGGACTCAGAGGTGGATTGGACAGGGGCCATGGTGCCATATGTCCAGATTTTGGTGATCAGGGACCACCTGCAGCCATGCTCTACATGCAGACGGCTGGCTATGGGAGGCATGCTGAAAAAGATGCTGCTACCCAGCTGCGCTATGCTATTACTCAATAGGAACAGCTGGGCAGAAATGCATTCCTCCCATGGTAGTATCAGCCCTGGCCGACTGTTGGCTCTGCCTCCACATGACTGTGTCTACCCATGCATGCCTCCAGCAGCCCACGGAACACCTCCTGGCTGCATAAGTACTCCTACTGCCAGACCTGTCATGACATGTTCTGACTAGGGATAGCCATCAATGTTTTATGGCTGATGTCAAATGCTTCTGCTCTTCATGGGGGAGAACCAAATTGTTTCCTTCCATCGATGGCACAGCATAACCATATGTTTTTTTTTTAAAGGTGCTGGAATATGGAGCATAGCTACACTCCCTGACACCCATGAAGCCGTGCCCCCAGATTCTGATTGGCACACGGGCAAGTCAGTCAAAGAACAGGGATGACCATCAGTTGGTAAAACCATCGATGGTCATTCATTGTATAATTGGCAAGCATCCATCCAAGCTGAATAGCAGCATGGGTGGTTTAATGGATAGCATTACTGATTTACAGCTCTGAGGTCATGGGTTCAATTCCCACCATGGCTGTGTGGAGTTTGTATATTCTCCCCGTACTTGCGTGGCTTTCCTCTGGGTGCTCCGGTTTCCTCCCACAATCCAAAAATATACTGGTAGGTTTATTGGCTACAAACAAAATTAACCCTAGTGTCAATGTGTGTGCATGTACATATAGTAGGGAAAATAGGGGCAGATTTATTAACGAGTGATATTCCTGTTATTGCTCGTCATGATAAATGGTGCTCCCGCCAATCAGCTTCTCACTGTCATGTGTTACAGGAACTGTATTGCTGTTGCACCATTTATCATTTGTAATGAGTGATAACAGGAATATCACTTGTTGATAAATCTGTGATTATAAGCTACACTGAGGTAGGGACTGATGTGAATGGCCAAATATTCAAGATAAAGCGCTGCTGAATATGTGTGTGCCATGTTTTGATGGTGTGGTGGTATACTATAGTGTAGTAAAATCTAAGGTCATCAGTGACATGTTGTGGACATTTTCATAATATATCATATGTAGGTAAACAGGCTAATGGTGTGCAATGAAGCATATCCTATCTGAATCTTTATAACCTCCTAATAACAACTATGTTTAGAAAATATCTGTTGGACTAGAATACATGTATCACTGCTACCAAAATGTCCACACCTCTTGTGACACCAAAATACTATAATGTGTGGTGTAATGTGACTAACGGACACTACTGTGCTGTGTAATGTTACTAATGAACACTACTGTGTGGTGTAATGTGACTAATGGACACTATTGTGCGGTGTAGTGTGACTAATTGACACTACTGTGCGGTGTAATGTGACTAACTAACACTACTGTGCGGTGTAATGTGACTAACACTACTGTGCGGTGTAATGTGACTAACGGAGACACTACTGTACTGTGTAATGTGACCAACGGACACTACTGTGTGGTGTAATGTGACTAACGGACACTACTGTGCGGTGTAATGTGACTAATGTACACTACTGTGCGGTGTAATGTGACTAACGGACACTACTGTGCAGTGTAATGTGACTAACGGACACTACTGTGCGGTGTAACGTCACTAACAGACACTACTGTGCTGTGTAATGTGACTAATGAACACTACTGTGCGGTGTCGTGTGACTAACGGACACTATTGTGCGGTGTAATGTGACTAACGGACACTGCTGTGCGGTGTAATGTGACTAACGGAGACACTACTGTACTGTATAATGTCACTAACAGACACTACTGTGTGGTGTAATGGGACTAACGGACACTACTGTGCAGTGTAATGTGACTTGCGGACACTACTGTGCAGTGTAATGTGACTAACGGACACTACTGTGCTGTGTAATGTGACTAACGGACACTACTGTGCGGTGTAATGTGACTTACGGACACTACTGTGTGGTGTAATGGGACTAACGGACACTACTGTGCGGTGTAATGTGACTTACGGACACTACTGTGCGGTGTAATGGGACTAACGGACACTACTGTGCGGTGTAATGTGACTAGCGGACACTACTGTGCGTGTTATGTGACTAGCGGACACTACTGTGCGGTGTAATGTGACTAACAGACACTACTGTGCGGTGTAATGTGACTAACGGACACTACTGTGCGGTGTAATGTCACTAACGGACACTACTGTGCGGTGTAATGTCACTAACGGACACTACTGTGCGGTGTAATGTCACTAACGGACACTACTGTGCGGTGTAATGTCACTAACGGACACTACTGTGCGGTGTAATGTCACTAACGGACACTACTGTGCGGTGTAATGTCACTAACGGACACTACTGTGCGGTGTAATGTCACTAACGGACACTACTGTGTGGTGTAATGGGACTAACGGACACTACTGTGCGATGTAATGTGAATGGTACTATTATGTGGCCACTCCCTTTTCCTTGCCACGCAGCGGGTTCGGTGGCTCGCTGCGCTCACCACAGGTTCTATTCCCACTCTATGAGTGGACACCCACGAGTGGGAATAGTCCCTGTGAGTCGGCATTCTGTCTACTGGTTTTTTGATTGCTCGGGATCATAGCACCAGCATGGTGACCGCCAGGATCCCGAGCTTTGGTCCCATGACCGCATCCCTTTCATTTAGTCTCCAGTTTTAAAAAGTGAGCCGCCAGTACTTCACTTTCCATGGATAATGTGTCTGTAGAGTACAGCATATATTCTTTTGTGAATATATAGTTATAGCCTCACTATGATCACTGCTTATGCAAAGTAGCAATTCAATTTACCAAACTTTTTAGTAAAGTTCTGTACAAGCACATAGGCACATTTATCCTCTTGTGGTTCTCCTGCATAGACAAGCAAAATTGTTTTTCAGTAAAATGATGTCTTTTGTTTTATTCTCAAAATAATTTCTTGCAAACCAGATCGATTAGCCAAGGTAAGAAATCAATTAATGTACTACTGCTGAAATAGTTTTCAGTGAGCTATTCCCTGCCAGTATCAATACCCTCACAATGAGTGATCAGAGTGCGGAGACTATTGGCATTACATGTAACAAGAAAGCCGTTTTGGTACAATTAAGTTAATTAAAAAAGCAGAGTAATTGTCTAGAACCCCGTTTGACAGGTAGCATCTGTTACCAATGTTCAAAACAACAATACTAATGTAAAAATACAACATTGCCTTATTAGTGTCTTATATTGACTATGAATCTGTGTGTAAATGTTCATATTCTTACAGCTCATAAAAAGCAACAATTTATGCTGAGATAAGGTGAAACTTATCTGACCAGATATTTAAAATAAAAAGGAATTATAAACCAGTTATAATATGTTAAAAGAGCTATATAACACCACTAATGTGAGCTTATAAACTCTCCACTTACACTATTTATTCTTAAAGGCATCTGTGTATCGAAATGGCAGCTATGGGCTTCCTTACTAGTAAGTGGGCAGGATGCCTTGAATCAGGAGCGTAAATACAGGAGACAATGGAAAGCAGTTGTATCCAGCCGACATCACCTAAAGGGGGGTACTCACGGAGCGATAATGTAAGCAATTGACTAGATTGCTTAGATTTTAAGCATGATCGCTCCGTGTGTACCCCCCACAGCGATAGCGATGCGCAGCTCTGCGCATCGCTATCGCTGGTGCTAGATTGGCCTGGTCTAGCAGGTCACTCATTTCACCCGCTGGGTGAAATGAACGCCCCCCCGCACGCTCGGCACACATCGCGCTGTGCTGAGCGGGGGGTGAGATGTGTGCCGAGCAGTTCGCTCAGCACACATCTCTCCCACATCTGCCCGTGAATGCGGGCCTTAAGGGGGGCACACTGACCCCCTCCTTTGCTCTAGACTCTGTTTTATGTGACCCAGAGCAGGAATAAGCAGGGAGCCCAGGGAACATGTGTCCAAAGAGTGGGACAGTCACGCTGAAATTGGGATGGTTGGGAGGTATACCATTCTGAGTTGGATGGAACTTGGCTGGATCTGTCATTCTATGAAATAGGCTTTTTCTCGGGCAGGAACTGTGTGGTGACTGACAATTACATGGAATTGCCCAGTGTTTCTAAAGCTCTGGGTTATTTTGAGTTGTTGGAGGAAGAGAAAGGCTTATGCACTAAGAACACTGATAGTATAAATCATTTAAATAAACCCTCACAATTAACATGGAGTTAACATAGAATTAACATGGAGCGTAAGGGAAGTTCTTGGCACACATTTGCGCAAATATGTGGGCCCATGCACCACGACCAGTTGACTTCATTTCACATGGGTCCCTAACATTTCTAATACTATCACATTCTATAAATTTATCCAGGTCTTACCTTTAAATAGAACCCTTATCAATGTGTGATCTGAAATGTAGGACCTCTGCTAATTACAACACCTGAGGGAGGATGGGTGGGGTGCCAATACTAGCAGGAAGAAGCCTGACCTTCAAGTGTACAATATATACACACATAAAGGACGAAAGGGGGGGGGGGGGGGGGGAACTGAGTTGTGCTTTTAGATCTATGCGGCCACACATTCAGTCCCCTGCACCCACACACTACTTACATCTGCTTAGCTGCAGTGGTTTTAAACTGACCATTAGAATTACAAGGCTTCCTATGCAGAAGCAAATAGCTTCATGTGTCTGACTATGGTGTGAAAAGTTGTGTGTTCAAGACCCTGTTACAGCATTCTGAGAAATGTGTGTTTATTAAATGGAGATGTAACTGGCTGACAAGGTGCACATATCACATTCTCACTGGTACAGTAGCTAGCAAATGAAGTGTATAGCATGATTTTATAAGAAATTTAAGTTTTATCACACTGACCAATATTGCTTCATCCCTGATGAAGTCAACAATGATGCATTGGATGTTCATAATCTGTATTCAGAACACTGCAAGCTGCCTCTGTCACAGGCTTGCATGCTAGTGTTATGGTAGCACAAGGAGCGGCAATTTCAATCTGCAGTTTAGTGGTAACAGTTTCCTTGTCAATGGTGTAAGTAAACAATGATGGTATTTTTTTTTATTGAAAATATTTTATTAAAAATTGTTTTAACACTTATTTGTAAATTATCAATTTATGATTTTTATCAGGTACTTGTTTTACTACAAGGATTAACATGCAAATGATTGCACAGCACAAGATCAACTCAGTTTTTGACTACATATCACACTGTAAAATTTATATTTGTCCCGCTCCGGAGTACTGGCTAACATTTCACGTTGTATTTTATTCCTCTTTTAGAATCAGCAGTGATCTACAGTATCAGTTTTAATAAAGTATTGCTCATGTTTCATTTACCTTTGGTGTACCTGCTTAATTTCAAGTTTCATGTGCAAAGCCTGGTTAAAGCATTCTCTCTTCACTCACACTCCTTACAAGCTAGTTCCACCCACAAACGCCTGCCAAAGGCAAACCCTACCCTCAGGCGTGACGGATATCTTCATATTAAGAAAATTCTAAAGAATCAAAAGACATCACCACAAGGTTTTTCAATTTAGATGGACATTGCTCTGTGGTTATCAGAGCGCCCTCTTGAATAAAATAGTTTGGATATTATATTTGGTGAAACCTATACTGGTGGGTTATACAGTATCTGAGAGGAGCTGCTCCAGTCATGATTTAATAACAGTAAATATATTTAATATAATGTAAGCACAGAAGAGGTATTGTTTTTTTGGTTTTCATATATATATATATATATATATATATATATATATATAGTTTCAAAGAAAGAGGACGGCACTCACAGGATTTTGAATATGACGTTTGTAATCCACAAAAGTATCAAAGCATTATCGACGTTTCGGTGACGCAGCACCGTCTTCAGGATATATAACCATAAACAAATGTGACCAAGACAAGTACAGAGAGCCACTTACCACACTTATATAAGAACCAAATAACCAGAAAACACCCTCACCTGTGCAGGAGGCCGGCCCGTCCGCCGGAGCGGCAAGGCGCACCACAATGACGTCACCCACTGGTGCGCCAGAGTGACGCGACTCCGCTACCAAGGCAACAGGACGCTACCGCCCCCGTTGCCGAGACACACCACGCATCGCGGCCCGGGGGAGACAGCCAATCCTGCCGACCACAGCAAGACAGGGGCGGGGTCCTAAAGAATGAAAACACAAGAAGAATACATGCAATAAGAATACATGTAGGGAGAGGTTAAAAACGCAATGTGCAGCACACTGCGTACATGATAGGCTGATGGGTGAACAGTAGAGCTTACAAGTATAGGACATGTTTACTACATAAAACAGCAAAAAACAAAAACTAGAATTGAATACAGGACCGGAGTGATGGGATGCTTCTGGATCAGAGCTGTACAGACACGGTCAGAGATGGTACCTTCTTGTTTGGCTGTTAATAAAATAGTATCCAGTTCTCTCTTGAATTCTAAAGTGGGATCCCGAGGTAATTTTCGGTACACCTCAGTGTTCCCAAGTTGGCTCATCATTTCGGTACGGTAGTCAAAAGTATTCATGATGACAATGGCTCCGCCCTTATCCGCTGGGCGGATAACAATGTCCTCTGATTTTCCCAGACCTGTGAGTGCCTGTCTCTCTCCCCTAGTGAGATTGAATCTGGTTGTTTTATCGCCGAGGGAGAAACATCAGGGACTGGGTAGTCCGTACGGACATTACTAATTTCAGACGGTTTGGCTCCAGGGGGACAACCACCCGCAAGGCGGGTTGCTACCGCTGTATCAACTGTGCTACGTGCAATCACATGGACACAGGGGCATCATTTAGACATCCTCACAGTGGGAAGTATATACCCATTAAACATGCGGTTACATGTACTACAACACATGTGGTCTATATTATCAGATGCCCTTGTGGCCTGTACTATGTGGGCAAAACCATTCGCCCTTTTAAGGAACGTGCCAACCAACATCGGTCAGCTATCCGGGCGGCCTTGAATTCAGGCAAAAGTGAACAACCGGTGGCTCAACATTTTGCCAACAGGAATCACAGTCTGGCCAGTTTGAAATACATGACCATTGATCACCTCCCCGAATTGAAACGTGGGGGGGATAGGAATCAGCAATTATTGGTCATGGAAGCCCGATGGATAGTCCATTTGGACACTGTGGCTCCCCGTGGGCTGAATGAAAAGATCTGTTGGAACAGTTTGTGCTAACTAGTGGCTGACTAGTTTTTGTTTTTTGCTGTTTTATGTAGTAAATATGTCCTATACTTGTAAGCTCTACTGTTCACCCATCAGCCTATCATGTACGCAGTGTGCTGCACATTGCGTTTTTAACCTCTCCCTACATGTATTCTTATTACATGTATTCTTCTTGTGTTTTCATTCTTTAGGACCCCGCCCCTGTCTTGCTGTGGTCGGCAGGATTGGCTGTCTCCCCCGGGCCGCGATGCGTGGTGTGTCTCGGCAACGGGGGCGGTAGCGTCCTGTTGCCTTGGTAGCGGAGTCGCATCACTCTGGCGCACCAGTGGGTGACGTCATTGTGGTGCGCCTTGCCGCTCCGGCGGACGGGCCGGCCTCCTGCACAGGTGAGGGTGTTTTCTGGTTATTTGGTTCTTATATAAGTGTGGTAAGTGGCTCTCTGTACTTGTCTTGGTCACATTTGTTTATGGTTATATATCCTGAAGACGGTGCTGCGTCACCGAAACGTCGATAATGCTTTGATACTTTTGTGGATTACAAACGTCATATTCAAAATCCTGTGAGTGCCGTCCTCTTTCTTTGAAACTACTATCACGTGGAGTCGTGTTTGGACTTGGTGCACCGAGGTATTTGTATTTTATTTTTTTGAGTGCCGATCTGCTGGAGATTATATATATATATATATATATATATATATATATATATATATATATATATGATGCTTTACTCCGTGGGTACTTTTTTGTATACATTTTTTTAAAACCAAAATCTATGTATCTATTTTTAAAACTTAACAAAAAACAACAGTTTCCACTCTAGTGAAAATGTTTTCCTTTGCCGGGATAGGTCAAAGTTGCAAAGTTGGTGGTGGGGTGGGGGCCCTGAACCAGTAACTGGTCTAGGGCCCCACAAGGAGTTAAGCTGGTTCTGCATTACCCAATATACAAATCTTAGTTGTATATATATCTGGCTGATACAAAGGGTGCTATGTTGAAGGAATAAGCTGAGTTTCAATAACAACCCTCCCTGAGGATGTGTAAAATGTGAAATCTGCACACACACCAGCACGCATAAGCATCTTACACTTTCCATGTAAGCACAATATAAGACATTATTTCTATATTTAACCCACTATTACATCATCACTAAAATGACCCGTTACATGGTAGTTTACATGCTAGTTTCCGCATGTTTTATGTATTCATTATTAGGGGTCCAATATGGGCGCGTAATACTCAGTAAACTCTGAAAATGTAAGGTTTTGGAGTTTGTCTGAGAGAACAAACTCCATCTTTAGATGGAGCCCTGATCCTTCCTATGATAAGGAGGTCTGCAATTGCAAAGAGGGTTCCGAGCGGACCCCTCCGCAGCCCCCTCACTGTTTTCCCATCAGCTGTGCACATGCTTGACCTCAGGTCACACATGCACAGAAGCCGGCGATAGGAATGGTAAGTAACACTGCTACTAAAGTACTGTAGCTGTGTTACTGATCGTGGGGACAGCTGCTGTCCCTACACTGGAGCAATGCTGAATTGCTCCTGTGATAAGTATCCCCCACCACAGCGAGTTGTGTGCTATGAATAGGCCCCTTAGCAAGAAACACTGATATACTGTATGTATCCTTTCATCGAAAGTTCAGTTGTTACACCATGCAGTTACTGCCATCTAGATGTTGCTAAGCCATGTGCGGTAAGCGTAAATGCATGTTCTAGGAAAAGGGTGTGGTTCATCAAATCGACAGTATCTAGGTCGACAATGTTTAGGTCGACCACTATAGGTCGACAGTCACTAGGTCGACATGGATGGAAGGTCGACAGGGTTTCTAGGTCGACATGTGCTAGGTCGACAGGTCTAAAGGTCGACATGAGGTTTTTTGTTTTTTTTTGTGTCGTTTTCTTCGTAGAGTGACCGGGATCCCAAATTAGTGCACCGCGTCCCCTCGCATGGCTCGCTTCGCTCGCCATGCTTTGGGCATGGTGCCTTCGCTTCGCTCGGCACACTTTACCGTTCCAATCGTAGTCCACGTGGATCATTAAGTATGAAAAAAGAAAAAAAAAGAAAAAAATTTGAAAAACTCATGTCGACCTTTAGACCTGTCGACCTAGCACATGTCGACCTAGAAACCCTGTCGACCTTCCGTCCATGTCGACCTAGTGACTGTCGACCTATAGTGGTCGACCTAAACATTGTCGACCTAGATACTGTCGATCTTCAGACCGGATCCCCTAGGAAAATGTCACGTGTGCTTCTGTCTCCCATTATTTATGCTTTATAAATGACCCTTTATAAATGTGTGGTTGTGGAAGAAGAGTAAAAAGAAAGGTTTATTTAATATTCTTCTGTATAAGAATGTGCTGTGGTTTATCATACACATTTAAATACTGTTACCCACTCAGATCAGGTGATCAACTACTGTGTATGGACAGCTTAGTAGTGTTGGTGGTGATAAATCCAAAAATCATTCTTACCACTAGTCATACTTGCCTACTCCTCCTGGTTATCTGGCAGCCCTTTGGGGTTGATGACGTGGTTCACAGACTATCGAGTCATGTTGGCCCAGCCCTATGCAGGCTGATGACATAAATTGCAGCACTGAGCAGCAGGGGGCGCTTCTGCAGTGATACGATTCCCCATGTTCCACACATCTCCCTCCTCAGAGGCGGAACTACCGCCAGTGCAACCAGTGCGTTGCACTGGGGCCCGCCTCTGTCCAGGGGCCCAAAGCATGTAATGAGTCAAACTGACTCATTACATGCCGCTGTGTGCTGCGGGCAACCGCTGCCCGCAGCGCACAGCCGCCCAGAGAGGAGAGGAGCAGCGGTACGGGGGAAGGAGGAGGAGGGAGGTGGAGGAGGGAGCCGCAGCAGCGCTTTGTTACTGGTTGAGGCGCTGCTGCTATTGCCCCTCTGTTTCACTATAGGCTGTCTTCCGAGAACAGCCTATAGTGAAGCAGAGGGGCAGCAGTAGCAGCGCCTCCACCAATAACACAGCGCTGCTGCGGCTCCCACCTCCCTCCTCCTCCTTCTCTCCTGCCCGGGAATCGTGAGTGACCAGAAGCTGCACCGAGGAGCCTGAGCCAGCGGAGAGGGTAAGTATAATTCTTCTTTCTTTCTTTCTTTCTTTCTTTCTTTCTTTCTTTCTTTCTTTCTTTCTTTCTTTCTTTCTTTCGACTGTCTGCCGCAATGTGTAAAAAGGGGGAATCTGCCTGCCGCAATGTGTAAAAATGGGGAATCTGCCTGCCGCAATGTGTAAAAATGGGGAATCTGCTTGCCGCAATGTGTAAAAAGGGGGAATCTGCCTGCCGCAATGTGTAAAAATGGGGAATCTGCCTGCCGCAATGTGTAAAAATGGGGAATCTGCTTGCCACAATGTGTAAAAATGTGGAATCTGCTTGCCGCAATGTGTAAAAAAGGGGAATCTGCCTGCCACAATGTGTAAAAATGGAGAATCTGCTTGCCGCAATGTGTAAAAAGGGGGAATCTGCCTGCCGCAATGTGTAAAAATGGGGAATCTGCCTGCCATAATGTGTAAAAAGGGGGACGCTGTCTGCCGTAATGTGTAACAAGGGCACGCTGTCTGCCGTAATGTGTACAAAGGGCACGCTGTCTGCCGTTATGTGTAAAAAGTGTACGCTGTCTGCCGCTATGTTTAACAAGGGTACACTATCTGCCGTTATGTGTAAAAAGTGTACGCTGTCTGCCGCTATGTGTAACAAGTGCACGCTGTCTGCCATTATGTGTAAAAAGGGGACGCTGTCTGCCGTTATGTGTAAAAAGTGCACGCTGTCTGCCGTAATGTGTAAAAAGGAGGACGTCTCTGCCGTAATGTGTAAAAAGGGGACGCTGTCTGCCGTAATGTGTAAAAAGAGGAATCTGTCCGCCGTAAGGTGTAAAAGGGTCTCTACCTGGTGTAGTGGTGCTACTGTGCGGCGTAATTTGAATAATGGAGACTACTGTGCACCGTTTTATGAATTGGTATTATTTTGTGGCCACACCCCTTCCCCACGAAGCCACGCCACTATGTATTTTTGAGCGCGCCTGCAGGGGTGGGGCTCCGATGCCGTTTCTTGCACACAGTGCTAAAATGTCTAGTTACGGCATTGTTGCTAGGTATCCATTTCTCTGGCCCTGAGCAGGTCCCCCTCACCAGATCCTCTCCAGGGGTGAGTGGGTGGACTTGGATGGGATGGGGGGGGGGGGGCCCAAAGCACTTTGTCGCACCTGGGCCCACCGCTCGCTAGTTCCGCCACTGTCCCTCCTGCTTAGCTTCCAGTATCGCTCAGGGGAATTTGTAAAATATTGGCAACAATCATAAACAGTACTGTATGTTTAGGATACGGAATAAGTTGAAATCAAATTTACAATTGTAATGGTGTCATTGTGACTGATCTTTGTATATACCCTTAATGTAAGCAACAATAATCATCTTTGATTCTAGGACGTGTTGTTCTCTATTATCACAAAGAAGTAGAGTCTTTGGCAGGGGAATGGTTAATATTCCCTTTACATTTGGAATGCTGATCAGAATGACATATGAGTTGTAATAAACCAGCAATCTGCTTCTTTCTTTGTTTATTTCCCTTGAGCTAGAGTCAGAATAGTTTGATTTGGCTGAACAAGCAGACCCCGTGTTGCTGCCAGACTGAGAAAAATCCCCAAACTCCGGCTCCCCCACCAAACCAGCAGATTTGTTTAGGAATCCATAAATAGCTTAATTTACAGTCTCCTGTCAGCATTGTATGGGATCCCTCAGCCAGTGTGTAGTATCCTGGGTGTTTTCTAACCTTCAAGAAAGAAAGTGAACAATTGGGACATTACATTAGGTCAGTTCCATCCCAATAAACACATAACGTGTTGTTTCTGAACTACCCTGCTGCTTAGGTGATGCCACTAGTCCTATTAGCTGATAGTCTCTGTACAGTATAAATACTATGTTGGGCTATGTATAAAGTCATTTTTATACTTCTAAATAAATGATGAAACAAGGATTGCGGAACAAAGTTGGCACAGGGGTAGATTTAGTGGAACAGTTCCTTTAATTTGACACTGGCTAATGTCCTCTAGGGTGAAGTTACTGATAAGTGTGCTTCCAAGGCAGCATGCCTAGTTGTTCTTCTATGCGGAAGTCTAATGAGTTGTTTTCAGTAACATAAATAAACTATATAATTATAATAATAATAATAATAATAATAATAATAGTAAAGTAATATACTTATTGCATTATGGGGGGAATAATGTAGGTATCTATTTTGCTAAAAAAAAAAAAAGTGTTTTAGTCGCAATGCACAAAGAGACTGTGCTGATTAATTTGATATACAACACTTGCATAACTGTGTATGACTGAGGAGTTGATGTATCAAGCAGTAAAAAGAGTGGAGAAGTGGACTAGTGGAGAAGATGCCCATAGCAACCCATCAGCTTGTACCTAACACTTTATAGAATGTACTTGATAGATGCTACCTGGAAGCTGATTGGCTACTATGGGCAACTTCTCCACTGGTTCACTTCTCCACTCTTCACTACTAGATACATCAACCCCTAAAGCTGGGTACACAGTGGAGCAACGGACAAACGGGCTGATTTAGAGGATGGCTTCCCGTGGGCTGGATTGCCCATACACACTGGGGGTGTGGTATGTTAGATAGACTAGATTTAGGTTGACAGTGTCTAGGTCGACCACTACCTGTCGACAGTAAGTAGGTCGACATGGTTTCTAGGTCGACAGGGACTCTAGTTCGACATGTACTAGGTCAACATGAAAAAAGATTGACATGAGTCTTTTTATTTTTTTGGTGTCGTTTTCTTCATAGAGTGACCAGGAACCCCAAATAGTGCACCGTGTCCCCTTGCATGGCTCGCTTCGCTTGCCATGCTTCGGGCAGGTTACCGTTCCCAATTGTAGTCCACATGGATCGTAAAGTATGAAAAAGTTCAAAAAAAAAAGTGAAATACTCATGTCGACCTGTTGTCATGTTGACCTATTACATGTCGACCTAGAGTCCCTGTCAACCTAGAAACCATGTCGACCTACTTTCTGTCAACCAATAGTGGTCCATCTAGACATTGTCGACCTAAGTCTTGTCGACCTAGAGACCGGATCCCACACACTGGAAAGATTTAAGGAAGAACGGAATGATCACTGTTCCATTCTTAATTTGCATAACATAGGTCGCTAGCGATGGATGTCCGGTTGTGCGTACAGAAAGCTGATGAACGTTCAGCGCTTACGATGGCAGACGCGTACAAGTAACCCATACACACTGAGCGATGTAGCCAATTGTCATTACGAAACGGCAAATCAGCTCAACATTGTGTGTACCCAGCATGAGTCTCTAAATGTGTACACGAAGTGCTACAATGTAGCAGTCTCAGCTTTTTTCCAATACAAGTTCCGTTGTGCTCCATTTACAGACCCAGTCACACACAATATACAAGTGTCATATAAAAAAGTAATCAGCATAGTCACCAAGATCATCATAATCACATCAAATTGCAACTACGATGCATTTACGTAAAAAAAAAAAGGAAAAAAAAAGACGCACAATGCTAGCAGAGTTTCATGTGACCTGGTGGCTCACTCACGCCAGCCATCTCCCACTGCGTGATGTGTTGAGGCTAGATGTATGAGAACACAACTGTAGCTGTCCTCCAATCATTATCTGATCATGGTCATCATGATGGGCAGTAAACATTTCTTCTTATTGCTGCAATATTGCTGGGGAGCCAAGTATCAATCAGCTGCCCCAGCAAATGTTTCTATTTTTATATTTATTAAATAAGCCCACAAAAAGATTTTCTGGCACAGAGTTAAGCGGCATTACAAAATCTTTCTTATCTGGTCACATAGATAAATAATATATAACGTGGCTTATTATAATCTTTCTTCTATTATATGCTGCTGGGAACTCTTCTTCATTTTCTACCTCCAGCTCCCTCCTTTACTGTAGCACCGATAGCACTTGCTACTGCTGTTTACATATAACACCACTAACACTAAAAGCAGGGGCGTTGATGGAGAGAGCAAAGCACACATCAGCCCCTTTAAAGTAAATTTCCGCAGCAGCACTTCGTAGTTGTATGAAATAAAGTATCTTTTATTTGTTCGTTCATTGTCCATCTGTCACCACACTGTGATGCTTATATGACGAGGCCATAAACCCACAAACTCTCATTATGGTTGTCAAAAATTTGCTCTCAACATTGAAAAGGGGATTATTCTAAGAGCAAAAGAGTTACATTCTTTATTACAGATGCAATTTAATGCTAAAAGCATATCTGTCATATGTTGCTATGGCAATGTACATTACATGTAAATGTTATAAAATTCATCGTGGACCACAAAGGGCCAGGGAAGGAGATGGGAGCAATGTTTTCAAAACTGTTACATAAAATATTTGTCTTAAGTTCATGGCAGAGCATCCTGCATGTTTCCCTATGGAATCTGCCCCTCAATGTTCCCAGTCCTAACCTAGCTATACCACACAGCAGGTTGGACTGACTGTAGATGTCCCAGCTGTGCTTTTTATATTCCACAAAATGAGGCTGCACAAATACAGTACAGTACACAGTGCTGAATGGCTTAACAAAAGAGCAACTACCAGAACAAAACCCTTCTGTAAAATGGTTTGTTCCCCAGGACTGGTAACAGAAGGCTGTCATGAGGCTGGAGTAGTTTAAACCATGAGGTTAAGGGCAAACTTGAGTAGTGTTTGTTTGTTATTCTTTTTTGTTTGTTAATGTTATTTAGAGACTGGCTTCGAGCTCAGGGGCAGATGTATTAAGCCTGGAAAAGTGATAAAGCAGTGATAAGTGCTAGGTGATAACACACCAGCCAACCAGCTCCTAACTGTCATTTTTCAAACCTGTAATGATTGGCTGGTGCGTTATCACCTTGCACTTATCACTGCTTTATCAATTCCCCAGGCTTAATACATCTGCCCCTCAGTCCTTTTTTCCTGATGACAATTCCCTACCTTCCCTTCCTATTTCTTTGTGGTTGTAGTTGTTAGCAATTTTGCCAGGAAATTATGGCAAATCATCAGTCTGGGTGCAGCTGGCTTGCTGGGTGCTCTCACCTTCTTGGTGATTGTTTGGGAAGTCTCGATGACCGTCATGGGGACAGCAAATCCACCTTTCCATGCGATTAATTATGGTAGAAGATTAAGTTGAATACCCCAGGTTTGGTTTTAAGATCACCCATAGGGTGGAACCATCCACAATGCAATTGTTGTTGTTTGGTGTGCATTGTTGGTCTGCGCTGATTATGGCCATTCTTTCTATGCCACCATCCAGTTCTTGTTTTATTATCAATATAAGTAGCTGGCTTTTTAACTCCCAATTCTTCTCTCTGTGTCTTTATTTCTTAATAAATGTAGTTTATTTTAGAGGTGTAACTCATTAACATGAAACTTCACTCAACTGCGCTTGTTTCTCTTTGGCATCTAGTCTGTGCTACTATGCCAGAGAGAAATTCCCATCCTGCTGGAACATTATAGCATAACCCATAGTATGCATTTTGCTAGTTAAATTATTATTATCATCATTTATCTAGCCCCACTTGGGATCCGCACCGCCCAATTACAGAGTAAACAAATAATCAAAACATGAAGACAGTGACTTACAGTTCAATACAATATAGGACAAGTACAGGGTTTATAAACATAGCTGCGTCAGTAATCAGCACTGAAATAAGTATCAGGGTGGCAGAAACTGATGGATTTGGTACCATCAAGGGGAGTATTTTTAAGTAAGAGACATAAAAGCACATAAGGAAGAGGACCCTGTTAATGAGAGCTTACATTCTAAAGGGGAGGGGCACACAGACAGGGGTGACACAGATGGGGTAGAAAGTGAGCGTGGGCCGCAGAAGGCTTAGGATGAGAGACAGCTGGGTTTGGTGAAGAAGTGTGTCTTGAGAGCCCGTTTGAAGTTTTGTAGAGAGCTGGAGAGTCTGAGGGGGAGAGGTAAAGAATTCCAGAAAAAGGGAGCAGCATGTGCAAAATCTTGGAGGTAGGAGTGGGAGGAGGTAATCAGAAGGCAGGAGAGGTGGTGTGCATTAGCAGAGCGAAGAGGACAGGTGGGAGTGTAAAGGGAGATAAGGTCAGAGATTTAACTGGGAGAGAAGTGGTTGAGTGCTTTTTAAGTGAGTGTGAGAAGCTTGAAATGGATTCTAAAGGGGAAGGGGAGCCAGTGAAGGGCTAGTAGGAGAGGGGAGGTGGATGTAGTGTGTTTGGTGAGGAAGATGATCCCGGCAGCAACATTGAGGATAAATTGGAGTGGAGAGATGTATGTGTTAGGGATGCCAGTCAGGAGGAGATTACAGTAGTCCAGTCTGGAGATGACCAGTAAGTGGATTAGGGTCTTAGTGGCATCCTGGGTGAGAAAGGGTCTGATCCTGGAAATATTTTTGAGATGAAAATGACAGGTTTGTGAGAGGTGCTGAATGTGTGGTTCCAAGACAGCGCACTTGGGGGCTAGAGGAGATAGTAGTGCCATCTATAGATAATGAAATTGTGGGAGGAGAGGTTGTGCAGGAGGGTGGGAAGATTATCAGCTCAGTCTTAGACATGTTACATTTAAGAAAGCGCTGGGACATCCAAGAAGAGATAGCAGAGAGACAGGTAAATACACAAGTGAGGAGAGCAGGAGAGAGGTCAAGGGAGGAAAGGTAGATTTGAGTATCATCAGCATAGAGATGATATTGTAAGTCAAAAGAGCTAATGAGTTCTCCTAAAGAGGATGTATAGAGAGAGAAAAGGAGAGGACCAAGAACAGAGCCTTGATGGACACCTACAGTTATTGAAAGGGGGGTGGAGCCATGAGAGGAGACAGAGAAGGAATGGTCAGAGAGGTAGGAGGACAGCCAGGATAGGTCAGTATCATGCAGACCAAGGGAGTGTAGGATTTGCAGAAAGAGAGGGTGGTCAACAGTGTCAAAAGCAGCAGAGAGGCCAAGGAGAATAAGCAAAGAATAGTGACCCTTGGATTTAGCAGATAGGAGGTCATTGCAGACTTTTGTGAGGGCAGTTTCAGTGGAGTGGAGAGGACAGAGGCCATACTGGTATGGGTCAAGTAGTGAGTGGGAGGAAAGAAAGGCAGTCAGGCGGTTATAGGCAATACGCTGGAGGAATTTTGAGGCAAAAGGAAGGAGAGAGATGGGTTGATAGTTGGAGAGAGTGTGTGGACCAAGGGTAGGTTTTTTAATAATAGGGGAGATGAGTGCATGCTTGAAGGCAGAGAGGACAGTGCCTGATGAGAGAGAGAGATTGAGGAAGTGGGCAAGATGGGAGCAGACAGAGAGAGAGAGGTAGTGGAGGAGGTTGGATGGGATAGGGTCAAGTGGGGAGGTGGAGGGGGGTGAGGAATGGATGAGGGCAATGACTTCCTCATCAGATACATGGGAGAAAGTTGTCAAAGTTGGTAAGAGGGAAGGGGAGGGGTGGTAAGGGATTAGGAGGTGGCTGGTTGCTGATTTTTTGGTGGGATGTGAAGTCGTGACGTATGGAGTCATTTTTGGATGTGAAGAAAGTGGCAAAGTCAAGAGCAGAGAGTGAGGGGGGAGACGAGGTGGGGGTGTGCAGAGGAGGGAGTTGAGAGTGGCAAAGAGGTGCCAGGGGTTGGAAGACTGGGAGGATATGAAGTTTTTGATGTATGACTGTTTAGCGAGGAAAGGGCAGCACTGAATGAAGAGAGCATAAGTTTGAAATGGAGGAAGTCTGCTTTAGAGCATGATTTCCTCCACTGTCTCCCAGCAGTATATGAGCATTTTTGCAAATATCTGGTGCATTTGGTGTGCCAGGGTTAAGCTGTTGATCTGCGAGAGTGAATAGTGGTTGGTGGAGCGACAGAGTCAAGAGCAAAAGTAAGGGAAGCATTGTATAGGGATGTGGCCTGTTCATGGCATGAGAGAGACAGTATAGGAGAGAGAAGTGAGTTGAGTAGGAAGGATTGGGAAGTGGTGTCGATTGCCCCAATGTTGCATTTAGTGATGGTAGCCTTAGGAGGTAGAGATGCAGTAGCAGAGAGAGATAAGTTAAAGGAGGGCAGGTGGTGGTCTTAGAGGGGAAATGGGGAGTTGGAGAAATCATAAATATCACAGTGGTGAGCTCCCATTCACATGGGAGGGGGAGTAGGTCCACTGGGAGAGAACGAGTGAAGATATAAGGTTAAGGAGTTTAGAGGCAGAGGATATTGTGGGGATATCAATTGAGATGTTGAAGTCACCTAAGATAATGGAGGGAATGTCAGAAGAGAGGAAGGGAGGAAACCAGGAAGCAAAATTGTCAAGGAATTTGGAGGACATGCTAGGGGGACGGTTTTTTGACAGCTACTTGAAATGGACAGGTTGGAAGGGTATGGGTCGTTGGGTCGACCCAACTTAGGTCGACACTTATTAGGTCAACCACTGAAGGTCGACATTGCGATTAGGTCGACATGCATTAGGTCGACATGGGTGTTAGGTCGACAGGTGAAAAGGTTGACATGAGTTTTTTGACTGGTTTTGGTGTCGTTTTCTCCGTAAAGTGACGGGGAACCCAAATCAGTGCACCGTGTCCCCTCGCATGCTTCGAGCAAGTATGAAAAAAAATCCCCAAATGTTTTTTTTTTTAAAGTCATGTCGACCTTTTGACCTGTCGACCTAGTACATGTCGACCTAATGGTCATGTTGACCTAATGCATGTCGACCTAATAGCACTGTCAACCTTCAGTGGTCGACCTAATGAGTGTCAACCTAAGTTGGGTAGACCTAACGACCGTATCCCGCATGGACCTCAAGTGTAGAGAATGTAAGGGATGGTTCTGGAGGATGAATTGGTAGGAGTAGCTAGAGGGTAAAAGGATCCAAGCACCACTGCCTAGGCGACACCTGGAGCAGGGTGTATGTGAGAATGTGAGGCCCCCAGCAGAGAGAGCAGCAGGTGAAGTGGTGTCATAGGGAGTAATCCAGGTTTCTGTAATGGTCAGGAGATGCAGGGAGTTGGAGATAAAAAGGTCATGGGTGGGGACCAGTTTGTTACAAACAGATCTGGCATTTCATAGTGCACAGGCTATGGGGTGTGAGTTTGAGGGAGAGATGCAAATGAGATTATCAAGGTTGCTGTAGCGTTGAGGTGATATTGATTTGGATGGAAGGGATAAAGTAGGCATAGTGCGGGCTTCTGAGCTTGGAGGGGCAACTGCAGGAGGAGGGCAGGGAGGGAATGCAGTGTGATGGAGATGGAGAAGATGTGAGGTGACAGAGAATGGAGGGAGGGAACTGAAATGACCCCCTAAGGGAGAGGGATAGATGTGGAAGGAAGGTGCAGAAGAAAGTATTAGGTAGCCAAGGGGTGATGGGGAGGGTTGATGTAAACCAGGACATAGTATGGGTGAGATAAATCGGTGTAAAAATAAAAAAATACAAAAATAAATAGTGGAAAAAGGAGTGGAGACTGAATAACAGAGACAGAGCAGTAGAACTGCAGGAGTTCAGGTAAAAGTATGGTGTTGGTAAGGGTGGTATTCATGTGACCGCCGATCAGCTGACCGACAGTCACATGACCTCCTCCATGAGCCCGACGGCTCACTATCCCGATGGTCGGCATGCCGACCAACAGGGACTATTTCCACTCGTGGGTGTCCACGACACCCATAGAGTGGGAATAGAACTGCGGTCGCCACAGAGCCCGCAAGGGGCTTGCTGCACTCGCCCCTCCCCGCCAGGATCCCGGCGTCGGTATGCTGCCGGGATCCCTACGTCGGTAAGGTGACCGGCGGTCAGGAGACCGCCGGTCACCAGTACTACACCCGTTGGTAAATGTGTAATATAGTCAAAAATAGTTGAGTTACAGTACAAGTGAAACTTACAGTGAAGATTATAAGATTGAATAACTACAGTTTTAAAATAGACTGCTAAAATTGAGAGTGGTTGTGAGAGTACGGAGAAAGCAATGGTAATTCAGACAGGACTTACAAGAATATGTTAAAGCAAAATTACATTGGTTCAGGTGAGAATTCAGATGTAAGCTATAAACATAAATTTGAGTATTTGCAGAAGTGACTGTACATTGCATCAGAGATAGCAGACAATAGAATGTAAAAGATAGACTGCAGCATTTAGGATCAATATAAATGTTTAGCATTTCAGTGTGAAAGAATAGGAAACATTATATTTCTGGTAAGTCCAAAATAAGCACATCTCAGAGCCAAAACTATGTTTTATTCTCTAAAATGACACCTATTACACTGAAGATGCTACTATTTCAGCTACTGTACACCCAAAAATTGGTCTGAATGATAGGCATTTCGCACTGGTCATAAGGTGTGACTATTGACCATCCCACTGATCGTTACAGTGGTTGGAGAATGCAGAGCACACAAGAGCTTCTGTATCTTAGGCGCTGTTGTTTTTAGCAGGCTTACCGTACTTATATGTATACAAAGAAAAAGGTTGCAGGTGCACAATTCAAACATTACCAATTTATTAATAATAATTATTGCAATAAAATTTTGCATTTTGAGCAATGTTCTTCGCATAGTTATGGCCATAAGTAATGGCTTGCTCACCGCATCCAGGTGACCTCATAAGTCGGGCAAGTCCCTAACATTTTGGGGGGGTGCAAATCTAGGGCGCAAAATGAAGCAGCTGAGTGACCCCAGGGCAATACAAAAGTGAAAAAATATATAGTGAAAAAGTGAAAATAGGTTAGTGAGAGGTAAAGTAGTGAAAAGTGAAGGTAGGAAATGAATTACATTGAAACAAAACACACTATTGCCCTACGGCCACTCAGCTGCTTCATTTTGGGGGGTCCCGCGCCCTAGATTTGCACCCCCCAAAATGTTAGGGACTTGCCCGACTAATGAGGTCACCTGGACGCGGTGGGCAAGCCGTTACTTATGGCCATAACTATGTGAAGAACCTCGCTCAAAATGCAAAAATTTATTGCAATGATTATTGAATTGTGCACCTGCAACCTTTTTCTTTGTATGCAGTTCTACTGAAAGGTCTCCGCAGGGTCGCACCTCTCATTACCGGTGTGCACCCCAGGATCCCTCCACTGTATACCTAATACTGCGTACTTATATGTTGTAAGCTGAATGCAAATCCTATTGTGTGTTGTGTAGGTCTTAGCAAATGCTCCAGTATTGCAACCCTCCCAACATTAATAATAATAATAATAATAATAATAATAATAATAATTCTCCAATTACAGTGTGAGGTGGCGAGACTACATCATATTGGTGGTGTAACCTGTCACCGCCCACATTGGCATGCACATCCTCTGAGTCTGTACCGAGTGCTTAAAAACCATTTCCAACCCCTCTGCACACCTGAAAAGAGGATTGGAAAGCTGGGTCAGTGAACCTACTCATTGCAGTGCTGACACACTTTCCAACAGCCCAGCAGCCCAGACAAAAGAGGAACATAAAACTTGTATCCAATAGACCCCTACAGGCTCGGACTGGCCCACAGGGGTACAGGGGAAACCACCGGTGGGCCCCACTGCCTGGGGGGCCCACCTCCTCCTCTAGGGATCAGGTTCTAGACCAGGGGTGGGGAACCTTTGGCCCTCCAGCTGTTGTTGAACTACACATACCAGCATGCCTTGCTACAGTTTTGCTATTTGACCATGCTAAAACGGTTGCAGGGCATGCTGGGATATGTAGTTCAACAACAGCTGGAGGGCCGAAGGTTCCCCATCCCTGTTCTAGACTGTGCACTTGAATTATATATTATACATATATTACCTTATACTGCACAGGATTATGATGTATTCTCTACAGTACATTGCTGTCATTAATCTGGCACATTATTATGCATGCACTAGCATTAATTACTATATAAATTATCAAGGAGTCCAGACCAGGTACTCTATAATTGTTAGCCAAACCCCTTTGGAGGCTGGCCACACCCTATTTGGAGGCTGACCACACCTCTAATCATGGGCCCCTACCACTGCATACCCCCGGTGGGCCCTTCATGCTCCAGTCCGACACTGGACCCCTAAAATTGAGCTACCCCGTTGGGACTATCCCATCTGAAGTTAGGAAATATGGAATAGTCTAGTGGTTCACAAACTTTTTCTTAACCACGGTGCCCTAGAGTACCAGCCTTTTTACCAAGGCACCACTATGCCAAATGCTTCTTATTGAGAAACGTAAACATTTTTGCACTATGTAAATTATGCTTACCTGTCATCCCTAGGGTCAGTTATGTGGTGGGGAAGAGGTTTGTGCTTCTCTTTGGCCTCATATTTTATGACTGGCAGCCACCAGCACTGGTTTTGCCTATCACATTGCCCCCATATCATTATATTTGGTACTAGACCACCAACCTGTGGCACCCCTATATATGCCCTGCTGCACCCCAGGGCCCACAGCACCCAGTTTGGGAACTACAGGGATAACATATGACTGCTGCCTCATCGACTATCCTACTGCAGCACTGTCTATCCTTCAACCATCATATTTCCGAGGGGATATACAGATGGCCAGTGCTAGAAGGGAGGGTAACACAACAGGCGACGGCGTCATCATGGCCTGGCTCTCACGGTGCAATGAAAAGGAAGGGATGGATCACTGTAATGTGGTTCACTAAGAAGCTCATCATCACACCCCACATCTCACCCAAAATTCTGGTGTCTCCTGGACTTCCTAGGAAAGTAGACAAGTTTGGTTCTAATACTATTGTTTTATTTTGCTGTTACCTGTACTATTACTGTCGTTATTGTTTGTGGCAGCCCCAATCTGCCGAGACAGGGATATTTTATGTACTGTATAATTGGGAATGTTAGTATAAAATAGCCTAGGGCAACACAATTTAAAAATGTGGGACAGCCTTCTCCCAGGCAGTGGTGTGATATAAACATTAGTAACAAAATATTTAGTGTTGATGTATGAAGCAGTGAAAACAGTGGAGAAGTTGCCCATACTGTAGCAGCCAATCAGCTTCCAGTGATAACTTTATAGAATATACTTGATAAATGCTACCTCAAAGCTGATTGGTTCTTATGGGCAACTTCTCCACTGGTCCACTTTCTTCACTCTTTTTCCTGCTTGATGCATCAATCACTATGGGGTGTATTAAAAAATCTGAGAAAATCCCTGATTTGCAGAAAACAGGGCTTTTCTCTGCTTTGTGCTATTCACGGAGCAGGTTACCGTGGAGAATTTCCTGACTTCTCCAGCAGCACCCCTGCTATATACATGTCTAAATTAAAATAGCAACAACATTTTAAATTTTTCTCCCTTAATGTTGGACACATTTAATAAGCCATATCTAAAATGACTTAACCAGAGAAAATACAGTGCATGTTTCAGGAAAACTTACTATAAGTTACTTATGTGAAAACTGATGGCCTAAAATCCAGCGCTTCTCCTTTCTCTTTATGTGTACATCTGCAGTGTGTCACTGTCATTAATAACCTACATTCAGTCAATCAGGGACCTTACATTACTTCTTGGAAATTACCCAGTGTCACTCAAGGCTGTTTTTGGACAACTGCACATCCGTAATGTGCATTTGGCGGGTGAGCTTGTACGCACATTATCATCCTGTTGTTTTGCTGTGAAACATGTACGTGTGGCAGGTGCGCTGTCAAGCTTTCCTATGATGTCTTTCCACGTGTACGCTGCTATTTTTCATGCAAATAAGAACAATGCCTAGTAAGCTGTTTGAAAGAATTTACATGAATAACAAAACAGATCAAAGGATCTGTTGCGCAGTGGAATAAGCTACCAGACCTGTTTTGGATGGAAAAATGTGAAGTAAATGGCATGTTTTAATAATTTAGATTGATTCTACTAGTAGAAGAGGATGATCTTCAAATCTTCCAAGGTTAAAATATGAGACTCTGAATTATTCTAATAATTTTTTTAGATATAAAGTAGTAAAAAATATATACAAAGAAGAAGATGCAAATAAACTGAAAACATATAAAAGGCAGATAATAAATACCCAGAGATAACAGCATATTCTTCTTGCAGTCGTATTCAAAGTGGTTTTTAATATAAATGTTTAGGATTCAATCCACACACCTTCAACTGTGAATTTATTTTGTTTTTACTGTGTATGAATCTCTTAGCTAACGTATAACAGGATCACTGAGGTAAATGATCACATTTTAAAAAAGAAAGCTCAAAGGAGCTTATTGTGAGTTGAGTACAAGCCCAATGTGGAGGGTGCCTTGTGTGTTTTCACACTGTGCCTGTCACAGAAACAAGCGATTGCATCTACAGGCAATGCAGAGTCATATGCATTTGAATTGCATCTTCACTTGAGACTGAAGGTGTGTTAGTGGGTTTTAATGGAGCGTCCTTGCAGTTGGACATACAGATGGGTCCTCCGTTATCTTGACTGGCTGAGGCGTTAGTCACGATCGGGCATACGCAGCGTACCGGGTCGCAGGGAGGCGCGCCTAGTCACAGAGAGGCGCGCCTAATCGCACGGAGGCGCACAGAGCGTTTGACGTTACCTTTACGTGTAATACCTGCGATCATCCACCAGATGTCGCTATTTACAATCACCACTGCGCATGCGTGTGGTCTACCATAAAATACAATACTGAAATACATAGTAAGAACTACTTTACTAGTGCGTCTACCTTATTTCATACAGTATATACAGTACAGATGCAATAGTACAGCATATATGATCCATTTACAGTACTTTAGGAATATGCAAGCATTCATGTCCCGCAGACAAAGCAACATAAAACCAGTAGTGACGCAAATGGACGTGTTAGAAGTACATTGTTGCCTATTGATGTTAGGAATATTGTATGCTAGCGTCCTAATCCTGTAGCCATTACGGCATAATCAAAACCAATGGATTTATTCATCTGTTGGCGGCGAAGTGGTGAAGTGTTCCACTTCCTATACTTAGAGTCTCGGGTTCGATTCCTAAAGTATGAATGCATGTTGTTTTTTTCCAGACACTTTATTATTTTTTTTATTTACATAAACCAGGGCAAAGCTACAGGAGCGTTTCTACTGTTAAGATTCTATGCACCGTACGGTACACATTATTATTATTATTCTCCTTTATTTATATGGCGCCACAAGGGTTCCGCAGCATCCAATTACAGAGTACATAAACAAATAAACAAACAGGAAAACAGCAACTTACAGTTGATGATAGTATAGGACAAGTACAGGGTAAATAAACATAGTTACATCAGCCGATTGACACTGGAATAAGTATCAGGTGGCAGAAGACTGCTTAATTTGGTGCAGTTGAAGATTATTAAAGTAAGAAAGGATAAGCACATGAGGGAAGAGGGCCCTGCTCGTGAGAGCTTACATTCTAAAGGGGAGGGGTAGACAGACAGGGGTGACACAGATGTGGTACATAGAGAGCGTAGAACAGGGGGTTAGGATGAGATTTGGCTGGGTTTGGTGAAGAAGTGGGTCTTGAGAGCCCGTTTGAAGTTTTGTAGAGAGGTGGAGAGTCTGAGGGGGAGAGGTAGAGAATTCCAGAGAAGTGGTGCAGCACGTGAAAATTCTCATACAATTCTCTAGCAGGGCAGACTCAATTGAAATGGCTACTGCCTGTGACTCCTTGCCCCATGGAGGCACTCGGCTACGGAGCAAGTAACAGCACAGATTTTGCAGGCTATGGGCCAATGCTGAAGGAGCGTCACAATCCCCTAGCTAAAATACACAGGGGCGATAGGGATAAGCGAGGTCTACTGTATGCACATTAGGTTACACCGGACTCGATCGCATTGGAAACTGACAAAATGACCGTCGCCCGTGAACCCCCACCTCGTGGCATCGCTCGGATATGAAGTGAGCGACGACATAAGTTTTGCAGGCCACGGGGCAATGCTGAAGGGGCATCACAATCCCCTATCTAAAATACACAGGGGTGACAGGGATAAGCGAGGTCTATGCACATTACGGTACACCAGACTCGATCGCATAGCAAACTGACAAAATGACCGTCGCCCGTGAACCCCCACCACATGGCATCGCTCGGATATGGAGTGAGAGATGGCATAAATTGTGCGGACTATGGGGCAATGCTGAAGGAGCGTCACAATCCCCTAGCTAAAATACACAGGGGCGATAGGGATAAGCGAGTTTTATGCACATTACGGTACACCGGACTCGATCGCATCGCAAACTGACAAAATGTCCGAGGCACGTGAACCCCCGCCATGTGGCAGCACTCGGCCATGGAGCGAGTGACAGCATACTGTAGGTTTTGCAGGCTATGGGCCAATGCTGAAGGAGCGTCACAATCCCCTAGCTAAAATAACAGTACACAGAGGCAATGAGGTCCCGTAGAATGATCAATTAATAAATACTGTGTAATGTACAGTATACAGGCACAAAACAAGGAGTTTAAGCAACAGTGTGGTCTATTGAAGTCAGGGATACAGTACAGTACAGTAAGTGAGCGGCCAAGTCCCCTAGCCATTAGGGCTTAATCTAAAGCCAATGGCAAGGGATGACTGCTTACTGTACATTAGACATGAGCTTGTGTACAGTATCTGTCATGAGGTGTTTTTTTCACTGACACTATTATTTTTTCTATTGTAATATACAGAGCCGGCCCTAGGCATAGGCAAACTAGCCAAATGGGGCACAATCCGCTTCTGCTGATTAAAATTATATGCAGCATGCCTATATTCTGTGTGTGACTGCGGCTCTATGAAATTAAATATGAAAATTGAATTATAAAATGCATTACTAATGTGCGGCATTATGTGTATAAAGTGTACTACAATATTTTCTGGAGTAACATAAAGAAAGGGCACTACTGCGTGGTCTAATGTGAATAATGTGGTGTGGTGTAATGTGAATAAGGGACAATACTGTGAGGAGTAATGTGGTACTACCATGTGATGTAACGAGAATAAGAGACACTATTGCATGATATAATGTTAATAAAGTTGCAGTACTGTGTTGTGTCATTTCAACTGG
This sequence comes from Pseudophryne corroboree, assembly GCF_028390025.1. NCBI lineage: Eukaryota > Metazoa > Chordata > Amphibia > Anura > Myobatrachidae > Pseudophryne > Pseudophryne corroboree. Next base: position 335,491,799 of record NC_086444.1, read on the forward strand.
GGGAATTATTGTGTTGCCATGCCGCTTCCCAGCAAGAACATGCACCGTTTTGGGCTGGCACTAAATGTGCACACTGTTCCTATTTAAAATATAGGGGGTAGGAGCACCAAAATGGGTGATGGTGCTGGGAAAGGGCTCAGAGTCGGAACTAGCATCTGTGCAAGGGGGCATCAGCCAAAATCTAGCCTAGGGCATCATATTGGTGAGGGGTGTGGTTCATCAAATCGACAGTGTCTAGGTCGACAATGTTTAGGTCGACCACTATAGGTCGACAGTCACTAGGTCGACATGGATGGAAGGTCGACAGGGTTTCTAGGTCGACATGTGCTAGGTCGACAGGTCTAAAGGTCGACATGAGGATTTTTTTTTTTGGTGTCGTTTTCTTCGTAGAGTGACCGGGATCCCAAATTAGTGCACCGCGTCCCCTCGCTTCGCTCGCCATGCTTCGGGCATGGTGCCTTCGCTCCGCTACCGCTTCGCTCGGCACACTTTACCGTTCCAATCGTAGTCCACGTGGATCGTTAAGTATGAAAAAATTTAAAAAAAGTTTTTTTTTTAAACTCATGTCGACCTTTAGACCTGTCGACCTAGCACATGTCGACCTAGAAACCCTGTCGACCTTCCATCCATGTCGACCTAGTGACTGTCGACCTATAGTGGTCGACCTAAACATTGTCGACCTAGACACTGTCGATCTTCAGACCGGATCCCATTGGTTAGGTACGGCTCTGGTAATATACTGTACTGTTACTGTACTTTGCATTTAATAGAGATACTGTTTGCACACAGGTTTTGGTATCCGGACTCCAGGCCCGAAGCATGGCGAGAAAAGCGAGCCATGCGAGGGGACGCGGTGCACTAATTGGGGTTCCCGGTCACTCTACGAAGAAAACGACACCAAAAAAACATAAAAAACGAATGTCGACCTTTTTACATGTCGACCTTGTTCCTGCCGACCTTTTGTCAATGTCGACCTTTTGTCCATGTCGACCTAAGGTGTGTCGACCAATTGGTGTCGACCTAAGGTGTGTCGACCTTTTTGTTGTTGACCTGGAGTCCCAGACCCCAGGTTTTACATGAATCATTGGCAATGCTGAAGGAGTGTCTCATTAGACTATCTAAAATATACCACAACTATGGGTGGTGATACAGTAAGTAAGTTCACCATAAGCTGTGTGCTGTGTATAGCAGCAATTACACAGTCCGTAATTTTTTTTCTCTAAAACTCATGTCGACCTTTTGCCATGTCAACTTAATGGCCATGTCAAACAACTTCAAAAGCGACACCATTTAGGTCGACAGACCTTAGGTTGACACCAATCGGTTGACACCAGATATAGGTTTACATGGTGTGTCGACCTAGATGGTGTCGCTTTTGACATGGATAGTAAATGCAAAAAACATTGGAAAAGTGTAAAAAAAATAATAATTACCTTTTGACCCTGGTAAATGTTTGGGCCTTGTTTAACCATTTGTTTACCACAGGTACTGTACAGTACAGTAACTTAAAGTACAGCAATCTACAGTAATGTACTTATAATCCCGTATGGCCTGCAGGCGCCTTGGGGTCCTCCGGACTAGGTCACTCCATCGCCTTTGGAGTGACCTTACGGTCCTCCTCCAGTTATATTTCCGGAGGATCTCCCTACTAGCCCTCCGGTAGGCCCTTCTCCTTGTTGCTGGCGAGAGGTCTGTCCCGCCAGCAAATGAGGAGACGGAGCTCTCCTAACACATAGGGGCGATCCTTGACAGCAGCCATGACACCGTCCCTAGCCGCAATGAGCGTCTCAGACGTTGTGCATCTCAGACATTCCAGGTTGTTACTGTATGTCAGTTTCTCTTGGTTTTGATTCTTCCTTTTCTTTGAACACGGTATTTTCCACTGCCTCGCCCTACCCCATCACACTTTCCCCTTCCCCCCTCACATAGAGAACACAAAATCAAATAGAGAACTGTAGTTGCGTTGATACTGTGTAGATGTGTAAATGGTACAGTAGCAGTGATCCCTTCTCATTAATTACAACACAGATTCTCACAACACAGATTCTCTAACGCCAACGATCTACAGTACTGTGTTGCTCAAACAGTTAGTTGCGTCATATAATTACCGGTACTTTATGTCTACGGCTGTTCATTACCGCTGTGTATTTGTATTTAGCGTAAAGAATCGCTCCTGCAAATTTACTCTGATTTACAGTATGTGAAACCTGTGTGCACCCTTCCATTGAATGTATTACAAAGAAGAAAAATAATATTAAAGTGAATGTCACGGGAACACATAAAAAAAAAAGGTTGGCACTTCCTTCCCATTGGTGTTGGTTTATGCCTTAGGGGACTCGGATGCTCATACCTGTATTTCAAAAGCACGGTATTTTCCACCGCCTCCCCCTACCCCCATCGCCCTTCCCCCCAGGGAGCCTGCACAGGTCATGCAGTAGACAGGGAGGGAGTTCAGGTCGGTATCCAGTTGACAGATAGACAGTGTCTAGTTAGACAGTCAATAGACACCATATGTTAGACAGTCATTAGGTCGACAAGGTCAAAAGGTCGACATGAAAAAGGTAAACAGTACAAAAGGTCGACAGGGTCAAAAGGTCGACATGAAAATGGTTGACATAAAAAAGATAGACAAATGTTTTTCTTTACATGTAACATGTTTTTGGACTATTTCATACCTTCTCTATCCATGTTGGCATAGAGTTGGTTATAAACCTTGTGGTGAGCGCAGCGAGCCACCGAGTCCGAAGCGTGGCGAGCGAAGCAAGCCCCTCAAGGTTATGCCTTTTGACAATTGGGGGTCCCAGATGACAAAACTATCCACACAAACCACAAAAAGGCAAAAACATGGTGTCTACCTTTTTCATGTCGACAATTTTCATGTCGACCTTTTGACCCTGTCGACATTTTGTACTGCCTACCTTTTTCATGTTGACCTTTTTACCCTGTCGACCTTTTTACCCTGTCGACCTAATGTCTGTCTAACATATGGTGTCTATCTATTGACTGTCTAGCTAGACAGTAGTATAGTAGTACAGTAGTACAGTAGTGTAAATATAGAATATATTATATGATGTAAGGCTATTGGCCGTTTTCATCTTTCCAAAATGTTCCTACAGTATCTCTAATATCTACCCTTTGTTCACCGCTCTCTGTTTTCCATGTGTCTCTTCCTCTTTCCCTTACATAATTATTTTGTCTGTCACTCACCTTATGTGCCAGTATCTTCATCCCAGGTAATTCTATCTATCCCCACGTGCTCTCCTTGTGGTTATGTGACCTGTGGTCAGGAGACCGTCGGTCACAATACTGACCACTACATCCAGCCTGCTGAAAATCCTGCCAGTCGGCATGCCGACCAACAGGGACTAGAGTGGGAACAGAACCTGTGGCGAGCACGCTCCTACACCTCTCACTTCTTCCATCCCTCTCTCACCACCTGCTACCCTTTTATCCACTGCTTCCCTCACTCAGTCCCTGCACCTCTCACTCTCCATCCCTTGCTCATCCCCTGGTCCTCTCACTCCCTACTACCCTCTCATGACCTGTGTACCTCTCTCTCCCAGCATTTCTCACTCCCTGCTACCCTCACTTTGCCTCTGCACCTCTCACACTCTCTATCCCTTGCTCAACCCCTGGCCCTTTCACTCCCTTCTACCCTCTCACCACCCGGATTTCTAATTCCCTGCTACCCTCACTCAGCCCCTGCACCTCTCACACTCTCCATTCCTTGCTCAACCCCTGGTCCTCTCACTCCCTACTACCCTCTCATGACCTGTGTAGTACCTGTCAACCCCAGCATTTCTCACTCTCTGCTTCCCTCACTCTAGGGCAGTGTTTCCCAACCTCAGTCCTCAAGGCACACTAACAGTCCTGGTTTTAGTGATATCCAGGCTTGAACACAGGTAATTAGTACCTCAGTTATTTTGATTGAACCATCTGTGCTGAAGCCTGGATATCACTAAAACCTGCACCGTTGGTGTGCCTTGAGGACCGCGGTTGGGAATGCCTGCTCTAGGGTCTATTCATGAAGCAGTGAAAACTGTGGAGAGGTGAGCCAGTGGAGAAGAACCAATCAGCATTGAAGTAACATTTATAATTTGCATACTATAAAATCATACAGAGCAGCTGATTGGTTGCCATGGGCAACTTTTCCACTGGCTCAGTTCTCTTTTTCACTGCTTCATGAATAGACCCATCAGCCTCTGCACCTCTCACAATCTCTATCATTTGCTCAACCCCTGGCCCTCTCACTCCCTTCTACCCTCTCACCACCCGGATTTCTAATTCCCTGCTACCCTCACTCAGCCTCTGCACCTCTCTCACTCTCCCTCCCTTGCTCAACACGGGGTTCTTTCACCCCCAACATACTCACTCCCCCTGCTTCCCTCACTTCGGTCACTGTATATATACACATTCCCCCACTTCGACACACACACACACACACACACACACACACACACACACACACACACACACACACAGATATACATATATATGTATAATATATACATACTATAATATACACACTGTACACATTATATATATATATATATATATATAAATGTATATATATATATATATATATATATACTGTACATATATATTAGAGATGAGCGAGTTCGGTTCCCAGAGAACTAAACCCTACCAGACTTCACTACCCGAGTCTGGATCCGAGTCCGGCTCAGGGTTTTCCTGCCTGACTCAAAAACCAGAACGTGGCAAAACGTCATCATCCCGCTGTCGGATTCTCACGGGGTTTGGATTCCATATAAGGAGCCGCGCGTCGCCGCCGTTTTCACTCCAGCATTGGAGAGTGTAGTGAGAGGACACGAAGTGTCTGTGCCAATGTCTGTTCGGGAGGGAAAGTGGGGTGGCGATTCCAGTGCTGTCTTGTGCTGCTCAGTCCAGTGTAGTGTCTTATGCTGCATCAGTCTAGTGCAGTGGTGCTGTGTGGTCCTGCATCAGTACAGTGGTAGTGTCTTGTGCTGCATCAGTCCAGTCATAGTGGTGGTGTCCTCTGCTGCCATATGTCCAGTGCTGCTGTATAAATCTAGTCCAGTGGTGTTGTGTTGTGCTGCATCAGTCCAGTGGTGGTGTCTTGTGCTGCATCAGTCTAGTCACAGTGGATGGTGTTCTTTGCTGCGATATGTCTAGTGCTGCTGTATAAGTCCAATCCATTGCAGTGGTGCTGTGTTGTCCTGCATCAGTCCAGTGGTGGTGTCCCTGTGCTGCTGTATATGTCCAGTGGTACTGCCGTATATATGTCCAGTGATACTGCTGTATATGTCCAGTGGTACTGGCGTATAAATCCAGTCCAGTGATACTGGCATTTATGTCCAGCGGTACTGCCATATAAATCCAGTGATACTGCCGTATATGTCCAGTGGTACTAGCGTAATAATCCAGTCCAGTGATACTGCCCTATATGTCTGGCTGTACTGCCGTATAAATCCAGTGATACTGCCATATAAATCCAGTGATACTGCCATATAAATCCAGTGATACTGCCGTATAAATCCAGTGATACTGCCGTATATGTCCAGCGGTACTGCCGTATAAATCCAGTGATACTGCCGTATAAATCCAGTGATACTGCCGTATAAATCCAGTGATACTGCCGTATATGTCCAGCGGTACTGCCATATAAATCCAGTGATACTGCCGTATAAATCCAGTGATACTGCCATATATGTCCAGTGGTACTGCCGTATAAATTCAGTGATACTGCCGTATATATGTCCAGTGGTACTGGCGTATAAATCCAGTCCGGTGATACTGCCGTAAATATGTCCAGCGGTACTGCCGTATAAATCCAGTGATACTGTCGTATATGTCCAGCGGTACTGCCGTATAAATCCAGTGATACTGCTGTATATGTCCAGTGGTACTAGCGTATAAATCCAGTCCAGTGATACTGCCATATATGTCCAGCGGTACTGTCGTATAAATCCAGTGCTACTGCCGCATAAGTCCAGTGATACTGCCGTATAATACCAGTGGTACTGCCGTATAAATCCAGTCCAGCGGTGCTGCCATGTAAGTTCAGTTGTGCTGTCCTGTGCTGTATATTATTTACTCCAAATAAAGGGGTTATTAATATTTAATCCAAATAATTTTTACAGGGTTTGCCTTGTGTGGTGTAGAGGTACGCTCTCCTGTGCTGCATTTTGTTATATAACTCCAGAAAAATAATGGAGAACAAAAATTTGGAGGATAAAATAGGGAAAGATCAAGAACCACTTCCTCCTACTACTACTGCTGCTGCTGCTGATGTTGCCGCTGGGAGTTGATCGTCACCCCAGAGGGGAAGTCGGAAGACCACTTGTACTACTTCACCTAAGCAATTGACTGTCCCACAGTCCTTTGCGAGGAAGATGAAATATGACAGCAGTCACCCTGTTGCAAAGCGGATTACTGAGGCCAACTATGCTGGTGTTAGACGTGCATTCGGTATCTGCCATTAGTGCAGTGGGACTGCAGTGCCACTCCTAGATGGGCCAGGTGTTTGTGCCGCACACCTGTGTCGCTTAGCTTAGTCATACAGCTACCTCGGTGCAACCTTTTGGCCTAAAAACAATATTGTGAGGTGTTCAGAATAGAGTGGAAATAAATGTTATTGAGGTTAATAATACCGTAAGATCAAAATTACCCCCAAATTCTGTGATTTTAGCTGTTTTTAGTTTTTTTTCAAAAATCATCCAGATCCAAAACCAAAACACGAAAGGGTGGTTTTGGCAAAACCAATCCAGGTCCAAAACACGAGCATGGAACCAGAACCAAAACACAAAACACGAAAAAGCGTCCGCCGCACATCTCTAAATATATATATATATATATATATAGTGCCCCAAAGTCTGCCTATACAGTGAGGATTATTGCTTCGTTCTACCTGTCCAACAGCCAAGTGTCTCAGGAAATTACAGTAAAATGTTAAAGGCAAGGTTTCCGCCAACTCAGTAGAAGCTGCACTTAGTGACTTGATAGGAAATAGCCTGGAAGACACACAACTTCCACTTTGTGACATTCAAAGCCAACAATCAAGAAGCCAAGCACAAGTCATGCTGTAGCTGTAGGCACACAGCACGGTTTACATTTATTATGGTGAGAAAGTGAAATGACAATACTGAATAGCTTCAGGCTGTTGTGTGCATCCTCCTCAATTCTGTCGAAATGCATGAATTACTTGGAGTCGGAGCCTGTACATAACAAGAACTGATGTGATGACATATACCGTATTATATAATATATTTATATATATATATATATATATTTATTTATATACATATATATATATATATATATATATATATATACATATATATATATATATATATATATATATATATGTCTGTATTGGAAGACAATTATTACCAGCTTGGTGGTAAGGCTGAGATGATAAAAGTGTTAGAATGCCATAAAGCATTAATTAAATGAATTATATTAATGTTTTCTTGTTCTCTCTCCTGCACAGCTCTCAAATTCCCACAAGGTGGCGCTGTCCTCCATCAGTTACGTTGGTTGTTCCCTGTCCATCTTCTGCCTGGCAATTACACTGGTCACATTTGCTATACTGTCGTGAGTAATTTTTCACATTTTATTACTTTATTTTTTCCTTCATTCCCTGCTGAGCAAATATTACTGTTTAAAGAGTATCTGAGATTTATGTGTGTTCACATTTTGGACTAGCAGTGCACAATAACTTTAGCATTCTCTCAATCATAAATGCCATTAATTCTCACCAACCCTTTAATTAGATTTTGCCTATATATTTGTAACAGCTGGGTGGTTTTGCTCAAATTACTTTAATTTCCTGATCAGAGGAGTTTTCCGTTTGCTTTCATCACGTGTTCTCGAGCTGGCTTTTTATCAGCTGCCTTGATGAGAGAAAACACGTGCCATATTAAAGGAACCATTTTAAAATCTATTTTATGTCAGAAAGGCCTGAAAATCATTGCTGATCAAAAAACATCTGCACATTTATTTTGGTATTGGATATTGTAAGCACTCAAGCGCTACCCAGTGCATCAGCCTCATGCCTGCATCAGTCTTCTCTACAGTACATTGAATGCACTTGTTGCTATATGTTTAGCTTGTATTTGTATGTTTTTCATGTTTCACTTATACTTTTGGATTTTGGACTTATGTGTGTTCTCTTATAATTGTATTCATATGATTTATATTTGGGATTCATACGTGCATGATTTCTCATTATGCTTAATTTGTATTTGTGTCATTTGTCCAGCACTGTGGAGTTGGTGACACCTTACAAGTGAACAATAATGATTGTAAAACGTAATCACTGTATAGTTAGGCTTACCATACCATCCCTTGAAACTGGGACGCTAGGGTTACCACCTCATCCCTTTATATGTATAGATAGAGTGATAGAATACTCTAGTTCACAGGTTCTCAAACTCTGTCCTCAGGACCCCACACAGTGCATGTTTTCCAAGTCTCCTCACAGAATCACAAGTTAAATAATTAGCTCCACCTGCGGACCTTTTAAAATGTGTCAGTGAGTAATTAATACACCTGTGCACTTGCTGGGTTACCTGCAAAACATGCACTGTGTGGGGTCCTGAGGACCTAGTTTGAGAACCACTGCTCTAGTTCACAGGTTCTCAAACTCGGTCCTCAGGACCCCACACTGTGCATGTTTTGCAGGTCTCCTCACAGAATCGCAAGTGAAATAATTAGTTCCACCTGTGGACCTTTTAAAATGTGTCAGTGAGTAATTAATACACCTGTGAACCTGCTTGGTGACCTGCAAAACATGCATTGTGTGGGGTCCTGAGGACAGAGTTTGAGAACCACTGCTCTAGTTTAAAGAAAATGTTCCTATATTGTAGAACTTACCAGTATCACAATACCACTCCTTACGTTCTGCTTGCTTAGTGCAATAATGAGTGTTTATTCTGAATTCTAACTTTGTATTTTTCATACGTAACAGAATTTAAGATCCAGTAGATTTGATCATGATGATGTTCACTTGTCAGGTCATCTTGGGTTGGTAAATCCTATGTTAGCTTATGATGTAGCACAGTGGTTCTCAAACTCGGCCCTCAGGACCCCACACAGTGCATGTTTTGCAGGTAACCCAGTAGAAGCACAGGTGTATTAATTACTCACTGACACATTTTAAAAGGTCCACAGGTGGAGCTAATTATTTCACTTGTGATTCTGTGAGGAGTCTGCAAAACATGCACCGTGTGGGGTCCTGAGGACCGAGTTTGAGAACCTGTGATGTAGCACCTAGGGGTATATTTACTAAGCATGAGTTTTCAAATGGGGAAATGTTTCCCATAGCAACCAATGAGATTCTCATTCATCTAGTACCTTCTTGGAGATAATAGCTAGAATCTGATTGGTTGATATTATAATCATCTCCACTTTTGAAAACCCGCACTTTAGTAAATATACCACCTAGACCAGGCATTCCCAACCACGGTCCTCAAGGCACACTAACAGTGCAGGTTTTAGTGATATCCAGGCTTCAGCACAGGTGACTTAATTAGTAGCTCAGTTATTTTGATTTAACCATCTGTGCTGCAGCCTGGATATCACTAAACCCTGCACTGTTGGTATGCCTTGAGGACCGGGGTTGGGAATGCCTGACCTAGACTGTTATACTCCTTTCACACATGCAGTTAAATCCTGGGTTTTTGAATGTGAATATGCATCAACTCGGGATTTCTGCATGTGTGACTGCAAACTACCCGGGATTTATTCCTGGGTCCCTGAACCTGCTCTTTGTCAGGGCGGGGGCTGGGAATTTGCTGGCCTTTAGACCCAGAAACTTCCTGGCAGCATGTTTGAAAGAGGCTTTAGGCATAGATTAATGTATCCATCTCCAAAATGTCCCTGGAAATTCAGATGTTGCTGAGCATGTGTAATCATAGTTGCCATTATGCTGTCATGTATTATGTTTCATTGCTACAAGAATTAATCTGAGCCACACATACAATGTTTTGAAGACAAGATACTGAAAGGTGCTAAAATGACATCCCCATAGAAGTGTGTGCTTGTACTGTATAACCAGATTACACAGGTCATATGTAGTGGATAGCAGCCAATGAAAGGTGGTGTGCAGGGGGATAAGTAGCTGAGTACTTACAGTAGATGTGATCAGATTAGAGTCCTGACAGCTGTGTAAATGGACAGAATTTACATTTGGACAGATATCAGGAACCAGTAAAGAGGCTGGCAGAGGGATGCATGAATGAGAGGTGAGACTGTCAGCATAATGCAGAATGGATTGAATACATTAGGCCAGTGGTTCTCAAACTCGGTCCTCAGGACCCCACACAGTGCATGTTTTGCAGGTAACCCAGCAGGTGCACAGGTGTATTAATTACTCACTGACACATTTTAAAAGGTCCACAGGTGGAGCTAATTATTTCACTTGTTATTCTGTGAGACCTGCAAAACATGCACTGTGTGGGGTCCTGAGGACCGAGTTTGAGAACCTGTGCATTAGGCTAATAGCTTTTAGACAGAAGTAGTGGTAGTTTTCTGTGGCAGGCTAATTGTAATCAGTGTCAGGAGAGTTTGTGATTTGCATTGATACCCCTTTCAGACATGCAGCAAAATCCTAGATTTATGCACGTGAAAGCGCATTAACCCAGGATTACTGCATGTGTGAAAGGACACAACCCTGGAAAAGTCCTGGGTACCTGACCCAGCTCCCGACTAGGGTCACAGAGCTGAGACCTGGGAATTTGCTGGCTGCTAGACCTGGCAATCTCTCAGATCACATGTCTGAAAGGGGCATTACACACCTTGCATGTCATGGGAAGTGTATGCTGTTACTCTGTGCAGTGGATAATTACAAAGAAAGTACAAGTGATGGATTTTTGCTGATGTTCAAATAAGTTATCATATTCATTCAATTAATGTGTTGAGGGCAACACTATTTATCTGTTTTTAATGGATAAACATCAATTAAAGTGTAATTCCCAATTCACCCCCTACACACTAGATAGTTTTTCTTCCTCTCACCAGCAGCCAGAGGCGGATTGGCCATAGGGCTTACAGGGAAGATTCCCGGTGGGCCGACGCACCCGCCTTGAGGACATGTGGTCCTATTCATAGACATAATGAATAAGATGCCAAACAATTTGCATATATGAAAATGACTTTGCCACTTAGCCTGTGATTGCAGATGATCTAGTGCACAGGTTCTCAAACTCGGTCCTCAGGACCCCACACAGTGCATGATTTGCAGGTCTCCTGACAGAATTACAAGTGACATAATTAGCTCCACCTGTGGACCTTTTAAAATGTCTCAGGGAGTAATTAATACACCTGTGCACCTGCTGGGTTACCTGCAAAACATGCACTGTGTGGGGTCCTGAGGACCGAGTTTGAGAACCACTGATCTAGTGCACAGGTTCTCAAACTCGGTCCTCAGGACCCCACACGGTGCATGTTTTGCAGGTCTCCTCACAGATTCGCAAGTGAAATAATTAGCTCCACCTGTGGACCTTTTAAAATGTGTCAGTGAGTAATTAATACACCTGTGCACTTGCTGGGTTACCTGCAAAATATGCACTGTGTGGGGTCCTGAGGACCGAGTTTGAGAACCCCTGATCTAGTGTATGCTCTGTCTGCCTGCTTGGCTGACATATAAGATTGAGTGGATAGTGATTGGGATATGGTTGGTGTAATAAGCAAGAAAATATATCTTTCTAAAGAATTATATAGTTTCCTAAATTCTAAAGGTGTATCATATAATGTGCTTATAATATTTAATTTAATTTCCTTTTAACTTCCCCCTTGATGCTAGACATGCCCACTGTCTGGAAAGTCTTGGGGGGAGGGAGCTGCTGCCATGGCTAGACCTTACATCTCTGGTGCTGCCCAAGTGGGGCCACTAGTACAAATTTTTCCAGGGCCGCTTTTTGTTCCCAATCCGCACCTGCCAGCAGCCTAATGCAGCAGGCAACCGGTTAAAATTTTATGCATGCACATATGTGGCTATATGCCCCCATAATACATCAGAAATCGATTGGAGCAATTTGCTGTTTAGTAGATGATTGTGCACATAATTCTGCAATGTATGAGGTTCACGGATTGCGCATTCAGACCAAAAATCGATTGTGATTGTTAAATCAGGTTGTCCAATATGTTGGATGTCACAGATCAATTTGGGCTGTAGATTGCTAGTGCAGTTGCAAACTCTGGATTTTTAAAGGGGGTTTTCCATATGCTTGGGTGAAGAGTTTTTTTTTTTTTTTTTTGCAGCCACTGTGTCTCCCCCAGTGTTGTCTCCCAGCCACTGTGTCACCCTCTCACCGCTCGTGTTCTCTCCCTGCCACTGTGTCACCCCCCTATGTGTTCTCTCCCAGTCACTGTGTCACAATCCTACCTCTATGTCCCAACCACTGGTTCACCCCTCACTCTGTGTCCCAGCCACTGTGTCACCCCCCCTCATTTTTTCATCCTTGTCACTTAATCACAATTCCTCCTGTGTCCTGTCCCAGCCCCATCAGTTTTCTCTCCCCCCTACCCCCTGTTGCATGCAGCTTCCCCATAAATCTGCTGTGCTTACCTGATCCAACAGCAGATGCGACCCCTTCAGAGTGTGTGGTGAGCCTGTCCCATCGCAAGTCTCCTGCTAAATCCGCCTCCGTGCCGCTTTAGTCAGTCTTCCTCCGCACGCATGCAGTGTGGAAGTTATTCCCGTGGCTGGCAGACAGCTTCCCTCACTGACCCAACCCCTATGCTATTGGCTGCTTAGCCTCCTGCTCTGCCCCTACACAGTCACATGCTCGCTAATTCCAGCCTTGACTGACTGCCCGGTCGGAGCTCTGGCTCACAAACCCCCCCCCCCCCAAAAAAAAAAAAAAAAAACAGCAGACGGTGGTGCTGTGGCGATGGATTGGCGGCTGGGTTTTCCAGTAGTGTGTGACCAACAATCAGCAGATTTGCAGACCATTTCTAGTAAACTGATGAGCTTTTCAAGACTGGAATATCTATATTTTCTGTAAATCACTGACAAATATCTGCAATGTATGGGCACAGATTTGTGGATTGGGGAATCTTTAAATCTGGGGAAAAAAATATTAGAATCTACAGATTGTTTCTTTGTGATTGCTGATGTATGGGGACCTTTAGTCATCTGACCAGGTGGATATCCAGAAAAGCCTTTCCAGCTTCCCTGGTCCGTATTGCTGGGTAATGCTAACACCATCCTGATATATGATTAACTTGGAGACAAAACCTAAGGTGTTTGCTGATTGGTAAAATGAGGATGGTGGCAAAAACTGAGGTACTACAGGAGATAACTAACTTCTCCAAGGTTAACCTCCTATTTAATTGTAAGAAGCACAGACAGAGCCTTTCTCTGACATGCATTTGGAATATAAACTTTAATATTATATACAGTGCACCCGGAAAGTTTTCACAGCGCTTCACTTTTTACACATTTTGTTATGTTACAGCCTTATTCCACAATGAAATAAATTAATTTTTTCCCTCAAAATTTTACATATAATACCCCATAATGACAGTGAAAAAAGTATTTTGAGATTTTGCAAATTTATTAAAAATAAGAAATCACATGTACATAAGTATTTACAGAATTTGCTCAATACTTTGTTGATGTACTTTTGGCATCAATTACAGCCTCACGTCTTTTTGAATATGATGCCACAAGCTTGGCACACCTATCTTTGGGCAGTTTCACCCATTCCTCTTTACAGCACCTCTCAAGCTCCATCAGGTTGGATGGGAAGCGTCGGTGCACAGCCATTTTCAAATCTCTCCAGAGATGTTCAATCGGATTCAAGTCTGGGCTCTGGCTGGGCCACTCAAGGACATTCACAGAGTTGTCCTGAAGCAACTCTTTGGATATCTTGGCTGTGTGCTTAGGGTTGTTGTCCTGCTGAAAGATGAACTGTCACCCCAGTCTGAGGTCAAGAGCGCTCTGGAGACTGTTTTCATTCAGGATGTTTCTGTACAATGCTGGCATTCATCTTTCCCTCTATCAGGACTAGTCTCCCAGTTTCTGCCATTGAAAGCATCCCCACAGCATGATTCTGCCACCACCATGCTTCACTGTAGGGATGGTATTTGCCTGGTGATGAGCGGTGCCTGGTTTCCTCCAAACATGACGCCTGGCATTCACGCCAAAGAGTTCAATCTTTCTCTCATAAGACCAGAGAATTTTGTTTCTCATGGTCTGAGAGTCGTTCAGATGCATTTTGGCAAACTCCAGGTGGGCTGCCATGTGCTTTTTACTAAGGAGTGGCTTCCGTCTGCCCACTCTACCATATAGGCCTGATTGGTGGATTGCTGCAGAGATGGTTGTCCTTATGGAAGGTTCTCCTCTCTCCACAGAGCAATGCTGTAGCTCTGACAGAGTGACCATTGGGTTTTTGGTAGAGATGAGCGCCTGAAATTTTTCGGGTTTTGTGTTTTGGTTTTGGGTTCGGTTCCGCGGCCGTGTTTTGGGTTCGAACGCGTTTTGGCAAAACCTCACCGAATTTTTTTTGTCGGATTCGGGTGTGTTTTGGATTCGGGTGTTTTTTTCAAAAAACACTAAAAAACAGCTTAAATCATAGAATTTGGGGGTCATTTTGATCCCAAAGTATTATTAACCTCAAAAACCATAATTTACACTCATTTTCAGTCTATTCTGAATACCTCACACCTCACAATATTATTTTTAGTCCTAAAATTTGCACCGAGGTCGCTGTGTGAGTAAGATAAGCGACCCTAGTGGCCGACACAAACACCGGGCCCATCTAGGAGTGGCACTGCAGTGTCACGCAGGATGTCCCTTCCAAAAAACCCTCCCCAAACAGCACATGACGCAAAGAAAAAAAGAGGCGCAATGAGGTAGCTGTGTGAGTAAGATTAGCGACCCTAGTGGCCGACACAAACACCGGGCCCATCTAGGAGTGGCACTGCAGTGTCACGCAGGATGGCCCTTCCAAAAAACCCTCCCCAAACAGCACATGACGCAAAGAAAAAAAGAGGCGCAATGAGGTAGCTGTGTGAGTAAGATTAGCGACCCTAGTGGCCGACACAAACACCGGGCCCATCTAGGAGTGGCACTGCAGTGTCACGCAGGATGGCCCTTCCAAAAAACCCTCCCCAAACAGCACATGACGCAAAGAAAAAAAGAGGCGCAATGAGGTAGCTGTGTGAGTAAGATTAGCGACCCTAGTGGCCGACACAAACACCGGGCCCATCTAGGAGTGGCACTGCAGTGTCACGCAGGATGGCCCTTCCAAAAAACCCTCCCCAAACAGCACATGACGCAAAGAAAAAAAGAGGCGCAATGAGGTAGCTGTGTGAGTAAGATTAGCGACCCTAGTGGCCGACACAAACACCGGGCCCATCTAGGAGTGGCACTGCAGTGTCACGCAGGATGTCCCTTCCAAAAAACCCTCCCCAAACAGCACATGACGCAAAGAAAAAAAGAGGCGCAATGAGGTAGCTGACTGTGTGAGTAAGATTAGCGACCCTAGTGGCCGACACAAACACCGGGCCCATCTAGGAGTGGCACTGCAGTGTCACGCAGGATGTCCCTTCCAAAAAAACCCTCCCCAATCAGCACATGATGCAAAGAAAAAGAAAAGAAAAAAGAGGTGCAAGATGGAATTGTCCTTGGGCCCTCCCACCCACCCTTATGTTGTATAAACAAAACAGGACATGCACACTTTAACCAACCCATCATTTCAGTGACAGGGTCTGCCACACGACTGTGACTGATATGACGGGTTGGTTTGGACCCCCCCCAAAAAAGAAGCAATTAATCTCTCCTTGCACAAACTGGCTCTACAGAGGCAAGATGTCCACCTCATCTTCACCCTCCGATATATCACCGTGTACATCCCCCTCCTCACAGATTATCAATTCGTCCCCACTGGAATCCACCATCTCAGCTCCCTGTGTACTTTGTGGAGGCAATTGCTGCTGGTCAATGTCTCCGCGGAGGAATTGATTATAATTCATTTTAATGAACATCATCTTCTCCACATTTTCTGGATGTAACCTCGTACGCCGATTGCTGACAAGGTGAGCGGCGGCACTAAACACTCTTTCGGAGTACACACTTGTGGGAGGGCAACTTAGGTAGAATAAAGCCAGTTTGTGCAAGGGCCTCCAAATTGCCTCTTTTTCCTGCCAGTATAAGTACGGACTGTGTGACGTGCCTACTTGGATGCGGTCACTCATATAATCCTCCACCATTCTATCAATGTTGAGAGAATCATATGCAGTGACAGTAGACGACATGTCCGTAATCGTTGTCAGGTCCTTCAGTCCGGACCAGATGTCAGCATCAGCAGTCGCTCCAGACTGCCCTGCATCACCGCCAGCGGGTGGGCTCGGAATTCTGAGCCTTTTCCTCGCACCCCCAGTTGCGGGAGAATGTGAAGGAGGAGATGTTGACAGGTCGCGTTCCGCTTGACTTGACAATTTTGTCACCAGCAGGTCTTTCAACCCCAGCAGACCTGTGTCTGCCGGAAAGAGAGATCCAAGGTAGGCTTTAAATCTAGGATCGAGCACGGTGGCCAAAATGTAGTGCTCTGATTTCAACAGATTGACCACCCGTGAATCCTTGTTAAGCGAATTAAGGGCTGCATCCACAAGTCCCACATGCCTAGCGGAATCGCTCCCTTTTAGCTCCTTCTTCAATGCCTCCAGCTTCTTCTGCAAAAGCCTGATGAGGGGAATGACCTGACTCAGGCTGGCAGTGTCTGAACTGACTTCACGTGTGGCAAGTTCAAAGGGCATCAGAACCTTGCACAACGTTGAAATCATTCTCCACTGCACTTGAGACAGGTGCATTCCATCTCCTATATCGTGCTCAATTGTATAGGCTTGAATGGCCTTTTGCTGCTCCTCCAACCTCTGAAGCATATAGAGGGTTGAATTCCACCTCGTTACCACTTCTTGCTTCAGATGATGGCAGGGCAGGTTCAGTAGTTTTTGGTGGTGCTCCAGTCTTCTGTACGTGGTGCCTGTACGCCGAAAGTGTCCCGCAATTTTTCTGGCCACCGACAGCATCTCTTGCACGCCCCTGTCGTTTTTTAAAAAATTCTGCACCACCAAATTCAAGGTATGTGCAAAACATGGGACGTGCTGGAATTTGCCCATATTTAATGCACACACAATATTGCTGGCGTTGTCCGATGCCACAAATCCACAGGAGAGTCCAATTGGGGTAAGCCATTCCGCGATGATCTTCCTCAGTTGCCGTAAGAGGTTTTCAGCTGTGTGCGTATTCTGGAAAGCGGTGATACAAAGCGTAGCCTGCCTAGGAAAGAGTTGGCGTTTGCGAGATGCTGCTACTGGTGCCGCCGCTGCTGTTCTTGCGGCGGGAGTCCATACATCTACCCAGTGGGCTGTCACAGTCATATAGTCCTGACCCTGCCCTGCTCCACTTGTCCACATGTCCGTGGTTAAGTGGACATTGGGTACAACTGCATTTTTTAGGAGACTGGTGAGTCTTTTTCTGACGTCCGTGTACATTCTCGGTATCGCCTGCCTAGAGAAGTGGAACCTAGATGGTATTTGGTAACGGGGGCACACTGCCTCAATAAATTGTCTAGTTCCCTGTGAACTAACGGCGGATACCGGACGCACGTCTAACACCAACATAGTTGTCAAGGACTCAGTTATCCGCTTTGCAGTAGGATGACTGCTGTGATATTTCATCTTCCTCGCAAAGGACTGTTGAACAGTCAATTGCTTACTGGAAGTAGTACAAGTGGGCTTACGACTTCCCCTCTGGGATGACCATCGACTCCCAGCGGCAACAACAGCAGCGCCAGCAGCAGTAGGCGTTACACGCAAGGATGCATCGGAGGAATCCCAGGCAGGAGAGGACTCGTCAGACTTGCCAGTGACATGGCCTGCAGGACTATTGGCATTCCTGGGGAAGGAGGAAATTGACACTGAGGGAGTTGGTGGGGTGGTTTGCGTGAGCTTGGTTACAAGAGGAAGGGATTTACTGGTCAGTGGACTGCTTCCGCTGTCACCCAAAGTTTTTGAACTTGTCACTGACTTATTATGAATGCGCTGCAGGTGACGTATAAGGGAGGATGTTCCGAGGTGGTTAACGTCCTTACCCCTACTTATTACAGCTTGACAAAGGGAACACACGGCTTGACACCTGTTGTCCGCATTTCTGGTGAAATACCTCCACACCGAAGAGCTGATTTTTTTGGTATTTTCACCTGGCATGTCAACGGCCATATTCCTCCCACGGACAACAGGTGTCTCCCCGGGTGCCTGACTTAAACAAACCACCTCACCATCAGAATCCTCCTGGTCAATTTCCTCCCCAGCGCCAGCAACACCCATATCCTCCTCATCCTGGTGTACTTCAACACTGACATCTTCAATCTGACTATCAGGAACTGGACTGCGGGTGCTCCTTCCAGCACTTGCAGGGGGCGTGCAAATGGTGGAAGGCGCATGCTCTTCACGTCCAGTGTTGGGAAGGTCAGGCATCGCAACCGACACAATTGGACTCTCCTTGTGGATTTGGGATTTCAAAGAACGCACAGTTCTTTGCGGTGCTTTTGCCAGCTTGAGTCTTTTCAGTTTTCTAGCGAGAGGCTGAGTGCTTCCATCCTCATGTGAAGCTGAACCACTAGCCATGAACATAGGCCAGGGCCTCAGCCGTTCCTTGCCACTCCGTGTGGTAAATGGCATATTGGCAAGTTTACGCTTCTCCTCCGACAATTTTATTTTAGGTTATTTTAGGTCCTTTTTTTACTGATATTTGGTGTTTTGGTTTAGACATGCTCTGTACTATGCCATTGGGCATCGGCCTTGGCAGACGACGTTGCTGGCATTTCATCGTCTCGGCCATGACTAGTGGCAGCAGCTTCAGCACGAGGTGGAAGTGGATCTTGATCTTTCCCTAATTTTGGAACCTCAACATTTTTGTTCTCCATATTTTAATAGGCACAACTAAAAGGCACCTCAGGTAAACAATGGAGATGGATGGATTGGATACTAGTATACAATTATGGACGGGCTGCCGAGTGCCGACACAGAGGTAGCCACAGCCGTGAACTACCGCACTGTACTGTGTCTGCTGCTAATATATAGACTGGTTGATAAAGAGATAGTATACTCGTAACTAGTATGTATGTATAAAGAAAGAAAAAAAAACCACGGTTAGGTGGTATATACAATTATGGACGGGCTGCCGAGTGCCGACACAGAGGTAGCCACAGCCGTGAACTACCGCACTGTACTGTGTCTGCTGCTAATATATAGACTGGTTGATAAAGAGATAGTATACTCGTAACTAGTATGTATGTATAAAGAAAGAAAAAAAAAACACGGTTAGGTGGTATATACAATTATGGACGGGCTGCCGAGTGCCGACACAGAGGTAGCCACAGCCGTGAACTACCGCACTGTACTGTGTCTGCTGCTAATATATAGACTGGTTGATAAAGAGATAGTATACTCGTAACTAGTATGTATGTATAAAGAAAGAAAAAAAAACCACGGTTAGGTGGTATATACAATTATGGACTGGCTGCCGAGTGCCGACACAGAGGTAGCCACAGCCGTGAACTACCGCACTGTACTGTGTCTGCTGCTAATATATAGACTGGTTGATAAAGAGATAGTATACTCGTAACTAGTATGTATGTATAAAGAAAGAAAAAAAAACCACGGTTAGGTGGTATATACAATTATGGACGGGCTGCCGAGTGCCGACACAGAGGTAGCCACAGCCGTGAACTACCGCACTGTACTGTGTCTGCTGCTAATATATAGACTGGTTGATAAAGAGATAGTATACTCGTAACTAGTATGTATGTATAAAGAAAGAAAAAAAAACCACGGTTAGGTGGTATATACAATTATGGACGGGCTGCCGAGTGCCGACACAGAGGTAGCCACAGCCGTGAACTACCGCACTGTACTGTGTCTGCTGCTAATATATAGACTGGTTGATAAAGAGATAGTATACTCGTAACTAGTATGTATGTATAAAGAAAGAAAAAAAAACCACGGTTAGGTGGTATATACAATTATGGACGGGCTGCCGAGTGCCGACACAGAGGTAGCCACAGCCGTGAACTACCGCACTGTACTGTGTCTGCTGCTAATATATAGACTGGTTGATAAAGAGATAGTATACTCGTAACTAGTATGTATGTATAAAGAAAGAAAAAAAAACCACGGTTAGGTGGTATATACAATTATGGACGGGCTGCCGAGTGCCGACACAGAGGTAGCCACAGCCGTGAACTACCGCACTGTACTGTGTCTGCTGCTAATATATAGACTGGTTGATAAAGAGATAGTATACTCGTAACTAGTATGTATGTATAAAGAAAGAAAAAAAAACCACGGTTAGGTGGTATATACAATTATGGACGGGCTGCCGAGTGCCGACACAGAGGTAGCCACAGCCGTGAACTACCGCACTGTACTGTGTCTGCTGCTAATATATAGACTGGTTGATAAAGAGATAGTATACTCTGACAATGCTAAATTCCCTTGTCGTATAAACAACCCTTTATGAAGCTAAGAACACTGTACGCTGTTTACTTAAGAAGTACCGTAATGGTACGCTAGTTGCGTAACGATCGCTCAGCCGTAGGCGAGACGCTCAAGCGTCACGTTCGCTCACGGCCCAGCAATCACAGGACACGTTATTGGCTATGACTAGAGTAATGATTCGCTATGGCGTAGCTTACGCTCGAGACCACGAGGAGGTCACCAGCGGTGCAGACGCTCACAACGCTATACCTTAATGTTTAAACCTTATACCAAAGAAATACACAGAATACCTTAATGTGAGTACAGGGTGTAAGTGCAACCTTGTGTAACCTGACTAACTACAAAGCTGCTTGAGCGTCACCGACGCTCAAGTGAACACTTAACGCTATAGAAAACACACAGATACTGGTTTAGGTTCCAAAGCCTATTAACTGTATTATATCTAATATACTTGTAAAAGGGGATAACAGTACAAATGATACACTACAATATAACAGAGACTTCCTAACCACAGAACTAAAATACAAAAAGACAATACTACTCTGACCTAAATGAAATACAATACAATACTATAATACTATGGGAGATATAAGAGAAAAGAGGAGAGAGAGGGAGAGAGAGAGAGAGAGAGAGAGATAGAGAGAAATTGGCTCACAGAAAGACAATGATTACGGAGAGAAACTTACGCACAAGGGGAAACGATCGCATGCGCCTGGACATCCAGCACCCGATTTTCAGCAATGAGAACCGTTGAAGAGTGAGAGCTGGATGTGGTCGGCCTGCCTATTTATGCCCCACACACAATGCAATCTCCTGGTCCTACAATCCCATTGTCCATTGGCCGAAGGAATTCGGCCCTGCATCATAACAAAAGGTCATAGGGTGATTCATACAGGTGGGCTGTGACGATTTCCAACAGCTCAGGTGGGTGGGAAACTGGGTTTCCCGCCGCATACCTGAGTATGTGTAAATAATAGAAATGGACATAAACTTCTTATGTCCATAACTATTCGCACGAGCGATTAATACGCTCCAAACCAACACCGGAATTTTGCTAATTAAATACTCTTCCGATGGGTACCAAACACTGCTGTATGATTCCTGTTAGACCCTTCGTACGATATAAAGAGGGATTCCTCAGCTCTGGGACATTGTATTTTAACCAAACTTTCAGAATCTATCAAAGGGACCATGATCTATAAACTACATTAATTGTGAACATTTGTAACGAATGAGTCGCACGCTACGACTACATAAACTCTACCGTAAATACGCATACCGCGCCTGCGAGTGCACGCTATTGCGGGTATGCGCCTCCACGGGAGAGCGCACGCATGCGCAGCACGGACCAGTGTGCGGTGCAAATATGGCAACGTGCATAGAGACATTTTTCTGACTTTGACAGTCCACCCTTTGGCAGTCAATAATAACTGCCACAAAACATTTAAGGAGAAAAATGCAAGTCAGGGGTTAATTGATTTCCATGGTTGGGTAAGGGAGGAGAGAGGAGAAGGTGTGAAGAGGGTATGACCTAGTGAGATAGCAGAAGCATGTGTGTATGAATCCATGTTTGGGGGGTCATGTATCATCGTGCCGTACGTGTTGTAAATCAAGCTTCGAGGTATTGCGAAGTATACATTTGAATTCCTTCTTATCCTGTGGTACAGGTCTGTGGATGGGCTGTCAAACTTTACCGAGCTCTTTTCGGATTTTGAACAAAATGGGGAGCACATTTTAGTTGATGATACATGAATGGGGGAGGTATGTGGTTGCTGATATCTGTGCCTGTATTCCCTATCGTCTATGTGTGTCATTACCTGAGGGTTGTAGAGATGAAGATAAAGAACACTTATGGAAAATGCAATGATATTCTATGTCAGGGAAATGTACATCTGTCGTCGAAGTTGTGTTCGGTATCTGTTGAGAGTCGTCTTCTTTGCGCTGTATTGCTCCTTGGGCATGAGCAAATAGCTTTGTCTGAGCCATCAGATTTACAAAAAATGTTGGGCTAGCGTGAGTTTAAAAGTACTAGGGAAACTGGGGATCCATGGCAAAGTTCATCAAGTGTCCATATTTAAAGTTGTCAAATCTTCTTCTTTGGTCAATCCGTTGTCTGTATACATCTCGTCTCGTCAGCTTCCTCGTCCAAGGGGGTCTTTGTATCTTGGAGAAAAAGCAGAAAAACAGGTGAAAGAAACGGACCGTATAATCGCATTTTCATCACATCCTGGTTTCTATCATTGGGTCATAAATCAAATCCAGGTTAATTACGGTTTCCTCACTCCTCAAGCTCATCACTTTTGTACTTTGTTTGCACCTCATTAAAGCCTGCCCGCATCTAAATATCAATCCAATCGATATAACGATACCCAAGATACATAGTAGAAACTTTCCAACATCCATTATGACTCCTTGAGCCCAGTCTCCCAAACCGGAGAACCAATTTCGCGGGTTCAACCATGACACCCAACCAGTCAGCTCATTACCTACAGCAGCAAGGGTGAGATTGTGTTTTCGACGAAATTCCCACTTCAATTGGAGAATATCGTCCATCTTTTGGTCTATGACCTCTACCGGATCCTCGGTGCTATTCGTGATATACGTGCAACACTTTATGCCGTACTGTGTTGCCAATGTAACACAATATCCGCCTGTTACTGCTGTAAGATAATTAAGAACCATCCTATGCTGAACTAGTTCTGTTTTGTAAGCTTGAAGTTCTCTTCCAGTGTATCTAAACGTGTCATCATACATTTCAGTGATATTATCTAACAAATTGGCGAGTGCGGAAATGTATCTATAATTCATCACTCCTCGAGCGGTACGAGTGAAATCTAACGCTACCAGAACCTGAATCCCGGTGGATTCATGGATAAGATCAGAGGCCGGATGCTCTAACCTTTCTGACAGTTGTCTTTTAACTCGGTGCTCGTAATGAGTGTGAGTATAAGGAGCTTGGGCACCACGGTGTATGTCCTTCATTTTGTCATGTGTTACAGTCATCACTTCAGGCAATACCTTTCCAATATAACACAATCCTTCAGAGTTTGGGGCAAGCCACTTGTACGCCTTTCTCCCGCATATGAAATATGCATCATCGGGGAGAACATAAGGGACGGAGAAGGACATGGCCATGTTACAAACCTTCCAGGTGAAATCTCCTGACCCTAATTCTTCCATCTGCTTAATGCACGTATCAGTTTGTATGATATGTGCACAGTATCCTGGTGATACCTCTCCAACTCTAGTAATCCTATTTCCTAAGGTATATCGATACCGGAAAGATTTTCCTCTACTGGCTATGTGGCGTACCAGCTCTGTATCTGTAGGCATTCTATCTGCTCTGTGTGAAAAGGTCATGGTAAGGTTGCTCCATGACACTTCCCAATTTCCCGGTTTTCTGGGATTGGAGATGTTAAAACATAAGAGGGACCTATCCACATGGTATTGGTGGAGCTTCAAACTAGGAGGGCTGGAGATGTTAAACCTCCGGTCCACCGGTCTCCCACCACTTAGCTCAAGTACCTCCCCTAACGTTAAAGGAAATGGTACTAGCCCTGATTTACTGTGACCCTGAGGTACTTGAGAGCATACCCAACAATCTGTTTGGTTTAACACGTTACCCACTAGAGAGTGATAGTCACTCAATGGATGCCGGTCCATATGGATATTAAAACTAGATTGGCATTTCTTTATGCATCCATCTTCAACCAGATTATCACAGAGCCTACAGATACAATTCTCTTCAGCTAACAATCCATCACAATTTCTTCTATCGGATCGTTTTCTGATACTCGCCTTTGCTTGTTGGTTTGGTTGATCTTGGAAAACTACGCCTCCATCATCATAATCGGAACCCATTCCAGAACCTCTCTCGACCTCTATGGTACTCTCGCCGGAACAGACTGCTCTGGTCAACATCATGGTTAACATCAAAATCCGGATCACAGTCTCTTGGGGCAAGTCCATCTTTGAGGAAAAAATAGAGAAGAATGAGAAGGGGGAAAAAGAAATCTTAAGGGAGAGGGGCTGGGAAGTGGAGAAAAACAATAAAAGGGAGAAGGGAGTCGACAACTGCTTTCGGTCTTCAAGGCTCAGGTGCCGCCTCAGTCCTCCTGGAACAGACACTCCAGTGATACAACCTCTACCGTCTGTTCCTTATCACGGGACTTCTCTGGATCGGCAACCTTTTTGCAGTGGGATGAATGGACCCAAGTCTCTCTCTCAGCAACCTTCAATGCTGTGGTGCTAGTCAATAAGACCTGGTATGGTCCTTCCCATCTATCAATAAGACAACCTGAGCGTAGAAAATTTCGTATCATTACATAATCCCCAGGTTCAATGTCATGACAATTACTATCTGGTAAATCAGGAATCACCAACTTCAGATTATCATTTTGATTCCTCAACTGTTTACTCATGTTAATCAAGTATTTTACAGTTACTTCATTGTTATATTTCAAATCATCCTGAGGGTTAATCATGACATGCGGTTGTCGACCAAACAGAATTTCAAAAGGGGACAGGTTAAGAGGGGACCTGGGAGTGGTTCTGATGCTATACAAAACAATGGGTAAAGCTTCTGGCCACGTCAATCCTGTCTCTGCCATTACTTTACTCAATTTATTTTTAATAGTGCTGTTCACTCTTTCGACCTTCGCACTCGCCTGTGGACGGTACGGAGTGTGCAGCTTACTATCAATTCCCATCAACTTACACATTCCTTGAAAGACATCACCTGTAAAATGGGTACCCCTATCACTTTCAATGATTCTAGGGATACCATATCTACATACAAATTCCTGCACAATTTTCTTAGCTGTAAACATAGCGGTATTTGTAGCTGCTGGAAAAGCTTCGACCCAATTCGAGAAAACATCCATACAGACAAGTACATATTTCAAATTTCTACATGGGGGTAATTGAATGAAGTCAATTTGTATTACCTGGAAAGGGCCGCCGGCAGGTGGGATATGGGATGGTTCTGTAGGTATTGCTTTTCCAATATTCTTTCTCAGACAGGTAAGGCATGACATTGCTCTTTTACCCGCATGAGAGGAGAATCCTGGGGCGCACCAGTATGCTCTTACCAATTTGCACATCCCCTCCTTGCCTAGATGAGTCAGCCCGTGAGCTGCTTCAGCCAGACATGGAAGGTATGCCCTGGGGGCCACTGGTTTACCATGTCCATCCGTCCAGAGCCCTGAGGACTCCTGGCCATATCCCTTTGCCTTCCAGACTGCTCTTTCCTGTGTGGAACACAAATTCTGCATCTCACACAACTTCTGTGTGTTGATGGTATTAAATACCATCAGTTGTGTGGTGTCTGTCTGTATGGGGGTAGCAGCTGCAAGCTTTGCGGCTTCGTCTGCTCGGCTGTTACCAAGGGATACTGGGTCTTGGCTATATGTATGTGCTTTACATTTGATAACAGCCACTCTATCGGGTTCCTGTATCGCTGTTAGAAGCCTTTTTATGTGAGCTGCATGCGCTATCGGTGTACCAGCTGCCGTCATGAAATTTCTGAGACGCCATAGCGCTCCGAAATCATGTACTACCCCGAACGCGTATCTAGAATCGGTGTAGATATTGGCAGACTTACCCTTAGCCAATTCACATGCTCTGGTTAGGGCGACCAGTTCAGCAACCTGGGCTGAGTGAGGTGGGCCTAGCGGTTCCGCTTCTATGGTGTCTTGGTCATCTACGACTGCGTATCCAGTACACAAGTCTCCCGAGTCTGACTGTCTGTGACAACTACCGTCCGTGTAGAACGTGAGTTCTGCATCTTCCAGTGGATTGTCACTGATGTCAGGCCTTGCGGTAAAATTTTGGGTCAAATATTCCATACAATCATGTGTATCTTCCTTTGCATTAAATCCTCCTTCCCCATCACTCTCACCTTCCACCCTTTGTGTCTGACCAGGCACACCTGGGAGAAATGTTGCAGGGTTTAATGCACTGCATCTTCTTATGGTGATGTTTACGGGGGCCATTAATGCCAATTCCCATCTTGTAAACCTTGCTGATGAGACGTGTCTGGTTTGGGCAGAATTCAATAAGGCAGATACCGCATGCGGTGTATGGATTGTGAGGTTGTGGCCTAGCACGACATCTTCGCTTTTTGTCACTAGCAATGCTATCGCCGCAACGCTACGCAAGCATGTGGGGAGGGATCGCGCTACCGTATCTAGCTGAGCGCTGTAGTATGCAATTGGCCTGCTGGCATCACCGTGTTTTTGTGTTAGTACACCTGCTGCGCACCCAGCACTTTCTGTTCCGTATAGTTCAAAGGGTTTCCCATAGTCTGGCATACCTAGTGCTGGTGCCTGCGTTAGACACTGTTTGAGTCTCTCAAATGCTGTTTCGGATTCGTCTGTATGCGAAATCCGATCAGGTTTGTTTGAGGAGACCATTTCCTGCAAAGGTAGCGCCAATATGGAAAACCCTGGGATCCAATTACGGCAATACCCACACATTCCTAAAAACGTCCTGATCTGTTGCTGGGTTTGTGGCAGTGTCATGTCTCTAATGGCTTGGATTCTATCAGCGGTCAGGTGTCTCAGTCCTTGTGTTAGACAGTGTCCCAAATATTTTACCTTAGCTTGGCATAATTGCAACTTGTCTTTGGAAACCTTGTGACCTGTGTCTGAAAGATGAAACAGGAGCTGTTTCGTATCCTTCAGAGATGCTTCCAGTGAATCTGAACACAGTAATAAATCGTCCACATACTGTATCAATACTGATCCACTGTCTGGTTGGAAAGACTGTAAACAATCATGCAAAGCCTGAGAAAATATACTTGGACTGTCTATGAAACCTTGGGGTAACCGAGTCCACGTGTATTGGACTCCTCTGTATGTGAATGCAAACAAATATTGGCTGTCAGGGTGCAGAGGTACCGAAAAGAAAGCGGAGCAGAGGTCAATAACAGTGAAAAATTTGGCAGTGGGAGGAATTTGCATTAGGATGACAGCTGGATTAGGCACTACGGGGAACTGACTCTCAACTATTTTGTTAATCCCCCTTAGATCCTGCACTAGCCTGTAACCCCTCCCCCCACTCTTTTTAACAGGGAAGATGGGACTATTTGCGGTGCTGGACGTTCTTACTAGAATGCCCTGTTGTAGCAAGCGCTCTATTACGGGAAAAACTCCTAGCTCCACCTCTGGCTTCAGAGGATACTGTGGGATTTTTGGAGCTATCCTACCATCTTTTACTTGCACAACTACTGGAGCTACGTTTGCCATTAATCCAGTGTCCTGTCCATCTTTTGTCCAAAGCGACTCTGGTATCTGAGATGTCATCTCTTCTACTTGGGATGGATTCCTATTTGTCATAATGGAATGTGACATTAATTTTGATGGGGAGTCTAGCATGTCTCGTACTTCCTGAGCGTGATTCTCAGGAATGTCCAAGAATACACCTTCAGGAGTACAATAAATGACGCAACCCATTTTACATAGTAAGTCTCTTCCCAGGAGATTAGTTGGTGCAGATGCAGCCAGCAAAAAGGAATGCTTGGTATGCAAAGGCCCTATTGTAATCTCGGCTGGTTTGCTAACAGGGTAGTGCTGGACTACTCCTGTTACTCCCATGGCTGGAATTGTCCTACCAGTGGTTCTCATGCCCACTGTCGAATTTATCACTGACTTGGCCGCCCCTGTGTCTACAAGAAAGTTTAAAGTTTTACCAGCCACATTGATTGCAATTTCTGGTTCGCTTCCAAGACTGGCAATCAACTTAACTGGCTGCAGATTACAGGTATGGCCATACCCCTATTGGGTATGCTGACCTCCCTGAATCCCATTGGCAGCAACTACTTGTGGGGGAGTTAGCTGGGAACTACCAGAGGCATGCCAATCTCTGTTCGGGGGATATCTTTTTGTTTCCCCTGTATGTGGCTCAAAACTCCGCCTCTGTGGACCCTGCTCCCAATGTCGTGTGTTGTGTTGTTGTCTAGGGGGTTGAAAAGATCTTTGTACATTCTTTGTTCTACATTCTCGTGCATAGTGTCCCGGTCTGTTACAAGAAAAACATGTTATTACACTTGCCTTACCCACAGGATTCGGTGGTACATACGCAGGCTGCCTTGTGGTCAGCGCCTGTATACTTACGGACATCAACTTATCACTTTGCGACTCTCTGTGCCTAGTGATGTTTCTGTCGTGATCAATAGCAGCCTCTCTCAAGCCGGACACTGACAGACCTCGCCAGCATGGTTGCGTGGTCTGAACCCTAGTCTTTAATGTTTCCTTTAAACCATCCATCAGTACAGATACTGCTACTTCCCGATGGTTTGGGTTGGTCTTTATGTCTTCTATACCCGTGTACTTTGCCATTTCTAATAGTGCCCGGTGAAAATATTCTATTGCCGTTTCGGACTCCTTTTGCTTAATGGAAAATATTTTATTCCATTTAACAACGGCTGGGAAATACTCTTTTAGCTGTAAATTTATCCTTTTTACATTATCCTTGTTGTACACGTCTGTAAGCGGTACATCTTTATCCAATGCACAATCAGCTAAAAATTGAGTTGCGTCAACATTGGAAGGTAAACAAGCCCTTAGCAGTATCTGCCAATCCTTGTTGTTGGGTTCTACAGTGTTACCTAGATCCCTGATGTATTTTTGGCTAGCAACTAAATCCTTCCTGGGGTCAGGAAATTCGGACACTATTGTTCTTAATTCCATTCTGGAAAATGGAGTGTACATGGCAATGTTCCTTATGGGAGTGGCTCCAGACACATCTGTTTTTCCATTGGGAACTGCTATTACCCTTACAGGAGCAATTCTAACAGCCTCTTCCTGTGTAGATTCTACTGCTTGTTGTGGTACAATTGTTTCAGTGTAGTGCATGGTGCCGTACTTACCCGTTGACACGACCTCACCTATCCCTCCGCTAGGGGCTTTCACTAATCTCGTGGGTGTCGCTGTGCCTACTGTGGTTTCTGCTATGGTGGCTGCAAGAGAGAGAGCTGAAATTGTTGCTGAATCGTCTTCTTGATCACACTCCTGAGGAAGGTTCAAAACAGGGTACATCTTGCACGGGTTAATACTTGCATGAGTTATTTGGTTAACGTCATTAACATTTACAGGGTTACTAAGAGTTTGTGTTTTACAACCCAGTGCGTTTCTCTCCGCAATCAACTTCTCTCCTGCAATGTATGGTGGAGGAGGAGCTGTGGCAATCAACTTCCTGACTGCCCCAGATCCTGCCGCCAGAGCCAAACCTCTCTGTATCTCACCTTCCTGGTGCCATAACTGTAAACAATCATGATGTTGAATTCGTCTCTTTGTTGATTTTACGAGACATATCCTCCTCCTTAAATTTTGTAACACTTCTGGACTGAAGCTACCTATCCTTGGGAATTTGTCCCTGTCTTGTACAGTCATTCTCTCCCATTCATCACATAAAACCTCTGTGTGACTACCGTATTTTTCACACATTACATATCGTGCCGACCCAACTGGTCGGTTCTCTGAATCAACCCGAACCGAGGTTGATCGCCCCCTACCTGAACAAATGGCCCCCATAATCTGCAGGCGTTGCTTATTCCTCCTTGGATCTTTATCTCAAGGTTTTCAGCGAACCCTTACAAACAAACCAAGATGTCCTTGGGCAGGCCGGCGGTGGTGGTTTATCAAGTACCCCACTTACTTCTCGCCCACGTTGGCCAGTACTGCAATCACTGTAACCAGAGCTGCTGTACCCAACCCAGGGCCCCTGTGAACCTTTATTTACTGGGGCGCGTTCCCCAGCAAGTATCGGTTGTTGGATAGTTCCTGAGTGACCAGCGAACTTCCCTTCCAAAAATAAAAAATTACACGAATCACGTCAGAATGTACAAATAGCGTTTGTGACCACTTTACTCTAATGGTATTAGGTCAGATTACTAACTACTGCACACAATTACGTGCGGTCCAATCGTTCAGTACACGAGCACTACTTGTCATGTACTGAAAGATCAATGGAATCGATGTTTCCGGCCGCGATTCCTTCAGCAAGAGCTTGTATGGCCTATATGGGTTCTGCACCAACACCCCAGGCGTTGTGCCACTGGACTTTTATAGCGGACCTCTTTGTCTATTTTACCTGTTACCTTATGACCTCCTGGTCTGTTACCTTATGACCTCCTGGTCTTGTTACCTTATGACCTCCTGGTCTTGTTACCTTATGACCTCCTGGTCTTGTTACCTTATGGTCCGCTATACTCTAATGCTCAAATATTATTTAACCAGGGATGCCTCCCTAGCCACCGTATATGTCACTTACACGTATGTCCCTTGACGAGTACCCGGCTTTCCTTTTGGTTCCACCTTAAAGTTATATAAACTTTTGTATACAAAACACACTCACTCAACACATGTACACTTTTGTTTCTATATCTATTTCTGCGCAGAAATTGTCTTTAGGCCAAAAGTGTTACCAATTAGGAGCAGGATCTGTTAAACTAAATTTCAGATTTTTCCAAAAATAGATTTGCGTTATTTACCGCGTCGCGTTATCTACCGCTGTGCGTTAATTATCGCCTTTGCGTTACTTCACTTTATCACAGCTTGAGCTACGTGGGCGTAACCGGACGCTACGTTGCGTAATGAACGCTGCGTGCGTCTGCCTTTGGATTGCGTACGCTAGTCTTTGTTAGCGACACGTGTACGCAATATAAAGATCCACCGTAACACAATTTCTATTTTTATCAATGTAAATGATCCCTGATCATCTACCGCAATCCACACTGACTGCCTTGTATCTCAGACAAACCGTGTGTTTGTTCTATACTTTAACTATCACCTCTACTATGAAATAACAGCAAATCTCTTTTTAGCACTTTCTATCAACTATAAAATTTGGCAAACAGGAATAGTGATATACGAAAATGAAACAGAAAATGCAGATATATGTATGCGTGCGTGTATACGCAAGACAGAAGAGAAATAAACAGTTTTAAAAGACACAAGCGTTTTGTTCTTACTTCCGGTTCCCGGATTCCTTCAGCACTCTTTATCTAAGCGAAGCAGACGCTTATCCCGCCAGCACTATGAGACAATCTCCCACCCTTTGCTGGGGGATAATGTCTGCTGATCTACCTAGTGCAGATATGAGAAGGATAGGACGAGTCCCCAATTGACAATGCTAAATTCCCTTGTCGTATAAACAACCCTTTATGAAGCTAAGAACACTGTACGCTGTTTACTTAAGAAGTACCGTAATGGTACGCTAGTTGCGTAACGATCGCTCAGCCGTAGGCGAGACGCTCAAGCGTCACGTTCGCTCACGGCCCAGCAATCACAGGACACGTTATTGGCTATGACTAGAGTAATGATTCGCTATGGCGTAGCTTACGCTCGAGACCACGAGGAGGTCACCAGCGGTGCAGACGCTCACAACGCTATACCTTAATGTTTAAACCTTATACCAAAGAAATACACAGAATACCTTAATGTGAGTACAGGGTGTAAGTGCAACCTTGTGTAACCTGACTAACTACAAAGCTGCTTGAGCGTCACCGACGCTCAAGTGAACACTTAACGCTATAGAAAACACACAGATACTGGTTTAGGTTCCAAAGCCTATTAACTGTATTATATCTAATATACTTGTAAAAGGGGATAACAGTACAAATGATACACTACAATATAACAGAGACTTCCTAACCACAGAACTAAAATACAAAAAGACAATACTACTCTGACCTAAATGAAATACAATACAATACTATAATACTATGGGAGATATAAGAGAAAAGAGGAGAGAGAGGGAGAGAGAGAGAGAGAGAGAGATAGAGAGAAATTGGCTCACAGAAAGACAATGATTACGGAGAGAAACTTACGCACAAGGGGAAACGATCGCATGCGCCTGGACATCCAGCACCCGATTTTCAGCAATGAGAACCGTTGAAGAGTGAGAGCTGGATGTGGTCGGCCTGCCTATTTATGCCCCACACACAATGCAATCTCCTGGTCCTACAATCCCATTGTCCATTGGCCGAAGGAATTCGGCCCTGCATCATAACAAAAGGTCATAGGGTGATTCATACAGGTGGGCTGTGACGATTTCCAACAGCTCAGGTGGGTGGGAAACTGGGTTTCCCGCCGCATACCTGAGTATGTGTAAATAATAGAAATGGACATAAACTTCTTATGTCCATAACTATTCGCACGAGCGATTAATACGCTCCAAACCAACACCGGAATTTTGCTAATTAAATACTCTTCCGATGGGTACCAAACACTGCTGTATGATTCCTGTTAGACCCTTCGTACGATATAAAGAGGGATTCCTCAGCTCTGGGACATTGTATTTTAACCAAACTTTCAGAATCTATCAAAGGGACCATGATCTATAAACTACATTAATTGTGAACATTTGTAACGAATGAGTCGCACGCTACGACTACATAAACTCTACCGTAAATACGCATACCGCGCCTGCGAGTGCACGCTATTGCGGGTATGCGCCTCCACGGGAGAGCGCACGCATGCGCAGCACGGACCAGTGTGCGGTGCAAATATGGCAACGTGCATAGAGACATTTTTCTGACTTTGACAACTCGTAACTAGTATGTATGTATAAAGAAAGAAAAAAAAACCACGGTTAGGTGGTATATACAATTATGGACGGGCTGCCGAGTGCCGACACAGAGGTAGCCACAGCCGTGAACTACCGCACTGTACTGTGTCTGCTGCTAATATATAGACTGGTTGATAAAGAGATAGTATACTCGTAACTAGTATGTATGTATAAAGAAAGAAAAAAAAACCACGGTTAGGTGGTATATACAATTATGGACGGGCTGCCGAGTGCCGACACAGAGGTAGCCACAGCCGTGAACTACCGCACTGTACTGTGTCTGCTGCTAATATAGACTGGTTGATAAAGAGATAGTATACTACTAATATTATATACTGGTGGTCAGGTCACTGGTCACTAGTCACACTGGCAGTGGCACTCCTGCAGCAAAAGTGTGCACTGTTTAATTTTAATATAATATTATGTACTCCTGGCTCCTGCTATAACCTATAACTGGCACTGCAGTAGTGCTCCCCAGTCTCCCCCACAATTATAAGCTGTGTGAGCTGAGCAGTCAGACAGATATATAATATATATAGATGATGCAGCACACTGGCCTGAGCCTGAGCAGTGCACACAGATATGGTATGTGACTGACTGAGTCACTGTGTGTATCGCTTTTTTCAGGCAGAGAACGGATATATTAAATAAACTGCACTGTGTGTCTGGTGGTCACTCACTATATAATATATTATGTACTCCTGGCTCCTGCTATAACCTATAACTGGCACTGCAGTAGTGCTCCCCAGTCTCCCCCACAATTATAAGCTGTGTGAGCTGAGCAGTCAGACAGATATATAATATTATATATAGATAATAGATGATGCAGCACACTGGCCTGAGCCTGAGCAG
The DNA here is from genome assembly GCF_028390025.1 of Pseudophryne corroboree. Taxonomy (NCBI): domain Eukaryota; kingdom Metazoa; phylum Chordata; class Amphibia; order Anura; family Myobatrachidae; genus Pseudophryne; species Pseudophryne corroboree. The sequence goes on from NC_086444.1 coordinate 335,525,711, forward strand.
TGCACACAGATATGGTATGTGACTGAGTCACTGTGTGCTGTGTATCGCTTTTTTCAGGCAGAGAACGGATTATAAATAAAAGTGGTGGTCACTGGTCACTATCAGCAAAACTCTGCACTGTACACTACTGAGTACTCCTAATGCTCCCCAAAATTAGTAAATCAAGTGTCTAAACGGAGAGGACGCCAGCCACGTCCTCTCCCTATCAATCTCAATGCACGTGTGAAAATGGCGGCGACGTGCGGCTCCTTATATAGAATCCGAGTCTCGCGATAGAATCCGAGCCTCGCGAGAATCCGACAGCGTCATGATGACGTTCGGGCGCGCTCGGGTTAACCGAGCAAGGCGGGAAGATCCGAGTCGCTCGGACCCGTGAAAAAAAACATGAAGTTCTGGCGGGTTCGGATTCAGAGAAACCGAACCCGCTCATCTCTAGTTTTTGGTCACCTCCCTGCCTAGGGTCCTTCTCCCCTGATCGCTCAGTTTAGACGGCCGGCCAGCTCCAGGAAGAGTCCTGGTGGTTCCGAACTTCTTCCATTTACAGATGATGTAGACCACTCAGTTGGGACCTTCAAAGCAGCAGATATGTTTCTGTACCCTTTCCCAGATTTATGCCTCGAGACAATCCTATCTTGGGGGTCTACAGACAATTCCTTTGACTTCATGATTGGTTTGTGCTCAGACATGCACTGTCAAGTGTGGGACCTTATATAGACAGGTGTCTACCTTTCCAAATGATGTCCAATCAACTGAATTTACTACAGGTGGACTCCAATCTCAAGGATGATCAGTGTAAACAGGATGCACTCAAGGGACATCTCAAGGATGATCAGTGGAAACAGGATGCACCTCAGCTCAATTTTGAGCTTCATGGCAAAAGCTTTGAATACTTATGTCCATGTGATTTCTTAGTTTTTTTATTTTTAATAAATTTGCACAGTTCTCCAAAAATCTTTTTTCACATTGTCGTTATGGGGTATTGTGTGTAGAATTTTGAGGGAAAAATTAATTTATTCCATTTTGGAATAAGGCTGTAACATAACAAAATGTGGAAAAAGTGAAGCGCTGTGAATACTTTCCGGATGCACTGTAAACTACAATTGCCAATGCCCAGAAAATACTAGTTTTCTTTCTGTATACATAAAATGTTGTTTTGTCAGTATTCTTGGAATACGTCCATATAGAGTGCTTATCTCTGCAGAGCCTCTCACTCTGCATAGTCTGTAACTATTCCCTGGCTTGTACTGTATATCCATATCTGGCTTTATCACAGCTTAGAAGATGATAGAGCTAAGGTTGGTACGTTTTGGAAAAATCCCAATAGTTAAACCTCATTAAAACCTATCTTTCATTCAAAGGCCGTTACTTCCACAGGATCTTTAGGATAACAACGTGCAAAATAGACAATGTGTTAAAAAAGTTTATGACCAGCCACATATCACCATTAAACCTCCAATTTATATACAGTGATTTTTACTCGCTAGAATGAGACAGAAGGAGAATTGTTCTTCGGAGACAGCTGAAGGAAGAGCAGAGATTTAATATTCCCCATGCAGACAGATCTCAGTGAATCAGTATATTGTGCAGCCGGAAAAAATGGAAACTGGTGAGGCAGGAAAAACAGCATTTTAGATTAATCCACGGACATTTAACACATTTAGCAGAAGGTTTTGACCCATTGGACTTTTGGAAGTGTAGATGAATTGTTTATGAATACCATCTGTACTACAGCATTCTGCTGCCAAGGTGGAATAGTGTCAGTTGATTGTCACAGGAGGCTGTTGAAATGCTAACAGACAAAGCAAGGGCAATTTTATTGAATTTAAAGCTCACAGATATACACGAAGGAGGAAAGCAACTTGTTATCCAATTGATATTTGTAAATCACACTGGAATGGTTTCCCAGAGGCTCATCACTTCTGGCAGAGTTACCTGCAATGTGTTGTCTTGTAAAGAGGACTGAATGGTTTTGCATATAGTTAGTAGTCCTGGCAGCATGCTAGAGAGTTATTATATAGTATATTATAAGTGTTTCCATATGGATGGTGATACATTCATGGCATAGCAGTACTGGCACGCATGTGAGGTCTGAATTTAGAATACAGTAATTAGAAGTAAGCTACAGTACGTGGGAATTGAATATTGCGCATAGCCCACTTGTTCTTGCAAAGGGTTTTTGCATTGTTCTAGTATGAATAGATATATATGGTATGGTTTGCATACAAAATGGTGGATGTCAGAACCGGCCCTAGCACCGCCGCTAGTTCTGCATCTGACCCAGCAACACTCAGGCAGTGGGGCCCACCGGGGGGTTACCCTATGACCCTGTGGGCCAGTTCGACCCTGCATAATGTCCCACTTTAGTAATACCCATAATAACATAACGTCTCCCAGTAATGCACCTTACACATATGCCCACATTACTAATTGCCCATAATAAACATAATTCCACGCAATAATGCACCTTACACACATGCCCCACATTAGTAATACACATAATTCCACACAGTAATGCACCTTACACATATGCCCACATTAGTAATACCCATAATACACATAATTACACACAGTAGTACACCTTACACATATGCCCACATTAGTAATGCCCATAATACACATAATTCCACACAGTAATGCACCTTACACAAATGCCCACATTAGTAATACCCATAATACACATAATTCCACACAGTAATGCACCTTACACATATGCCCACATTAGTAATGCCCATAATACACATAATTCCACACAGTAATGCACCTTACACATACCCCACATTAGTAATGCCCATAATACACACAATTCCACGCAATAATGCACCTTACACGAATGCCCCACATTAGTAATGCCCATAATACACATAATGTCACACAGTAAAGGAACCTTACACATATGAACCACATTAGTAATGCCCATAATACACATAATTCCACACAGCATTTCATCTTACACATATGTCTCACATTAGTAATGCTAGTAGCATTTTTTTTTTTTTTATATAAAAACTTACTTTTTCTTGCTGGTGTGCTTGCAGTCAGTTTGCGCGCCCATGCAGCTCCATAGATCCGTGACTGCGTTTTGTGAGATGGGGGTGGCAGGATGTGTGAGTGCTTATGCTTGCACCTGTTAAAGGGGCACCCATACAAGGGATGTGACCTCACAGGGTATGCCGTCCTTTGCAAGCCTCATCCTTTATTTTAGCTTGCTGGTTGGACACAGATGGCAGCAAAGTCCAGATACTGTCATACCTGCTGGTTATACAAAAAGACCAGTATCAAACATGTAGCAACTGTCCTTTCTCTTCACTGTTCAGTGTATTTGCTGGTATCTGTTACTCCTGGCAACTGCATGCCCTTTATTTTACACTGCAGGAGTGATATGCTCTGCCCTCCAGTCTGACGCATCTGAAAGTCACACTGCACTGACGTTTCATATAGAAATAGTGCAATGCAACTTACTGACCACGTTACAGTGCTGGATGGCAGGGGAATTTTACGGCATGGACTGACTGAGAAATAAAGTGTGGGGAGAACACTGCCCATGTTATATCACTGCAGACACTAGGGGTTTGCACAGGGATAAGGGACACATACAGGATAACAGGGTCCCCATCCCCCATGTGTACAAGCAGTATAGGTGATGTCAGATTTATGTGGAGCAGTCTTCCAAAATACACATGTGGTATCATAAAGAGCAATCCAGTACTAGCCTTATATAGTCAGTGAAAATGCCACAGGTCCAGGAATTGCAGTTACTGGGCTTCTGCTGTCTGTCTGAGGTCTCACAAGTCAGGAGCATTCAAGCATGTCGGAGGGAGTTTAAGGGAATGGCTGCATTATATTTAACAAATGTAAACAGCAGTGTATACAAGTACTGATTGAATACATTTAGAAAGTAACAGTTTGCAGACTGTCCCTCCCAGCATGAGATACTGCAGGGACATGCTTGGATGCCCTAGGCAAATGCCTAGCTTGCCTATAGCTAAGGCCGGCTCTGGTGGATGTACAGTATGTTTTTTTTTTTTTTTTTTCCAAAACAATGTTTATTGAAGAAGGTTAGAAATAGATATACAAACTTCCAAGTCTGGAATCACAGTGGAAAGGTACAAATATTGAAAGGCGAGGTAGGTCAGGTTCATACAATAATGTCTCGTTATGAGTAATATACATACATATAGTACATATAAGAGATCGGTAATAGATGGTATCCATGGGATATCTTTCTCTCCTATTGGTTAGGATTACCATCCTGCTCAGTGAAGTGTAAAATTTGGTATTCAATAAGCACGAAGGAATCCAACGAGAGTAGAGACATGTAATAAATCTCAGTATCTGACCAGTTAGCCTCTTAGCATCTGGGACCCATTACAGACAAGGAGAAAGAAAGCATAAAACAAAGAGAGAATAGCCCTTCTTCAAACAATTTTCTATTTTGCAAAGAAGATTGGGTAAGTAAAAATTTGAAATCGTACAAATTATAGAGGAAAGGTAAAAGAGAATAAAGAGAGAGGAGGGGGGGGGGAAAGAAAGGGAAGAGGGGGGGGGGGTGGACAAGACATAAAACAGGACAATATACATCTTCATTATTCTCTAAAGAAATATTTATACCATAAGACTGATAGGTTGGATATGTGTCCAGTCGGCAGCGAGAAGTAGATAGTATTTACCGGTTCAACACGTTTCTACCTTAGCAAAGTTAAGGGTATTAAACAAGCTGTCTATATAAATACCAAGTAGTGGGTTCAAAGATTTTCTGAATTCTGAGTTGCGTGGCGTTATCAAAGCTTTGAATAACAGTTTCCCATTTCCCATAGAATCTAGGGGCCCCTGACTCTATGTCCGGTACTAGGGCCTGTCGCTCATAGAATATGTTATTTAGTAGGGAGGCTCTCATTTCTGCAATAGTCGGAGATTGTCTGTGCAACCAATGGGTGAGGATTAATTTTTTAGCGATAGTAAGGATAACGGTCAGGGCAGGTATAATCTTCTGTTTGTGTGGTCCTAAGTCCCAATCTGAAAAGCAGTAGAATAGACATGCAGTAGGGAGCTTGTTAATTCGAATTGAAAAAATATCATTAATATGGTTTATCAGCTTGTTCCAGAAATTTCTTATTTTCCTGCAGTCCCAGAAATTATGATAGTAGGTGGCCTCAGCCATCCCACATTTAAAGCATCGACCCGTAGAGGCCAGGGTGAAATAGGAATGCTGTTTCGGGGAGATGTAGGCTCTATTTAAGAATTTGAGGTGAGTCTCTTGCAAAGCTGCAGACTTTAAATATTTAAATGTGGGGGACAGTGTAGACATAAGTACCGACATATCCAGGAAATCAGGTATGTCCCGCTTCCAGCGTGAATGGAGAACACTTTGCAAGGGTGTTTTCCCTGAGTCTATGAGGATGGAATATAAATTACGCAGCCTATATCCTATGGTCAGATTTAGACGCAGAAGGGGGGTAAGAGGGTCAATGGCCGTATCAAGGGCCATTCCAGGTGGTAACGACTGTGCAAAATGACGGGATAGGAGGTACATGTAAAATTGGGAGTTGGGTAGACCATATCTATCTGATAATGCAGAGAAAGAGTGGATCCTGCCCCCAGGGTCAAAGATATCTCGGATGCACGAGATGCCCTTCTCTTTCCACGTCAGATAAGCACAGCCGTCCAAACCAGGGGGAAACTGTGGGTTGCCCCAAAAGGTGGTGTATGGGGAGTTAGAGGAGTTTCTGTGTAATCGCTTGTTGATAGATTTCCAGGCTTTATAAGTGTCTTGAAAGAGTATGTTGGATTTTATATGTGAAGGGATCAGTGAGGTAGGTGCATGAAGGAGAGCAGCTGGGGAGAAAGGGTGGAAGAGGTGTTCCTCTATGTTGGGGAGGGTATATACGGAGCCACCAGAGAACCAATCTACCATGTAGCGATACATGGCTGCATTTGAGAAAGCAGAGATGTCCGGCATCCCAAAACCACCCTCCTGTCTCGGCAGTCGCAAAACTTGGCGTGATACTCTAGATTTCTTTTTTGCCCAAATGAATCTTGTAAACAGGGAGTCAAATCGTTGGATATCTGACTTGGAGAGTTGCAGGGGAAGCATCTGGAGGAGATAGGATAATTTGGGAAAAACGAAGCTTTTAATAACCACTACCCTACCAGACAATGACAGAGGTAAATCCATCCATCCGTTCAGTATTTTCTCCGCCGAGGAGTATATCTGGTGGAAGTTAGCAGAGTATAGGGCGTCTAGACTATGGGGAATCATGATGCCTAGGTATTTAAGTGGAGAGCGGCAAATTGTGAATTGTGTCAGTGTAGGGGATAGAAGGTTTGCAGAATGACCAGAGCCTAGAGGGAGGAGGCGTGACTTGTCATAGTTCACACGAAATCCCGAGAAGGAGCTAAAATGGTCTATAATGCACTTTATAGCAGGGATGGAGGATTGGGGTTTAGAGATAAATAAAAGCATGTCATCGGCAAATAGACTGAGTTTCACTTCAGTCGACCCAACGACAATACCCGTATATTTTAGGGACATGCGCAGTGCAGTGGCCAGAGGTTCTATCGCTATAGCGAATAGAAGGGGTGAAAGGGGGCATCCTTGTCTGGTCCCTCTATGGAGGGGGATGGGAGAGGACATATAATTGTTAGAGAGGATTTGAGAGGAAGAGTCATGGTAGAGAAGGCATACTGCATGGATGAAGGCCTCTTGGAACCCAAACCTGTGCATGGTGTCAAAAAGGTGGTCCCATGTAACTAGGTCAAAAGCCTTCTCAGCATCAAGGGAGAGAAGGGCATAGGGGTTCTGGTCTCCCGAAGTCTCCAACCACTGCATGACAGTCAGTATCTTACGCACATTTACTGTGGCGTGGCGCCCCCAGATAAATCCCGTCTGGTCCTCCTGTATCAGAGAGGGCAAGAGAAGCTTTACCCGGTCTGCCAAGATCTTGGTATATATCTTGTAATCCGTATTCAATAAGGATATAGGTCTATATAAACTGGGAAGCAGGGGGTTTCTCCCTGGTTTATGGAGAATTTTCAGGATCGCGGCATTGAAGTATAGGGGAGGGGGTGTTCCAGACAGCAACAAGTTGAATAGTTCACAAAGGGGTTTGACCAGTTGAGGGGCCAATATTTTATAGTATTCATTGGTTAGACCATCCGGTCCAGGGGTTTTGTTTGGTTTCAAACCTTGAATCGCATGGAGCACCTCCTCCTCAGTAATGGGGTTCAGTAGGGGTTGGGATGAGGTAGTGGGCAGAGAGGGGAGCGTAAGGGAAGACCAGAAAGAGTGGTGTTGTTGGTGGTCAACAGAGGGTTCAGAGTATAATGAGGAATAAAAAGATTGCAGAACCTCAGACACTTGGCCACAATCATGTATCACCGTGCCGTCTGCCTTGGTTAAAGCATGTATAAGTGTTGGGGGATGTTGACCTTTCAAGAGATTTGAAAGCAAACGACTAGATCGATTGCCAAATTTATGGAATCTACATTGGGACATAAACGTTAATTTAGATTCGGTTTGAGATAAGAGTTTGTCAAAAAGGGATTTTTGTTCATAGTAGAGTTTTCTGGAGCTTGGGGTGGGGGACTGTGTGAATGCTTGGTAGGCGTCAGTGAGTTTTGATTGAGCATCAAGATACAGAGCTTGTGTGTCTTTCTTATGTTTGGAGGTGAAGGAGATAATAGAGCCTCTTAGTACTGACTTAGACGTTTGCCAGAACAGGAGCGGTGATTCATTCTCTGCGGTTACATTACAATGTTTAAAGTCAGCCCATGATGCCTCCAGCATGTTTCTAAATTGAATGGAATTGGTCAAGTGGGATGGAAAGCGCCACTGTCTGACAGGACCTCTATTGGGGAAGGTGGCGAGAGTCATCCAGCAGACCGCATGGTCCGACAAGGACACCGGTTCTATTTCAGAGGTCTGCACCCTGGTGAACATAGAAGTCGAGATGAGCAAATAATCGATTCTCGACAGTGTACCACGAGCAGCCGATAAACATGTGTATTCACGGTCAACTGGATGACAGGCCCGCCACACATCCACCAGATGCAGCTGTGACATTAAATATGGTAAACCATATTTGGGGGTATACCGGGTAGATCTGGATTTGGTATTTCTATCAAGAGTGTTGGATACAGTGGAGTTAAAGTCACCTGCTAGTACCACCTGTTTATGTGAGTGTGGGTGCAGTTTAGCGGCAATGGACAGAAAGAAGGGTTGGGGATCAATATTGGGGGCGTATACATTACACAAGAGAAAACGTGAGTCCTCTAGAGTGACGTCTACAATGAGGAATCTGCCTCCGGGATCAGATTGGGAGGAATGAAGGTCTACCTGGACTGAGCGTCTAATCAAAATGAGAACCCCACGAGCCTTGGTAGTAAATGGGGCGGACGCCAAGACTCTCCAGCCCAGGCAGTTGAGTTTGTCAATCTCAGGGGGAAGGAGATGAGACTCCTGAAGAAATGCAACATCTACATGCAGTTTAGACAAGTAAAGTAGGATTTTCTTCCTCTTTATGGGGGAGTGGAAACCACCTACATTATATGTGCCAATTTTTAAACTGGTCATAATACTGTTGAAAAGAGGTATGATTCATGGCAATAAGTGAAACCAATACTGTCATATCTACTAAATACATTGCTAGCTTGGACATTGAGAAGCAACAGGACAAGACACATAGAGGAGAGAACAATGGGTGAAAGAGGTGGGGGAAAGTAAAACAGAGGATCCAGAAAAAGTGGATCAAGAGGTTAACATCAAAAGTGCACTTCGGGCACAAAAATAATTTAGATAAACCTATAGTTCGCCAAATGGAGAACCAGATAAGAGCTCCAGGCTTGCCCCAGCCCTGGTACTGTGAGACAATAAGCATAGCTTATATATGGCATAAACAAAACATAACTAAAAACAACATATGGAAAATTTTAGGTTGTAAGGCGCCTTAAAGTGAGCATCCCATTCAGAATGGGGTTAAACGGCATCCCATTCAGAATGGGGTTAAACGATGAAATGGCACCCAACCTAGCAATTAAATCGGTAAGAGAGGCGCCTCCTCCCACAATCAATTTCAAGAACCTCTAGTGAGTAACGGTTATAACATAAACAGGTTTATCGGAGCAATAAAGTAATCGCCATTAAAGGAGGATAGAACCACGCTAAGGAATTTTGCAACCGTGGTTAGCAATCAGAAGTCGAGTCCGTTGAAGGCGGGTGTAGTGAAGAACGGCCGTTCTCCTCCAACATATATGCTTCCGCATCAGCCACGGTGGAGAAGTCTGTAAATGAAGATCCTTTGAACAGACGCAATCGGGCCGGGTATATGAGAGCAAATTTTCTATTTGCTTTGACTAGGCGGGAACAAAGTGGGGTGAATTCACGCCGTGCCCTGGCCACCTCTGCCGAATAATCTTGGAAGATAAAAATCCTCATGTCGTTCCATTGTAAATTCCGCTTACGTCGAGACGCAGACCAGATAGTGTCTTTATGGATGTAATTCAAACAACGGAATATAACGGCCCGGGGTCGGGAATCCTGTGTAGACCTTGCCGGACCAATACGATGGGCCCTCTCCACAATCATACCTGCGCAGGAATCTTGAATGTCAAGCAGATCAGGCAGCGTGTCTTGTATGAAGGAAAAGAGTGCTGGCCCTTTAAGTGCCTCAGGCAGCCCAACCACTCTTAGGTTATTTCGACGTGATCTGTTCTCGAGATCGTCGACCTTATTAAGAAGCTGGTAATGGGATTTCTGAAGAAAGGCGTACTGTTCCTTTAAATCAGCGACGTCATGAAAAGTCTCCCCAAGGCGCTGTTCATTAGCTTGCATCCGTTTGGAAAGCTGTTTAAACTGTGATTTGATGTCATGTACTGCCTGCGTGACTTTTGCAGCATGAGATTCCATGATAGGGTTAATGGAGTCCTGAATTGCCTTTACCATGTCAGAGTATGTAATGGGGCCCTCAGTCTGTTCTGTGGTCTTATTAGACGTCTGTGTTGAGGGGACAGCATGTGCAGAGAGAACTGTGTTCACAGAGGAGTCAGATGAGGAATGTAACTCACGTTCTGGGTGTACTGGCTGCTGCTGCTGCTGCTGTGTTTGCTGTCCGGCGGCCATCTTGGAATCCCCTTTCGTTTTTGCAGAACGTTGTTTAAGGGGTTTAGCCGCTTCTGGGGCGGCCAGGAAGCGTTTCATCAGGTGCCAGAGGTATTCTCACAAGCAAGTGAGGGGTCCGGGAGCGGGTTGTGTCGCTATGTGCAGCGTGAGGGCTAGCGCGGGCTGGGGCGGCACACGGAGCTCACACTGCTGCTGCTGCACGCATCGGCGCCGTACCCGGAAGTCGGATGTACAGTTTAACAAACGTTTAGCTGCTTCCAGAAGACCAGTAGAAATTTTGCGCCTTGAAAGATAATAGGTCACAATTGCCAAGAAAAGTCCTAGAGCCCTTTAGTACAGATTGAATCTATGGGCATTCATTGTGGAAAATGATTAACAGAGCGGTTTATGAGAGGAAGGGGCTCGTGAGCAGGCTCCGTGCATGTCCCCTCCTATCTGCGGTGCAGTAGACTCTGGCATTGTGTAAGCACAAGAATATAAGCTTGAACCAGCAGACCCAAGCATTGATTTGGAAATAAAGCACTTTAACAATTAAGAATGACAGCACCCTAACAATCAATGCCACAGTATGCGTCTTCCCTGACAAGAAGTGGCCATAGCTAGTCAATTGAAGACTCATTTAACTGGAATACATCAACTTTCTACAAGGGCAAATGCAGGGTTTCTAGAGAGTAATTTCCATGTGATTGACTTTACCAAGCCCATGAAGAGGCATAAATAGAGCATACCAAGAAAAAGTATGCCTCATACAAAGTGCAGGGTATGTACAGTAACACCTCAGACATATACAGGACCTGCGATCACAGTAAGCCATTAGATGCAGCAGTAGGGCAGCCCTTATGAGCTGAATGTTTTGATTTTTCCTGGATGTGGGCAACATTCCACAATCCAAGTCCACTGATCTGCAGAGTAATGGAGAAAGCCCCTTGAAATCTGGGAAAGCAGAAGAACCTCACACTGATCCTGGACATATATGTACACAATGGTCTCCATATGCACAGGATAATGTTATAGATGTTATATTTAGACTACTGTTATTGTGATCATGATTTGAACAGCTGGCCTGCAGGGAGGGATTTCTGGGCAACTGGAAACTCCCCTGCATAGGCCTGTGCTCCCTTACATACTTTCTTACAAACTGAGAAAGTTGAAACTTAGCAGACAGGCAACTCCTTTTTTTTTAACTTTATTCCAAAGATTACATTTTTTTATATATTTTTCAAAATAGAATTGGAGGATGGGGGTTACAGAAATGAAACAAAGGGGGGTGGAGGGGAAATCGCATAATAGTACATACAGTGTTATCTGAAAAAGTCCAGTACAGCTCATTAGTCCATATCATTAAGATCAACATGTAGAAATAGAAAGTAACTCTAGAAGAAAATATAGTATCAGGTAGTTAAGTGGTCAGTACATGTCCCAAAGATGCCTCACTCAACCATGCCAAGCCTTATGAGTTGATAAACAGTGTCTGCTGATAGTGAAGCCCTAATACATGACAGGTAAAAAAGGATACAGCTAGAAACTTGCAGAAGACAGAAGGTTGCAGTCAGAAATGCGCTTTCCTGTAGTCACTCCATGCTGCCCATTTTGTGGCATGTCTGGGATACCAAGGGGCAAAGGTTACACCGCAGTCTCAAATTCAAAATGGGATTGGACAGAAGCTTCAATGGCGGAGATCGTAGGATTCACAGGTGTTCACCATTTTTGAGCTAGTAGTTTCTTTGAGGCTGCGAGAATGTGACCTAATACATATCGAACTCGTGAGTGTATGTTCAGAGGATGTATCAGGGCTAGCGTAGGCTGGGGGGGGACCATGAAACCTGCAATCTTAGAAATGAGAATAAAAACTTGACACCAGAAAGTTAAAATTAACGAACATGACACAGAACACATGCATGAATGTACCCGCTTTACCACACAATCTCCAGCAATCATTAGAGGTAGATGGCCATATAGAGTGTAGAAGGGCAGGGGTTAGGTATTTGCAATGTAAAGGTTTATAAAACTTCTGTGTGCGACACACATTTATACACACGAAAACAAGGGTTAAATACAGAGTGCCATTCCTCATCTGTGAGAGTACAATTTGAGTCCGATTCCCATTTTATTTGAGATCTAAGCTTCAGAGGGTACTGGGAGCAGTTGCGAAGGGAATACCATCTGGACACTGTACCTCTATGGTCTGCTCTCATAATTAAGGCGTAAATGTACCTGTGGTTCAGTAGTACTCTACTGTGGGGCAGGATGACACTTTGAAGCCAATGCCGGAGCCGGAGATATTTATAAAAGTCCCCTTTGGGGAGGGAGAACCGAGATTGGAGTCGGGTGTAGGGCATCAAAATACCCTCTTCCGTTACCTCTTGAAGGGTCCCAGCCCCTTGGGAGATCCAAAAGTCGAATGAAGGACCTGGTATGAGGCCTGCCACTCCAACCTAATGAAAAATCTAGTGGAGGGAGAGAGAGTTCAGGTAACAGAGACACCAAAACTAACCAGGATTGACGAGCAGAGTGAACCACAACTGATCTCGAGGTTAAGTTTAAACTAGAGATGAGCGGGTTCGGCTCGTCAAGATCCGAACCCCCCTGAACTTCACCTATTTTACACGGTTCCGAGGCAGCCTCGGATCTTCCCGCCTTGCTCGGTTAACCCGAACGTGGCCGAACGTCATCATCTCGCTGTCGGATTCTCGTGAGATTCGTATTCTATATAAAGAGCCGCACGTCGCAGCCATTTTCACTCGTGCATTGGCGATTGAACGGAGAGGACGTGGCTACGTTCTCTGCCTGAAAAGCTCCATATCTGTGCTCAGTGTGCTGCAAATATCTGTGCTCAGTGTGCTGCAAATATCTACGTTCTCTGCCTGAAAAGCTCCATATCTGTGCTCAGTGTACTGCAAATATCTGTGCTCAGTGTGCTGCATTTTGGTGACCAACAGTATATAGTTGTACAGTACAGTAGGCCATTGCTGTATCTTGCAGCTATGTGTCACTGCAAGTATCCATTCCATATCTGTGCTGCATTTTTGTGAGCAGTATATATAGTAGTACAGTGCAGCATTTTGGTGACCAACAGTACATAGTTGTACAGTACAGTAGGCCATTGCTGTATCTTGCAGCTCTGTCACTGCAAGTATCCATTCCATATCTGTGCTGCATTTTTGTGAGCAGTATATATAGTAGTACAGTGCAGCATTTTGGTGACCAACAGTATATAGTTGTACAGTACAGTAGGCCATTGCTGTATCTTGCAGCTCTGTGTCACTGCAAGTATCCATTCCATATCTGTGCTGCATTTTTGTGAGCAGTATATATAGTAGTACAGTGCAGCATTTTGGTGACCAACAGTATATAGTTGTACAGTACAGTAGGCCATTGCTGTATCTTGCAGCCCCGTGTCACTTCAAGTATCCATATCTGTGCTGCATTGTTGTGAGCAGTATATAGTAGTACAGTGCAGCATTGTGGTGACCAGTATACTACAGTACAATAGTCCAGTGCTGTTCTCTCTGCTCAGTGTCAGTTCTCCGTAGTATCATCAATGCTCAGTAAAATCAGTGCTCAGTGTAATCAGTGATTGATCAGTATAATCAGTTCTCAGTATAATCAGTGCACTGTTAGACGTGCGCCCGTTTTCCACCATTAGTGCATTGGGATTTAGACAGTTGATGAAGTTATTGTGTCCTCAGTACAATATCCCATCTAGATTCCACTTCACTAGGCAGGCGATAGCGAGATTTTACCAATTATTATCAGTGATTTATAATTAATTATTAATTACAGTGATCTTGGCAAATGATTCCAGTGATTTTGTCATTTTCTTCCAGTGATTTGGACCAATAATACCATTGATTATAACAAATAATTCCTGTGATATTGAGGTGTTTGTGTCGCTTAGCTTAGCCGCCCAGCGACCACAGTGCACCTCTTTTTCTCTTTTCTTTGCATCATGTGCTGTTTGGGGCCAATTTTTTTAAGTGCCATCCTGTCTGACACTGCAGTGCCACTCCTAGATGGGCCAGGTGTTTGTGCAGCCCTCTTGGGTCGCTTAGCTTAGTCATCCAGCGACCTCGGTGCAAATTTTAGGACTAAAAATAGTATTGTGAGGTGTTCAGAATAGACTGGAAATGAGTGGAAATTATGGTTATTGAGGTTAATAATACAATAGGATCAAAATTACCCCCAAATTCTATGATTTAAGCTGTTTTTGAGGGGTTTTTGAAAAAAAACACCCGAATCCAAAACACACCCGAATCCAACAAAAAAATTTCAGGGAGATTTTGCCAAAACGCGTCCGAATCCAAAACACTGCCGCGGAACCGAATCCAAAACCAAAACACAAAACCCGAAAAATTTCCGGTACACATCTCTAGTTTAAAGTAGAGATGAGCGCCGGAAATTTTTCGGGTTTTGTGTTTTGGTTTTGGGTTCGGTTCCGCGGCCGTGTTTTGGGTTCGACCGCGTTTTGGCAAAACCTCACCGAATTTTTTTTGTCGGATTCGGGTGTGTTTTGGATTCGGGTGTTTTTTTAAAAAAAAACTAAAAAACAGCTTAAATCATAGAATTTGGGGGTCATTTTGATCCCAAAGTATTATTAACCTCAAAAACCATAATTTACACTCATTTTCAGTCTATTCTGAACACCTCACACCTCACAATATTATTTTTAGTCCTAAAATTTGCACCGAGGTCGCTGTGTGAGTAAGATAAGCGACCCTAGTGGCCGACACAAACACCGGGCCCATCTAGGAGTGGCACTGCAGTGTCACGCAGGATGTCCCTTCCAAAAAACCCTCCCCAAACAGCACATGACGCAAAGAAAAAAAGAGGCGCAACGAGGTAGCTGACTGTGTGAGTAAGATAAGCGACCCTAGTGGCCGACACAAACACCGGGCCCATCTAGGAGTGTCACTGCAGTGTCACGCAGGATGTCCCTTCCAAAAAACCCTCCCCAAACAGCACATGACGCAAAGAAAAAAAGAGGCGCAATGAGGTAGCTGACTGTGTGAGTAAGATAAGCGACCCTAGTGGCCGACACAAACACCGGGCCCATCTAGGAGTGGCACTGCAGTGTCACGCATGATGGCCCTTCCAAAAAACCCTCCCCAAACAGCACATGACGCAAAGTAAAAAAGAGGCGCAATGAGGTAGCTGACTGTGTGAGTAAGATAAGCGACCCTAGTGGCCGACACAAACACCGGGCCCATCTAGGAGTGGCACTGCAGTGTCACGCAGGATGGCCCTTCCAAAAAACCCTCCCCAAACAGCACATGACGCAAAGAAAAAAAGAGGCGCAATGAGGTAGCTGACTGTGTGAGTAAGATAAGCGACCCTAGTGGCCGACACAAACACCGGGCCCATCTAGGAGTGGCACTGCAGTGTCACGCAGGATGGCCCTTCCAAAAAACCCTCCCCAAACAGCACATGACGCAAAGAAAAATAAAAGAAAAAAGAGGTGCAAGATGGAATTGTCCTTGGGCCCTCCCACCCACCCTTATGTTGTATAAACAGGACATGCACACTTTAACCAACCCATCATTTCAGTGACAGGGTCTGCCACACGACTGTGACTGATATGACGGGTTGGTTTGGACCCCCCCCAAAAAAGAAGCAATTAATCTCTCCTTGCACAAACTGGCTCTACAGAGGCAAGATGTCCACCTCATCATCATCCTCCGATATATCACCGTGTACATCCCCCTCCTCACAGATTATCAATTCGTCCCCACTGGAATCCACCATCTCAGCTCCCTGTGTACTTTGTGGAGGCAATTGCTGCTGGTCAATGTCTCCGCGGAGGAATTGATTATAATTCATTTTAATGAACATCATCTTCTCCACATTTTCTGGATGTAACCTCGTACGCCGATTGCTGACAAGGTGAGCGGCGGCACTAAACACTCTTTCGGAGTACACACTTGTGGGAGGGCATCTTAGGTAGAATAAAGCCAGTTTGTGCAAGGGCCTCCAAATTGCCTCTTTTTCCTGCCAGTATAAGTACGGACTGTGTGACGTGCCTACTTGGATGCGGTCACTCATATAATCCTCCACCATTCTTTCAATGTTGAGAGAATCATATGCAGTGACAGTAGACGACATGTCCGTAATCGTTGTCAGGTCCTTCAGTCCGGACCAGATGTCAGCATCAGCAGTCGCTCCAGACTGCCCTGCATCACCGCCAGCGGGTGGGCTCGGAATTCTGAGCCTTTTCCTCGCACCCCCAGTTGCGGGAGAATGTGAAGGAGGAGATGTTGACAGGTCGCGTTCCGCTTGACTTGACAATTTTCTCACCAGCAGGTCTTTCAACCCCAGCAGACTTGTGTCTGCCGGAAAGAGAGATCCAAGGTAGGTTTTAAATCTAGGATCGAGCACGGTGGCCAAAATGTAGTGCTCTGATTTCAACAGATTGACCACCCGTGAATCCTTGTTAAGCGAATTAAGGGCTCCATCCACAAGTCCCACATGCCTAGCGGAATCGCTCCGTGTTAGCTCCTCCTTCAATGTCTCCAGCTTCTTCTGCAAAAGCCTGATGAGGGGAATGACCTGACTCAGGCTGGCAGTGTCTGAACTGACTTCACGTGTGGCAAGTTCAAAGGGCATCAGAACCTTGCACAACGTTGAAATCATTCTCCACTGCGCTTGAGACAGGTGCATTCCACCTCCTATATCGTGCTCAATTGTATAGGCTTGAATGGCCTTTTGCTGCTCCTCCAACCTCTGAAGCATATAGAGGGTTGAATTCCACCTCGTTACCACTTCTTGCTTCAGATGATGGCAGGGCAGGTTCAGTAGTTTTTGGTGGTGCTCCAGTCTTCTGTACGTGGTGCCTGTACGCCGAAAGTGTCCCGCAATTCTTCTGGCCACCGACAGCATCTCTTGCACGCCCCTGTCGTTTTTTAAAAAATTCTGCACCACCAAATTCAAGGTATGTGCAAAACATGGGACGTGCTGGAATTTGCCCATATTTAATGCACACACAATATTGCTGGCGTTGTCCGATGCCACAAATCCACAGGAGAGTCCAATTGGGGTAAGCCATTCTGCGATGATCTTCCTCAGTTGCCGTAAGAGGTTTTTAGCTGTGTGCGTATTCTGGAAAGCGGTGATACAAAGCGTAGCCTGCCTAGGAAAGAGTTGGCGTTTGCGAGATGCTGCTACTGGTGCCGCCGCTGCTGTTCTTGCGGCTGGAGTCCATACATCTACCCAGTGGGCTGTCACAGTCATATAGTCCTGACCCTGCCCTGCTCCACTTGTCCACATGTCCGTGGTTAAGTGGACATTGGGTACAACTGCATTTTTTAGGACACTGGTGAGTCTTTTTCTGACGTCCGTGTACATTCTCGGTATCGCCTGCCTACAGAAGTGGAACCTAGATGGTATTTGGTAACGGGGGCACACTGCCTCAATAAATTGTCTAGTTCCCTGTGAACTAACGGCGGATACTGGATGCACGTCTAACACCAACATAGTTGTCAAGGCCTCAGTTATCCGCTTTGCAGCAGGATGACTGCTGTGATATTTCATCTTCCTCGCAAAGGACTGTTGGACAGTCAATTGCTTACTGGAAGTAGTACAAGTGGGCTTACGACTTCCCCTCTGGGATGACCATCGACTCCCAGCAGCAACAACAGCAGCGCCAGCAGCAGTAGGCGTTACACGCAAGGATGCATCGGAGGAATCCCAGGCAGGAGAGGACTCGTCAGAATTGCCAGTGACATGGCCTGCAGGACTATTGGCATTCCTGGGGAAGGAGGAAATTGACACTGAGGGAGTTGGTGGGGTGGTTTGCGTGAGCTTGGTTACAAGAGGAAGGGATTTACTGGTCAGTGGACTGCTTCCGCTGTCGCCCAAAGTTTTTGAACTTGTCACTGACTTATTATGAATGCGCTGCAGGTGACGTATAAGGGAGGATGTTCCGAGGTGGTTAACGTCCTTACCCCTACTTATTACAGCTTGACAAAGGGAACACACGGCTTGACAAATGTTGTCCGCATTTCTGGTGAAATACTTCCACACCGAAGAGCTGATTTTTTTGGTATTTTCACCAGGCATGTCAACGGCCATATTCCTCCCACGGACAACAGGTGTCTCCCCGGGTGCCTGACTTAAACAAACCACCTCACCATCAGAATCCTCCTGGTCAATTTCCTCCCCAGCGCCAGCAACACCCATATCCTCCTCATCCTGGTGTACTTCAACACTGACATCTTCAATCTGACTATCAGGAACTGGACTGCGGGTGCTCCTTCCAGCACTTGCAGGGGGCGTGCAAATGGTGGAAGGCGCATGCTCTTCACGTCCAGTGTTGGGAAGGTCAGGCATCGCAACCGACACAATTGGACTCTCCTTGTGGATTTGGGATTTCGAAGAACGCACAGTTCTTTGCGGTGCTTTTGCCAGCTTGAGTCTTTTCAGTTTTCTAGCGAGAGGCTGAGTGCTTCCATCCTCATGTGAAGCTGAACCACTAGCCATGAACATAGGCCAGGGCCTCAGCCGTTCCTTGCCACTCCGTGTGGTAAATGGCATATTGGCAAGTTTACGCTTCTCCTCCGACAATTTTATTTTAGGTTTTGGAGTCCTTTTTTTACTGATATTTGGTGTTTTGGATTTGACATGCTCTGTACTATGACATTGGGCATCGGCCTTGGCAGACGACGTTGCTGGCATTTCATCGTCTCGGCCATGACTAGTGGCAGCAGCTTCAGCACGAGGTGGAAGTGGATCTTGATCTTTCCCTAATTTTGGAACCTCAACATTTTTGTTCTCCATATTTTAATAGGCACAACTAAAAGGCACCTCAGGTAAACAATGGAGATGGATGGATACTAGTATACAATTATGGATGGACAGCCGAGTGCCGACACAGAGGTAGCTACAGCCGTGGACTATTGTACTGTACTGTGTCTGCTGCTAATATAGACTGGATGATAATGAGATGTAGTATGTATGTATAAAGAAGAAAGAAAAAAAAACCACGGGTAGGTGGTATACAATTATGGATGGACTGCCGAGTGCCGACACAGAGGTAGCTACAGCCGTGGACTACCGTACTGTGTCTGCTGCTAATATAGACTGGTTGATAATGAGATGTAGTATGTATAAAGAAGAAAGAAAGAAAAAAACCACGGGTAGGTGGTATACAATTATGGACGGACTGCCGAGTGCCGACACAGAGGTAGCTACAGCCGTGGACTACCGTACTGTGTCTGCTGCTAATATAGACTGGTTGATAATGAGATGTAGTATGTATAAAGAAGAAAGAAAAAAAAAAACCACGGGTAGGTGGTATACAATTATGGACGGACTGCCGAGTGCCGACACAGAGGTAGCTACAGCCGTGGACTACCGTACTGTACTGTGTCTGCTGCTAATATAGACTGGATGATAATGAGATGTAGTATGTATAAAGAAGAAAGAAAAAAAAACCACGGGTAGGTGGTATACAATTATGGACGGACTGCCGAGTGCCGACACAGAGGTAGCTACAGCCGTGGACTACCGTACTGTACTGTGTCTGCTGCTAATATATAGACTGGTTGATAAAGAGATGTAGTATGTATGTATAAAGAAGAAAGAAAAAAAAACCACGGGTAGGTGGTATACAATTATGGATGGACTGCCGAGTGCCGACACAGAGGTAGCTACAGCCGTGGACTACTGTACTGTGTCTGCTGCTAATATAGACTGGTTGATAAAGAGATGTAGTATGTATGTATAAAGAAGAAAGAAAAAAAAACCACGGGTAGGTGGTATACAATTATGGACGGACTGCCGAGTGCCGACACAGAGGTAGCTACAGCCGTGGACTACCGTACTGTACTGTGTCTACTGCTAATATAGACTGGTTGATAAAGAGATGTAGTATGTATGTATAAAGAAGAAAGAAAAAAAAACCACGGGTAGGTGGTATACAATTATGGATGGACTGCCGAGTGCCGACACAGAGGTAGCTACAGCCGTGGACTACTGTACTGTGTCTGCTGCTAATATAGACTGGTTGATAAAGAGAAGTAGTATGTATGTATAAAGAAGAAAGAAAAAAAACCACGGGTAGGTGGTATACAATTATGGACGGACTGCCGAGTGCCGACACAGAGGTAGCTACAGCCGTGGACTACCGTACTGTACTGTGTCTGCTGCTAATATAGACTGGTATATAAAGAGATGTAGTATGTATGTATAAAGAAGAAAGAAAAAAAAACCACGGGTAGGTGGTATACAATTATGGATGGACTGCCGAGTGCCGACACAGAGGTAGCTACAGCCGTGGACTACTGTACTGTGTCTGCTGCTAATATAGACTGGTTGATAAAGAGATGTAGTATGTATGTATAAAGAAGAAAGAAAAAAAAACCACGGGTAGGTGGTATACAATTATGGATGGACTGCCGAGTGCCGACACAGAGGTAGCTACAGCCGTGAACTACCGTACTGTGTCTGCTGCGACTGGATGATAAATAATGATATAAAAAATATATATATATCACTACTGCAGCCGGACAGGTATATATTATATAATGACGGACCTGCTGGACACTGTCTGTCAGCAGAATGAGTTTTTTATAGAATAAAAAAAAAAAACACCACACAAGTCACACGACGAGTGTTTAACTTTTTCAGGCAATCACAATATAGTATACTACTAACTATACTGGTGGTCAGTGTGGTCAGGTCACTGGTCAGTCACACTGGCAGTGGCACTCCTGCAGCAAAAGTGTGCACTGTTTAATTTTAATAATATGTACTCCTGGCTCCTGCTATAACCTATAACTGGCACTGCTCCCTAGTCTCCCCCACAATTATAAGCTGTGTGAGCACAGTCAGATATATACATAGATGATGCAGCACACTGGGCTGAGCAGTGCACACAGATATGGTATGTGACTGAGTCACTGTGTATCGTTTTTTTCAGGCAGAGAACGGATTATATTAAATAAAACTGCAATGTCTGGTGGTCACTGTGGTCAGTCACTACTAAACTCTGCACTCTCTACAGTACTCCTAAGCTCCAGTAAATCAAGTGTCTCTGTCTCAAATCAATCTCACTCTCTCTCTTCTAATCTAAATGGAGAGGACGCCAGCCACGTCCTCTCCCTATCAATCTCAATGCACGTGTGAAAATGGCGGCGACGCGCGGCTCCTTATATAGAATCCGAGTCTCGCGAGAATCCGACAGCGTCATGATGACGTTCGGGCGCGCTCGGGTTAACCGAGCAAGGCGGGAAGATCCGAGTCGCTCGGACCCGTGAAAAAAAACATGAAGTTCGGGCGGGTTCGGATTCCGAGGAACCGAACCCGCTCATCTCTAGTTTAAAGCCTCCGATTTGGGCATTCCTAAAATACGTGAGAGGGGGAAAGGGTAGAGTAGGCCCCTTTCCAAGGAGACCCACGATTTGGTGTCATCCACTTCATACCATGCTCCAGCTGCGGCCAGGATACAGATGTACATCGAGAAAAGCCAATCCCCCTTTGGTTTTGGTAGAGACATTATTATACGGGCAAGTTTAGGTTTCTTGCCTTTCCAAACATATTTGACAAATCCAGTATTTAATTTGGTCAGTAAAGAATTGGGCAATAAAATAGGAATAGTTCTTAATAGTTATAGCAACTTGGGGAGCAGAACCATCTTCAGGATTGCAATACGACCCATGATACATTGTTTAACATCCAATAATATGTCATCATCGCTATTTTAGTCAAGGGGGGGTGGGGGTAAATACATGAACAAAGGACGCAGGGAAATTGATCAGGGGAGCCTCAGTTTTGGAGCCATTTCATTTGTAATATGGAACAGAGGAATAAACTATCAGAATTTCGTGAAGGGCCTGGAGGTAGGAAAGTGGTTCAGTAATAGTGAGGAGAACATCATCCGCAAAGAGACTTAATTTATACATACTGCCAGACAGAGCTGGACCATTCACATGGGGATTGATACGGATGGCAGTGGCAAACGCAGGATTTCTAGAAGGGGGTTTCCAAATGCAATCCACAATTTCTCACCCTCTGGAACATGGAATACAATATTAATATTTAACACTATAGCTGGTCTATAGTATAGGCTTTATCAAACATATTTAATATAAATAAGATACTGTAAGTGGTCAACAAAAGGTTAAACATACCATAATAAATAAATAAATACACAAACATAATAGAACCAGTACTGCACTTTATAAGAACACATTCTCCCACCTCATGGTAAGCTCCTGTCTTTTTCCTGGTAGCTAGTTTCTGGTCCAGTGCACTGATTGGGGCCTTAGAAGCAGAAGAAGCTTCTACCCCATGGCATGTGCAGCAGCTTAAACTGCATGATGTGGCGGCAGCTCTAGTAATTGTATTATATGCCATTGCAATTGTCATAATTTGAGCTACTTGCCAAGAGGAGGGGGGTTTCCAGGCAACCGGAAACCCCCCCTGCGTTTGCCTATGGATGGATTCTGCCAGGGGCTCTATAGCCAATACAAAGACCAGATGAGATAAGGGGCAGCCTTGGCGAGTACCATTGGAGATCGTAAACATTGATGAGAGGATTCCATTTATGAATAACGTAGCTGACGGGTCAGAGTAGAGTGCATTAATAGAGGAAAGGGCCCTTCCAGCAATTCCGAACATAAGCAAAACAGCTTTTTAATACCCCCAATGTAATCTATCAAACGCCTTCTCTGCGTCCAGTGAAAGCAGCAAAAGGGTCTCCGTCGAAGCAAAGAAGGCGTCCAAAATATCCATAATCCTCCTGGTATTATCATTAGCCTGACTGCTCCGAACAAATCCAACTTGGTCCTGGTTAATATGGGTGGGGAGAAATGGATTTAGCCTATTTGCAATAAATTTTACGTAAATCTTTACATCAGAAATCAATAGGGCTATAGGACGGTAACTAGATTATATGAGCTGACAGGCAACTCCTAGGTGACATGTAACATACTTGACTGGTGCCTAGGGGGGGGGGGTCATTCGGAGTTGATCGTAGCCGTGCTAAATTTAGCACAGCTACGATCATCTTCCCAGACATGCGGGGGGATGCACAGCACAGGGCTAGTCCGCCCCGCATGTCAGTCCGGCCCCCCCGCACAAGTACAAAAGCATTGCACCGTGGCAATGCTTTTGTACTTGAAGAGTAATGTCCAGCCAGCGCAGCTCCTGCGGCTGGCTAGGAGTTACTCTTCGCTGCGGCCCGCCCCCCGCATGGTCCGGCCACGCCTGCATTGCCCGGACCGCGCCCTCCCGCCCAGCGAACGCCTCTGCCTGTCAATCAGGCAGAGGCGATCGCTAGGTAACGACGGCCTTTGGCCGTCTGGCATGCGCCGGCGCACTGCGTTGCTGGCGCATGCGCAGTTCCGACCCGATCGCTGCGCTGCGAACAACTGCAGCATGCGATTGGGTTGGAATGACACCCAAGGTTCAATGCCCAGGATAAGAATTAAATTGACTGGGATCAACTTGCTTGTAGCCAGATAAGTGTACATTGCCTGTATGAAAGCCAGCAAAGTAGAGTTTTAAAGATAAAAAGATTTAAATACATATGATAAAGAATGGGTGTAATTAAATATAAAAACAATATTATTATTATTATTGCTATTATCCTTTATATGGCGCCACAAGGGATCCGCAGCACCCAATTACAGAGTGCATAAATAAGCAAAACAAGAAAACCGGGACTTATTGTTCAAGACAATACGTAGAACAAGTACAGGAGAGCCCATTTGAAGTTTTGTAGACAGGTGGAGAGTTTGAGGGGAGAGGTAGAGAATTCCAAAGAAAGGGAACAGCACGTTAAAAATCTTGGTGGTAGGAGTGGAAGGAGGTAATCAGTAGGCAGGAGATGCGGCATGCAGGTGGATGTAGTACATTTGCTGCGGAAGATGAGCTGGAACATAGTTTGAACCTACTTTTTTAAGAATTCAGTATTTCCCTGTAAGGAAGCACATCATAATTCAGTGATGAAATGCATGTACTGTAGGTTTTACAGCTCCCTGGGCCAATCAGGTAACAGTTTTGATCTAAAAGTAACTGTAGTGTTAGATGTATAAAACACACGCATTGTTGCTGTGACGGTGTCTGCTGACAGTATAAGTTCAGTTTAAACTAGAGATGTGCATCGGGCATTTTTCGTGTTTTGGTTTTGGATTCGGGTCCGCGGTCGTGTTTTGGATTCGGACACGTTTTGGCAAAACCACACTTTCAGGTTTTGGATTCGGATGTGTTTTGAATTTGGGTGATTTTTGAAAAAAACACAAAAACAGCTAAATTCATAGAATTTGGGGGTAATTTTGATCCTATAGTATTATTAACCTCATTAACAATAATTTCCACTCATTACCAGTCTATTCTGAACACCTCACAATATTATTTTTAGTCCTAAAATTTGCACAGAGGTCGCTGCATGACTAAGCTAAGCGACCCAAGTGGCCGGCACAAACACCTGGCCCATCTAGGAGTGGCACTGCAGTGTCAGACAGGATGGCACTTAAAAAAATAACCCCCAAACAGCAAAGAAAAAAAGAGGTGCACCAAGGTCGCTGGATGGCGGTTGCTGGATGGCTAAGCTGAGCGACACAAACACCTGGCCCATCTAGAATAGACTCCAGTATCATGTGATTTATAAGGCAATATCACTGGAATTATTCGTTATAATCAATGGAATTATTGGTCCAAATCACTGAAAGAAAATGACAAAATCACTAGAATTAAAAGCCAGTATCACAGGAATTATTCGTTCTAATCAATGGTATTATTGGTCCAAATCACTGGAAGAAAATGACAAAATCACTGGAATTAAATCAAATGGCAGTACCACTGGACATATACGGAAGTGTCAGACAGGATGGCACTTTTAAAAAAAATAGTCCCCAAACAGCACATGATGCAAAGAAAAGAGAAAAAGAGGTGCACTGACCGGTGATACTGAGCACTGATGATACTACTGAGCAGTGATACTGAGCACTGATGATACTACTGAGCAGTGATACTGAGAACTGACACTGAGCAGCACGATGCAGCACAAGACACTGAGCACTGACCAGTGATACTGAGCACTGATGATACTACTGAGCAGTGATACTGAGCACTGTTGATACTACTGAGCAGTGATACTGAGAACTGATGAGCAGCACGATGCAGCACAAGACACTGAGCACTGACCAGTGATACTGAGCACTGATGATACTACTGAGCAGTGATACTGAGCACTGATGATACTACTGAGCAGTGATACTGAGCACTGATGATACTACTGAGCAGTGATACTGAGAACTGACACTGACACTGAGCAGCACAATGCAGCACAAGACACTGAGCACTGACCAGTGATACTGAGCACTGATGATACTACTGAGAACTGACACTGAGCAGCACGATGCAGCACAAGACACTGAGCACTGACCAGTGATACTGAGCACTGATGATACTACTGAGCAGTGAAACTGAGCACTGATGATACTACTGAGAAATGACACTGAGCAGCACGAGGCAGCACAAGACACTATACTAGTATTAGTATTAGTGAGCAGCACAAAAGCACTCTGGAATTGTCACCCCCCAGATACCACTGTGACTGGACTGATGATGACCGATACACAGTCACAGGACACTACTACCACAGCACCCTACAGCAGCAAGATGCAGCACAAGACACTACTAGTATTACTGAGCAGCACGATGCAGCACAAGACAATGAGCACTGATACTGAGAACTGACACTGAGAGAACGTAGCCACGTCCTCTCTGTGCTCTCTACAATGTCCGAGTGAAAATGGCGGCGACGCGCGGCTCTTTATATGGAATCCGGATCTCGCGAGAATCCGACAGCGGGATGATGACGTTTTGCCTCGTTCGGGGTTTCCGAGTCAGGCGGGAATAACCGAGACGGGCTCGGAACCGTGTTTGACACGTGGAGTTTGGTAGGGTTTGGTTCTCGGCGAACCAAACCCGCTCATCTGTAGTTTAAACCTAAATTTTCTCTTGAAAATAATGCTAAAAATACTTTAACAGGTTAATCCCAAAGAATGACACTGCCAGGGACAGCGATGAGTACCAACTATGGACCATATTTAGTAAGGATTGCAGATTTTGCTTATTAGCATGCTGGGGGCTGCCCGTCACAGGGCAAGGCCGCCCAGCATGCTACCAGCTGCCCAACAACTGCAACCACACTCTAATTGCAATCACACCACAATGAATGCGTGGTCGCAGAAACTAGGGAAGCTTCCTGCCGGCGTGGCCTGGTTGCGCCGGTAGTAGTCCCAACACCATTTTTTAGATCAGAGCGGTCGCAGCTGACACGACCCTGTTTGCCAAACTGCCCCCACAATGGTCAATGAGCGCCCCCTGCCTCCCCCTGTCTGTCAGTCAGGCAGAGGCCTTTGCAGGTAATGCAACCCAACTGCATTTTCTGCATATGCATGCGCAGGACGGGACCTGCGCATGCGGAGTGCCACCGCAAGACTTATTGCGGTCGCATCGATTAGCAATGTGACCTGAATAACACCCTATTTCATTTTTCCATGGAGGAGAGCATAAAGAAGTCAGTGCAAAGTGCTATGAATAATTATAAACAGTCAACTGCCCCATAAGTAATGGACTGGCACACACACACCCTCCCCAAGAGAGCTTTGCAGCCCATTGCCAGTTGCTGTGGTGCGGCTGCAGCAGAGACCATACTTAAAATAAGGGAGCCACGTCAACTGCCCCTGAAATGCTGTCCCACATCACTGGCCAGGACACACTGAGAATCGGCCAGGAGCAGCAGAGCAGACAAGACACTGACCAGCTCAGATCATGACCACCCCACCAGCTTCAGCTGCCGTCAGACTTCTATTGTGTGGGCTGATCATAATCTCACACTGGTCAGTGTCCTGTCTGCTCAGATGCTGATCGGTGATACCCCCACACTGCGGCTGGCACAGCCAGGTGGCACCTCGTCCTTGGCCAGTGCTCTCTAGGAATACCTCTTTACAAGCTAGAACTGAGAACTGGAGACCCTATTATGTTGAGGTGGAACTTCAGTGCCTCACAACTTTGCAATGGAACGTTACTACAGTACAAGCACACGGCTGGAATCCACATTCCCTAGAGGTCAAAATCAGTGCAAAGTCATTCAATGCATTCCCCTCATGCCCATTGAATACCTTTTCTAGTTGTAGTACCTGCAGTTTGATCAGAAAGGTCCCAGAGCAGACCTTGGGGGTCATTCCGAGTTGTTCGCTCGCTAGCTACTTTTAGCTTTGGACTTACTCAGCCCTTGCGATCACTTCAGTCTTTTTGGTGCCGGAATTGACGTCAGACACCCGCCCAGCAAACGCCTGGACACGCCTGCGTTTTCCCAAATGGTCCCAGAAAACGGCCAGTTGACACCAATAAACGCCCTCTTTCTGTCAATCACCTTGCGTTCGGCTGTGCGAATGGAATCTTCGCTAAATCCATCGCCCAGCACCGATCCTCTGTGTACCCGTATGACGCACCTGCGCATTGCAGTTCATACGCACAGGGCTGCCATCAAAAATTGTGGGGCCCGTGATTGACAAAATAGAGAGGGCCCACCCTCCACCCCAAAAAAATACTCTGCTGCACTGCTCCACCTCTATGTGATGTCATACATTGTGAAGTTACATATGGGTGGAGCGTTACGGACCTGCAAGAACAATTCACAGAGAGCTGATGCACAGGGAAGGCTTAATTTAAGTAGTCCTTCCTGCGCATCAGCCCGCTGTTGTTGTGCAAACCTGGTGCAGCTCTCCAAGTATCGGCAGTAGAAGCAAGGGGTGGTCCCCTCTCTCTGTAAGGGCCCGGGACACCAGTCCCCGCAGTTTCCCCCTGATGGCTGCCCTGCATACGCATGCGCAGTTTTGCCATTTTTTTACCTGATCGCTGCGCTGCGAAAATCGGCAGCGAGCGATCAACTTGGAATGACAACCCTTAAGCTGTCTGGATTTAACATGAGGGGGTATATTTACAAAGATTCGTGTTTTTGACGTTTTTAAGGGTGTTTGAACTCGAATGGTATCGGATGCATTTTACTGCAACTTTTTGAATTCTGATACGATCTTTCACAGCTGCCGATTTTTCCAAATTCGTATTTTCCGATGTCGATGTGATTCGTAATGTCAGGCAGTGTTTTACGGGAGTGATGAGTAAAACACTGCCTGACAAAACACAAGGAATTCCGGACGGATCTGTGATATCCGTGCAGGGCTTCATTGTGTACCTTAAGAAGGTGTTTAAAGTGTTAAAAAATCAGGAAAAAATTGCGTGGGGTCCCCCCTCCTAAGCACAACCAGCCTCGGGCTCTTTGAGCCGGTCCTGGTTGAAAAAATATGGGGAAAAAAATGACAGGGATTCCCCCATATTTCATCAACCAGCACCGGGCTCTGCGCCTGGTCCTGGTTCAAAATATACGGGGGACAAAAAGCGTAGGGGTCCCCCGTA
The DNA here is from genome assembly GCF_028390025.1 of Pseudophryne corroboree. Taxonomy (NCBI): domain Eukaryota; kingdom Metazoa; phylum Chordata; class Amphibia; order Anura; family Myobatrachidae; genus Pseudophryne; species Pseudophryne corroboree. The sequence goes on from NC_086444.1 coordinate 335,554,248, forward strand.
TTTCTTAAACCAGCACCGGGCTCCACTAGCCAGGTACATAATGCCACAGCCGGGGGACACTTTTATTGTGGTCCCGGCGGCCCTGGCATTACACACCCAACTAGTCACCCCTGGCCGGGGTACCCTGGAGGAGTGGGAACCCCTTAAATCAAGGGGTCCCCCCCTCCAGCCACCCAAGGGCCAGGGGTGAAGCCCGAGGCTGTCCCCTCCATCCAAGGGCGGCGGATGGGGGGCTGATAGCCTTGTGTAAAAAATGAGAATATTGTTTTTAGTAGCAGTACTACAAGTCCCAGCAAACCTCCCCCGCAAGCTGGTACTTAGAGAACCACAAGTACCAGCATGCGGTGGAAAACCGGGCCCGCTGGTACCTGTAGTACTACTATTAAAAAATACCCAACAAAAAACAGGACACACACACCGTGACAGTATAAGTTTATTACAAACATGCACACCTCCAAACATACATACTTACCTATGTTCACACGAGGCTCGGTCCTCTTCTCCATGTAGAATCCTCGGGGTACCTGTGAAAAAAATTATACTCACATAATCCAGTGTTGCTTGTCTTCTTTGTATAATCCACGTACTTGGCAAAACAAAAAAACGGAAACCCGACCACGCACTGAAAGGGGTCCCATGTTTACACATGGGACCCCTTTCCCCGACTGCCAGGACCCCCCCAGACTCCTATCAAAGAGGATCCCTTCAGCCAATCAGGGAGCGCCACGTCGTGGCACTCTCCTGATTGGCTGTGTGCTCCTGTAGTGTCTGTGAGGCAGCACACGGCAGAGATACAATGTAGCGCCTATGCGCTCCATTGTATCCAATGGTGGGAACTTTGCGGTCAGCGGTTGACCGAAAGTAACCTCACCGCTGTATTTTCTCTATCGTCCTAAGTGGATGCTGGGGTTCCTGAAAGGACCATGGGGAATAGCGGCTCCGCAGGAGACAGGGCACAAAAAAGTAAAGCTTTTACCAGATCAGGTGGTGTGCACTGGCTCCTCCCCCTATGACCCTCCTCCAGACTCCAGTTAGATTTTGTGCCCGAACGAGAAGGGTGCAATCTAGGTGGCTCTCCTAAAGAGCTGCTTAGAGAAAGTTTAGCTTAGGTTTTTTACTTTACAGTGAGTCCTGTTGGCAACAGGATCACTGCAACGAGGGACTTAGGGGAGAAGTAGTGAACTCACCTGCGTGCAGAGTGGATTTGCTGCTTGGCTACTGGACACTAGCTCCAGAGGGACGATCACAGGTACAGCCTGGATGGTTACCGGAGCCGCGCCGCCGGCCCCCTTGCAGACGCTGAAGAGAGAAGAGGTCCAAAATCGGCGGCTGAAGACTCCTGAGTCTTCATAAAGGTAGCGCACAGCACTGCAGCTGTGCGCCATTTTCCTCTCAGCACACTTCACACAACAGTCACTGAGGGTGCAGAGCGCTGGGGGGGGCGCTCTGAGAGGCAAATAAAAACCTTATTAGAGGCAAAAAATACCTCACATATAGCCCACAGAGGCTATATGGAGATATTTAACCCCTGCCTAACTTCAAAAATAGCGGGAGACGAGGCCGCCGAAAAAGGGGCGGGGCCTATCTCCTCAGCACACAGCGCCATTTTCTCTCACAGAAAAGCTGGAGAGAAGGCTCCCAGGCTCTCCCCTGCACTGCACTACAGAAACAGGGTTAAAACAGAGAGGGGGGGCACTGATTTTGGCGATATTGTATATATATAAAAGATGCTATAAGGGAGAAACACTTATATAAGGTTGTCCCTATATAATTATAGCGTTTTTGGTGTGTGCTGGCAGACTCTCCCTCTGTCTCCCCAAAGGGCTAGTGGGTCCTGTCCTCTGTCAGAGCATTCCCGGTGTGTGTGCTGTGTGTCGGTACGTGTGTGTCGACATGTATGAGGACGATGTTGGTGAGGAGGCGGAGAAATTGCCTGTAATGGTGATGTCACTCTCTAGGGAGTCGACACCGGAATGGATGGCTTATTTAGAGAATTACGTGAGAATGTCAACACGCTGCAAGGTCGGTTGACGACATGAGACGGCCGACAATCTATTAGGACCGGTCCAGGCGTCTCAGAAACACCGTCAGGGGTTTTAAAAACGCCCATTTACCTCAGTCGGTCGACACAGACACAGACACGGACACTGAATACAGTGTCGACGGTGAATAAACAAACGTATTTCTCATTAGGGCCACACGTTAAGGGCAATGAAGGAGGTGTTACGTGTTTCTGATACTACAAGTACCACAAGAAAGGGTATTATGTGGGAGTGAAAAAACTACCTGTAGTTTTTCCTGAATCAGATAAAATAAAATGAAGTGTGTGATGATGCGTAGGGTTACCCCGATAGCAAATATTGGCGTTATACCCTTTCCCGCCAGAAATTAGGGTACGTTGGGAAACACCCCTTAGGGTGATAAGGCGCTCACACGCTTATCAAGTGGCGTTACCGTCTCCAGATACGGCCGCCCTCAAGGAGCCAGCTGATAGGAAGCTGGAAAAATATCCTACAAAGTATATACACACATACGGTGGTTATACTGCGACCAGCGATCGCCATCAGCCTGGAGATGCAGTGCTGGGTTGGCTTGGTCGGATTCCCTGACTGAAAATATTTTATTCATGTAGAGCATTTAATAGGATGCATTCTATATATATGTATGTGAGATGCACAGAGGGATATTTGCTCTCTGGCATCAAGATAAGTGCGTTGTCCATATCTCCCAGAAGATGTCAGGGACACGACAGTGGTCAGGTGATACAGATCCCATACGGCAGATGGAAGTATTGCTGTATAAAGGGAAGGAGTTATTTGGGGGTCGGTCCATCGGACCTGGGGACCACAGCAACAGCTGGGAAATCCAACCTTTTTTACCCCAAGTTACATCTCAGCTAAAAAAGACACCGTCTTTTCAGCCTCAATCTTTCCTTTCCCATGAGGGCATGCAGGCAAAAGGCCAGTCATATCTGCCCAGACATAGAGGTAAGGGAAGTAGACTGCAGCAGGCAGCCCTTTCCCAGGAAAAGAAGCCCTCCACCGCGTCTGCCAAGTCCTCAGCATGACGCTGGGGCCGTGCAAGCGGACTCAAGGTGGGGGGGTAGTCTCAAGAGTCTCAGGGCGCAGTGGGATCACTCGCAAGTTGACCCCTAGATCGTACGAGTATTATCCCAGGGGTAAAGATTGGAGAGTCGAGACATCTTCTCCTCGCAGCTTCCTGAAGTCTGCTTTACCAACGGCTCCCTCCGACAGGGAGGCAGCATTGGAAACAATTCACAAGCTGTATATCCAGCAGGTGATAATCAAAGTACCCCTCCTACGACAAGGAAAAGGGTATTATTTTTCCACACTATATTGTGGTACTGAAGCCAGACGGCTTGGTGACACATAGTCTAAATCTAAAATGTTTTGAACACTTACATAAAAGGTTCAAATCGAGATAAAGTCACTCAGAGCAGTGATAGCGAACCGGAAAAAAGGGGACTATATGGTGTCCCTGGACATCAAGGATTACCTCCATGTCCAAAATTTGTCCTTCTCATCAAGGGTACCTCTGGTTCGTGGTACAGAACTGTCAATATCAGTTTCAGACGATGCCGTTTGAATTATCCACGGCACCCCGGGCCTTTTTACCAAGGTAATGGCCGACAAGATGTTTCTTCAAAGAAAAAAGGCATCTAAATTATCCCTTACTTGCACGACCTAAAAAGGGCAAGTTCCAGAGAACAGTTGGAGGTCGGAAGAGCACTATCTAAAGTAGTTCTTCGACGGCACGACTGGATTCTAAATATTCCAAGAATCGCAGCTGTTTTCCGACGATACGTCTGCTGTTCCTAGGGATGATTCTGGACACGGTTCAGAAAAAGGTTTTTCTTCCCGAGGAAAAAGCCAAGGAGTTATCCGACCTGTCAGGAACCTCCTAAAACCAGGAAAGGTGTCTGTACATCAATGCACAAGAGTCCTGGGAAAAATGGTGGCTTTTTACGAAGCAATTCCATTCGGCAGATTCCATGCAAGAATTTTCCAAAGGGATCTGTTGGACAAATGGTCAGGGTCGCATCCTCAGATGCACCTGCGAATAACCCTGTCGCCAAGGACAAGGGTATATCTTCTGTGGTGGTTGCAAAAGGCTCATCTATTGGAGGGCCGCAGATTCGGCATACAGGATTTGATCCTGGTGTCCACGGACGCCAGCCTGAGAGGTTGGGGAGCAGTCACACAAGGAAGAAACTTCCAGGGGGTATGGACGAACCTGGAAAAGTCTATTCACATAAACATTCTGGTACTAAGAGCAATCTAAAATGCTCTAAGCCAGGCGGAACCACTCCTGCAAGGAAAACCGGTGTTGATTCAGTCGGACAACATCACGGCGGTCGCCCATGTAAAGAGACAGGGCGGCACAAGAAGCAGGAGTGCAATGGCAGAAGCTGCCAAGATTCTTCGCTGGGCGGAGAATCACGTAATAGCACTGTCAGCAGTGTTCTTCCCGGGCGTGGACAACTGGGAAGCAGACTTCCTCAGCAGACACGATATACACCCGGGAGAGGGGGGTCTTCATCCAGAAGTCTTCCACATGCTAATAAACTGTTGGGAAAGACCAATGGTAGACATGATGGCGTCTCGCCTCAACAAGAAACTGGACAAGTATTGCGCCAGGTCAAGAGATCCACAGGCAATAGCTGTGGACGCACTGGTAACACCTTGGGTGTACAAATCAGTATATGTGTTTCCTCCTCTGCCTCTCATACCAAAGGTATTGAAGATTATACGGTGAGGAGGAGTAAGAAATACTAGTGGCTCCGGATTGGCCAAGAAGGACTTGGTACCCGGAACTTCAAGAGTTGGTCACGGACGACCCGTGCCCTCTACTTCTGAGAAGGGACCTGCTACAACAGGGTCCCTGTCTCTTTCAAGACTTACCGCGGCTGCGTTTGACGGCATGGCGGTTGAACGCCAGATCCTAAAAGGGAAAGGCATTCCAGAAGAAGTCATTCCTACCTTGATTAAGGCAAGGAAGGAAGTCACCGCGAAACATTATCACCGCATTTGGCGAAAATATGTCGCGTGGTGCGAGGATCGGAGTGTTCCGACGGAGGAATTTCAACTGGGTCGTTTCCTACATTTCCTACAATCAGGATTGTCTAGGGGTCTCAAATTGAGATCTATTAAGGTTCAAATTTCGGCCCTGTCAATATTCTTCCAAAAAGAATTGGCCTCAGTTCCTGAGGTACAGACTTTTGTTAAAGGAGTACTGCATATACAGCCTCCTGTGGTGCCTCCGGTGGCACCGTGGGATCTAAATGTAGTTTTAGATTTCCTCAAATCCCATTGGTTTGAACCATTGAAAAAGGTGGATTTTAAATATCTCACATGGAAAGTGACTATGTTACTGGCCCTGGCTTCCGCCAGGAGAGTATCTGAATGGCGGCTTTATCTTATAAAAGCCCTTATCTAATCTTCCATTCGGATAGGGCAGAACTGAGGACTCGTCCGCATTTTCTCCCTAAGGTGGTATCAGCGTTTCACCTGAACCAACCTATTGTGGTGCCTGCGGCCTCTGGCGACTTGGAGGACTCCAAGTTGTTGGACGTTGTCAGAGCCTTAAAAATATACATTTCAAGGACGGCTGAAGTCAGAAAATCTGACTCGCTGTTGATACTATATGCACCCAACAAGTTGGGTGCCCCTGCTTCTAAGCAGACGATTGCTCGTTGGATTTGTAACACAATTCAACTTGCTCATTCTGTGGCAGGCCTGCCACAGCCTAAATCTGTTAAGGCCCATTCCACAAGGAAGGTGGGCTCATCTTGGGCGGCTGCCCGAGGGGTCTCGGCATTACAATTCTGCCGAGCAGCTACGTGGTCGGGGGAAAACACGTTTGTAAAATTCTACAAATTTGATACCCTGGCAAAAGAGGACTTGGAATTCTCTCATTCGGTGCTGCAGAGTCATCCGCACTCTCCCGCCCGTTTGGGAGCTTTGGTATAATCCCCATGGTCCTTTCAGGAACCCCAGCATCCACTTAGGACGATAGAGAAAATAAGAATTTACTTACCGATAATTCTATTTCTCGGAGTCCGTAGTGGATGCTGGGCGCCCATCCCAAGTGCGGATTATCTGCAATACTGTACATAGTTATTGTTAACAAATTCGGGTTATATTGTTAAGGAGCCATCTTTAAGAGGCTCTTTCTGTTATCATACTGTTAACTGGGTTTAGATCACAAGTTGTACGGTGTGATTGGTGTGGCTGGTATGAGTCTTACCCGGGATTCAAATTGCCTCCCTTATTGTGTACGCTCGTCCGGGCACAGTACCTAACTGGAGTCTGGAGGAGGGTCATAGGGGGAGGAGCCAGTGCACACCACCTGATCTGGTAAAAGCTTTACTTTTTTGTGCCCTGTCTCCTGCGGAGCCGCTATTCCCCATGGTCCTTTCAGGAACCCCAGCATCCACTACGGACTCCGAGAAATAGAATTATCGGTAAGTAAATTCTTATTTTTTTGCTGCTTTTTTTAACGATTCGCAAAAAAATAGACCCGCACTTGAGCACTCAGAGACTAACACCCAAATACGAATGAATAGTGAATACCCGTATTGTATGAAATAACAGCCGCGTTTGACCGATGGTCTATTCATTCGTATTTCAGAACTTTGCCGTTAAATCCATTACGAATAGACCAGACACTGCCGAGATTTGTGCTTAGTGAATTCTCGGATTGGGACTTTGAAAAAAAAAACACAAATCGGACAAACTCGATTTTTTAGTAAATATTGGCCGAGGAGTCAGTGTGTCTCACATGGACAGCTTCATTAACCTAAATATCCAGAACCCACCTGGAAGAACTCATGACATTATTTATAAAAAAAATCACTGAAATTATATGTACACATACATTTAAAAGGAAGACATTATTTAAAACAATTAAATAATTTTTATTCCTAAAGCCCATACAAAGAATAGATAACCTGGTAGTATGTATATGTAGTATATATGATACAAAATGATGTTGAAAAGGTAATTATACATGAATTGCCATTATAGACCAATTTGCTAATGTAGTCTGTCTAATTGTTATTACTATTCTTCTTATTGTAGCTCAGTATTGACTGCCTATGTGTTCTCAACAACACATTGTTATGATAGTTTTTTTTTTTTTTTTAAATATGTTAAGCAATTTAACTTGTTCTTGGAAGTGTTCCAATAATCTGCTGGGTTCCGTACATTACGTACCAATTAAGTTGAATACATTCTACTTGTAATGTAGTTCTAAGAGGTAAGCTGTAAAGCATTATTACCTGATGTTCTAGTATATCCCTATTTTATTCTAGAAAACTTAAAATTCTAATAGCAAGGCAAGATCAGGAAGAAAAATGTATGTGCTGGGAGTTTTAAGGCTATAACATACAGTACTGTATTTCCCTATAGATTGTAAGGGGTAAATTTACTAAGATGGGAGTTCTATTTAAGATGGGATGTTGCCCATAGCAACCAGTCAGATTCTGCTTCTCATTTATCTAGCATCTTCTAGAAGATAATACCTAGAATATGAATGGTTGCTATGAGCAACATCCCATCAAGGTAAATTTACCCCACAGTGAGCGAGCAGGGCCCTCTTACCTCCTTGACTGTTATTACCCAGTCTTCTTTTATTACTGTTTTTTGTTTCCCAATTGTAAAGCCCAACGGAAAATGCTCTTGCTACAGTATATAGGTGAATGTTAATAAATAATACAATTTTTAGTGTTCATGACACCTGTTTGTGTATCAATAATTTGCTAGCATTAGCCAGAGTTTATATGATCAGTACTTGGGTAAACCTTAGTGGCCATACTATTGCTCTATTGAATGAAATTGTATGACATCATAGATAGATTTTTGCTAGTAGACAACACTCACTGAAACTTGGGAATGTTTGCTGTAGATCTACCATGCACAATCAGCGGTCCTCGCCTCATTATAACGGGTCCCGGACATACTGTAGCCTCTTCCTCATAAATCTTTTCCTGTAGCATTTTTTCTGCACATTATACTAGGGAGAGGGGTGGGAATTGCTCATCAGGTTGGTAATCAACTGTTATGTCTGTCACAGACAGCCTGACGGCCAGTCAAATATGCTGTCATGCACCTGTCTTTGTAGCCGCGCAGCTCTCAGTAATGTAATCATTATATTGCGAGATTACCACTAAGCACTTTTCCCGCTCACTGCCCTAGTTCTACTCTGGCAAACAGACTGTGCCACAGCTACTAGCCTGCGTGATCATAGTTAAAACACTACAGTAATGATGGATTGCATGGAATGAGCCAAAATGTTTATCAAAGGTTTTTATAAGAATGACAGAGAAATAATTTGCCCACCAACAACTAATGTCTTGTTTTTGTAACATTTTAAGAACACACTAGACAATATTTTGAACGTTTTGCCCGATTCCGAAGGATCAGAGTGACACAAATCATCAAGTGTGTATGCACTCTTCGCGCAAGTCCGCTGTCGCTAGTGAGATCTTCTGGTTGGCCCTACTGTAGGGCGGACAGAAGACATCACTAGCGAAGGTAGCATTGCCCCCGTCACAGTACACACATCATGTAGTGTGTACCCAGATATAGAGAAATTTCTAGATATTTTTTTTATTCCTGTAAGCTCTCTAGCGTCAGTAGACACATAAATGTACCAAAGTTAACATAACTAAACTTACCTAAATAATGACAATGAGGTGTTCCAAAAGAATGTCTGTTTTGTTATAATTACAAGTTATGGTGGCAGGAGAAAGGATGGCGGGCCATAAGCATAGATTTAAATGTAGGCAAATAGCTTTATGACTTGCAAGGACCAACTGTCCCTTTCTCAGGAAGTGGGAGGTATCCAACACCTATACATACACACCATGGCCGCAACTAGGGTGTGTGTGTGTGTGGGGGGGGGGGCTAGGGGGGCATGTGACCCGGGCGCCAAATTGGAGGGGGCGCCGTCACGATCCGTTTAATACCCCTTCACCTCCCTCCCTATGCGCCTCGGTTCCTTAGAGCTCGTTAGGCAGCTGCAGCAGCTAGTAGAGTCTGGAACTTGTGCTCCAGACTCTACTAGCTGCTGCGGGTGCATAACAAGACGTGCACTAAGCATTGCTGTGGTGAAACTGAAAATAAACTACAGCTCCCAGCAGCCCTTGCTGCGGGAGCTGTAGTTTACTTTGTTTCTTCTATGCAGTCGCGACTAGCGTGTTGTACCCTCCCCGGCAGAGCTGGATAAAGAGGGGGCACAAGGAACACGCTGATTCCCCAGCCTCCTCTCTCTGCTGCCTTTATTCAACTAAGCAGTACAGGTTGAGTCTCCCTTATCCAAAATGCTTGGGACCAGAGGTATTTTGGATATGGGATTTTTCCGTATTTTGGAATAATTGCATACCATAATGAGATATCATGGTGATGGGACCTAAATTTAAGCACAGAATGCATTTATGTTACACATACACCTTATACACACAGCCTGAAGGTCATTTTAGCCAATATTTTTTATAACTTTGTGCATTAAACAAAGTGTGTCTACATTCACACAATTCATTTATGTTTCATATACACCTTATACACACAGCCTGAAGGTCATTTAATACAATATTTTTAATAACTTTGTGTATTAAACAAAGTTTGTGTACATTGAGCCATCAAAATACAAAGGTTTCACTATCTCACTCTCACTCAAAAAACTCCGTATTTTGGAATATTCCGTATTTCGGAATATTTGGATATGGGATACTCAACCTGTACTGAGCTGGAAACGAAGAGTTAGCTGGATTAGGACGGGGCTACATGGCGCTGCACACAGTGCCAGTCCAGCCACCAGAAGCATGGGAGACAGAGAGCTCACTATGCAGCAGCAGCAGCAGAAGACACTAAATAGTGAGTGTGACAAAGGGAAGGGGCATGTGTACATGAATTAGTGATGTGCACCGGAAATTTTTCGGGTTTTGTCTTTTGGTTTTGTATTCGGGTCCGCGGCCGTGTTTTGGATTCGGGCGCGTTTTGGCAAAACTTCCCTGAAATTTTTTTGTCGGATTCGGGTGTGTTTTGGATTCGGGTGTTTTTTTACAAAAACCCCTCAAAAACAGCTTAAATCATAGAATTTGGGGGTCATTTTGATCCCATAGTATTATTAACCTCAATAACCATAATTACAAACTCATTTTCAGTCTATTCTGAACACCTCACACCTCACAATATTATTTTTAGTCCTAAAATTTGCACCGAGGTCGCTGGATGGCTAAGCTAAGCGACACAAGTGGCCGACACAAACACCTGGCCCATCTAGGAGTGGCACTGCAGTGTCAGGCAGGATGGCACTTCAAAAAAATTGTCCCGAAACAGCACATGATGCAAAGAAAAAAAGAGGCGCACCAAGGTCGCTGTGTGACTAAGCTAAGCGACACAAGTGGCCGACACAAACACCTGGCCCATCTAGGAGTGGCACTGCAGTGTCAGGCAGGATGGCACTTCAAAAAAATTGTCCCCAAACAGCACATGATGCAAAGAAAAAAAGAGGTGCACCAAGGTCGCTGGATGGCTAAGCTAAGCGACCCTAGTGGCCGACACAAACACCTGGCCCATCTAGGAGTGGCACTGCAGTGTCAGGCAGGATGGCACTTAAAAAAAATAGTCCCCAAACAGCACATGACGCAAAGAAAAAAAGAGGCGCACCAAGGTCGCTGTGTGACTAAGCTAAGCGACATAAGTGGCCGACACAAACACCTGGCCCATCTAGGAGTGGCACTGCAGTGTCAGGCAGGATGGCACTTCAAAAAAATTGTCCCCAAACAGCACATGATGCAAAGAAAAAAAGAGGTGCACCAAGGTCGCTGTGTGACTAAGCTAAGCGACACAAGTGGCCGACACAAACACCTGGCCCATCTAGGAGTGGCACTGCAGTGTCAGGCAGGATGGCACTATAAAAAAATTGTCCCCAAACAGCACATGATGCAAAGAAAAAAAGAGGCGCACCAAGGTCGCTGTGTGACTAAGCTAAGCGACACAAGTGGCCGACACAAACACCTGGCCCATCTAGGAGTGGCACTGCAGTGTCAGGCAGGATGGCACTTCAAAAAAATTGTCCCCAAACAGCACATGATGCAAAGAAAAAAAGAGGCGCAATGAGGTAGCTGTGTGATTAAGCTAAGCGACCCAAGTGGCCGACACAAACACCTGGCCCATCTAGGAGTGGCACTGCAGTTTTCTAGCGAGAGGATGAGTGCTTCCATCCTCATGTGAATCTGAATCACTAGCCATGAACATAGGCCAGGGCCTCCGCTGTTCCTTGCCACTCCGTGCCGTAAATGGCATATTGGCAAGTTTACGCTTCTCATCAGACGCTTTCAATTTTGATTTTTGGGTCATTTTACTGAACTTTTGTTTTTTTGGGTTTTACATGCTCTCTACTATGACATTGGGCATCGGCCTTGGCAGACGACGTTGATAGCATTTCATCGTCTCGGCCATGACTAGTGGCAGCAGCTTCAGCACGAGGTGGAAGTGGATCTTGATCTTTCCCTATTTTAACCTCCACATTTTTGTTCTCCATTTTTTAATGTGTGGAATTATATGCCAGTATCAATAGCAATGGCCTACTACTATATATACTGCGCACAACTGAAATGCACCACAGGTATGGATGGATAGTATACTTGACGACACAGAGGTAGGTAGAGCAGTGGCCTTCCGTACCATACTGCTATATATACTGGTGGTCACTGGTCAGCAAAACTCTGCACTGTACTCCTCCTATATAATATACTGGTGGTCCCCAGTGCCCACAATAAAGCAGTGTGAGCACAGATATATGCAGCACACTGAGCACAGATATGGAGTGTTTTTCAGGCAGACAACGTATACTGGTGGTCACTCGTCAGCAAAACTCTGCACTGTACTCCTCCTATATAATATACGGTATCCGTTCACATGGTCGACCATGTTATGGTCGACAGTCATTAGGTCGACCACTATTGGTCGACATTGACATGGTCGACATGGACACATGGTCGACACATGAAAATGGTCGACACGTGAAAGGTCGACACATGAAAAGGTCGACATGAGTTTTATAACTTTTTTTTCTTTTGGGGAACTTTTCCATACTTTACGATCCACGTGGACTACGATTGGAACGGTAATCTGTGCCGAGCGAAGCGAAGGCACCATGCCCGAAGCATGGCGAGCGAAGCGAGCCATGCGAGGGGACGCGGCGCACTAATTGGGGTTCCCAGTCACTTTCCGCAAAAAACGACACAAAAAAAGTTAAAAAACTCATGTTGACCTTTTCATGTGTCGACCTTTCATATGTCGACCATTTTCATGTGTCGACCATGTGTCCATGTTGACCATGTCAATGTCGACCAATAGTGGTCGACCTAATGACTGTCGACCATAACATGGTCGACCATTCATACCGGAACCATAATATACTGGTGGTCCCCAGTGCCCACAATAAAGCAGTGTGAGCACAGATATATGCAGCACACTGAGCACAGATATGGAGTGTTTTTCAGGCAGACAATGTATACTGGTGGTCACTGGTCAGCAAAACTCTGCACTATACTCCTCCTATATAATATACTAGTGGTCCCCAGTGCCCACAATAAAGCAGTGTGAGCACAGATATATGCAGCACACTGAGCACAGATATGAAGTGTTTTTCAGGCAGACAACGTATACTGGTGGTCACTGTCAGCAAAACTCTGCACTGTACTCCTCCTATATAATACAGCTGCTCCCCAGTCCCCACAATTAAGCAGTGTGAGCACAGATATATGCAGCACACTGAGCACAGATATGGAGTGTTTTTCAGGCAGACAACGTATACTGGTGGTCACTGTCAGCAAAACTCTGCACTGTACTCCTCCTATATAATACAGCTGCTCCCCAGTCCCCACAATTAAGGAATAAGCACAAATATTTTTGCATCAAGATTAATAAACAGAGAGGACGCCAGCCACGTCCTCTCCCTAACATTTCCAATGCACGAGTGAAAATGGCGGCGACGCGCGGCTGCTTATATAGAATCCGAATCTCGCGAGAATCCGACAGCGGGATGATGACGTTCGGGCGTGCTCGGGTTAACCGAGCCATACGGGAGAATCCGAGTATGTCTCGGACCCGTGTAAAATGGGTGAAGTTCGGGGGGGTTCGGTTTCCGAGGAACCGAACCTGCTCATCACTAACATGAATAGGTGTGTGACTACATATATGTGTGACTCTGTATGTATACAGGTGTGTGACTATATGTGAGTGAATATATGCGTGCGTGTATGAGTTTAGTTTTGCGACAATATGTATGTATGTGTACAGGTGTGTGATTTTACACATACGTATCAATGTATGGGTTACTTCCTATTTTTCCTTCTTCCGTAGATCAAATAAATGTCTAGCTCCCCCCCCCCCCCCCCTCCACCATAAGAAGCTGTAAAGCAGCTACCAGCCCTTTGCCCTTATGGAGGTTTTATATATATATATATATATATATATATATATATATATATAGTCACACGCGGGGGGGGGGGGGGGATCAGGGGCGCCAACTTACTGCCTTGCCACAGGTGCCGAAGATCCTAGTTTCGGCCCTGAATACACCACACTGGCCCGCTCAGGCTGGAGGTACCACTGACCCCAGTAGGGTTGCTGGACTGCGTATCTCTCCCACATGCAATAAAGCAGACACTCACTAGGGAAGGGACTGGACAGTCAAGAAAAAAGAGAAATAAACTAGGAAATGCCAGAACTGTAAACCTAAAAAAACACACCCCTTTAACACGAACGGACCAATAGCAAACAGAACCTAAACACCACTAACCCCACCCCTAACAACCCACCTAACAACATTTATTAACCCTATCTAACCCTGACTAGAGGTTTAAATGCCGTCAGGGCTATACTGGACGTCCTTCCATTACTCTAGTCGGAGCCAGACTGGCACATAAAGCAAAAATATATATACCAAGTATATAGAGAACGGGCGCTAAAATGGGATGCTCTTCTTAGCAGCTGTATAGTGGGAGGTAGTCAGTCCCCCGGCAAAAAGAGTTGTGAAAAGGGAAAACAGCGCTGACAATAGAAATAATTTAAAATAATTTAATATACTAATACAGGTTGAGTATCCCTTATCCAAAATGCTTGGGACCAGAGGTATTTTGGATATCGTATTTTTCCGTATTTTGGAATAATTGCATACCATAATGAGATATCATGGCAATGGGACCTAAATCTAAGCACAGAATGCATTTATGTTTTGTATGCACCTTATACACACAGCCTGAAGGTAATTTTAGCCAATATTTTTTATAACTTTGTGCATTAAACAAAGTGTGTCTATATTCACACAATTCATTTATGTTTCATATACAACTTATATACACAGTCTGAAGGTCATTTAATAATATATTTTTAATAACTGTGTGTATTAAAGAAAGTTTGTGTACATTGAGCCATCAGAAAACAAAACTTTCACTATCTCACTCTCGCTCAAAAAAGTCCGTATTTCGGAATATTCCGTATTTCGGATATTTGGATATGGGATACTCAACCTGTAATACATTTAAAACATTAATATACTCCTTATTATTGGGCAACAGGTATGGGCATAGAAGTCCTATATATAAATGATTGACTGCTTATAAAGTGCCTTAGACTGTGTCCTTAGATTGGAGCGGACAGTTCATAATTTGGTGCAAATGGGTGCGCAAATGTCCATAAATATGGTGTTACCAGCCTTGTGTTCTTCAATGACGGGTCCGTAGCGATGGTTCCTAATCGTGGCAGGATTCCATGCAATTGTAATGGTGTGTACAGCGCTTCAAAACTGGATATGTAAAACCACTTATATTTTATTACATAAAAATTGTTGTAACAAATAAACAATTAACGAAGAATTCATAAAAATAAAATTATGTCAAATAGGGCAAGCACAGCAATTTGTTTGGTATATTACCATATGAGAAGCCAGACAAGACTCTGCAGGGTCTAGTGTACACAGTCCAAGGAATTATGCCACAGTCCTGGGTGCAGTTTTCAATGCTAGCAGATAAAAGTCCACATGGCTGATGAAGACAGACCTTTTGTTTGCTTGATTCCGGACAAAAACTCAGTCCTATTGAAAGCTGGATCTCTTGTACCTTTGTGGACGTCTGCCAATTCCCCGTTGACAAAGCTGTTGATACAGCAAAACGCGTTGGTTAAGAGGAGCCAGAGAATACAGATTCTTTCATCCAAACCTGGAATACGCCTAGAAGTCCATATACAAGCATTAACGGGGAATTGGCAGATGTCCACAAACAGGGTTGGACTGGCCCACAGGGGAAACCACTGGTGGGCCCTACTGCCTGTGGGCCCTCCTCCTCCTCTAGGGATCAAGTTACAGACTATCCTAGTGCACTAGATTTATGCATTATACATATGTTACATTATACTTCACAATCATTTGGTTTATTATATATTTATCAAGGGGTACAGAACATGTAATGGTTAGCCAAACCTCTGTGGTGGCTGGCCACGCCCCCACTGGAACCTGGCTACACCTTTAAGCATGGGCCTCTACAGCAGCATACCCCCGGTGGGCCTTCATGCCCCAGTCCGACACTGTCCACAAAGGTACAAGAGATCCAGCTTTCAATAGGACTGAGTTTTTGTCCGGAATCAAGCAAACAAAAGGTCTGTCTTCATCAGCCATGTGGACTTTTATCTGCTAGCATTGAAAACTGCACCCAGGACTGTGGCATAATTCCTTGGACTGTGTACACTAGACCCTGCAGAGTCTTGTCTGGCTTCTCATATGGTAATATACCAAACAAATTGCTGTGCTTGCCCTATTTGACATAATTTTCTTTTTATGAATTCTTCTTTAATTGTTTATTTGTTGCAATAATTTTTATGTAATAAAATATAATTGGTTTTACATATCCAGTTTTGAAGTGCTGTATATGCCTTTTCTTTCTATTATCTCCAAGGGCTAACTGCCCCTTTAAACAGATGCTTAGAGTCAAGGAACTCCTTTTAACAGCGCCGGGCCTATTACTTTGGTAATTCTTTTTCCACAATTGTAACGGTGTCCCTGGTACACAGAGCAGCTTCCTGTAGCTATTAGGTAGATACCTCGATGATATGTTGTCCGGTTAAGTTCTCCACGCTCCTGACAAACGGAGCAAAGGTCTCACAGGTCTCTTTCAAGTGTGGCGTTTGCAGTCTCTCCTGACGCGTTTCGTTGCTCTAGGCAGCTTTGTCAAAGGTGTGTGTGGGTTGTAATGATCTTCCTTATATATGGTAATAATAACCTTGCCCTCACCTCATTGGGTTCCTACTAATTAAACAATCAACTTGGTAAATAGTATAATCATTCCTATATTAGTTCAGAAACAATATAAAGGCTAAAATATAAATAGGAGGTTAGTAAAACTGTTTGGATAGCGCTTTACACAAATATTGGAAAGCTGCTCAATCAGATGTAATATCAGTCGGGTACTAAAAGGGAGGGGTAATTCTTTGTAAGAAAAAACAATTTGTGTTCCCTAATGCACACTGAGTGAGTAATAATACTACATAATAATCAGATAATACAGAGATCTTAGTTGCGTATATCTGCAGATATAGGGTTAAGCCCCCAGGCCGATCGACAAGGCTTCTCCATCACTGGGGGTCCCTAATACTAGGTATGGGTCCGGGGTGCAGGACCCCATCATGCCGTCACAGGTCGGCTACACCAGGTCAGCACACAGGTGAAAATTAATGAGGGTTGATAAGAAGCACAGAAGTGCTATATAAGTGAAGTGTGATTAAAAAACCAAAAATATATACAAAGTGATAGGGAAAATCATGAGTGTTAATAAAGTGTTAGGGTGTGCCGACCTGAAGCCGCTCAGCCATACCGACACAGGGGCCACCGCACCCCACACCCACCCCATAAATAATTACATATATGTCTGGGTCTAAATGCCCAGTGTAAGGCCACATGATAATGGCTCCTACAGCATCTGAGAGCCAGCTTACCTGGAGACACCCCTGGCTTCTCCAATGGCACTCTGGAGTCAGCGATCCCTCCTAATGCTGACCCATCCATACCTCTCTAAATACAATGCACAAATATTGGAAAGCTGATCAATCAGATGTAATAAGTCAGGTGCTAAAAGGGAGGGGTAATTCTGTGTAAGAAAAAACAATTTGTGTTCCCTAATGCACACTGAGTGCGTAATAATACTACATAATAATCAGATAATACAGAGATCTTAGTTGCGTATATCTGCAGATATAGGGTTAAGCCCCCAGGCCGATCGACAAGGCTTCTCCATCACTGCGGGTCCCTAATACTAGTTATGGGTCTGGGGTGCAGGACCCCATCATGCCGTCACAGGTCGGCTACCCCATGTCAGCACACAGGTGAAAATTAATAAGGGTTAATAAACAGCACAGAAGTGCTATATAAGTGAAGTGTGATTAAAAAGCCAAAAATATATAAAAAGTGATAGGGAAAATCATGAGTGTTAATAAAGTGTTAGGGTGTGCCGACCTGAAGCCGCCCAGCCATACCGACACAGGGGCCACCGCACCCCACACCCACCCCATAAATAATTACATATATGTCTGGGTCTAAATGCCCAGTGTAAGGCCACATGATAATGGCTCCTACAGCATCTGAGAGCCAGCTTACCTGGAGACACCCCTGGCTTCTCCAATGGCACTCTGGAGTCAGCAATCCCTCCTAATGCTGACCCATCCATGCCTCTCTAAATACAATGCACAAATATTGGAAAGCTGCTCAATCAGGTGTAATATCAGTCAGGTGCTAAAAGGGAGGGGTAATTCTGTGTAAGAAAAAACAATTTGTGTTCCCTAATGCAAACTGAGTGAGTAATAATTAGTGATGTGCACCGGCAATTTTTCGGGTTTTGTGTTTTGGTTTTGGGTTCGGTTCCGCGGCCGTGTTTTGGGTTCGAACGCGTTTTGGCAAAACCTCACCGAAATTTTTTTGTCGGATTCGGGTGTGTTTTGGATTCGGGTGTTTTTTTCAAAAAACCCTAAAAAACAGCTTAAATCATAGAATTTGGGGGTCATTTTGATCCCATAGTATTATTAACCTCAATAACCATAATTTACACTCATTTTCAGTCTATTCTGAACACCTCACACCTCACAATATTATTTTTAGTCCTAAAATTTGCACCGAGGTCGCTGGATGACTAAGCTAAGCGACCCAA
Organism: Pseudophryne corroboree; assembly: GCF_028390025.1. Taxonomy (NCBI): domain Eukaryota; kingdom Metazoa; phylum Chordata; class Amphibia; order Anura; family Myobatrachidae; genus Pseudophryne; species Pseudophryne corroboree. The sequence continues at coordinate 335,572,471 of NC_086444.1, forward strand.
GTGGCCGACACAAACACCTGGCCCATCTAGGAGTGGCACTGCAGTGTCACGCAGGATGGCCCTTCAAAAAAATACTCCACAAACAGCACATGACGCAAAGAAAAAAAGAGGAGCAATGAGGTAGCTGTGTGACTAAGATAAGCGACCCAAGTGGCCGACACAAACACCTGGCCCATCTAGGAGTGTCACTGCAGTGTCACGCAGGATGGCCCTTCAAAAAAATACTCCCCAAACAGCACATGACGCAAAGAAAAAAAGAGGCGCAATGAGGTAGCTGTGTGACTAAGCTAAGCGACCCTAGTGGCCGACACAAACACCTGGCCCATCTAGGAGTGGCACTGCAGTGTCACGCAGGATGGCCCTTCAAAAAAATACTCCCCAAACAGCACATGACGCAAAGAAAAAAAGAGGCGCAATGAGGTAGCTGTGTGACTAAGCTAAGCGACCCTAGTGGCCGACACAAACACCTGGCCCATCTAGGAGTGTCACTGCAGTGTCAGGCAGGATGGCACTTAAAAAAAATAGTCCCCAAACAGCACATGATGCAAAGAAAAAAAGAGGCGCACCAAGGTCGCTGTGTGACTAAGCTAAGCGACATAAGTGGCCGACACAAACACCTGGCCCATCTAGGAGTGGCACTGCAGTGTCAGGCAGGATGGCACTTCAAAAAAATTGTCCCCAAACAGCACATGATGCAAAGAAAAAAAGAGGTGCACCAAGGTCGCTGTGTGACTAAGCTAAGCGACACAAGTGGCCGACACAAACACCTGGCCCATCTAGGAGTGGCACTGCAGTGTCAGGCAGGATGGCCCTTCAAAAAAATACTCCCCAAACAGCACATGACGCAAAGAAAAAAAGAGGCGCAATGAGGTAGCTGTGTGACTAAGCTAAGCGACCCTAGTGGCCGACACAAACACCTGGCCCATCTAGGAGTGGCACTGCAGTGTCACGCAGGATGGCCCTTCAAAAAAATACTCCCCAAACAGCACATGACGCAAAGAAAAAAAGAGGCGCAATGAGGTAGCTGTGTGACTAAGCTAAGCGACCCTAGTGGCCGACACAAACACCTGGCCCATCTAGGAGTGGCACTGCAGTGTCACGCAGGATGGCCCTTCAAAAAAATACTCCCCAAATAGCACATGACGCAAAGAAAAAAGAGGCGCAATGAGGTAGCCGTGTGACTAAGCTAAGTGACCCTAGTGGCCGACACAAACACCTGGCCCATCTAGGAGTGGCACTGCAGTGTCACGCAGGATGGCCCTTCAAAAAAATACTCCCCAAACAGCACATGACGCAAAGAAAAAAAGAGGCACAATGAGGTAGCTGTGTGACTAAGCTAAGCGACCCTAGTGGCCGACACAAACACCTGGCCCATCTAGGAGTGGCACTGCAGTGTCACGCAGGATGGCCCTTCAAAAAAATACTCCCTAAACAGCACATGACGCAAAGAAAAAAAGGGGCGCAATGAGGTAGCTGTGTGACTAAGCTAAGCGACCCTAGTGGCCGACACAAACACCTGGCCCATCTAGGAGTGGCACTGCAGTGTCACGCAGGATGGCCCTTCAAAAAAATACTCCCCAAACAGCACATGACGCAAAGAAAAATTAAAGAAAAAAGAGGTGCAAGATGGAATTGTCCTTGGGCCCTCCCACCCACCCTTATGTTGTATAAACAGGACATGCACACTTTAACGAACCCATCATTTCAGCGACAGGGTCTGCCACACGACTGTGACTGAAATGACTGGTTGGTTTGGGCCCCCACCAAAAAAGAAGCAATCAATCTCTCCTTGCACAAACTGGCTCTACGGAGGCAAGATGTCCACCTCATCATCATCGTCCGATTCATCACCCCTTTCACTGTGTACATCCCCCTCCTCACAGATTATTAATTCGTCCCCACTGGAATCCACCATCTCAGGTCCCTGTGTACTTTCTGGAGGCAATTGCTGCTGGTGAATGTCTCCACGGAGGAATTGATTATAATTCATTTTAATGAACATCATCTTCTCCACATTTTCTGGAAGTAACCTCGTACGCCGATTGCTGACAAGGTGAGCGGCGGCACTAAACACTCTTTCGGAGTACACACTGGAGGGAGGGCAACTTAGGTAGAATAAAGCCAGTTTCTGCAAGGGCCTCCAAATTGCCTCTTTTTCCTGCCAGTATACGTACGGACTGTCTGACGTGCCTACTTGGATGCGGTCACTCATATAATCCTCCACCATTCTTTCAATGGTGACAGAATCATATGCAGTGACAGTAGATGACATGTCAGTAATCGTTGGCAGGTCCTTCAGTCCGGACCAGATGTCGGCACTCGCTCCAGACTGCCCTGCATCACCACCAGCGGGTGGGCTCGGAATTCTTAGCCTTTTCCTTGCACCCCCAGTTGCAGGAGAATGTGAAGGAGGCGCTGTTGACGGGTCGCGTTCCGCTTGACTTGACAATTTTCTCACCAGCAGGTCTTTGAACCTCTGCAGAAAAGAGAGATACAACGTAGGTTTTAAATCTAGGATCGAGCACGGTGGCCAAAATGTAGTGCTCTGATTTCAACAGATTGACCACCCGTGAATCCTGGTTAAGCGAATGAAGGGCTCCATCCACAAGTCCCACATGCCTAGCGGAATCACTCTGTTTTAGCTCCTCCTTCAATGCCTCCAGCTTCTTCTGCAAAAGCCTGATGAGGGGAATGACCTGACTCAGGCTGGCAGTGTCTGAACTGACTTCACGTGTGGCAAGTTCAAAAGGTTGCAGAACCTTGCACAACGTTGAAATCATTCTCCACTGCGCTTGAGACAGGTGCATTCCACCTCCTTTGCCTATATCGTGGGCAGATGTATAGGCTTGAATGGCCTTTTGCTGCTCCTCCATCCTCTGAAGCATATAGAGGGTTGAATTCCACCTCGTTACCACCTCTTGCTTCAGATGATGGCAGGGCAGGTTCTGGTGTTTTTGGTGGTGCTCCAGTCTTCTGTACGCGGTGCCTGTACGCCGAAAGTGGCCCGCAATTCTTCTGGCCACCGACAGCATCTCTTGCACGCCCCTGTCGTTTTTTAAATAATTCTGCACCACCAAATTCAAGGTATGTGCAAAACATGGGACGTGCTGGAATTTGCCCAGATGTAATGCACGCACAATATTGCTGGCGTTGTCCGATGCCACAAATCCCCGGGAGAGTCCAATTGGGGTGAGCCATTCTGCGATGATCTTCCTCCGTTGCCGTAAGAGGTTTTCAGCTGTGTGCGTATTCTGGAAAGCGGTGATACAAAGCGTAGCCTGCCTAGGAACGAGTTGGCGTTTGCGAGATGCTGCTACTGGTGCCGCCGCTGCTGTTCTTGCAGCGGGAGGCAATACATCTACCTAGTGGGCTGTCACAGTCATGTAGTCCTGAGTCTGCCCTGCTCCACTTGTCCACATGTCCGTGGTTAAGTGGACATTGGGTACAACTGCATTTTTTAGGACACTGGTGACTCTTTCTGACATCTGTGTACATTCTCGGTATCGCCTGCCTAGAGAAATGGAACCTAGATGGTATTTGGTACCGGGGACACAGTACCTCAATCAAGTCTATAGTTGGCTCTGAAGTAACGATGGATACCGGAACCACGTTTCTCACCGCCCAGGCTGCCAAGGCCTCAGTTATCCGCTTTGCAGCAGGATGACAGCTGTGATATTTCATCTTCCTCGCAAAGGACTGTTGGACAGTCAATTGCTTACTGGAAGTAGTACAAGTGGTCTTCCGACTTCCCCTCTGGGATCAGGGCCGGCAACAGACATCTTGGGGCCCGGTACAGTGATATCTCTGGGGCCCCCTCAGAGCAATGGAATTTGCTGCGCTATATAATAAACTGATATTAAATAAATATATATATATTTATCTACAGTATACAGATATATAAATATGTATGTCTCTCCTTCCTCCCCCAAACACACCACGGTCTGTCTCTCCCCAATGACTCCATGATGATTCCCTGCTCACATCCCTGCCGGACACTAAGTGGCATATACTTGGGGCCCCTCTGATCCTTGGGGCCCAGTACAGGTGTCCCCTTTGACCCCCCCTGTCGCCGGCCCTGTCTGGGATGACCATCGACTCCCAGCAGCAACAACAGCAGCGCCAGCAGCAGTAGGCATTACACTCAAGGATGCATAGGAGGAATCCCAGGCAGGAGAGGACTCGTCAGACTTGCCAGTGACATGGCCTGCAGGACTATTGGCTTTCCTGGGTAAGGAGGAAATTGACACTGAGGGAGTTGGTGGTGTGGTTTGCGTGAGCTTGGTTACAAGAGGAAGGGATTTACTGGTCAGTGGACTGCTTCCGCTGTCGCCCAAAGTTTTTGAACTTGTCACTGACTTATGATGAATGCGCTGCAGGTGACGTATAAGGGAGGATGTTCCGAGGTGGTTAACGTCCTTACCCCTACTTATTACAGCTTGACAAAGGCAACACACGGCTTGACACCTGTTGTCCGCATTTCTGTTTAAATAATTCCACACCGAAGAGCTGATTTTTTTTGTATTTTGACCAGGCATGTCAATGGCCATATTCCTCCCACGGACAACAGGTGTCTCCCCGGGTGCCTGACTTAAACAAACCACCTCAACATCAGAATCCTCCTTGTCAATTTCCTCCCCAGCGCCAGCAACACCCATATCCTCATCCTGGTGTACTTCAACACTGACATCTTCAATTTGACTATCAGGAACTGGACTGCGGGTGCTCCTTCCAGCACTTGCAGGGGGCGTGCAAATGGTGGAAGGCGCAAGCTCTTCCCGTCCTGTGTTGGGAAGGTCAGGCATCGCAACCGACACAATTGGACTCTCCTTGGGGATTTGTGATTTCGAAGAACGCACAGTTCTTTGCTGTGGTTTTGCCAGCTTGAGGGGTATATGCAATTGCGGTCGAATTCCCGAAATTGTCGAATTTCGGGTCATTTTCGACCAAAAAAAAAATTTGCCTATGCAATTCAGTGCTTTCCGACCAAAAAACGGACTTTCAAAATTCGACTTTTTGAAATTCGACTTTTTGCAAATTCGACTTTTCTGCAATGATATAAGTGCTGCAATTCGACCAAAGCATATTCAATTCAAGTTTGGAAATTCGACAGCAGTGCTTTTAGACAGCAAATTCGTCATTTTCAATCCGCCACACTTTGGAGGGTGAAAACAAATTAAAAAAAATTTAAACATGTTTTTTTTTGTGTTTTTTTTTTTGGGAATAGCAGATCTATTTATATTAGAAGGGATTAGGTACTTTTTTTTTTTTTTGGAGGCACAAATATTATTTATATATTTTTTAAAATATTATTTTTTTTAATTTTTTTATTTATTGCTGGAACGGTAAAATCCTAAAAAAAAATGGCGTGGGGTCCCCCCTCCAAAGCATAACCAGCCTCGGGCTCTTCGAGCTGGTCCTGGTTCTAAAAATGCGGGGGGAAAATTGACAGGGGATCCCCCGTATTTTTAAAACCAGCACCGGGCTCTGCGCCTGGTGCTGGTGCCAAAAATACGGGGGACAAAAAGCGTAGGGGTCCCCCGTATTTTGAACACCAGCATCGGGCTCCACTAGCTGGACAGATAATGCCACAGCCGGGGGTCACTTTTATGCCGTGCCCTGCGGCCGTGGCATTAAATATCCAACTAGTCACCCCTGGCCGGGGTACCCTGGGGGAGTGGGGACCCCTTCAATCAAGGGGTCCCCCCCCCAGCCACCCAAGGGCCAGGGGTGAAGCCCGAGGCTGTCCCCCCCCATCCAATGGGCTGCGGATGGGGGGGCTGATAGCCTTTTGTGATCATGAAAAGAATATTGTTTTTTCCAGCAGTACTACAAGTCCCAGCAAGCCTCCCCCACAAGCTGGTACTTGGAGAACCACAAGTACCAGCATGCGGGAGAAAAGCGGGCCTGCTGGTACCTGTAGTACTACTGGAAAAAAAATACCCAAATAAAAACAGGACACACACACCGTCGACAGTAAAACTTTATTTCATACGTCGACACACACATACTTACCTATGTTCACAGGCCGACATCGGTCCTCTTCTCCATGTAGAATCCACTGATACCTGAAAATAAAAGATCAATATACTCACCTCAACCAGGGTCCAGAGATAAATCCACGTACTTGTAGAAAATAACAAACCGGACACCCGACCAAACGGACTGAAAGGGGTCCCATGCTGACACATGGGACCCCTATCCCCGAATGCAGAGAGACCTCTCAGTGACAGCTGTCACTGAAAGGTCTCTAAAGCCAATCAGGAAGCGCAACTTCGTTGCGCTCACCTGATTGGCTGTGCGCTGTCAGACAGCGCATCGCACAGCCCCGTCCATTATATTCAATGGTGGGAACTTAGCGGCTAGCGGTGAGGTCACCCACCGGTCAGCGGCTGACCGCGGGTTAACCCCACCGCTACCCGCAAAGTTCCCACCATTGAAAGTAATGGAACGGCTTTGCGATGCGCTGTCTGACAGCACAGACAGCGCACAGCCAATCAGGTGAGCGCCACGGAAGTAGCGCTTCCTGATTGGCTGAAGGGACTTCAGTGACAGGAGTCACGTGATGTCCCGGCATTCGGGAGAAAGGGGTCTGATGTGTCAGCATGGGACCCCTTTCAGTCCGGTATGGAGCGGGTATTTGCGTTTTGGTTTTTTTACAAGTACGTGGATTTATCTCTCTGGACGTGGATTTATCTCTGGACGCTGGAAGGTGAGTATAATTTTTTCACAGGTACCTCGGATCGTCGAAGACCGTGGCAGTCGGCGTGTCAACATAGGTAAGTATGTGTGTGTCGGTAGTGTGTAATAAAGTTTTACTTTCACGGTGTGTGTGTACTGTTTTTATTTGGGTATTTTTTTTCCAGTAGTACTACAGGTACCAGCGGGCCCGTTTTTCTCCCGCATGCTGGTACTTGTGGTTCTCCAAGTACCAGCTTGCGGGGGAGGCTTGCTGGGACTTGTAGTACTACTGGAAAAAACAATATCTTTTTATTATCACAAAAGGCTATCAGCCCCCCCATCCGCAGCCCATTGGATGGGGGGGGACAGCCTCGGGCTTCACCCCTGGCCCTTGGGTGGCTGGGGGGGGGGGACCCCTTGATTGAAGGGGTCCCCACTCCCCCAGGGTACCCCGGCCAGGGGTGACTAGTTGGGTAGTTAATGCCACGGCCGCAGGGCACGGCATAAAAGTGACCCCCGGCTGTGGCATTATCTGTCCAGCTAGTGGAGCCCGATGCTGGTGTTAAAAATACGGGGGACCCCTACTCTTTTTGTCCCCCGTATTTTTGGCACCAGCACCAGGCGCAGAGCCCGGTGCTGGTTTTAAAAATACGGGGGATCCCTGCCCAATTTTTCCCCTGCATTTTTAGAACCAGGACCAGCTCGAAGAGCCCGAGGCTGGTTATGCTTTGGAGGGGGGACCCCACGCCATTTTTTTTCCCGGGTTTTTCCCGTTTTTTAAAATCGCGGCAAAATCCGCCAAATCGGCCGATTTTCGCCCGCGATTCTGGCGAATCCGTTTTTCATTGAATATGGTGAATTCCGGCAGCCACCTGCCGGAATTCACCTGGCGAATTTAGTCGAATTAAAAAACGGCGAAAAATTGCCGCGATTCGCCGTGAATTGCATATACACCAGAGTCTTTTCATTTTTCTAGCGAGAGGCTGAGTGCTTCCATCCTCATGTGAAGCTGAACGACTAGCCATAAACATAGGCCAGGGCCTCAGCCGTTCCTTGCCACTCCGTGTCGTAAATGGCATATTGGCAAGTTTACGCTTCTCCTCAGACGCTTTTAATTTTGATTTTTGGGTCATTTTACTGATCTTTTGTGTTTTGGATTTTACATGCTCTGTACTATGACATTGGGCATTGGCCTTGGCAGACGACGTTGATGGCATTTCATCGTCTCGGCCATGACTAGTGGCAGCAGCTTCAGCATGAGGTGGAAGTGGATCTTGATCTTTCCCTATTTTTTTAACCTCCACATTTTTGTTCTCCATATTTTACGCACAACTAAAAGCCACCACAGGTATACAATGTAGATGGATGGATAGTATAGTATTATTACTTATGGACGACGAGTGACGACACAGAGGTAGGTACAGCCGTGGCCTACCGTACTGCTATATATATAATATATACAGAATAATAATAACGGACCTGGTGGACACTGTCAGCAGACTGTTAAACTAGTATGAAGAAAAAAAAGCCACCACAGGTATACAATGTAGATGGATGGATAGTATAGTATTATTACTTATGGACGATGAGTGACGACACAGAGGTAGGTACAGCCATGGCCTACCGTACTGCTATATATATAATATATACAGAATAATAATAACGGACCTGGTGGACACTGTCAGCAGACTGCTAAACTAGTATGAAGAAAAAAAAGCCACCACAGGTATACAATGTAGATGGATGGATAGTATAGTATTATTACTTATGGACGACGAGTGACGACACAGAGGTAGGTACAGCCGTGGCCTACCGTACTGCTATATATATAATATATACAGAATAATAATAACGGACCTGGTAGACACTGTCAGCAGACTGCTAAACTAGTATGAAGAAAAAAAAGCCACCACAGGTATACAATGTAGATGGATGGATGGATAGTATAGTATTATTATTTATGGACGACGAGTGACGACACAGAGGTAGGTACAGCCGTGGCCTACCGTACTGCTATATATATAATATATACAGAATAATAATAACGGACCTGGTGGACACTGTCAGCAGACTGCTAAACTAGTATGAAGAAAAAAAAGCCACCACAGGTATACAATGTAGATGGATGGATAGTATAGTATTATTACTTATGGACGACGAGTGACGACACAGAGGTAGGTACAGCCATGGCCTATCGTACTGCTATATATATAATATATACAGAATAATAATAACGGACCTGGTGGACACTGTCAGCAGACTGCTAAACTAGTATGAAGAAAAAAAAGCCACCACAGGTATACAATGTAGATGGATGGATAGTATAGTATTATTACTTATGGACGACGAGTGACGACACAGAGGTAGGTACAGCCGTGGCCTACCATACTGCTATATATATAATATATACAGAATAATAATAACGGACCTGGTGGACACTGTCAGCAGACTGCTAAACTAGTATGAAGAAAAAAAAGCTACCACAGGTATACAATGTAGATGGAAGGATAGTATAGTATTATTACTTATGGATGACGAGTGACGACACAGAGGTAGGTACAGCCGTGGCCTACCGTACTGCTATATATATATAATATATACAGAATAATAATAACGGACCTGGTGGACACTGTCAGCAGACTGCTAAACTAGTATGAAGAAAAAAAAGCCACCACAGGTATACAATGTAGATGGATGGATAGTATACTATTATTACTTATGGACGACGAGTGATGACACAGAGGTAGGTACAGCCGTGGCCTACCATACTGCTATATATATAATATATACAGAATAATAATAACGGACTTGGTGGACACTGTCAGCAGACTGCTAAACTAGTATGAAGAAAAAAAAGCCACCACAGGTATACAATGTAGATGGATGGATAGTATACTATTATTACTTATGGACGACGAGTGACGACACAGAGGTAGGTACAGCCGTGGCCTACCGTACTGCTATATATAATATATACAGAATAATAATAACGGACCTGGTGGACACTGTCAGCAGACTGCTAAACTAGTATGAAGAAAAAAAAGCCACCACAGGTATACAATGTAGATGGATGGATCGTATAGTATTATTACTTATGGACGACGAGTGACAACACAGAGGTAGGTACAGCCGTGGCCTACCGTACTGCTATATATATAATATATACAGAATAATAATAACGGACCTGGTGGACACTGTCAGCAGACTGCTAAACTAGTATGAAGGAAAAAAAAACACCACAGGTATACAATGTAGATGGATGGATAGTATACTATTATTACTTATGGACGACGAGTGACGACACAGAGGTAGGTACAGCCGTGGCCTACCGTACTGCTATATATATAATATATACAGAATAATAATAACGGACCTGGTGGACACTGTCAGCAGACTGCTAAACTAGTATGAAGAAAAAAAAGCCACCACAGGTGTACAATGTAGATGGATGGATAGTATACTATTATTACTTATGGACGACGAGTGACGACACAGAGGTAGGTACAGCCGTGGTGGCCTACCGTACTGCTATATATATATAATATATACAGAATAATAATAACGGACCTGGTGGACACTGTCAGCAGACTGCTAAACTAGTATGAAGAAAAAAAAGCCACCACAGGTATACAATGTAGATGGATGGATAGTATACTATTATTACTTATGGACGACGAGTGACGACACAGAGGTAGGTACAGCCGTGGCCTACCGTACTGCTATATATATAATATATACAGAATAATAATAACGGACCTGGTGGACACTGTCAGCAGACTGCTAAACTAGTATGAAGAAAAAAAAGCCACCACAGGTATACAATGTAGATGGATGGATAGTATAGTATTATTACTTATGGACGACGAGTGACGACACAGAGGTAGGTACAGCCATGGCCTATCGTACTGCTATATATATAATATATACAGAATAATAATAACGGACCTGGTGGACACTGTCAGCAGACTGCTAAACTAGTATGAAGAAAAAAAAGCCACCACAGGTATACAATGTAGATGGATGGATAGTATAGTATTATTACTTATGGACGACGAGTGACGACACAGAGGTAGGTACAGCCGTGGCCTACCATACTGCTATATATATAATATATACAGAATAATAATAACGGACCTGGTGGACACTGTCAGCAGACTGCTAAACTAGTATGAAGAAAAAAAAGCTACCACAGGTATACAATGTAGATGGAAGGATAGTATAGTATTATTACTTATGGATGACGAGTGACGACACAGAGGTAGGTACAGCCGTGGCCTACCGTACTGCTATATATATATAATATATACAGAATAATAATAACGGACCTGGTGGACACTGTCAGCAGACTGCTAAACTAGTATGAAGAAAAAAAAGCCACCACAGGTATACAATGTAGATGGATGGATAGTATACTATTATTACTTATGGACGACGAGTGACGACACAGAGGTAGGTACAGCCGTGGCCTACCATACTGCTATATATATAATATATACAGAATAATAATAACGGACCTGGTGGACACTGTCAGCAGACTGCTAAACTAGTATGAAGAAAAAAAAGCCACCACAGGTATACAATGTAGATGGATGGATAGTATACTATTATTACTTATGGACGACGAGTGACGACACAGAGGTAGGTACAGCCGTGGCCTACCGTACTGCTATATATAATATATACAGAATAATAATAACGGACCTGGTGGACACTGTCAGCAGACTGCTAAACTAGTATGAAGAAAAAAAAGCCACCACAGGTATACAATGTAGATGGATGGATCGTATAGTATTATTACTTATGGACGACGAGTGACAACACAGAGGTAGGTACAGCCGTGGCCTACCGTACTGCTATATATATAATATATACAGAATAATAATAACGGACCTGGTGGACACTGTCAGCAGACTGCTAAACTAGTATGAAGGAAAAAAAAACACCACAGGTATACAATGTAGATGGATGGATAGTATACTATTATTACTTATGGACGACGAGTGACGACACAGAGGTAGATACAGCCGTGGCCTACCGTACTGCTATATATATAATATATACAGAATAATAATAACGGACCTGGTGGACACTGTCAGCAGACTGCTAAACTAGTATGAAGAAAAAAAAAACACCACAGGTATACAATGTAGATGGATGGATAGTATACTATTATTACTTATGGACGACGAGTGACGACACAGAGGTAGGTACAGCCGTGGCCTACCGTACTGCTATATATATAATATACTGTTTAATAAATGGACCTGGTGGACACTGTCAGCAGACTGCTAAACTACTAGTATAAAGAAAAAAAGCCACCACAGGAGTGTTTTTCAAGCAGACAAACATATACTGGACTGGTGGTCACTGTCAGCAAAACTGTGCACTGTACTCCTGCTATAACGGCTCCCCAGTCCCCACAATTAGGCAGTGTGAGCAGTGCACTCAGCACAGATATATCATGCAGCATACTGAGCACAGATATGGTATGGAGCGTTTTTTTCAGGCTGAGAACGGATTAAACTGGTGGTCACACTCACTACTTTCAGCAAAACCCTGCACTGTACTCCTAACAGCTGCTCCCCGTCCCCAATCCTCCCCACAATTATAACAATGTCACTCTTAGTCTTTTCTATTATGACTATAACGGAAAGGACGCCAGCCACGTCCTCTCCCTATCAATCTCAATGCATGTGTGAAAATGGCGGCGACGCGCGGCTGCTTATAAAGAATCCGAATCTCGCGAGAATCCGACAGCGGGATGATGACGTTCAAGCGCGCTCGGGTTAACCGAGCCATACGGGAGAATCCGAGTATGCCTCGGACCCGTGTAAAAAGGCTGAAGTTCGGGGGGGTTCGGTTTCCGAGAAACCGAACCCGCTCATCACTAGTAATAATACTACATAATTATCAGATAATACAGAGATCTTAGTTGCGTATATCTGCAGATATAGGGTTAAGCCCCCAGGCCGATCGACAAGGCTTCTCCGTCACTGGGGGTCCCTAATACTAGGTATGGGTCCGGGGTGCAGGACCCCATCATGCCGGCCCAGGTCGGCTACCCCAGGTCAGCACACATGTGAAAATTAATGAGGGTTAATAAGAAGCACAGAAGTGCTATATAAGTGAAGTGTGATTAAAAAACCAAAAATATATACAAAGTGATAGGGAAAATCATGAGTGTTAATAAAGTGTTAGGGTGTGCCGACCTGAAGCCGCTCAGCCATACCGACACAGGGGCCACCGCACCCCACACCCACCCCATAAATAATTACATATATGTCTGGGTCTAAATGCCCAGTGTAAGGCCACATGATAATGGCTCCTACAGCATCTGAGAGCCAGCTTACCTGGAGACACCCCTGGCTTCTCCAATGGCACTCTGGAGTCAGCAATCCCTCCTAATGCTGACCCATCCATGCCTCTCTAAATACAATGCACAAATATTGGAAAGCTGCTCAATCAGATGTAATATCAGTCAGGTGCTAAAAGGGAGGGGTAATTCTGTGTAAGAAAAAACTATTTGTGTTCCCTAATGCACACTGAGTGCGTAATAATACTACATAATAATCAGATAATACGGAGATCTTAGTTGCGTATATCTGCAGATATAGGGTTAAGCCCCCAGGCCGATCGACAAGGCTTCTCCGTCACTGGGGGTCCCTAATACTAGGTATGGGTCCGGGGTGCAGGACCCCATCATGCCGGCTGTATATAATAGGACAGTGCAGCATTTTGGTGACCAGCAGTATAATAAGGGTTAATAAGAAGCACAGAAGTGCTATATAAGTGAAGTGTGATTAAAAAACAAAAATATGTACAAAGTGATAGGGAAAATCATGAGTGTTAATAAAGTGTTAGGGTGTGCCGACCTGACGCCGCCCAGCGATACCGACACAGGGGCCACCGCACCCCACACCCACCCCATAAATAATTACATATATGTCTGGGTCTAAATGCCCAGTGTAAGGCCACATGATAATGGCTCCTACAGCATCTGAGAGCCAGCTTACCTGGAGACACCCCTGGCTTCTCCAATGGCACTCTGGAGTCAGCAATCCCTCCTAATGCTGACCCATCCATGCCTCTCTAAATACAATGCACAAATTTTGGAAAGCTGCTCAATCAGATGTAATATCAGTCAGGTGCTAAAAGGGAGGGGTAATTCTGTGTAAGAAAAAACAATTTGTGTTCACTAATGCACACTGAGTGAGTAATAATAATACTACATAATAATCAGATAATATGGAGATCTTAGTTGCGTATATATCTGCAGATATAGGGTTAAGCCCCCAGGCCGATCGACAAGGCTTCTCCGTCACTGGGGGTCCCTAATACTAGGTATGGGTCCGGGGTGCAGGACCCCATCATGCCGGCACAGGTCGGCTACCCCAGGTCAGCACACAGGTGAACTGTTTGGATAGCGCTTTAAAATGTTTTTATTTACTCCTCAATGTATAATTCACGTGACCGGGATTTCCCGATTATAAACACTCTATATGGGTTAATTCAATCTATTGGATGGCCTCTGTCACATGGTGTTAATTACCAACTCCTTCCATGTGACGTGAGGCCTCACTCGTGACCGCATGTCCACATATAATACTACAGACAGAGCAGTCATCTGACCACTCCCGATCACGTGATCAATCACGTGTCCGGATGTGTGTCCGCGCTTTCTCCGGCTCACGGCAACACTGACATGACCGGAGCCAAACCCACAGTCAGACACGTGACCGTTCTGGGGCCACCCTCGATGAGCACTGATGGGAGTATCCACCTAATACGATGGCACTGTTCATAATATGACATTGTTAGTATGGGCATTTTTGCCCTTAATCTCAATAGAAGTTATATAACCCAGATAACATTAATAGACATAAGTTAACCACATAACATTTTGTCATAATTTATATGAGGGACAAAAACAGGGGGTTTGGCTCTGGTCACGTCAGTGTTGCCATGAGCCGGGGAAAGCGCGGACACACATAGGTGGACATGCGGTTACAAGTGAGGCCTCACGTCACATGGAAGGAGTTGGTAAACAACACAATGTGACAGAGGCCATCCAATAGAATGAATTAACCCATATAGAGTGCTTACAATCGAGAAATCCCGGTCACGTGACTGGGACGAATTATACACTGAGGAGTAAATAAAAACCTTTTAAAGCGCTATCCAAACAGTTCTAATAACCTTCTATTTATATTTTAGCCTTTATATTGTTTCTGAACTATTATAGGAATGATTATACTATTTACCAAGTTGATTGTTTAATTAGTAGGCACCCAATGAGGTGAGGGCAAGGTTATTATTACCATATATAAGGAAGATCATTACAACCCACACACACCTTTGACAAAGCTGCCTAGAGCAGCGAAACGCATCAGAAGAGACTGCAAATGCCACACTTGAAAGAGACCTGTGTGTTAGGGTCTCCTGCCCTGTGCTGCCACGTCGTCATGGCAACCGGGAGACAAGTGCTAGTGGAGTAACCTGAGCGCAGCTGATACTCCGGTTCGGGTCTTTTGCTGTGCAGTGGTTATAGGCTCTGTGCACGGCAGGGGATCCGGTGCTGGTTTTTGTGCTCACAGTCTGTGAGGTCTGAGTGGGGCGTGGACAGCACCTGCTTTATAAGGCCTCTTTTCAGGGTAAGCAGATGCTGCTGAATCTTTGTTGGTTAGTCAGTTCATGAACGTTAGCCAGTACTGTGTAGCTTTGTATTTGTTTGTTGCTTACTGCAAATAGGCCTGGGAATTTGGTATTACACTCTGCCAATCCAGACCTAGCAGTAAGACTGGAGTCAGTCGTTTAGCTTGCTGGGGTTCTGTTACTACTCTGTGAACTTAGCAAGTTTGCGGCTGTATTCTAAGACTTGCCTGTCTAATCCTGTCTCACTGTGCTAGGTGTCAGGGGTCAGTTTAGTGGCAGTAAGCTAAAACCTGTGCACTGCAAGTGAGAATTTGGATTGTGGAGATTCTCCTTGTGTCTATCATTCCATCTCTGACCAAGGAGTTTACTGCCACACCCGTTGGTAACCCTTTAGGGTTTTGCTGTTGCCCTTAGCAACAGCATTTCGGGTACTCTACGTATTAAAACACAACATCTTGCTTTTTCCATCTTAGCAGTTCTAATACAAGGGAGATACCCAGTTCCTTAGCCTCTGGGCTTCTCTGTTCACTTTGTGTGTATTTTGTTACCCTTTCACCTTCTGTGTACGTTATGTCATATCCCCCAGTTTGTCTGTGAGTCCATCTGTTTTGCATAACAGTTCAAACACCAGTACATTCCTGCAGACACTGGAGTGCATAACAGTTCTGACACCAGTACTTTCCTGCTGGCACTGGTGTGCATAACATATTCAGCAGCCTAATACTCCTGTTGAAATTTTGTGGGAATATGGAGCATACCCCTCAAAATACGTTGCAACAGGTGGTCGATCAGGTGCAGGTCCTGACTCGACAATTTAATGATTTGTCCATTAAAATGCACACCTCCCAGGCTGCTGGCGGAGCTCCCGCAGCAGCAGCACCTGCAGGGGTTAAGGAGCCGAAAGTAAATCTCCCGGATCGTTTTTCTGGAGATCGCTCGCAGTTCTTTTGTTTCATGGAGAGCTGCAAGCTATACTTCCGGCTTATGCCTCAGTCTTCTGGGTCGGAGATTCAGCGGGTGGGCATAGTGATTTCCTTGCTACAAGGAGACCCACAGGTCTGGGCATATGGGTTGCAGCCTGACTGTCCGTCGCTTAAAAGTGTTGATGCTTTTTTTATGGCACTGGGCATGTTGTATGATGACCCTGACAAGACGGCCTCAGCCGAGGCTCAGATTTCGATCCTTAAGCAAGGGCGCAGGCCAGTTGAGGTTTACTGTACGGAGTTTCGGAGGTTGGCCCATGATACCCAGTGGAATGACCCAGCCCTGAGACACCAGTACCGAAGAGGTCTTTCTAACCAGATAAAGGACCAACTGGTACAATATCCCTTGCCTGATAGCTTGGATCAGCTCATGCAGTTATCCATCCGGGTGGATAGACGGCTGAGAGAGCGTAGGCTTGAAAGGGAGACTGAGATTTCCTTCCTTCCCAAGGGAACCTCAGACTCTGAGGAATTTTCTGAGGAGCCTATGCAGATTGGGGCTACCCGCCTCTCCTCGCGTGAGAAGACGCGGAGGAGACAGCAGGGGTTGTGTTTGTACTGTGGGAATGGAGGTCATGTGGTAGTATCATGCCCAGAAAAGCCGGAAAACTTCAGGGCCTGAGGGTGATGGGAAATATCCTGTCAGGCCAGAAGTCAGAATTTCCCAAGAGGACTTTTGTCATTCCGGTGACCTTGAAGATCCTCGGTCAAACTGTCAAGACTGAGGCCTTTGTGGACAGTGGGGCCGACGGGGTTTTTATGGACCGCCAATTCGCCCTGAAACACTCTGTTCCCTTAGTACCCTTGGCATCGGAAATTGAGATTTGTGGGTTAAACGGGGAACCATTATACCAAGGTAAAATTACCTCTTGCACTAGCCAGATTTCTTTGTTTATTGGAGCCACACACTCTGAAAAATTGTCCTTTTATGTGACTGTCTGTACTTTTGCCCCATTGGTGTTGGGGTTACCCTGGTTAAGGGCCCACAATCCTCAATTTGACTGGGTCTCTGGGGAGATTCTTAGTTGGGGTACTGATTGTTTCAGGAGTTGCTTGAGCCTTCCAGTCAGGCTCTCGCAACTAAGTTTGCCAGGATTGCCAGGGTGTTATGCAGATTTTGCGGACGTGTTCTCCAAAAAAGTTGCAGAGGTACTACCTCCCCATCGCCCCTATGACTGTGCCATTGATTTGTTGCCAAATGCTAAGCTTCCCAAGAGCAGGTTGTACTCCCTGTCACGTCCTGAGACTCAGGCTATGGCAGAGTACATTCAGGAGAACTTGGCTAAGGGATTTATCAGACCTTCACAGTCTCCAGTTGGGTCGGGGTTCTTCTTCGTGGGTAAAAAGGACGGTTCGTTGCGACCCTGCATCGACTTCAGGGAATTGAACCGTATCACGATTAAAAACTCATACCCACTGCCTCTCATTTCGGTCTTGTTTGACCAGCTTCGTACTGCCACCATTTTTTCTAAGATTGACCTACGCGGTGCGTACAATCTAATCCGAATAAGAGAGGGGGATGAATGGAAGACTGCCTTTAATACCCACTCAGGGCATTATGAATATTTGGTGATGCCTTTTGGGCTCTGTAATGCCCCGGCAGTCTTCCAGGATTTCATGAATGATGTGCTCAGGGAATATTTGGATAGATTCTTAGTTGTATACTTAGATGACATCCTAATCTTCTCCCATTCCCTGGAGGAACATCGGAAGCATGTACGCTTAGTCCTCCAGAAACTCAGAGACCACCGGCTTGGGGCAAAGCTGGAGAAGTGCGAATTTGAAGTTCAGCAAATCGCATTTCTAGGATATATTATCTCCCCAGAAGGTTTCCAAATGGAGGGTTCCAAGGTACAGGCAGTCCTGGATTGGGTGCAGCCCACTAGTTTGAAGGCGCTTCAGCGTTTCCTGGGCTTTGCGAATTTTTATAGACGATTTATCGCTGGATTTTCGTCTATAGTGGCGCCCTTGGTGGCACTCACTAAGAAAGGGGCGGATGTTGCTCACTGGTCTTGTGAGGCTAAAACGGCTTTTGCCCGTCTCAAAAGGGCATTTGTTTCGGCCAAGGTGCTGCGACACCCAGATCCAGAGCGTCCTTTTGTGGTGGAGGTGGATGCCTCTGAGATGGGTATTGGGGCAGTGCTTTCTCAGATGGGAGTGTCTGATAATCGCCTTCATCCCTGTGCTTACTTTTCCCGTAAATTTTCGCCTGCCGAGATGAATTATGACGTGGGTAACCGGGAATTGTTGGCTATTAAGGATGCACTCGAGGAGTGGAGACACTGGCTTGAGGGGGCTAAGTTTGTGGTCTCAATTCTCACTGACCATAAGAATCTGGCATATTTAGAGTCAGCGAAGCGTCTCAATGCCAGGCAGGCACGATGGGCTTTGTTTTTTGCTCGCTTTAATTTTTTGATAACATATCGCCCTGGGTCAAAAAACATCAAGGCTGATGCGCTCTCGCGGAGTTTTGCTCCAATCCAGGAGACCACCGAGGAGCCGTTGCCCATTGTTTCCCCATCATGTATTAAAGTGGGCATTACCCAGGACCTCTTATCATTAGTCCTTAGAGCACAGGAGCAGGCTCCTCCAGACCTTCCGGTAGGTCTTTTGTTTGTGCCTCCTAGGTTAAGACAGCGAGTGTTCCTGGAATTCCATGCCAAGAAGTCGGCAGGTCACCCGGGTATTGCCAGAACTCGGGAGTTGCTATCTAGGGCGGTGTGGTGGCCCTCGGTGGCTAAGGATGTGGATCAGTGGGTTCGGGCATGTGACATCTGTGCCCGAAATAAGACTCCTAGAGGGGTTCCTGTTGGCCCATTACATCCACTCTCTATCCCATCTAAGCCATGGACCCACATTTCAATGGATTTTGTGGTGGACTTGCCCAAATCCTCGGGGATGACAGCCATCTGGGTTGTCGTTGACAGGTTTTCGAAGATGGCGCACTTCGTTCCACTGGTTGGGCTGCCATCAGCCAGACGCCTGTCTGAATTATTTATGCTGCATGTTGTGCGTCTCCACGGGTTGCCACTTGATGTGGTCTCTGACCGCGGATCCCAGTTTGTGGCCAAATTCTGGAGGGCATTTTGTTCCGATCTCCAGATTTCTGTCAGCTTGTCGTCAGGCTACCATCCGCAGTCTAATGGGCAGACTGAAAGGGTGAACCAGTCCTTGGAGCAGTTCCTCAGGTGTTATGTCTCCAAGTGTCAGACTGACTGGGTTGCTCATCTGTCCATGGCGGAGTTTGCCTATAACAACGCGGCTCACTCTGCTACAGGGATCTCTCCCTTCCTTTGTGTGTATGGGCATCATCCTAAGGCCAATTCTTTTGACCCCGTGGACTCCACGCCTGGTGGTTCCTCTGTGGTTTCGGTCCTTAGAGGTATTTGGCGGAAAGTGAAGAAAGCCCTTGTGTCTGTGTCATTAGTGACCAAAAGGGTTTTTGATAAGCGGAAAAGACCCTGCAGCTTCAAATTAGGAGACTTCGTCTGGTTGTCTACCAAGAATTTGAAGTTGAGACAGCCATCTCATAAGTTAGGGCCCCGGTTCATCGGCCCTTATAAGATCACCAGGGTTATCAATCCGGTGGCATTTCAGTTAGATCTGCCCCGTTCTTTGGGTATCAATAAAACATTTCATTGTTCCCTTTTAAAACGGGCGATTAGTAATCCTTCTACCAGTGGAAGACCTTCCCCTCTTCTGATACGTGGCCAGAGGGAGTTTGTTGTTGAAAGGATTCTTGACTCCAAGGTGGTTCGGGGTCGGCTGTCATTTTTGGTGCACTGGAAGGGGTATGGCCCGGAGGAGCGGTCGTGGGTGCGCAGTTGTGATCTTCATGCCCCCAGACTGATACGCTCTTTCTTCTCGCAGTTCCCCGATAAACCCGGTGGTAGGGGTTCTTTGACCCCTCGTCAGAGGGGGGGTACTGTTAGGGTCTCCTGCCCTGTGCTGCCACGTCGTCATGGCAACCGGGAGACAAGTGCTAGTGGAGTAACCTGAGCGCAGCTGATACTCCGGTTCGGGTCTTTTGCTGTGCAGTGGTTATAGGCTCTGTGCACGGCAGGGGATCCGGTGCTGGTTTTTGTGCTCACAGTCTGTGAGGTCTGAGTGGGGCGTGGACAGCACCTGCTTTATAAGGCCTCTTTTCAGGGTAAGCAGATGCTGCTGAATCTTTGTTGGTTAGTCAGTTCATGAACGTTAGCCAGTACTGTGTAGCTTTGTATTTGTTTGTTGCTTACTGCAAATAGGCCTGGGAATTTGGTATTACACTCTGCCAATCCAGACCTAGCAGTAAGACTGGAGTCAGTCGTTTAGCTTGCTGGGGTTCTGTTACTACTCTGTGAACTTAGCAAGTTTGCGGCTGTATTCTAAGACTTGCCTGTCTAATCCTGTCTCACTGTGCTAGGTGTCAGGGGTCAGTTTAGTGGCAGTAAGCTAAAACCTGTGCACTGCAAGTGAGAATTTGGATTGTGGAGATTCTCCTTGTGTCTATCATTCCATCTCTGACCAAGGAGTTTACTGCCACACCCGTTGGTAACCCTTTAGGGTTTTGCTGTTGCCCTTAGCAACAGCATTTCGGGTACTCTACGTATTAAAACACAACATCTTGCTTTTTCCATCTTAGCAGTTCTAATACAAGGGAGATACCCAGTTCCTTAGCCTCTGGGCTTCTCTGTTCACTTTGTGTGTATTTTGTTACCCTTTCACCTTCTGTGTACGTTATGTCATATCCCCCAGTTTGTCTGTGAGTCCATCTGTTTTGCATAACAGTTCTAACACCAGTACATTCCTGCAGACACTGGAGTGCATAACAGTTCTGACACCAGTACTTTCCTGCTGGCACTGGTGTGCATAACACTGTGAGACCTTTGCTCCATTTGCCAAGAGTGTGGAGAACTTTACTGGACAACATATCATCGAGGTATCTACCTAATAGCTACAGGAAGCTGCTCTGTGAACCAGGGACACCGTTACAATTGCATGGAATCCTGCCACGATTAGGAACCATCGCTACGGACCCGTAATTGAGGAACACAAGGCTGGTATCACCATATTTATGGACATTTGCGTACCCATTTGCACCAAATTGAGAACTGTCCGCTCCAATCTAAGGACACAGTCTCAGGCACTTTATAAGCAGTCAATCATTTATATATTGGACTTCTATGCCCATACCTGTTGCCCAATAATAAGGAGTATATTAATGTTTTAAATGTATTATTAGTATATTAAATTATTTTTAATTATTTCTATTGTCAGCGCTGTTTTCCCTTTTGGCACCTAAAACAATCTTTTGCATACAAAGCTCTCAAGCACACATTTATTTATATGTCTGAAGCATAAAAAACGACCTCACTCTAACATCACAGATAGTGTAATTATTCTCTGGGACCCTCAAGATTTCACCTGTATGATGGTATCACTACTGCCCCTACAGCCATGGGAATTAAATATAGAGAGTACAGGAGGATGTGTTACTATAGGGTTGCAGGACCATAACTAGGTGTGTGCGAAGGGGGCACCGCACATAGCGCTGCAGGGTAGGGGGCGCTGTTGGCGGCACTTGTCAATTATCTGTTTTAATAACTTTCACTTGCAGCTTCCCCCCTTTTTGAAGTCCAGCATCTCCTGACCACACCAGTCTTCTACCCAGACCCCTTCTGTCGCCAACATTCATGAACTCAACTTGAGATTTCTTTGTTATTCAGTCACACTGTGCTTTATTACATTTCAAGATGCTGACATACCCGGGATTCCAACCCATTGCCTGTGGCATTGCAGTCAGACAATCTATTCATTGAACTATTTGCCCCTGCATAGACAGGTAGATAATTCTAAGCCAGAGAATTCTAACTGTAGTACTATGTGAAAAAATTATCAGCATTACAGCTGAGCAGATTTATGTAGTGTGTGGGATCAATCTTGTCATGCCCCTTCCCTATGAGGCATGCGCCTTACGTCCTTATTGGAAAAATTTGTGTATGAGGGGGGCACCAATTCTCTCTCTGGCAAAGGGCACCAAAAAGTCTAGTTATGACTCTGTAGGGTTGTGATGGTGGTGTGCAAAGGTGTGGAAAAGTGTTGCTTCTGAGGAAAATTGGAATGTGTTGCTATGTGTTATAGCCACGACGCCTGTGCTGATGCACAGGGGCACTGAGAGAAGAGGAGCTGTTACTTATTGCCAGGGTCTGGGCTTGTTTAAGTAGTCTAGCAGGGCCCAGGACAACTGTATATGGGGAAGAATGCCCTCCTCCTCCGCAGTGGACAAATGTTTTATTTCTTGGTGCATGTGGCCACACCCCCATGATTTGTCCAAACCTCCCTCATCACCCGGGCCTATCATTGCTCTCCTGCTATGTGTCATTAAACACACTTCTGTCTCCATAGGGACCTTTTAACAATGCTGTAAGGCACTTTTCACTAATAAATTGTATGTATTTTACATGCATAAGCAAATAAATATTTATTATGGCACTTTTTAATGAGTGCGATCTCCCAATCTGGCCCTCTGACTAGAAAAGGTTGTGCATTCTCACTTGTGGATCAAATTACCATATGCTCTTTCCATCCACCTTAATTAATCCTGCGAACACTCAGGATTGTTATACAATATGCTGTTAGATTTAAGTATACTGTATATAAACTATGGTAGATGCAATAAAATCTAATCGCTAATTTGCAACTAAGGTTAAATAGAATAGATAAATTGTTGACATATTTATTAAAAAAACAACAGAATTTAAACAAAAAAAGTAGTTAAGGTGATAGATGAATATGTGACATCTTCAAAGCACTCTTCATGCAGCTACTAAATACTCATAGAAAAGCACAAAATATCAAGTAACTGTTATTGTTTTTTTGCATGCAGGGTAAATACTGGCTGCTTTTGCATGTAGCCCACAAATGCTGGACAGCTTGATTAAACACTGCAATTTAGATTTGAGTTTGGATACTTTGAAATCTAAATCTATCTGCACGTTTTACATCTGCCCAACTTCAGAATCAGGCAATTGGTACTTAACATTTTATCTGGAGGAAGAACTTTCCTACTGGCTGTCTCCAAGGGCCTAGGAGAGAAGATGAAAGTGTAATCCTTGCATCGTTTGTTTGCATCAGTAATTATTTGTTATCGTGGAAACCTGTTTAGCACATGTAAAAATATATGTTTTGATGCTTATTTATTCCTGACTTGGATATTTCTTTTCATGTTTTGTTTCATAGTTCAGTGAGCACAATCCGGAATCAGCGCTATCATATCCATGCCAACCTCTCATTTGCAATTCTGGTTGCACAGATCCTGCTCCTTGTCAGCTTTCGTTTTGTACCTGAGACCGTGAGTGCCTTTCTTCCTACCAGTTAAATCCACTAAAGAATGCCATGTTCTTCTTCACTTTTATATAGTTATAATGCAATTTACTTTTCTAAATTGGTGTAAAGTAGGTCATATAGTTGCTATAGTGATGATCTCTTTTAAGGTGCCGAGTCTGTATTTGCTATGGTAAATAATGTTGTGTTACTCATACAGTATACCTTAGATTTCTGTATACTGTGTGATACAGCATCTGTTGGATGTCCTGATGGGATGTTTTACCGACAGACGAGATGCTGGCTGTCACTATATCGACAGTTGCATCCTGTCTGCTGAAATCCAGGCAAGCGAGGCAGCGAGTCTCCAATCCACCAATCGTCGCCCATACATTACAGATATTTTTCAGTGATTTGCAGATCATTTTGAGCAAATACATATCTGCCAGTCTTGAATAGCGCATCAGTTTAGTAGCAAATCTGCTGATTGGAACCATACACTAGTAATCTATAGCCCCAGTTGATCTATGAAATCCAACATGTTAGACAACCTGATTTAACAATACCAATTGATTTTTGGTCTGAATTCGTGATCTGTGAACCCCATACATTACAGATTATTTATACAATTGTTTTCAAATTGACAAATTGCCCCAATCGATTGCTGATGTATGGTGGCCTAAAGACCAGCGGAGCTCAGCTAATGATAAATTAGAAGATTTTCTTTTACTACAATATGAACTATCGCACTGAATCCTTGCAGTAAAAAACAACAAACTAAAGGGGTTATTCAGAGTTGATCGCAGACGGATGAAAATGGCAAATGGGTGATTTATGGCTGTCTGCAAATGCGCAGCTGCCACAGTGCGCATGCATGGGCTATCATGATGCAATTGCATCCCAAAAGGATGCGTTCACATCATGATAGACAGGCGACGGGCATCTGGGGGCGGTGATGCAGCGTTAAGGGGAGTGGATCAGGAAACGTAGACATGTCATGGGCATTTTCGGTGCCGGCCGATGAGGTCGCTTGCATTTCCTGTGATCAGAAACATGGCGACGGTGCCTTTGCCTACACAGTCATGAGGTTTTTGCAATGCGATCACAATTCAATTGCGATCGCGGGGCGACGCAACACTTGCTGGACGGCCTTACCCTGTGCTCAGCAACTCACAGGATGTGGATTTAGTGGTCACAGATTTTGCTAAAATAGCAAAATCTGCGACCAACTCTGAATTACCCCCTAACTACGGTATTGCCCTTCTCTATGATAGTAAAGTAGTCAAAATAACTATCGCAGTATATTTTATATTTGTAAATTAGGAGAAAGAAAGTGCCTGTTGCATTTTAATGGGCCTGTTTCCCTTATTTTACATTAATGTTTCTGGGAAAGCA